>NW_024467526.1:2537585-3137585 GCF_001890125.1 Aspergillus versicolor CBS 583.65 | reverse complement strand
CTATCACTCTATCCATCTTCCACCCAAAGTCTATCAACCAGAAGCCAACCGACTAAGTCATCCTCAATAGAATCGAACAATCACAATGACCGAACCCAAAGACTTCTACATCTTCGGCAGCGGAATCTCTTTCAGCATCTCTCCCACAATCCACAACACAGGGTTCACCCACCACGCCCTCCCCCACACATACACAATCCGCGAATCGGCCAGTATAGATGAAGTCGGACGTTTAATCCACGCACAATCCTTTGGCGGCGCAAGCGTCACAATGCCTCATAAGCTGCAGGTGCATAAATTCTGCACCGAGGTGTCTGAAACAGCGAAGGCCATTGGCGCGATTAACACGCTTATCCCCACAGGTCATGAACATGGCAATAGTAGTATTATCGGAGATAATACGGACTGGTCCGGGCTATATGCGATTATCATGAAGTATACGAAAACTTCACCCGACGGAGAAGGACAGGGGAAATCGTTAAAGGCTGGCCTTGTCATCGGCGCGGGCGGTGCATCGAGGGCAGCACTATACGCAATGTTCAAAGCGGGCGTGCAACACATCTACCTTGTCAACAGGACACAATCCATCGCCGAAAATGTCCGGGACGATTTCAGGTGTTCGTTCAATATAACCGTGATTCCTGATCTCTCGGAATCATCTCGTCCTGAGTCGCCGGACATCATTATCGCGACTGTTCCTGCTGAAACAACAAGCGAGGAGCAGTTCGGCTCTTTGTTCAAGGATCGGAGTGAGGGGCTTTGTATTGACATGTCGTATAAGCCAAGGCAGACACCGCTGTTAACTGTCGCGCAGAGGCACTCAGGGTGGGCAACCGTTACCGGGGTGGAGGTTTTGCTCGCGCAGGCGTTTGATCAGTTTAAACTGTGGACTGGTCTGGAGCCACCCAGGGAGGAGATGATCGAGGCTGTGCTGGCGAGGGAGGCAGGTGTTGGAAGGGCGTCTTTGAGTATGCTTTAGTTAGAGGGCCTGGTTGGGGTTAAGTAGATATGTATAAAACAGTTGTTATCTAATATACAGAGCGACACAGCTAGAAAGGAGAAATTGCTTCAAGAATTGCTTCCTGGTCTTCAAGGGGTATCAAAGGCTTCACGCATAGGCCGGCCGCGCGCTGGCGATGGAAATCAAAATGTTTCGTCATACATCAATAAGCTAGACCATGCGAAGTACGCGTCCAGCGGTACAACGACAAAATCTCCCTCCTTCGGGCCTTGTGCGTTTCTCGAAAATGTGGATCTGCGCGCTGCGCATCATGCAGCATTGACCGGAAAACCTTGCGGATGTTTTTCTGTTCTCGTTAGATATATACTCTTTATCATAAAGTAGGAGTAAGGCGTAGTACCTGAAACGTGGTGTCCAGTGTCACGACACTCACTTCATGCGCCCGGATGATAGTCTCGCAAACTTCCTCGACGGATTTATTGAAGCCTAGCTCGGGCATCCGGTCGACAAAGAGGAGGAGTATGAAACTCCCCTGTAGCAAATAGATGCCGAAGAGGTATGGCATGAAGGTGAGTTCCGGGTCGAGTGATAGGATCTGGTGCACGGCGGCAGTTGCGCTGAGCGCGTGCGACGCGCATGCTTGGAAACTGTCCGATGTGATCCAGTCGTCTTTGTCTTCAATCATGGAAATTGGGTCCCACTTTCCGTGCAGCAGGATATAGCAGACGTGCAGCATATGCGTGCTGTAGGCAAGAACTAAAGGCTTCTTCGAATCGATCGTCGATGCTGGGGTGTGGCCGTAGCCCAGCGGGTGGCTAAACGGGTCAACAGAATGTTGGGTTGGCAGCGGGTTCTCGAGTTTATCTCTCAGTTCAGCTAGGTCTTGCTCCCGCTGAGATATAAGGTTCTCGATCTTATGGACCGCTGCATGGCCAAGGGTGTCGCCGAGCAGAGGGTGGTTCTGCATGTGGTGGAAGTCGATAATATGCCCGAGGACGGTCGCTAATGGGAGGAAATATTCGAAGAATCCGTATCCAGATATCCTAGCCGGAGGGCCGAGGCGTGGAGCTGGAATAGCATTGAGGTCTATCGTCTCGAGGTTCTGCCAAATGGCCTCGGGTAACGGCGCTGCGACGCGGAATGTGCCCTCCGGGAAATTCACGGGCGCATTGAACGAAAGCCCTAGATGACGGTCGAGACAGTAAATGAGCCAAAACAATCTTCGACGCTCCTCTTTGACAATCAACCATTCGCGGGTTGTGTGTCCCTGACAGTTTGCTGGCTGGATTCCTTGATCCTCCATACTCAGTCCACTGGCGCGAGCTAGTCGAATAGCCTTGGACCACCATTTCAGGCTGTCTGCCTTGAAATGGCCGCCAGATATCACTAGGGTGAGGATCACAACTGCAAGAATGGCGTCGGTCGAGCCCAGGAAATCGGGTATCAGTCCACCCCCCGCCGCATGCGACACGGACGAGCGCCCGTCTTTATCGGTGAATCCGCCGCGCGGGTGAAACTGCCATCCATCTAATGAAATTAGCTGTGCCAAATATGGCTGTTTCTGCGACATACCTGAGGTCCTGAAATAATTATCCCAGTCGACTGGCTCCATCAAGTCAAGCGCCAAACGATAGAGATCGAGGACAATGCGCTGTCGCGCTCCGGGTGGGTCGAATATCTTGATGTCCGCCGTCTGTGCAACGCAAAGCAACATCACAATAAGGAGGATAGAGGAGGTGGGCCGCGGGGCCGTCGGATGCAGAACAGAGGATGGCTGTATGACATGGGTGATTGTATATGGTGAGGCCGCCTTGAATATAGGATTCCTCTGCTCATTAAAGTAAATCTCAAGCATTTCGGATGCATCCGCAGGGGAGAGTATTCCTTGTAAATAGGGAAGCAGAGGTTCCAAGCAAGGGTATGAGCGCTGGCCTTGGGCTGCTCCATTTCCAAGATTTTCCTGCAGGGTCTTGTGCGAAACTGTAGAGTACAGGCCGCGAGAGCCACTGCGTGGAATTGGCGCGGTCTTGTCAAGCCAGTGTTCAACGCGACCGGGCGTAAACGCAGTCTGGCTACTCGGACGGCCTGGCGTTCCGAAAAACACATCTTGGAAAATAAAAGGATTCAGGGGCTGGGAGTATGAATCGCGGTGGCCAGTGACCGGAGGCGCATCAGGCTCGAGGCCAAATTGACCATTTCTCCCCTCTTGTTCATTGCTTCCTCCCGTCGCTCTTGTCTCGGCCGTTATCCTGGTAGAGTCATCTGTGTATGACGGCGTGCTCAACGGGTTCGTATTCCTTCGCAAGCTCTCCGGCATGTTGTCTCCATCGTCCATTGAAGTATCCAGCTCAGTCGGATTTATGAGACCGTTCAAGCTTGAAGGGCCGGGCGCCAGCACCCTGTGGCCAGTGGAGGTTGGCTTCGTTCGTCGACGACGGCCACGCTTGCGCACTAGCTTCTCGTAATGACATGAAGTATTTCGTTCTGGATCAATTAGCCGGCTAAAGAGGGCCCTGGACAGGTCAATCCACTAACCGGCACATCGCTGACTGGTTTTTGTCAGTTTATCTAGATGCAAAACAGGGAGGAATAGCTAAAACTAGCTCCAGGCACTACGACGTACCAAGGATGCTCTCCATCGCAGCGCTGTTTGGACTGGGAGCAGCGGTCACAGGCCCGCAGGACGCGCAGCCGGTTGTCCCCGCCATCCAGCATGGTCGGACTGCAATCCATGAGCGTGCAAATTCATGCTCGACAGATTCGCGAGCCTTGCCTGGGGATGGCTGGACTTAAGAAGACTGGGGACTGGAGATGTGGGGAGATTGGCGGGTTAGCAGCTTGGCAGCCTGAAGCCTGAGGCCAGTAACACCGGCTAATCTTGACTCTCCGTTCCTCTTCGGGCTTTCTTCCTCCTTCCTCAATCCATCACGGCTTTCCGGTGAGTTGGGCTCTTCATGTGAAACTTGAAGTTTATTGCTTTATTGAAAACACGTCTAATTGATTCTAGAATTCTCACAGCTTCGTCTGAACGGCTGCCTCTTCCCCCTCCGCGTTTCCATCTGAGAAGCTGTAATTCCTCCACTCGCCCAGAATTTCTTGGACAGCTGCGAACAAGCGCAGATCTGAGTCTAAATCCGTGTTGCTACCAGGTGATCCCAATGCCTGCTTGTCATTACAGTCCCATTTCCATATCCCTCCATCCCGTCGCAGTACCCACAGCGCCGTTGTGATGTTTTCCTCGATCTCAGCCACCGATGTCCCTCCCATAATCGTGCCAACGCGTGATTCTGCTGTTGAAGAATACTGCGCCCGACGCAGTGCGTACCGCAGTGCCAGCCGCGCTAATGAGTCACCCTGCGATGCAACATGGCCCGCCGCGGCATGCGCAGCTCTACGCAGCCCTTCTGGCGCTGGATGCCAGTCTCCTAGCGCAGCAATCGGTACACCTTCGTCGCGCAGAAGACCACTTGCAAGGGGGCTAGAACTGCACACACACAACACCCCGGCTTCTTTGAATGCCTGTAAGCCTTGCCGCTCTAATCGATCATTCTGCAGCGTCATCTGCGCCCAGTTCTGTATTACATCCAGCGGCCGGCCATATATCTCCCGTACGCGACGAGCGACCCTGGCTAAAGTGTTGATTGGATAGCCTGATATCCCAACATAGCGAACTGTCCCCGCCGCGACCATCTCCAGCAACACTCCAACTGCCTCCAGCACACTGTCCTCAGCAACCAGTTCGATATCGTGACAGAACACGACGTCCAGGTAGCTCGTCCGTAACCGCTGTAGAGAACGAGCAACCGAGTATCTAATCCATTCTGGGGAGTAGTCGGACTTTGTAGCATTGACGCGACCAACTTTAGTCATCAGGATATAATCATCCCGGCTGTAGCGAGAGCTGAACTCCGGATGTGACAACGCTTCCCCGAGAAGCTCCTCGGATGGTTCGTAGTACGACGAGGTGTCGATGGCGCGGATTCCAAGCTCAAAAGCCCGCGTCAGGACTTCTCTTGTCCGCTCTGGATTCGGGTTTGGTGTTAGTTGATAACTAAACCCGGCGCCGCCCAGGATGAGGGGCGGGAGCACCTGGGTCAGTGGTGTTGACGTCGCGGCCATGCTGCGCCCGTTGCAGGAGGTGGAGGTGACAGCGACAGAAGATGCGTCTTGTGCGGCAGATCAGGCTCTTAAAAGTTGCCCTGCATATCTCAGCCTGCTTCCCAGTCAGTTGCAGACACCCGGCCCGACTGAAGGTGTAACCAAAACGGGCATTTGTTGCAACTGTGTGGACATTTTTCCCGCTACGGCTAAATTTAGCCAATCGGGCTGGACATTTCTCACGCTCCGGTTGGTGGGGCTTTGGGCTCCACCAATTGTTTTTCCCGATACCCCATACTTGGATCATCCATTTAGCCGTCAACCTGGTTACTGTCGGTGGAGTGAATCCGAATACCTGAGCAGCCTAAGTTATTGTCCGGGATTGAGCCTCGGGGTATTATGAAAGCTGGAACAATATAACTACCTCTGTTTCCATTCAATGAAGACGCTCAACCAGCAATTTTTCGTAAACATGGTTTCTTGGCTTCTGTTTCCTTCACAGCACACAGTACATATATCGAACCAAGCACGAACAGAAACTTCACAACTGCAACATTTTCATTCTGACATGCACTTTCAAAAAAAGCCAAGAAGCATATATTCCACCAGCATGAGCACCAGTGTATATTTTCTATATAGCCTATGCAACGGCATGACCGACGGCTAAACACTCGATGCAGGCTGTCGATCGCGTGGCCACCATCTAAGCATGGTCAATAAGAGACGGCCCCGCATCAATAGGGTAGGTAAAGATATAGTTAGGCCCTTCAGCCATAAGACCATCACCACCAGGACGCATCTGGGAAGCCGGCAGCCAAAGCTTCTTATCAGCCGATACCCACATCAGGTCGGTCCAAAGAAGAGCATCGTCCTGGACGAGGATGGTAGTCCTGCCCTCCGGCGTGACCTTCCAGATAGCGAGCAGGTTGGTGTCGCTGATGTAGATATTCCCATCGCCGTCAATAGTCGTCCCGCCTGTACTTGGAGTTAGGGCAAACGGCTCGGCGTAGTCGCCGAGGGTAGAGGCCATCGTGGAGTTTGTCAGGGCGGCGTCGACGTAGGATGTCTTGATGCGGTAGAGACCGCCGTTGCAGGGTTGGTAGTAGAGGTAAACACCGTCAGGGGAGACTTCGATTTGGTCAAGGCCCACGGCAAGTGTGCTACCGCCGTAGCCAGGAACCAGGGTACCGTTGTACATCATGGGGAACCAGGCCGTGGCAGAGTCGGAGTTGGCGAGGACGCGGACGGCATGGCTGGAGGTGAGATTGAGCACGACAAGAGCACCGGCGGTATCGCTGAGGTATGCGACTTCTCCGGAAGCGCTGAAGCGGACGTCGTCAATGCCGCTTTTGCTGGCTATGACGCTGTCTAGAGAATAGGACCGGTCGACGGCATTTGTGGTCAGGTTCACGCCTACAAGCTTGGTAGAACCGTTGACGCCAGTTGAACCGCCGTCGACTACCCAGTAGCGATCATCGGGACCGATGCGTGCACCGTCGATATTGACAAAGGTCTTGCGAGGGTCGGAGGCTGGGTCACTGGAGTTGTACGAGTTCCAAGCCTTGTTTGGGTAGAGCGCAGTGGTGTTGTCGTCCAGGAGTTCGACAATGCGAGGCGGAAGAGTCAGGGAGTACCGCTGGGACAGGAACTTGCGCCCGTTTGCGCTGAAGCTGATGCCCTGGGTTGCTGCGTCCAGGGAATAGACCACCTCCAGGCCTGGCGCATACGCGGTGACAGGAGCAAGGAGGCCCAGAAGGGTAATAACGAGGCCTTTCATGTTGTGCTGAGCTTTCAATTCAGTACAGAATGGGAAGAGCTGTTTAGACTACTGCAGGTACATGAACCATTAAATACCCCAAGAACCTACGCGTGCTTGGTGGACATCTACTACGTACCCCTGGTATAGAACAATTGCCTAGGTGCAGTTTTTGTTGGTAGCTGTGGGCCATCTCAGTACCCACAATAAATAAACTAGACATACTCAGGTTTAGACTCCGCTTTTAGTGTAGAATATCCCGTCATTGGAGTGATCCGGCACTGCGGCACCGGCGTTGATCAAACTGAAAGCTATAGTTTCGGAGTTAAGTAGGAAGGGAGCTGGATCTGCTTCTAGGCATCAATTGAGATTCAATCATCCTAAAGCAACATCCACCATCATGGGCCCTCGATCTCGCCGAGCGGAAAACGGACCCAGGTAGTTTCAGGCACCATAAGGCCGGACGCGCCTGCATAAAAAGCACAGGCAGCACAAACAACCGCAAGAGCACCGCCGGTTTTATTCAGATTCATACTGGCAGTGGCATGCTCTGTAGCAGTGAAGTTGGCGAGACTGAGAAACAAATACGCCAGGATTAGGGTGACAAAGACAGATAGAATAGCAATGTTCGTCCGGAGAGCAGCAAGGAAGAACAAGAATGTGAGAAAGCACCACAAGATCAAGTAGATCCCGATGGCAAATGTGTAGGCTCTCTTGTCACCTTTATAGGCGTCTTCAATACCGAGATACGGTAGTAGGAACATTCCGTAGCTCAGCCAGAATGCACCGTAAGCACAGTGGACAGTTGTTCCAAACGTATTTCCCACACGGAATTCCATCAGTCCGGCGAGCACTTGGGCCGTACCACCCATAAACATCACAATGCCGAAGGCAGCTTGGTTCGGCCCAACGTTGCCCTCTGGGTTCGAGTTGGGGAGTCTGCCAGAGGTTAGAAATACAGGCACAGCATGATGGATCTTTTGGGCCACTATACCCAGCACCGCATTCATAGAGTCCAACTACAAACGTCGTGATTGCAAAAGCGAGCAATCCAAGTGGACCAGGGTTGCCAAGTTTCATAAACTCTGGACGGGCCACTTGCGATACGGTGGCCTGGTTGACATCGTGTAATGTTCCGTGTTGATGTGCATTCCTTGCCCTGCCCTGAGTGATGTGGTCCCAGCCACTATCTAGCCCGTGGGCAGCGAGCTTTGCGTTCTCGTGCTCCGACATGATGGCTGAAATAAGGATATAGTCTGTATGGAAAGGAAATGCGAAAGGTGACAGTCTAATATATAGCCGCTCGTCTGGGTCGCAAATATCGAGAAGACCTGCTAACTGGACTTCGAGGGAGTACTGGTATTTAAGCCCACCAGAGTATCCGGGGAAAAGGACTCCCCGCACACTGAGATTGTAGATATTATCAAGTTGAATTTGCTGGTGCCGTATTTCCGGTCCTCCGGGCACTGATATGGATACAGAGCGGCATGCAGAATCAGCTTGAGCTATTGGAAGGCTATATTTCCAGTATATCAGGCCAGAGGTGGACCCTGTAGATCCTAGAGTATTGAACTGGATTACTGGCTCTCAGCCATTTGTTCAGCCATGGGTGGGAATGGTCCAGAGACTTAACCCTAACTGTGACGTTTCTACCCCATTAAGGAAGCAGTACAGTACCAATCACATCAGGGCCATATTGACAACGGCGAAGACCTGAATTGATATACATCATGACCATACTACACAGACCAACCTGAACCTCCGCTCGTCCAATTTCGCCGTACATCCGGAATTACAATCGATATTATCCAGTTGACCTGGGTGTCTGAGGGGATAGCTTTACGATATTCGGAATCAAGCACCGCGTGGAGCAAACCAGTCGCTCTACTCACAGGGCACTTTTGCAACCTAATAACCCCAATCGGCAGACCAAATAACCTACTTAATGTCGGATTCACCTGTGTAATAAGGGCTGAAGCTCCAAACTGCTATGGGATGCAGCGCAGATCTATGGAAGGGCGCCGAGCCATCCCCGAGATTGCGCCGGATAGAATAACAGCGAGTACCGTGGTTCGACAGTAAGAGTAGAGCTCGTGCGGAGAGATCTCGTTCCCCTCATGAGGAGCTAAGCATATCTTTCTCCCGTCGCCCGGAGGTGTCCCAGTAACCGGTGTCCAGTAATCAGTGTACCACTAACCAAGGTTACCTCCCACTCCGCCGTGCAATTCCCACGCATCTTGAATTTCAGCTTCGATTGTTATGATTTCACACTGCATGCATATTTCCCGACCGTAATTGCTCCCTACCGTCGGACAGCAACGGTTGCGGAATGTGGCTTCCAGGAATGTACGTCGAGCCAGAGACAACCGACACCACAACCTTGAGACAGTACAGTATGTACAGTGAGACGACAGCGCAGACAAGCATCAGAAGGGGTTGAGAAGCTATGTAGGATCGAAACAGCATGGGGACCGTCTGTGTCCACTAAGGTCGCTCGCAAGCCCAGCCTTCAAGAATTTCCCGAGGGCAGAGTCCCGAGTTCGACCTAGAATTCCCATTGATTGGTTCGTACTTCTCAGATATCCGTTCTCTCGTGTAAAAGTGACTAATTTTGGCTGGTGGCAGTTGATAAAAATAGCCCAACCGACCCTGTAGGGCTCGGACTATGATTCTCAAACAAGAGCATCACCACTTTGCAGCTCTTTTCCCCAATCATCGTCAGTCTACAGTCCAATTAAATACAATCTCTCGACAATGCCTCGGTTCTTGCTCTGCTCCTCGTAAACCCCATATCCACAGCCCAGCCTTGGAAGTGGGGGGTTCGTATTCAGTCGCGACACGATTCGACATAAAAATAGCATCACTAGGGCGGCCCCAGAAAGCATTCCAGGAACAATCAGCAATGGTAACATTCCATCTATCTAACCGATGAGATCGTCGCGATTTCCGAGATTCGGACCCAGTTTAGGACGTCGTGATTTGGTGCTGGGGAGTTTCGTCTGCACGAGTTTGATGAGCTCCTAGGACAGGGTCGTACTGATCATCGCTTTCTTGCATGATCAGCGCATATTTTGATCGATATAGAAGGATTCGACGAGATGCTCGTTTACTGCTGAGTCCCCGTGCGGTCGAACTGTGTTGCGATTGCTCGTGGGCTCACTGGGATATCTCCAGATACGGGTTTACGACCTCGTATACAGCCTCTCCATCACGACGAGATGCAGATCTGTTTGGACAAACAAGGAACAGAGCGCAATCAGCTTCGGATGAAAGGACATCTAGGGTCTTGGAACAGACATATAAACCCCGTCCATCCCGTTGAGATACAGCATCAAGCAAGCACAAGAACAACAGCATCAACAACAAACCAACCACCAACTCACTCTCCAATTCAACCTTGAATTCAATTTAAATTCACTTCAAAATGGTCCTCTCAACCACCAAGCTCCTCGCCCTCGCCGCGACCATCCCCTCTCTGGCCCTGGCCGCCTGCTCCGGCCCCGACGTCAACGACGACACCCTGGACCTGATGAAGTCCTACGAAGGCTGGGGCGCTGATATCTACGACGACGGCTACGGAAACCCTACCGTCGGATACGGACACCTCTGCGGAGACTCCAAGTGCTCCGAGGTCAAATACGACATCCCCCTGAGCAAGAGCGATGGCCTCAAGCTCTTTGCGGATGACATTACTGTATGCCCCCACGCTGCCCTTCCAACCACAACTCCATGTACCCCCCGAGAGAAATGCTAATACATACATGTAAACAGTCCTACCAAGACAGCGTCGCACAGGCCCTCAAGAGCTCCGTCAAGCTCAACGACAACCAATACGGCGCGCTCGTGTCCTGGTGCTTCAACGTGGGCGCCGGCGCCGTGCAAAGCAGTAACCTCGTCGAGCGCTTGAATGCGGGCGACAGCCCCAATACCGTGGCCGAGGAGGAGCTGCCTAAGTGGAAGTACGCCAACGGCCAGGTTTCGCAGGGTCTCTTGAACAGGCGTAACGCTGAGGTGAAGCTTTTCCAGACTAGCTCGAAGACTGAGGCTTTGCCTGCGGATTGCTAGATTTTCTCTGATCTTGATCTTTGATCGTGATAACTGAGAAGTGAGAAGGGAGAAGGGACTGGATAGATCTAGATTGTCGACTGGGGACGATAGACTGATGGCTGCTGTATATATATTGATTACTGATTACTAGACTGAATATATGTGCTTGAACGCCACCATGGTGACAGATCCATTCTCAAATAAACTAAAGAAACTCAAGTGCTAATTGCTAATGGAATGATTAGTGCTGAAACCGCCTAGAAGACCACCGTAACGTTGAACCCGAACGAATCCTGAAATCCATGTCCTTGAAAATCATCCCTAAACCCACATTTTGTATCCGTGTCCACGAAACCCATAATACAAGACCAAGAGCAAGACCGTGCCATAAAGCGAGAAAATAACGACTTTTGTCTATCATAATCTATCTCTATGCAAGAAGAAAATCCCATCCCCGTCGCTCAGTAGGGTAATTCAGAAAAAAAACGAAAACGAATCCAAATAATTAGTTTAGTCGACATACTTGGGCATCGTCTTCATGACGCCGTCCCGAGCAATGTCCTCCATCGCCCGCGTGATCTCCTGGATGAAGCGCTCGTCACCACGGAGATCGTCACCGAACAAGTTCTTGATGCTCAAGAGAGCTTGGGGCTTGGTGCCGCCCTCGCGGGCAAGAGCCTGCAGCTGCTCGCGCATGGGGTCTTCAACCTCGAACTTGTTGCCGGCGTCGTCGATACCGTTGATGTAGCGGAACCAAGCGGCAGCAACGAAGCAGAGGCGGCGGAAGGGCCCAGTGACCCAGATGGCTTCGGCGATCGAGGGCATGATGAACTGAGGGATCTTGCCAGAGGCGTTGAGGCAGATACGGGGGAGCTGGTCCATGATTGTGGGGTTTGAGAAGCGCTCAATGAGGGTCTCGCAGTATTCGTCAATGTTGACGCCGGGGATCTCAGGGAGCAGGGGCTTGACTTCTTCCTGCATCATCTGGACAAGGAACTTGCGGTAAGTGGGGTTTTCGAGGACCTCGTGGACGTATTTGAAACCAGCGAGCTGACCGGCGTAGCCAATGGCAGAGTGGGAGCCGTTGAGCAGGCGGAGCTTGTGCTTCTCGTACTGCTCGACGTCGTGGACGTTCTTGACGACCTTGACGCCGACCTTCTCGAAGGCCGGACGGCCGTCGGAGAAGTGATCTTCGATAACCCAGTCCATGAAGGGCTCGGTCACGACGGGCCAGTCGTCCTCGATGGAGAAGGTCTCGGCGAGAACGTCCTTGTCGGCCTGGGCGGTCTGGGGGGTGATGCGGTCAACCATGGCGTTGGGGAAAGCACCCTTCTCGGAAATCCAGCGGGCAACCTCGGGGTTACGCAGACGAGCGAAGGACTCGAGCATGTGGCGGGTGATGGAGCCGTTCTTCTGCATGTTGTCGCAGGACATGACGGTGAAGGGGTTGAGGCCGGAGGCGTGGCGGCGGGCGAGAGCGGCGTAGAGGAAGCCGAAGGTGGTACGGGGGGTCTTTTCGTTGGCCGGGTCGAGATCGAACTGGATGTCCGGGTGCTCGGCCTGCAGCTCGTGGGTGTTTTCGTTGTAGTAGTAGCCGCTCTCGGTGATGGTCAGCGAGACAATGCGGGTGTCGGGGTGCGCCATCTTGGCGACGACGGCCTCGCGGTCGTCAGCAGCAAGGAGGAAGGAATTGATGCTGCCGACAATGTTGGCGAAGCTGCCCTTGGCGGAGCGCTCGATGACGGTGTAGAGGTGGTCCTGCGAGCGGAGGACGTCGCGCATTCTGGAGTCAAAGGGAGTGAGGCCAACACCAGCAATGGCATAGTCCGTCATTCCGTGCTTCTGCATCAGCTGGTCGATGTAGACAGCCAGATGGGCGCGGTGGAAGCCACCGACACCGACGTGGACGATGCCCTCCTTGACGCCGCGACCGCGGGCATAGTTGGGGGCCTTGATGCCGGCCTTGCTGGCGGACAGGATCTGGGGGAGGTTCTTTGTGTTGAGCTTGAGGGGAGGCATTGCGGCGGTTGTGAGTGAGATGGAGGAGAGAGAGGAGAAGAGAAGGAAGGAGAGAAAAAGATGAGAGACGAGAGAGAAAGAACAGATAAAAGAAAAGTCCAGTTCACCGCCGGTTTAGGACGGAATCTGCTGATCGCAAAAAACAATAATTGCAATTCATCATTACATCATGCGGTGGAGAGTGAAAATTCAGAGACTTTTTGCCTCCTGGGGACTCGGGCAGCTCTGACAGGCTGGAGTTTGCGTCAGCTGAGGAGGAGAAAAATCTCGAACGCGCTTGCCATGAAAAAAATGAAATAACAGATGAAAACTCGAAGCTCTCCTCATCCTTCAGCAGAAACCGGGGCAGCTAGCTGGGGATGCCGGGGTGAGGGTCTCGGTCGGCGTTGCATATTCTCGGTCCGATTAATCAGCACAACACAACTCGATGCAATTGATCAATTGATTGTATCTCAGCATTTAATCATTCAGTATTCAGTTCCCAACATCTCCATCTCAGTCTCTCAGTCTCTCAGTCTCAATCAATTGCTTTCACCATTCGATGTCAAAAATAGACGGCCCGATGCATGCGGCCCCCTGCAAGGATGAACGCCACATAATTATTGGTGGCGGTCACTTGACCCTCCCGCGCCGCGTGATCTGCCCCTTTCTGTGGTCTAGCCCCTGAGCACAGCTGACTAACGTTTTATGCAAGGCAAGTTATGCAGTTCTTTTGTCGGGGGGCTGCGCTCCGACTGAAATCCACACCAGATCTGACCCACAAAATGTCCTCCACAACGCCCAAGCAATGCCCACTACATTCGGCGAACGACTGCGTGATAGCCTGGTTCTATCCACCATCTCCAACTCAATTGTTGTTTTCAAGTAATGTCTTTGCGCGTGACTCCCGCGGCCCATCCCGATGCTCTCCTACAGCTCCCTGAACAGCTCACCGGGACGCCGACCAGCCCGACCACCACCGACCGGTGAAGATCCTACCCCCGCAATGCAGGCCATGGAAGCGGAGTGAAGATCTCAATTGCTACCGGAAAGGGTTCAACATACGCACTGCAAACACTCCCACTGCAAAGTGCTATACAACATTCCTATTTTGGCAACTTCGTCGGGCACGGGGCGTATGCCAAGGTACTTAGTAGACCTGAATCTGACCTGAATCTGGAATATGCCTGTTCGCCCAGGCTGTGGAGTCACTAATCCAAGTAGTTCGCCTGAGATTGGCACCTGGGCGGTTTCAAAGGCGCCCGACAAGGGTCCTCACTCTCGGCTTCAGTACGGCGGGGCTTATATATCAGCAGGGATTGCGCGGGTGGCGCGGGTGAGCCTCAAATGGCACCGTTGGACTGGAATATTTAATATATCGTATATCTTTTTTTTCTCTTTTTTTGCGACTGTTATCTCTACTGTTACCTGTTGGTCGGCCTCGCTGGTTGACTGTTGCTGACTCTTATCAAGGCGCCTGATTGTGTGGCATGGCAGATATCATCTCGTATTAACCAACCTGCCCAATGGAAGATTACTGACTTACCGTTAGTTCGCCAGGCGCAACATGTTCCATTCTTCCTGGCTCGTTCGATCTGCCTTCTGGAAGACGCCTTGTGAGACTCAACCACGGGTGTACCAACCAGAGAACCACACCGACTAGTCAATGCGAACTGACAGTAGCCACTAAAGGCTGTTCAAAGGATCTTGTTGATCTTCCATAGCGCGAAAGTAAACCACAAGCCCTGTGTATTGCTTACCCACAGCCCTCGTCCCTCCAACATATCAATCCTCGCGATGCACTTTCAGTACACCATCACTAGTAGTGCGCCTTCCAAATGCTCATGTAACGCATGATAAGCTTCTCGTAGAGTTTCCAGAGAAAGACCCGAGTCTGCCTTGCCGTTCTGGCATTTGGCCCCTTGCATTAGAGCCTCACAGCGCTCTGTTATTTGTCCTTTGCTATTTGTCCTGTTCGTACCCAAGGCATTTCACAGTGACACTTAATATCGTAGCTTTGTCGGGCGCATAAAGAGTGCCCGGCTGTGAGGGTGAAGGTTTATGAAGGTTATTCACATTCACTACAACATCGATGACGAGGATGGATGTATATAAAACATGACATATTCCAGACTGATGGATATTTCCTATTAAGAACTTAAATTTCTTACGTCTTCTATATCTACAAATATAGATCAAATACGAACCTGAGGTTTACCTTGATATTCAAAATGAACACCATAACCCGACCATCACTAGGGCAGTCTATCCAGCTCGGCACCCTCTACGACGCCCGCACAGAATCCTTCCTCGACGCCTCCCTCCTAATACCCTCACCCTCGGCAGAAACAGAAACACAACCTAAACCCATCCCAGCAGATGCCATAACCTCAAACCCCATAACCAAATCCACCACAACCGTCGTGAAATCCACCTCCATCGCAGAACGCTTCAATGCCCTAAATGCAGGCCCTGATCTCGCCGCATGTCTGCTCGCAGGACTTGTTCACCCCCGTGGATCCGCGCAGTACCTAGCGCAGCAGGGCGATACGGTCCCCGCTGCACATCGGGCAGTGGTTTATACCGTTGAGAGCAGGGCTGAGGAATTGAGTTTTATGAATGGGGGCGTGCGGGAGGTGCTGGATTTGAAGGTGTTGGAAGGGAGCCAGGCCACGCATGTTGTTATTGGGGTGGTTTGGGGGGCTAGGGCTGTGGTTTCGGCGCAGAGGAGGGTTATGTCTGTGGAGGAGTGGGGGGATGTTGAAAGGATTGTTGAGGATGCTGTTAAAGGGTTTGTTGGTGAAGGTGAAAGTGGATATGACCAGAAGCAGCCGGTGGTGGATGATATGCTTCGCGTCAGGATATATACTGATGCCAGGGAGATCTTTACCGGCCAGACAGACAATATCTCCGATGCTGCGGAACATTTCAGTCAGTTGCAGGGGCATGTTCAGCGGACTGGGGGTGTGCCGTTGATGTATACCCTGCTTCCGGTGACATATCTGTCTATGCTTGGTGCTGCTCTACCTGATAATGTGGTCTCTGGGCAGCTGAGCAAGGAATCCTATGATCAGGTTGTTGGTCTGGTTGACCATCTTGCTTTTCTGCAGCGGGCATTGAATGCACACCACCATCGGCTTGTTCAGCACCGGGGTCTCGTTGCCGACAGCCACTTTGCCAGAGTCAAGGAAGAGGCCAGGAAAGCGACAAAAGCTGAAGAGCAATTCCGAACGGCATACACTGCAGCACTTCCTACCATCCGTGATGGGACAGCAACAAGTCAGGCCGTGCTTGATATCGTCAACGAAGCCAAGTCCGATATACTGGGCTCTAACGAGCTGAACGACCTCACATGCACATACGACAAGAAACTCGGATTTCTGTCGCGAATGGTCAAAATGGGCGCCATCTTCCCTGAAGACGCAAAGTCCAAGCGGCAGGAAGTCATCGACAGGGCGGCCATTTCCTCCCACTCCTTCTACGTCTTCCACTTCAGCGACGCCGTCGACACATCTAGCGACTCATGGAACGAGAACCAGCAGCTCCTCAAAGACCTCCTCACGCAGAACCCCAAACCTCACGTCTTACTCATCGACTGGGACAAGCAACGCCCAAACCTAACACAGCCCTACATCACCGAGCACGCCAACGGGTCCATCGTCGTCGAGAACCTCCTCGACCAGCACAAGGACCTCGCAGACAAACACCTCGTCAAATACGACAGGTCCTACCTCGAAACAACCACCGACGTACCTAGCTACCGCAAGTCCCTCCGAATCCCCTGCCCAGGCCCACACTGCGACGAGCAAAACCTCTACCTCTGGTCGTGCGCCGACTGCCTCGAACCCGTCGAGTTCGGGAGCAGAGATGGCTTCTTCTACTGCGAGTGCGGACGCGTCCCATTCCATAAATCCTCGTTCAACTGCCAGGGACCGTACCACAAGGACAAAGAGCGTGGCAAGTCAGCATCAGACTTCTACCACTTCGACCGCACAGCCCTGCGCGACCTCCTCCTTTCCCTCCCTGAACCGCGCGAAGTCAACATCCTAATCCTCGGCGAGACAGGCGTGGGGAAATCAACCTTCGTCAACGCCTTCGTGAACTATCTCACCTTCAACTCGCTCGACGACGGACTCAAAGACCCAAAACTGAACTGCATAATCCCATGCTCATTCACAACACAGGTCGTCGACGGCCAAACCGGCCGGATGACCAGCCAGGACGTCGTGGTAGGAAAAGACAAAGACGAAGCCGACGGATCCAGGGGCTCTTCAGCAACCCAAAAGGCCACCGTGTATCCATTATATTTCAAAGACACGCTCGTCCGACTGATAGACACACCTGGAATCGGGGACACGCGCGGACTAGACCAGGATAAACAGAATATGGCGAACATGCTATCCATACTGCGGAACTACCCATCCCTGCACGGGATCCTGATCCTGCTGAAACCGAATAATGCACGGCTGGGCGTCATGTTCCGGTTCTGCGTTAAAGAGCTGCTCACGCATCTGCATACCAGCGCAGCGCAGAATATGGTCTTTGGGTTCACCAACACCCGGGGCTCGAATTATACACCGGGGGATACGTTCAAGCCGCTCGAGAGCCTACTGTCCAGCTACCAGGAAGTGATTCCGCAGTTATCCAGGGATAACGTGTACTGCTTCGACAGCGAGTCGTTCCGGTACTTGGCTGCGCGCAAGCAGGGGATCGAGATGGGACATGAAGATGATTATAGGCGCAGCTGGGAGCATAGCGCGGCAGAGGCTGATAGATTGCTGGCGCACTTCCAGAGTCTGAGACCGCATCATACGCAGGAGACGCTGTCGCTGAATGAGACGAGGCATTTGATTGCGCAGCTGACTGCGCCGATGCAGCAGATTTCGGTCGCCATCAGTGATACTATTATGAAGAATGTGAAGCAGGTGGCGGAGTTGCGCGATGCTGAGGGGACGATGGCTGGCTTGCAGGGGAAGTTGCAGATTCATAAGACGAATGTTTCGGCAAAGCAGCTGGAGAAGCCCAAGACGGTCTGCGCGAATCCGAAATGCGTTGAAGCGGTGTTTGATGAGGAGAAGAAGGAGAAGGTGTTGTTGAGGAAGAAGCTCTGTATGTCCTGCCCTATCCTATAACAGCATATTAGAAGATTGACAACTAACGGTTACAGGCCACAATCCATGCTGTTTAGTAAACGTCCCCGTCGGACAAGTCGGCACCCCCCAGCTGCAGAACTGCACTGCATTCAACGGTGAATACTGCACTGTCTGTTTCCACAAGTGGGACGAGCACGAGCACATCCTCGTCGAGTACGCAAAGAGCGAAGAGACCGTGATAGACGCTAACGTACAACGAGAACTGAATACGACAGGTAGCCTGGTAAAAGCGAAGAAGAGCGCCATCGCTGCGATCGAGAGGAACATTGCCGAGCTGAAGACCGAGCATGCTGCTGTTCAGACGGCGGCAGCACGGTTCAGCCTGTATCTTAAGCACAACTCGATCACGCACTATAACGACGCGACGGTCGAGTACCTGGAGCATCTGATCAAGGATGAGAAGACCAAGGTGCGGACGGGGGATAGCAGGCAGAGACTAGACGCGTTGGAGAAGGATCTCGACAATTACAAGAAGTTCGTCGACGCGATGGAGCAGAAAGACAAGGCCGGTCCCAAGGCACAGGCGTACGCACCTCTAAATGAAGCTGGCGTTGCGCAGCTCGTGCAAAGTCTGTATAACCTGCCGCACTATGGGCAGATGCTCAAGGATCTGGCTCAGGTCGTGGCGAGCGCATACGAGGCAAACTTCCGCGAGCGGCCCTATCGCATCAGACACAGCAAGTACTGGCGAGGGCGAGACTTCCAGCAGCAGACTGGTAAACCACTGGTCATGAAGAAGAGAGCCATGTCGCCGGGCACAGCGGCCAAGCTAGGCCGCACCTTCGTGCCTGCAGCTGGGCCCAGCAACTGGGAGAAGACTGCACCGGATGCCATATGGGAAGCAGACATCGAGTTCTGGCCCACGACACCGAAGACGTCGACTCGGACTGCTCCGGTGAGAAGCATTATGGACATGAATGGAGAGCCCTCGCAGTCGGAGAAGGCAGAGGGGTATGGCACTGGGCAGCTGGCGAATGAGTTCCCGGCGCCGCCGCCATATCCAGGTCCAAGAACAGATCAAGACTCTCAATATGGCCAGCTCGTTGATGAATCTGAGCCGGGGCAGGAGACAGAGAAGAAGGGAGTGTGGCTACGCTTGAAGAACAAGCTGAGGAAGAAGTAGGCTATGAAACCCAAGTACGCTTTAGGACACGGTGAAGCTTATCAGCAGAATAGTCTAGTTTGTTAACTATTGTCAATTCATTCTTTTAGAACAAGATTGTGCGACAGGGTATGCATGGAGTAGAACAGGATGTCCACCTCAAACACCAGTGCTGCCGATCCAACCCTCTCATTAGAGATGCCAAGTAGTCGATCGCAGGACTCGTAAATCTCGAGTAGAAATTTTGGATCATCAAGGGCCGCTAAAGGGAATCCTGGTCATACGATGAGTATAGGTGGGTGGCCTTTACGGAGTTAGCATCGCGATCCAATGCGGGCAATATTATATCCAACAGTTAATATATTTAGACAGAATAGACACGCGACTGTCAAGAACTCGGGCCTTTTGACAGCAGAAGCAGAATATTGAGCACACTAATCCCGTTTCGCCCCGGAGATGAGGCCGCGCAGGGACCGCCTGCACCTCGCCTCTGGCATGGAAGACCTTGCGTGACAGCCAACATCTGCGCGTACTCTGGCTTTCAATGATCTGGCGGGACCTATCATGACGGCCGATTCGTGGTCCCAACGGTGGCTGGATTTAATATTGGTGCTCCTGCGACGCTGTTGTCAGATTGTGTCGACATAACGCCCGGATCTCGAGCCGACTTGCCGGCAGACTGTCCAGGTGGGAAGCGAGTCAAACGGTATTGAAATCAGGCAGCCAGAAGGTAGTTAGCAAGGATTGTTGGGAGGAAATGCGACGCTGCAAGCATGAGGCTGTGCTGTGCAACCATGCCCAGAGACCCTCGATGATCGTCTGGACTGGATATCGGTCGGGATACCGCATGGCCAGGATAGGCGATGCTTGTGTCGATTCTAGAACACAGCTGGAGCCAGGGATGGCCGGGGCAAGCACGATCTCGACTACAACGAACCAACCTGGACCAAGTCATGAGCAGAGAACACCCCAGATGTCGGTAGCAGAACCGACAGCCTAGCCTCAATCGAAACGGCAGGAAACGGAAAAGAACTGCACTGCTAAGCCCAAAACAAGACGGCGACCCGACGCTACGACACCCCGAGCCCTAGACAGCTAGACAGACCAGCCAAGCACGAAACGCCCTTACAGGAATGGACAAAATCCCTCCAAGGACAAATCGCCACTCGGTACCGCGTACCCCCTGCTGTCATGCGCGTAATTAATCCATCTCTGACCGCGTTGCGATTTGCTGGGCCCAGAGTCTGGGGAAATCGCCCCCCGCAAGTCCCCCCATTCTCGATGTGCAGTGCGTACACCAAGCTACTTTAAGAATATTAGCTGCTTGCCAAGCAGCATCTGTTCATAAGGTGCACAGACGGGACCAGGTGTGCAAGGATGTGAAACACCAGATTATCGGGATATAAGAAGCGGGCTCGTCCCACCTTCGACCCCTGCTGCTCGAATCATCCGACTCGACCAATACTTTCTGGAGTTCAAGGCCATTAGCAACATGGAGAAGGGTACATCTGAAGAGAAGCATGGAGTCTCCATCACGGAGGATGTCAATGCTGCCGTCCTCTCAAGGATGACTGCCGACAAGCCGGGGGCGACCACCAAGATCGTCTACAACGTGAGTACTTGACTATTAGCACAATTGTCTCAACCCTAACATGTATAGGCCGACTTGTATGCTGCCATCAACGAGACCCAGATCGAGAAGTGGAGCGCGACATCCATCCATCTATACTGTGGGTCCAGTCTCTGGCTGTTAAATGATTTACTAACAAGACAGTCTGTATTTTTGTCGCATTCTGCTGTGCCTGTGCCAATGGATACGATGGTATGTCTACTTGCCAGTTTATCAGTGTATACTAACAGTGCAGGCTCCCTGATGGGCTCTGTCTTCGCTATGGACCACTACCAGGCCACCTTCCACACTGGAAAGACCGGCGAGAAGGTCTCCGTCGTCACCTCTCTGTATACAGTGTATGTGCTGCTCAAGTTTGGATAGTATCACCGTTAACAAGTCAGTGGCTCTATGGTTGCAACCCCCATCTCCGCCGTCATCTCCGACAGATTCGGCCGTCGCAAGTGTATGTTTGCCGGAGGCTGGGTCATTATCATCGGATCTATCGTGATTGCCACTGCGAGCACCCTGGCACACTTCATCGTCGGTCGCTTCGTGCTTGGTTTCGGTATCCAGATCATGGTCGTGTCTGCGCCGGCCTACGCAGCTGAGATCTCGCCTCCCCACTGGCGTGGGCGTGCAGTTGGTATGCTCCTTCACATCCTCTACGAGTAATTTCTGATCTTGTAGGCTTCTACAACTGCGGCTGGTTCGGCGGCTCCATCCCAGCAGCAGTCGTCACCTACGGGTGCAACTTCATTGACAGCAACTGGCAGTGGCGTGTGCCCTTCATCCTGCAGTGCTTTGCTTCCTGCATCGTGATCGTCTCCGTCTGGTTCATTCCTGAATCTCCCCGTTGGCTCATGTCCCAGGGCCGCGACGAGGAGGCCATTGCCATCCTGGCCAAGTACCACGGCAACGGTGACCCGAGTGCACGCCTGGTGCGTCTGGAAGTCGAGGAGATGAAGGAGGGTATTCGTGTAGATGGCATCGACAAGACCTGGTGGGACTGTATGTTCTCCATCCTATACTAATATCTACGGAGTACTAACTGTGACAGACCGACCCTTTATCATGTCGCACAGTGGCCGCTGGCGGTTCGCGCAGGTAATCATGATCTCCATCTTCGGTCAATGGTCAGGAAACGGTCTTGGATACTTCAACCCGGCTATCTACGAGACCCTCGGATACACATCCAGCTCAATGCAGCTCCTGCTTAATCTGGTCAACTCCATCGTGGGCGCCATTGCCGCCCTCACGGCGGTCTACTTCTGTGACAGGATGCCCCGTCGAACAGTTCTTGTTTGGGGAACACTTGGTACGTTCCCGTTAATACAATGTAAATCTAATGCTAACTATATATAGCCTGTGCCCTCTGCATGGCAGTCAACGCCGGTGTCTCCCAGCCCATGATCCCCCAGCGCGAGGCCGGCGCCGTCGACCCAACTCTCGGCCGAACAGCTCTCACCTTCTATTATCTCTTCCAGGTCGTCTTCTCCTTCACCTACACTCCCCTGCAAGGTGTCGTTCCCGCAGAAGCATTGGAAACCACCACGCGTGCCAAGGGTCTCGCCCTATCCGGCTTCCTCGTCAGCGGCACCAGCTTCATCTCGCAGTTCGCCTCGCCTATTGCGCTCGAGAATATCAGCACAAACTACTTCTGGATCTTCGTGGGCTGGGATGTTATCGAGTCCGTGTGTTGGTATTTCTTCGCGTATGTCCCCATCCACATATACTACATATTCCTAGATAACTTGGGTTTGCTAATGATACCAGTGTCGAGTCCCAAGGTCGGACACTTGAGGAACTCGAGTACCTCTACCAGCAGCCAAACCCCGTTAAGGCATCTAAGCGCCGCGACAAGGTTGTTGTGCAGCAGGATGGGCACGTTACTGAGAAGATCACCGAGGACGATGCGTAAACGTCGCCTAGTACCTTACCTGACTTGTCTGGTATGCTTGTGGAACTGACATCCCTATTATATCGTACTGGTACACAAACGTATCTTCGTCTTCTCTCTTCTCTTAGCTGTGCCTGTTGAGCAGCTGTGGATTAGTCGTGTTCGTGTTTAGCTTGGCTAGCGTCGAAGATATTAGAATTGTTTAATAATATGAGCTATGGATTTATTACTTACTTATTTCTTGATTCATTTCTTTAACATATTATGTTGTAGACTCATGAGTAGTAAATTATGGAGTCTAGTGGGATATATGTATTGCCGATGACACTCTTCAACGTCATATGTTCGTTGTGGAATCACGAAAGATAAAATAAATTAGATGACACACTAAATGAAGTAACACCCAAGCAATTGGATACTTGACACTCAGGCTTGCTATAGCTGCGTAGATGTCTGGCTGCCTCAAGCAGGTTTATTATTTGCTGCCAATCAAGAGACCCGTTGTGCTGACACAGACACAGTTTATACATTGAATTTGCATTGCATAGTGAGTTATACACAACTAAGGATATCAGGTGCATCTCCCTGATGGTCTAGGATATCAATACGAACTATAAACGGCAGGGAGTCAGGATTGTATTGATTACAGCTAGGATGACCCGAACCCGCAGCGTAGTTCTGTCTATCAACCACGACCTCTCCATAGCCTCCTCCCCCAGGTAAACAGGAGAACACACTTCCCTATAACATTCCCAAAAGCCAAGGGTATACCATACTTAACCCACGTCCCAGGCTTCCAAAGCGAGGCCTCTACAGCCGTAACCGCATCACTCGCATCACGCCCACCCACCACCAACTCAACCCCCCCAGCCTTGACACAAAACGCTTCAACAGCCTGCAAAACAATCCCCACCGTCTCCTCAGGCTGGCTCAAAAACGGCGAATGACTCGTCCTCAACTCCCTATGCACAGCATCAGCACCCATCGCCCTCCCCATCCCCATCTGCATCCGCTGCACCACAACCGGCAACCCCCTGTCCTCGATGGACCCGATATACCACACCGGCACATCCAACCAGCCGGAATACGAATACTCCCCGCCCTCGAATAAAGACTTTAGACTCTGCGACGTAAGCTGCGAGACCCAGTACTCCCCCTCTTCAGGCGGGAGGTCATGGTAGAAGAGTTCGCGCGGGTCCGCTGTGATCTCCGCAAAGCCCGTTTCGGCATTGACACGCCAGAAGGGCGGTGGACGACCGAAGAAGGGGTCCATGAATGCTAGCCCTGTGAATGTGAAGCCGGACGCTATAAGGATAAGGCCGATGACGGATCCCTGGGTTGGGTTTGAGGCGTCTGTCTCTTTGGGACGGGTGAACCCCTTGATTGCGCTATTCCCGACCATACCGCCGTAGGAATGCGCAATCACGACGACGTTGCGGCCGGCTGTTGTCTCAGTTGATATGGCATCGCGGGCGGCGTCAATGTCGTCTTTGAATGTCGCGGCTGGGGTTCCTGTTGTTGAGGGGAGGGTGATGGCGATGCATTTTAGGTGGTGCTGGTTTTGGAGGGGGGTTATAATTTTATTGTAGCAGGTGGGTTTGTGCCAGGAGCCGGGGATGAATATTAGGGTTGGTGTAGACATTTTGACAATAGTTGGCAGGATAGAATTGAGGCTTGATTCTTTGCTGCTGAAGATGAATTGGGTGGCGGTTCCGCGATCGGAGCCGCCGTCGGATCCGCCAGTAGTCCAGTATTATATGAATGAAGAATAATAGATTGTATATGAATGAATGTCTCACGAGTAAGATAGGGCATTATTGAGTACAAAGCTACATTGGGTCTTTGTCTTAAAGTGTATGAAACAAAGAGCATAAACTAGACGTATAACCGCCAATTTCTTACATATATATAAACCAGGCCAGGATGTATGAACACCAAGCAAGACGAAGAACAACATGGCAACCTGCACATCCACCAACAACCTCTGCCCACAATGCAGCCAACTACTCCACTCCATCAACAACAACAGAGCTGACAGGATTCCGGAAGAGTATCTCATCCGCGACGACCCAGCCGTCTACCCGGTCATATTCTACTTCCACACCCGAATGAACCCGCTTGACCCACGCACCGCCCAGGATCCTGCTGAAGAAGTAGAGGCAGATTTCCACCCGACACTGGGGCGAGAAATAAAGGTGCATCGGGCCATCAGTCCGAGGACCCTGGACGGGTACGTCACGTTCTGGTACATGGTTGATTTCCCGATAAAGGGAATCGTTGACCAGCGAACCATGGACGGGCTGTTCAGCGGTATAAGGCTCAATGTCAGAGACTGGAAGGTGAAGATCCCGACCGAAGGCCAGTGTACGAGCTTTGCAAGGCTGTGGTTTTTTAGGGACCACCGTGACTATGTGGAGGAATTGGTTGCTGACCCTGAACGGGAGGAATTTGGGCGAGCAGTTGTTATTGATTAGCAAATGCCAATAGGATAGTAATGATGTTGATTAATTATCTAGTAAACGGAGAGTTTCCGTAAGATGTGATATGAAGATAGAATAAATTGCGTATAGATGCTTATTAGTTGTGTCTGATACTGTAGACATGAATCGAATGCTGTTGTAAGAAAGCCTTTACCGTGGACGGAGGATCGGCCTAGAAGTGTTGCCAGCTGCTTCTCCCCTTAATGATACGGCGGAAATGAACTGAAGTGAAGAGGTCAATAATAGGAGACAGATATCAAAACAAAACGCGGCAAATTGTGCGTTGGCTTTCCAATAGAAGCTTCATATTGCGCACGTGGGATTATCCCTGCTGAACGGTCTAATCAGCCAGTCATTCGAACCAACCATGACCAGGATATGGTGGACACGATAGAACTTTGCTGCTATGAGAGCCCACTAGAGCGGAAATGAGCTCTCTCAAGGTGGAAGCAATTGTTACATTGCCTGCCAAGAGCTCTGCCAAGAGAGCGCGTGTGCTTGCAGTAAATTGTGTATATGGGGGGACTGAGAGAAATTAATTATGGGTAGAATCTGGTTCAAGGCTCAGGGTGGTATTCGCAGTGGGGAACACTGGCGAGGTTATACTAGATGGAGGACTGCCTGTAGGTAAAGCGGCTAAACATTGTAGAGCCTAGATGCAGTGGAAGTCGTGTTTTTATGCCTTTGATCGGGAGAGATAAACACAATAAGCACGGAGTAATTAGGAGTCTGATGGTGAAGAGCGGCATGCAAGAGACCCGAGCACCTTGAGCTGACAGTAGATAAACTCCACACTTCCTCTCGATTAAGCTTCGACATTGAGATCATCAAGACCAAGAAAGACCAAGAAGTGGACAACTTGGCGCGCACAACAAGCATCGTTGATCATGTCGAACGAGCAACAGCGATCTGCAATGCTTAGCCGTGGAGCAAGAAAGCGATCGTCTATATCTACAGATGGAAGGCTCATTGAGCTGCGCCCGAAGGGTATGACTACAGACCATTCTCATGAAAGACCTCAGGCTGACAGGATAGGGACGGTCGTGGTCGTGGCTTCGGCCAGCCCGACAGAGTTCAAGCGCAAACAACACGCCCAGGCGCAGAAACAACAGCGGGACCGGCTGAAGGCTGCCTTGGACCGGATGGCTCATGTCCTGGAAGGGCGTGTGCATGCAGGGACCAGTGGGACGAAGGTATGACAGCAGTGCACGGCCAATCCCGTCTCTGTATACAGCCACGTTCTTGAACTGACGGAGAATTAGGCCGAGCTGGTGGAGGCAGCAGTGGAATACATCCAGAGCCTGCAGGGGGAGATCGCGCAGCTGAGGGTTGCACTGGGCGCTCGACACGCGACAGGATAATCCTACATAGTTTACGGAGTAATAAGGAGTAATTGATATTTCCATCCAATGAAGTCCTTGAACTGTGACATTCCCGAGTATGGTGGGCGGCTTCGAGACCTTTCTAACGCCAGGGCAGATGACAGCCCACAAGGCAGAAGCGAGCGAGAGGAGAGACAGACGAGTCGTTTTGGCGAGGGCATGCTTTAGACAGCGTCACGGATTGGTCTGCAGTAGAAAAACTCCTGGCAAGCCCGACAGCCAAGAGACGACGGGCGTGGTGGCTCAACACTCACATACGAGGAGAAGGGGCAGTTATACCAGAACAGCAGACCAAAGCGAGACCACAGAGTTGGCTGCAGTCTGGACACGTTCCCCAGTCTGTTCCTGCGATTGGCCATTTAAGCATCGCAAATGAGCTTCGCCCTGGTCAAGAGGAGGGACGGAGGGACTTGGCGAGTCTGGGCAGTGCTGGGCATCGCCGCATGCTGTCGCTTGGATTCAGCCTGTCTCGAACAGGAGATGCCCAGAAATTAACAGTGTGCCCGGTGATGCCGTATATAACATTCTGTTGCCCCTGCACCGGTCGATCTTCAGTCCTCATACCGATTAGTCCACACCTTGCATATCCTGGTTAGGGCTACCGCCATGCCGCTCCATCAGTACGACTACATCTTCGCCATTGGCACCATCTTTGCCTTCCTTGACGCCTGGAACATCGGTGCCAACGATGTCGCCAACTCGTGGGCCACCTCGGTGTCCTCGCGCTCCGTCAAGTACTGGCAGGCCATGATCCTGGCCTCCATCATGGAGTTCGCCGGAGGGTATGCTTGACCCATGTTTTAGCTGGCCCTGCTAACTGTAGTAGTATCGGTGTAGGTGCCACCGTCGCTGATACCATCCGGACCAAGGTCGTCGATCCCAAACTTTTTGAAGGTGATAATGCACCATTGCTCATGCTGGGTATGGCCTGCGCTCTCGTCGGCTCCTCACTGTACCTCACCTTCGCGACCCGGATCGGTCTCCCCGTTTCCACTACCCACTCCATCATGGGCGGTGTTATCGGCATGGGAGTTGCTCTGGTTGGCGCTGACGATGTGACCTGGTGGGGAGGAAACATCAACTCGGGGGTTGTCCAGGTCTTCCTGGCCTGGATCATTGCGCCTTTTCTGTCTGCTGCATTTGCGTCCATCATCTTCCTCACCACCAAATATGCGGTCCTTCTTCGGAGTAACC
Organism: Aspergillus versicolor CBS 583.65; assembly: GCF_001890125.1. NCBI lineage: Eukaryota > Fungi > Ascomycota > Eurotiomycetes > Eurotiales > Aspergillaceae > Aspergillus > Aspergillus versicolor. The sequence goes on along the minus strand of NW_024467526.1, from coordinate 3,109,905 downwards.
CTGCCATGAAGGCCTGGTATACTGTTCCAGTGTACTTCTTCATCACCTGTACACTTCTTGCTAGTAAGTGTTAGCAATGCCAATATCGAACGGTGCTAACAGTTCTAGTGCTCATCGTGTGGAAGGGAGGCTCCAGCAGAATCGACCTCAACGGAGGAGAGATTGCTGGAACTGTCGTTGGAACTGGCGCTGTCATGGCAGTCCTTTCAGCGATCTTCCTCTGCCCCTGGCTGTACCGTCGTGTCATCTGCGACGACTGGCAGTTGAAGCCCTGGCATCTACTCCAGGGACCCCTTCTCTTCCGCCGCGGTGAAGTACCGCCTCGCCCTGACGGTGTCAAGACCGTGCAGAACTACTACCGCGGCCACAAGACGTTGGAGGAGATTCAGGCCGAGCGTGCTGCAGGCAATGACGAGGAGGGTGCCCCCAAGACCACTGGTGATGGTGCATCAGACGAGCCCAAGCCAGAGCCCAATGTCATCTCCAGCTCCAGCTCTGCCACTGCCAACCAAGAGAGCGATGCGATTGTGATCACTGGACCCCGTCCTGAGGGAAGCAACTTCCACCCGCTGGTCATCTTCTGGTACATCAAGCGAGCGTTGTTCCGCGGTATCGAGCAGGACGTTGTCGCTATGCAGAACAAGCGCAACCTCCTCACTGGCGATATCGAAATGACCCACGCTCACGCCGAACACTACGAGAACCGCGCCGAGTACATGTTCTCTTTCCTCCAGGTCCTCACTGCTTGTACTGCCTCTTTCGCCCACGGTGCCAATGATCTGTCCAAGTACGTTTGTCCTCTATGATATGATTAGGATGCTAATAGAACTAGCGCCGTCGGCCCCTATGCCACCATCTACGCCGTCTGGAACTCCGGCGGTCTTAGTGGAGATGGTTCGGAAGCTGATGTTCCCTACTGGATTCTGTACGTCCCCTGCTCTGAATTGCTTGTGCTTATGCTAATAAAACAGTGCCTTTGGTGGCGCGTCCCTCGTCATCGGTCTATGGACGTACGGCTACAACATCATGCGCAACTTGGGTAACCGTATCACTCTGCACTCACCCTCGCGTGGTTTCACCATGGAACTGGGCTCTGCAATTACCATCATCATGGCCACCAAGCTCAAGCTGCCTGTCTCCACCACCCAATGTATCACCGGTGCCACTGTCGGTGTTGGTCTCTGCAACGGTACTTGGAGGACGATCAACTGGCGTATGGTTGCCTGGATCTATATGGGCTGGATCATTACCCTGCCTGTTACTGGTATTATCTCCGGTTGCCTGGTTGGGATTATCATCAATGCGCCTCGCTGGGGAATGCCCCTGTAGACGTCCACTAAACTATATGTGCATGCTGAGGCTGCACTCCACTCTTTACTGATTACCCTGTATAGCTAGTTGCAATTGTGAATAGAGTCATAGTAATGCGATTAATACTTGAATTCATTCATCTACTCCAGATATTATATCTCCAAGTCCTCACCATCAGGCCAGTCCTCCCATCCATCCTCCCACATACCCCCCAGCTTGTCGCATTTCTGAGCCCTACTCAACTTCTTACTCCCCATAACCTGCTCCCACCGCTTCATATCCTTGTCATCAAGCAAACATTCATCAAACAACTTCGTAATGGCCTCCGGGTTCAGCCCCTCCCCAATAAACACCAGTTCCTGGCGTCTGTCTCCCCACTTCCCCTGGAAGTCCCTCTCAATAGACTCCCTCACATCTTTATCCTCAGGCCAGGCCTCGTCCGGCACCTCTGCGAACCACGGCCCACCAGGTCCAACGGTGAGCATACCGCCAGCTTGGCTCCACTCGCCGAAATGCATGGGGCGGGTTGCGAGCCAGAAGAAGCCTTTTGAGCGTAGGATGGGGCCGAAGGCTTCGCTGTTGCGTTTGTTGGATAGAATCAAGTCTTGATCTGGTTGGTCGAAGTCGTCTATTTCGGCGTCGCTCTCTTCTTCTTCTTCCCCTTCCTCCTCCTCATCTTCTTCATCATCTTCGTCGTCGTCCCCATTTCCGTGATCATGCGCATTCGTCGACTGCAGCAGGATGAACTTGTCGTGGATCATCGAGAACAGCCGACGGGGATGAAACGGTCTTCTGGCCGAGTAGACAAAGTTGTTAATCCCATACCTGCGTCGTCAGTAATAATTCCCAATACTTAGGTAGAAAGAGCATACTCCAATGTCTCCGGCCGAGGAGCAACCCTATTCCCAACCCCCGTCGTCATGACCGTCATCTCATGCAGACTCCTCAACCAGCCAGCACCACTAGCAGCCTTGAGGAAATTAAACCTGCCCGTGCCAATAATTTCAGTCACATCGACGCGACTATATGATGTCTCAATGAGTTTAGCATCGGGGTTTAAGAGTCCAATAAGCCGTCTGATCTTAGCCTTGGTGGCTTCATCCACCGCCTCGATCTTATTCATGATCAGCACGTCTGCGAACTCGATCTGGTCGACCATGAGGTCGGAGATGGTTCGCTCATCTTCGGGGATTATGGCGTCGCTGCCGTACCGGTCCGAGAGGAATTCGGCCGTGTCGAAGTTCGATAACAGGTTGAACGTGTCGATGACGGTGACGGTAGTGTCGAGTTTGGCGATGGTGTGCAGGCCGCCCATTTTTGCTCTACACAGATCAGTATATATACAGACTTAATGTGGACGTGTTGGTGGGTAAAGGGGCATACATCTCCTCAAGAACTTTCTTATCATCCTCATCCATCTGCATCTCTACACCGTTCTCCTTGTCCACGTCCATCCCCTCCATCTGGCCCTCGGCTTCTAGCATCGCCGTGCTAAACTCGGCAGTGAAGGTCTCAGCAACCTGCATTGGCTCACTGATACCCGTACTCTCAATAACGACATAGTCGACCTCTTGCTTCTTGGTCAGTCGGGCCAGTTCGGCGAGGAGATCGCCCCGGAGTGTACAGCAGATACACCCGTTCTGGAGCTGGATGAGTTTTTCTTTTGTTTGGGAGACTTTGTGGTGGGTGATCAGGGCGGCGTCGATGTTCAGTCTTTGGATGAATGGTTAGCCGGGCATTGCATTATGTAGGAGGTGGTGACGTACGAGCTCATGTCGTTTACGATGACTGCAATGCGGAGGCCATGAGAAGGTGACTTGAGGATATGTTCTAGGAGTGTGGTTTTACCACTCCCCTTTGTCTGTTAGAATGTCTCATATTACCTATGGAAGGTGGTAGGCATACCAGGAACCCCGAGAGAAGGGTAACAGGGAGCTGGCGAGCCTCTTCGTCTTTAGCAATCATTCTGCTCTCTTTGCAAGAAGCTGAATGAATTCAATATCTAGAAAAAGTAGAGTAGAGAAAAGATTCAAAATTAATTAAATTGTGCGCTTCTCAGCTTATATACCACCTCACACTGTTGAAACCCTTAGTATTCCCCCAAGGTATCTCGCCAACGTATCCCAACACTGTATTCCTGGCATTCATGCATCGAATGTAGTATGGAGGTGTTTATGGAGCATGGGAAATGACATTTACCTTGATGTGATTCGTCGGCAAGATCTCCAAGGTACCTGGTTTGACTATCCCAAGGTCCCCAGTTAGGGCAACCGTATTGATAACGAAATTTAGAAGTATTCTTATTGGTTGATGCCGGGGCGATGGAATTTATTCAAGTGTTGAAGGGAGCTTCGTAATAATTACTACCAATTAATCAGTCTAATCAGTGCGTTGTGGATTTGGTCGATGTGGGCAGCGAGCTCAAGCTGGTGGACGGACTTTACATCCAGACGATGTCTTCAATTCGAAAAATCCAAATAAATCGACGATTCAGGGATATTTACAGGTTTAGTTTACATTTAAACGACCCTCGCACCGGCTATTAGATGGTTGAAGAAGGCAGCTCGACAAATTACCAAGAAATAAAATACAGACTTACCAGACTTACAAGACTACTACCTGTACGGCCTATCTTATTCATCATATCAGCTGGTCTATATGAATAAGTCGGGCTGTGATAAGAGGGCAGGCTTTTACTGAACTGGCTGGTCCCTTCTTGGTATAATGCTGGTCCAGGTTTCCAAGTTCTACTGCAGCTAATACTATCAAATATTACCTGCCTATACTCAAGAGGGTGTCCTCCTGTCCCGAGTATTTCAGGGATCAACTGACACTCGCATTTTTAAGGATTATATTAAGTAACTTCTTCAGCACTGTAACAGATAGCTGGAGCCAAATTCCATAATTATCATGGATAACACATCCTTTCACCGTACCAAGCGAATTAGATAGATTTGCCTTAAGATTTTAATGATACCACTGCAGTTCACACGCAGTTAGGAGACAATTAACTTGTGCTAGACTAACTGTCTCATACGTACAGCTGGTTGGTAAAGAGCGAAGCTGTGTGGAGCGTGTTCCACAACATAGAAAGGGTCGTGCAGCCTATCTCCAGAACGCGCGGGCTACCGAGTTGATATAATCAATTGCCTCACTGCGCCAGGTATCTGGCTCCATATGACTAGTTGTATTTGCATCCAAGAAGAGATCCCTCGGGTTGTCATTCGCATAAGCCTCCCAATGAACAGACTTATTCACCACGCCGGAATTGGGATCAAGATCATGAATGAACGAAGCCCACATGCTGGTCATCATAGAACTCAGGTCAATATAAGACTGCGGCACGCCAGCAAATGGCTTTCCAGTGTATGGGTATCCAATATTGTAGCCAAGTCCAGCGATATTGTGGAAGACAAAAGCCACTTCTTCAAAATGGCCTGCACCCATGAGAAGCGGCACGTCAGGAGTATGCACGTTGAATCGGTAGCAGTATGCAGGTGTGGAGGCTTCCGCCCAGGCCTCGCACTGTCGTCGACGACACGCGTGCATTGCAAAATCACCTGCGAAAGCTGTTGTGCGTCGCCATTGGCTTCCCATCGAGGGGACTCTCTTATCTCCCAGGAATGCCGGGATCCCCTGCGATGGATCGTCAGGGTAGAGTCGGAGGATCTGCTTAGCCACGGAGGGTGGAGTTTGGAAATCAAATCCCCCATCTAGAAAGGTAAGCCTTGGATAAAATATGTGTATGGCTGTGATGTTCTTACCAGTAAGAAAATCATACCACTGATCCGTGGTATTAATTCCAGATGGTCCAAATTCGGTTCCCTCGTCAGTATTAGTTCCGGCGATAATAGGCACCTTGACGAATTCATGATTGTCCAGGTGAATACTTCCCCAGTTCTGAAGCAAGTCACCGTCAACAACTGGCTTGAAGTTATACTTAGACAAACCATCTGTCCCATTCAGAACAGAATTAAGTTTCTCAAACGGCACTTCACGCAGGCATTGGAGAGAATCGACCACATTCTGGCAATTCACTTTGGAGAGCAGATCATTATAAATAGACTGAAAGGCCGTGTAGTTGCCAGGAGATGGGCTGATAGAACCCCCAGACTCCATTATTGCAGCTCTGAATAATTTGTCGTCTCGACCTCCATATGCTGTTAGATGGTAACCTACCGAGATTGCACCGGCTGATTCACCCCAAATAGTAACCTTTTCAGGGTCTCCACCAAATGCTGCAATATTCTCCTGGACCCATTGGAGGGCCAGTCTCTGGTCTCTTAATCCAAGGTTTGTGTTCCCGCTGCCCCAGACCTCGCTGGAACTGATGAACCCCCAAGCCGAGAGTCTGTAGTTAAATGTGACCGCGATGAAGGGTTTTCCTTATTGGGCGGCAAAGTTAGAGAGAGCTGTGCACCAGGAAGTCTCATTTTCCATAGGCATACCAATGTTGTAAGAGTTTTCTACCATAGCAGACATGTTATAGCGCTCGTCTGCCCCCGATGCCTGGTTAAAGCCACCGCCATAGATCCAAACTCCCACAGGCAGCTTTGAATGTTCGTGGGCCGACGAGCCACGGATCACGTTGATAGTCAGACATGCTTCGGATTGGGGATAGAAAATAGAGTCCACCTTCCGAATCATTAGTGTAGGAACTTAGGGGAAAGTGTGGTTGAATAACTCACGCCATATCCAACACAAATATCGGAGTACGCCTTCGCATCGCGTGTGCCATCCCAACTCTCAGTCAATGGCTGCGGCACGGTGAAGCGTAGATTCCCCACGGGTTGTTGAGCATAGGGCATACCCAAGAAGAAGTCCTGCTCATAAGCACTGTTGTGTACTCCGACATAGGTACCGTTTCGAACTGTTGCAGTCGGAGGGACATTCGAGGCTGGAGCTGCATGGGCTGTTGCCCACGCAGTGATAAAGAAAGCAGTGAAGGCGAGCATGTTGTAGGTCCCTACTCTCTGTAAACTCCGTATCTAACTTGATACTGTTGGCTGTATTTTGGGAGGTATCCATGGGTTTATATAATGCTTGCAGCGACATTCTGGGGCCCCATATTTGTCCATCCTCCTCGCCAGTCCCTATCTGGAGAGGCAGGCTATTCCGAAGCATATGTTCGTCATTGCCCCAGGCCCGCCCATTGCCTGAAAGGAACCCGAAAAGGCATCTCATCCCGTATATTATGTAGGGAAGGGCAAGGTATCCCACTACTTAGTGCATAATTAGCGTCGGGACTGGTAAATAGAATCATAGCAAATTAAACTGTGCCCCTAGTCACGACACTTCATTTCGCAGTCGAATATTTAAATCTTCATGACTCTCATGGTTGGAGGTATTGATTGCTAGGGAACAATGGATTGGCAAAAGGATATCTGTATAATGAGGCAATTGAGAAGGAACACAGTCCTTGAGTGGTACATTTGGCCCCCTTCACTTAATGAAAAGTAATCCTTGAGCGAGATCGGTACCTTAGGACGAAAAGATCCGGCTTCGCTTACTTGCTCGGACACTTTTCACGAATACTAGCGTTGCAAAGAATCCGTGCTTGAATTGGCCCCCAAACTCGCTTGCACGGGCCCCCAATCCCCGGAGTTTCTCGATCCAATCGGACCCACAAATCCGGGGAAATATCCAGGTGAGTGGTATAGAACAAACACCGCGAATGCTGTTTTTAAATGCCTCACATTCTGTTTTGCAGTTCGTGTTTTACTCGTCTTTATTTCCCAATAATATGCAATGACCCCCATGTACATTTCCGTCTGCAAATTAAACAAGAAGTCTGAGTTCCCTTAACTCTTGTGTCATCATGTTTTGATAACCAAGCCTTGCAACATTTCCTAATTAGGAAGGGCCTGTTTATTAATGGTGTAAAGATCTCATCTATCAAAAATTAGGGGATATGGAAACAACACGGTTTATTAGACTCAATGGCTCGGCCAGTACCTCGGACAACGCAATTCCACGTACCGTTCCGGAATTCGTTCCCGAATTGATAACAAAGTTTAGGAGTATTCTTATTGGTTCATGCCGGGGCGATGGAATTTATTCAAGTGTTGAAGGAGCTTCGTACTAATTACTGCAAATTAATCAGGCTTAGTCTATATTTAAACGACCCTCGCACCGGCTGGGCTGTTGCTGGGCTTTATTGCACAAGGGTAAAATATTCGATCAAGCTGCCTCCAAAGGCATCCACAATCCTTTAAATCTTTTGTTGGAGGCGGCGCTATTTGGGACCAAAATCCCAGGAGGATTACGTCTGAGTCAGATATCGTGGACTGAGATGGCCGGGTCCTAGATTGTTTGCTTTCCAGTGGATATAAAATAGCCCTATTGACGAATTGCACAACTACTTACGGGCTAGTACACCATATTATGATTGTTATACTGAACCATCTCCGGCGTAGGTGGGGCCGGCTCTTGATGGTGTTGCCCTATCTCCTGGTCCATGCTCTTGGCTAGACATTGTATTTACTGAATGGCGGCTGCTTGCTAAAGAGAAAGCTGAACTGTAACTAAGTCTACTCTTGCGCTTGGCTTTCTCGCACCCAGTCATGCATTGAGGCCCAACACCAGGCTTGCCTGCACAAACCACGCCATAAGATCCGTGCACGTCACTGTTCTGAACTATGCGATCTGTCATATCAAGACCCTGGAATTAGTATATTGAATGATTGGCATATGGAGCGGGGTATACCAACAATGAGGGGACATGCGTCCAGTAGGGGGGTGGCCGTTCTAATGAATGTCTCTGAGTGGTGCCTTTGGACAATTGACTTTTCCTATAGCGCAATGCCTTTGTGTCTGAGCTGGCCTGGCTTGATACCAACCACTAGGATTGCCACATTGCGGGCTGGGCTTTCATGAGACGAGTGGGATATTTATTAACGTCCTGCTGCCCTGGTTTTACTCCTGAAACCTGTCTCCTTCCCTTAATATTCAACCGCATGTTTCTATACTTTCCCATCATATGGCCCTTCATAAAACGGCTCCCGCATAGTTAACATGGCGACAACTACAGTCACCTCCACCAAGACAACTCTATCCACCACCCAACCCAACCAGCCACGCGTGCTATCGGTCGGAAAATCCTCCTCGCACAGCAACTCCAAATTCCCAGTCCCATCAATCACCCTCGTCCCCGGACTAGGCGTACAAGGCGACTGCCACGCCGGAAGAAGCGTCCAGCACCAAGCCCTTCGCCAGAGTAACCCAGACGCCCCCAACCTCCGCCAGGTCCATGTTATCCCAGTCGAGAGTCTGCGACAGGTCTCAGCCAAAGTCGGCGGGAAGGCTCTCTCACCTGGAGACATCGGCGAGAACATAACGACCGAGGGGATCGATTTGGCCACGCTATCGCGCGGGACTGAGGTCCATTTCGTTGGGCCGGGGGATGCGACGAATAATGCAGTTATTGTATTGACGGGTCTGCGTGACCCTGGCCCCGGGATTGATAAGGTGCGACCTGGCCTGAAGAATCACTTTGTTAGACGGTTGGCTGGTGTTATGGCTACAGTAAAGCAGGGGGGTTCGATTCGGCCAGGCATGCGTATTGATGTTGTGAAGCCAGCGCGTGCTGACCCTCTGGTTGTTGTCTGAGTTATTGTCAATTACTATACTCCAGACTGGTTATTGCAATTGAATATTGAAGTTCCGACGCGGTTATTGAACAGTAGTTCCATTATGAATACTAATACCACGACAAGCAATAACATAACGGAACCTAGCATTTTAGTGACATCTGAATTACGATTCCATAGCTGCCATGGTAGCCTTCCTGATACCGTCCGCAAGCTCTGGATGAATTCGACCAAACCAGTCTATACTTGTAGTCAGCTTCTCGATCGTTACGAAGAAGGAATGGATAAACCCACGGTATACCTCCATTCGCAGCCGATCATTCTTAACCTTACTCAAATGACCAGCGATATTATTATAGAACCGTTGCTCATGACCCGGCTCCTTTTTAATTACCTCCCACAATGCAGCAGGCTGTTCAAAGTCATCATCTGTTATATGACTTGTAAAAGTCACAACCTCGCCAACCCACTTCTCATGCTCAGTGTGCAGACTGTGGGCTTTCGGACCCGTGCCCTTGACATCTTGATAGAAGCACGTTGGCTTCAGCGAAGAGCCAACGTAGTTAGGGTCACCCCCGTAATTGCTGGAGAAGTTCATCTTGCCGTCGCGCTGGAAGGGGCAGTACACCGGCGACTTGGCTGCATTTGTAGGGAGCATCTGGTAATTCACGCCCAAGCGGTATCGAGCTGCGTCAGAGTACGCAAATAGTCTAGCTTGCAGGACTATAAAAATGTTAGAGTACCTGTTTATGCAAGAGGTAAAGGGAGGAGGAGACATACCTAGGTCAGCGGAGGGCGCCCATCCTGGTACCATAGTGGACGGAGAAAAGGCTGCTTGCTCAATATCCGCAAAGTAGTTGTTGGGCTGTATATAATATCAGCTTCGATGCCTTTCTATAGACGGGCAGACGACATACATTGCGATTCAGGGTCAACTTCCCGATCTCACGAAGCGGAAAGTCCTGATGCGGCCAGACCTTGGTCATATCAAATATATTCCACCGATAGTTGTCGGCCTCGCTAGGATCCATGACTTGCACATATACAGTCCAAGTGGGATAGTCCCCTCGCTCAATAGCTTCAAACATATCCTGGATCAAGAAGTCAGGGTTCTCGCCGGCAATGCGCTGGGATTCTTCGGCTGTGAAGTTCTTCACTCCCTGATTTGTCTTAACATGGACTTTGATATACTTGAACCCTCCATCTGCGGTTGTGAACTTGTAAGTGTGACCACTGTAGGCATTCATGTGGCGCAGAGACGCGGGTGTTCCCCTGTCACTGAATAAATGCATGAGCTGGTGGAATCCTTCTGGATTTCCAGAATGGAAGCTATCACAGTGAGAATGCTGCCAAAGTATAGGGTGCTGACACCTACTCCCAGAACTGAGACGATTAGCCATTCCGCCCTTCCAGATACTAGTCTAGGAATGGAATTTGGCATACCATGTCAGAATCAGGAAGATGAGTCTGCGGATGCCGCTTGTGCGATCTGTTCACAGAGGGAAACTTGATCGGGTCCCGGATGAAAAACACAGGCTGCCATCGGCGTTAGAACAGGCTTTTTGGAAATTTGATATTGAAATACAGTATTATTAAACACCCAGTCCAAGTTCCCCTCATCTGTATACAGCTTCATCGCCCAGCCGTGGACATCGCGCGTCGTGTCCGCAGACCCAGCTTCAGGGCCAACAGTCGACACCCGCCACAGAACTGGGGTTGTCTTGCCAACGCGGTTAAGAAAGCTTGCAGACGTAATGTCCGTGCAATCGCGGGTCACAGTGAATTCGCCATATGCTCTATCGCACTGTTAACCCTGCTCTGTGCATCAAGGGATACAAGGGCCCTGACCCTGCGGCTTTGGCATGCACAACCCTGGAAACAACACGGTTTATTAGACTCAAAGGCTCGGCCAGTACCTCTGACAACGCAATTCCACGTACCGTTCCGGAATTCGTTCCCGAGAGAAATGGGCAAGTGTCTCGATGAGCTGCGTGTCCTGCAGCAGACCGAGAGCGGCGTTGCCGCTGCGTAACTCCAATGCCGTGGCATTGCTGGCGAAGGGGCATCCTTGAAGAGGTGAGCTATCTGTGGCTGGGAGTTGAATTCAATTCAGGTGTCTAAAAATACCTTCAGCCAGAGTGTAGTACTTTTGCTCGGCACTTTCTCCCATGGTCAGTGTCTTCACGATTAACTACAATTCAATCTTGGCCAAGCTTCGGATTTAGTTGGGCACACAGCATTTAAATATAGCAATCACCTAGCTGTATGTAAAAAAAAGAACTCCCACCTGGTTCCGACATCCAGCTGTCGCTGGTGTATCTTCAGCACAGCAGGGACTCCATTAGACTTTGTGATGGACCTGGGTACGCCATCCTGCGAGACGGTCCAGAATCGAGGATCGAATCGAATCAAATCGGGGCACTTCTATTCGTTCCCTAGTGTTACGCTTTTGGTGACAGGCTTCATAAAACTCAATTCTCGATAACATTGGTAGCAGGACGACGCATCTAGTATTCGCGAGGGCTGGGCAGTCGTCACATTCCACACTTCGTATCAAGACAGACTCCGGACAATGACGTCCAATACATTGCGGGGTTGGAATGTTTGAAACTCAGATCAGTCCCCGCCGATCGTCCATGTTATTGTTTCCGCTTCCGGCCAGGTTGTTGGTATAAGTTACCCGGATATATCGGCTTCAGAATATTCCTTTGTTTTGTGCTTCATATCATAAAATTGCATTGTCTATTGATTCTCAAACTTGCTTGACAATGTCAGTCCTTCCTCTGCAGCTGGACACTACAAACCGACCCGATGAGTGGAAGATTGAGCAGGGCCTCTCCGGCCACAAACTGCCCATCCTCGACGTGAGCGGCAAAGAGCTAGTCAACATCTACCCTCCCAAGTATCGCCATCCGGTGAAAGATCAGCATGCCATCGATGCCGTGGGGAATCGTGATGAGCTGTTCAAAAGGGAATTGCCGGGCTGGAGAGGGTAAGCCAGCATCCCCCAACTGGATCCTCAACCGCTAACCATGACATGGTATAGATACGTCGAGTGGGAAAAGTACCCCGAGAAAAAGGAACAGGCCCACAAGATCCTTACAAGCCAGACCTTCGACCCCAGCCCCGATTTCATGTTCGGACCCATCCCAGACTCGAACCCAGTTCTTCCGGGCGACGACTTCAAAGCATGGCACGAAGCCCTCGGAGGCGAGCTGGCAAGTGTAGCAGAGGATTCATGGAATACTGTCCTCCGCGAGAAACACCCTGATATGTTGCATCTACTCCAGTTCCCATATAATGGCGAGCCGCCCAAACGCCTGGTCACGTCCAAGGCCATCACCCCGAACCCGCTGCACTTTGTGCGTAACCACGGCGGCATCCCACTGATCGAGAAAGATAAATGGAGTCTCTCACTAGATGGCCTGGTCCGTCATCCACAGAGCTATACATTGGACGATATCCAGGACGAGAGTCGGTTCCCGCAGATGGAGAAGACCGTCACGATCCAGTGCTCGGGAACTCGACGGATCGAACAGATCAGCCGGTACGGTGGACAGGGCGATGAAGTTCCTCAGGCACCATGGGCTGAAGGGGCAATTGGCACTGCACGATACAAAGGCATCAGTTTGAAAAAGCTCATCAAGGATTGCGGAGGTCTTATTGCTCCCGCGAAGCACCTCGAGCTGTACGGTGCCGAGACCTATGTTAAAGACCTAGAGGTGATGAACTACCTCGTCAGCGTGCCCTGGTCCAAGGTCAAGGCCAACGAGGTGATCCTAGCCTGGGAGATGAACGGCGAGCCTCTGCCCAAGATCCACGGCTATCCTCTCCGTGTGGTAGTTCTGGGCTATATCGGAGCTCGCAGCGTGAAGTGGCTGTATCGCATAAAAGCAATTGAGAACCCATCTCTTGCTCCTGTCCAGAGCAAGGAGTACCTGTACTTCAACCAGCAGGTGGGAAAGTACAACCAACGCCCAACGGACGGAATCCAGATCCAGGAGATGCCCGTCAGCTCGGCCATCATGTCGCCCTGGAACAAGCAAGCTATCATCCACAGCGGCAAGATCAAATGCAAAGGCTGGGCATACTCTGGCGGTGGTCGGTGGCCAGAACGCGTGGAGCTCTCCGCAGACGGCGGTTTTAGCTGGTACGACGTGCCCCCAGAGCAGCTGTCCAAGAAGGGCCGCTGGGTCTGGCGCACATGGGAATTCGACCTGCCTTGTGATGTCGAAGGTTGGATCGAGATTGTCTGCCGATGCTGGGACAATGCGATCAACACGCAGCCGTTGGATGTCCGCGCGGCTTGGAACTGGGGGCTGCATGTTACGCATTCAGCGCATAGAATCAGTGTCTACAGTATTAACAGGAGTCATCCTGTTACTCGGGATCGACTCGAGAAGATGGACCATCTGGGCATTCCAGTGGCCCCGCTCACTCGCTATCAAATCATTCCCAGCCAGACTATGGAGGAGTACCAGAAGTACTGGAAGGATCATGAACCTCGCGATGTTGATGATTGAGTAACAATATCTGGAATAATCCGACACAGTGATCTTGTATTTGCTTCCATCATTATAGCCTAGTTAATATCGAGCCGTTCCATACCCCAACACCGTCACTGAACTTGCCGTGCCAAACTAGTCATGTAGAAATTTGAACTAAGCTTCTTGCAGTGTCTCGCCTGCCATATTGTGGAACGCATAGTGCACGCCTTTGCTGAGCTTCGCATGTGACCCTCTGAGATCTCCATTCGCCCGCGACGCTTATACAAGGCTCTTCCGAACTGTTCCACTTCCCGGTCCACACACTGTTGCAATACCCGCCTTTTTGCCTCCGCCGTATTCCCGCGGATACAATCACATTATCTGTTGGGCTGATAAGTTGACAATCCATTGTTTCCAGTTCGGAGGGGAAGTGTTACCGAGTTCTGGTGGAACGGATATGTGGTGCTTAGCCGGGCACTTGAGCGTGGGCGTCTCCTGATGCTTCAGGTTGAACATCTCGCAGACCTCTGACAGAGTGGGCTCGTAGTCTTCATACGTTGGCCTGGGAGTATCACTGCTGCTATCGTCCATCGCTTCCCTCTCGCTGTCAGCGGACTCTTCAGGCACAGAGGTTTTGTCCTCGTTTGAAAACCATATCCATCGGATGAGATAACTAGCAAGCTGTGTAAATCACCACATCGTGTTTCAATTTGTTAGTCTACCGTACTGAAATTATTCTCTCGGCGAGGTTGAATGAAGAGAAAGGTTCTTTGTGCGAGAGATATGGGATATGCTTTCCGCATGTCGTCATGCATAGACTTTATTCAATTTGCGTAGAGTACATACTACCTTTATACATACTTTGAATAGCAAGTGACAAGGTTTCATTAGTAGGATTTCTATATATCTGTAGCTCGCCTGCGGGTGGACGATGCCTTTGCTGTGGCCTAGCGATACAGTATATTAAATGATTAAAGACCAAAAACTGCATTGTGGAGTCAGGATGAACTGCCACAGCCAAGCCGCAGTGTCGGTGAAGGAGAGCTTGAATTCTTCAAGCCCGACCTCTAGTTCCAGTGGAGTAAGATTTGAGTATATTAAAGGCTTAAACAGATAAGATCGTTCAGAGCTGAAAGCGAGACACGTCTTTATGTGGGGGCTGAACGAAATAGGGGGGAAACGCCTGCGGCTGAGCTGAACAACATTGGAATTAAGCGTCATTGTAGGGCTAGAACTAAACCTGTTAGGGTAGTCCAGATGCAGGACCAATAGGAACACTCGATGTAAAGCTCTGACAAGGCATTCTCGAGGGGCTTGGATGCGATCGGCCATGTATAAGACGGCAACCAAGCTTCCCTCCAGGTGAAGTTTTTCTTCCATCTTACAACTGTGCTCGATCTGACAATGGACTTCTGGAAAAGAGAATATGCTGAGTGTGAGCTGGTGGGCGAGGCGATGAGTCCATTGGTCGGCAATGGGGTTTGTATACCTTCCCACTACTCCATCCAATGCTAATAATAGTAGATTCTTATAGGATTCGTCGGTCAAGCAGCGTTATCTCTCGGCCTCTCAGCATGGGTGTTCTTCCTAACGACCCACGGCAACATCGACCTCACACACCCAGAAGGCACGCCCAAGCGCGAGATCGAGCACAAACGGCTCGACTTCGTATCGAACATCCTCATGATCGGGTCCGATATTCAAACAACACTCGGCATAGCATACATGGTCACCGTCTTCAGCCAGGCCCAGATCATGGATACATACCACCTGCACGTCGTCTTCGACATTGTCAGCTTCGTCGGCGTATCCAACACAGCAGCCCTCGTCTGCTGGAAATACTGCCGCGCGAAGCTTGATCCCTCTGATACAAGTATAAGTCCTCCTTCAAAGTCGAAACGGGACTCCCTGCGGAGTTTCTATTGGAATGACCGCTCGCGAGCTGCATTCCTCTTTACAGCACTCTACATCGCCCTTACTATTCTCCTTTGTATCCGTCTCCATGAATGGGCTCCTGACACCGCGCCTGGTAGATGCTACTACACACATCTGGTTACCAGCGTCACAGCCTCCCACCCCGGTGCAGACGAGACCTACGTCGGCACAACCGCCAGCTGGCTCGTCGTCGTTCTCCTATTCAGTATCTTCGGCGGCGTCAGGCTAAGACGTGGGATCCTGATTCTGTCGTACCTCCAGTTCCCGCTACACCTGTATATGACGATTGCGCTGCGGATAGCAAACGAGGGTAAATTCGAGGGCGAAATGAAGCACGAGAATGAGTGGGACTTTGGGCAGACCACGGCGGTTGTTCTTCTTGGGATTGCGGTTGTGGAGTTTTTGAAGAAGGGGAAGGAATATTATGATTTTGAGACGTATGTCATGAAGAATGGCACAGTTCCGGATGCTGGGGAGAGTTGTCGATCGCAGTCGAGGGATGAGGAGGCGAATGTAGACAGTTATCTTCTGAAGACGCGGTCTGAGCAGAGTCCTGGGACATCCGACGTGTCAAGGCGTTAGTCTCGGCAGAGTAGACTATATAATGTACATGGAGTACTAGCTAATCTCTGCTGAATGGCAATTGTTTATGTCCAACACACCAAAATATATCCACACTGGCCATGAGTCCGGCTCCATATTATAGCGTTCAAATTAAAGCTTGATCAAAAGCCGCCCCTGCTAAATGGTCCAATGCCGACTGGATCCAGGATGCCGACTACAGCCGATATGCGATGTGCAGGGAGTCACCAAGGTATTTCTATCCTTGTCATGCCCGTTTTAATTTTTAACATTATCACAGCTAACCTCCTCTCGCACTAATCAACGATGACCGGAATAA
This sequence comes from Aspergillus versicolor CBS 583.65, assembly GCF_001890125.1. NCBI lineage: Eukaryota > Fungi > Ascomycota > Eurotiomycetes > Eurotiales > Aspergillaceae > Aspergillus > Aspergillus versicolor. Next base: position 3,093,682 of record NW_024467526.1, on the reverse strand, counting down.
AGAACGGAATTCAACCCTCGACACGAGACTACCGTGACGGGCCACCCCTGATGGAAACGGTTCACAACCTGAATGACATGGAAAAGCTTGCCACAGCACAGCTAGACAGACGAACATGGCGCTTCAATTACGCAGCCGCAGGCGACTTGATCTCAAAACACCTGGACCAAGAAGTCTACCGTTCAATCCTCCTCCGGCCGCGAATCCTCGCCAGCGTCAAAGAATGCGATTTGACCACTACAATCATCGGCAATACAGTCGGACTCCCCTTATTTGTGTCACCCATGGCAATGGTTCGCCTGGCACACCCGGCTGGTGAAGCCGGAATTTCCACCGCATGTGCTGGCCTCGGCGCTATGCATATCATTTCGAACAATGCATCCATGACCCCGGAGGAGACTGTCGCAGGAGCAGCACCTGAGCAAATTTTCGGATTCCAGTTGTATGTCCAGAACGATCGCAGCGAGAGCGAGGCGGTTCTAGCCAGGGTTAATAAGATCCCTGCGATAAAGTGCATTGTTCTGACTGTCGACGAGCCCGTTCCGGGTAAGCATGAGCTGGGCGACAGAGGGTTCGAGCCGTATGATGAAGTGCATAAAGGACATCCAAGTCCAGTACAGGAAGTATCTACACCAACTTCAGGAGTAAGTGTTGCGATCCCATCGGTCTCAGGACCAGCATCGGATCTGGACTGGAGCGATACGCTACAGTGGCTCGCGCGCCATACCTCACTGCCTATCATAATCAAAGGCGTTCAAACACACGAAGACGCCCAGATAGCTGCGAACTACGCTCCCCTCGTCAAAGCGATAATCCTATCGAACCACGGAGGTCGTGTTGTTGACACCGCTCCGCCGGCTGTTCACACCCTGCTGGAGATCCGCAGGTACTGCCCCGACGTTCAACAGAAACTCGATATTATGGTCGACGGGGGAGTTCGACGAGGAACGGATGTTGTAAAGGCCCTGTGTCTGGGTGCGAAGGCAGTTGGGATTGGACGGCCGGTGCTCTGGGGCCTTGGTGCTGGTGGTGTTGCTGGAGTAGAGAGGGTATTTCAGAGTATGTTTCTCTTACTTTTTTCTGATCTCGTAGCACTGCTGATGGTTCTATATAGTTCTGGCTGAGGAAACCAGGAGCTGTATGCAATTATTGGGCGTGCGAAGAGTTGCAGACCTGGGGATGCACCATGTAAGTATCCCTTCGAACAGGCCGCTGTTTGGCTAACGTGATTTGCAGATTAATACGAGTATAGTAGAAACGCAGATTTATGACAGGGGCTAGAAGGGAAGGTCATTGCAGCATGTTAGCATTTTCGTGCTAGGTACTACTTGAGTAGTGACGAGGTCTTCCAGGAAACACCATTTTTTTTGTTGGCTAGAGACGCTATGTTTATTCGCTATGGAGATAAAGAGCTTCGATGGGTACTTGCACATCTATACCAGTTCTACTTGACATGGGTGTCTGTCTCAAGCAGGCATATGATATTGCCTTGTTCAGCGCTTCCTTCCCTTGCCGCCAAGTGTCCGTCTATAGCCGCCGTAGATCTCCACCATGGCAGGCCGATATTGCGGGGAAGCAATGCTCATAGTCTAAGCGGGCCTCCCTATAGGGAGGCTTGTAAATGGCGCTATTTCGTAAGAAGGCAATGCCGGCGGCGACGGGGTCGGCTGTGGGCGGACTCATCTCGACAGTATCATGACGGCTTCAGCGACCGTCAGCAGGGTACAAGGATGCGTAGGGTCTACAGAATATCTCTCTGAAGCAACCTCAACTATCTGATTTCTTCAACGTTCACTTCGAAATGTCTGCTACTATCACCGACACCGTGACTACACCCAGACCTGCCCCGTCTATGAGGTTAATCAAGAACGGCTTCGGAGCCGAAATCTTCGGCTTGGAGTTTGCCAACGGCGTAAGCGATGACGGATATTACTTTATCGAGGATGCAGTAAAGAAGGTAAGCTTGATGCTGTGGGAAAAGTCAAGCAGTGCTGAAATCAATAGCATGGATTTGCTGTTGTACGACAGACAAAACTGGTCGACGAGGCCCATCTTGAGTTGGCTCGCAAATTCGGTGACCTCGATGATGTGACTCCTTATAATACAGCCGGCCGCATCCACCGTTTGAAATATAACGAGCTGTTCGACGTTGGGAATATTGACGACGATGGCTCGATAGTCGACCTGAGTAGCCCGCGTGGTGAAGCCAACAAGGTGCGCGACAGCTCCAAAATACGTCCAGAACGGATGGATGAACTGACCGGCCCAGGGGAATTCCCTCTTTCACACTGACTCCAGCTTTAACCCTCGGCGAGCTGGGTACTCCCTCCTTCTTGCTCATGAACTCCCTCCTCCTGGCACTGGTGGTTCCACTGCTTTTGCCGATATGAGGGCTGCGTACCGTGACCTTGATCCTGAATTTAAGAAGTTTCTGCACGATAAAGGGTTCATTGCCCGGCACTCTCTTCTTCATTCAAAGAAATTGGCTGCTCCCGAGTCCTTCAAGGATATAGAGCCCACAGACCACTTTATGAGCCGCCACTCGCTGCTTCAAATACACGAGCGTACCGGAATCCACACAATCTACCTCGCAAAGCACATCCATTCTCTCGAAGGGGTCTCACCGGAGGAGTCTCAGGCTATCCTGGACAGGCTTTTTGAGCACGCGACCCAGGATAAATACGTGGTCAACGTGGAGTGGCACGACCCAGGTGATATGATTGTGTGGGATAATACATGCACAATGCACCGGGCCGTCGGCGGCGAGTTCCTCACCAAGTACAGGCGGGACATGAGGCGAGCTACTGTGCATGACGATAGCAGTTTGGCATGGGGCTTCAACGAGAAGAGCGATAAGCGCATGGGTTTGCCCTAGCCGTACGGGTGTATATTTAGTTACACTTGAATCACGTTCAACCCCGTTTTAGCATCTTCTCCAAAATACCGTAGTTCATGTAGATCCACTCTATAAATACGCCATTCCCTATCCAGTAGGTGTAGCCGTCTACAGCCGACGATGTGAATTTAAGGAACACCCGCCTGTCTATTGCCGCCGTCTCCCAGTAGCAGCATTCAATCATGACGCCGCCCACAGGGAAAAGATCATATCGTGCATGCCTGCGATGCCGCCAGCGGAAAAGAAGATGCAATATGTAAGACCCACTACCACTACCCCTCCGACCCCGCCTCCGCTCACAGACTGTCAGGGTCGGAGTTGGAGAGCCGAAAAAGCCGCCATGCGTGGCATGTTATGAGTCGGGGAGCGAGTGCATTCTCGCAAGCTCCCGACGCGGAGGAAACTTCCGGCACTATCGGCGCCTGTCACCAGCGGACGGTGATGGACGCGATCCATCCAGCGCAGAACCCTCTGACGATGACGGCCGTGCCTGCATAGATCGTTCCGGCAACGTCTTGAGCATGGAGTTGAGGAATCCCTCTGACGCCCTGCAGATTCTGGCCCTCTCGGGCGATCATGCTGAAGAGGAGCGAAATACAAGTCCGGGCACTGCAGCGGACACTGTCCTGCGAGGCATGGACGCGGCTCGTACTGAGTCAATATCTACTGCCTTTGATGATTACGAGTTGGTTCAAAAGGGGGTTCTGCGGCCAGGTCTGGTGTCTGAATTGCTACTCAAGTTTGTCATCCTGCTTACGCCGAGTGATAATGTACTAAAGGATTAGATATTCCCGCTGCTACCACCCATACTGTCCAATTGTCCCGTCATATATTCTGCGTACTTCAAACAGGAGGCCAATTCAGAAATCAGACCATTTTCTGCTCACTTCTATCCTTACCATAGCCTCCAGAGACGATCCGTCCCATTCTGATACTCACCGTGAGTGCTGGGAACATACACGACGGCTCATGGTTGACGTTCTCCTGGCCGACCACTGGACCCAGACTCCGAGAACCGTAGAAGGTTTATTGCTTTTGGCCGAATGGCTACCCCATATCCAGATCCAAGGAAGGTCCGAGACATCCAAGAACCTGTTCAGTGAAGACAGAACGGCGTGGTCTCTTGTTGGCCTAGCGGTGCGACACGGCTATCTTCAACGTCTTGACCAGGGTGCCCTTCCAATTAATAGCCACAGGGAGGCGAAAGACCTCGCAGATCAAAGTAGACTCGTATGGGCCTGTAAGTAAATACGTAAGCAATGTCCGGCAGTTACTAATCTTCTAGATATATTCTTGGCAGACAGACAGATATCCGTCCGACTAGGCCAATCCTTCTGGGCCCGAGGCCCCTCGCTGGCAGCCAAATTCACAGCTAAGGATTTCCCAACCCTCCAGCCACACCCAGAGAACGAGAATGAAGACTATGCATCAGCCCTAGAAGCCTCCATGGGCCTGGTGCAGCTCCTGCATAACGCCCACGCAATCCTCTATTCCTCGAAGGACAGGACACGCTCCATGGTCTATGAAGGTTATTACGCACGATACCTCGATGACTTCCACACCGCCGCGAAAAGCTGGCATTCTAAATGGTCTGATCTACCGGCATCTCCAAGAGTAAAGAGCACGCTGCTTATAATGTACGAATACATTTCCCTCTATACAAATGCGTTTTCATTCCAGGCTGTCCTCATGCGGGCGTCGGCACACGATCAACACAGTAAACAGCTACTCTCAGATGGAATCATGGCATCCCCCGACGGCCGGTTCATCTTCGATGCAATCCGCGCCGCTATGAACCTCCTCGCCCTGATGAACAGTCTCGACCCACACCAAGTGATATGCTATCTCCCCTCGCGTTACTACTTGTACGAAATCGTCCCCAGCACTCTGTTCGACTACCAGCACTAATGAAACGGTAGATATGGTGTCTACGCCGCCGTTTTCCTCCGCAAAGCCGACTGCGCAGACGCATTTCCAACACCCGACCACCGCGAAGAGGTAACCAGCCTTGCGCGCGAATTCGTCTCATGTCTCGAAAAGGCGCCATCGACCGACTCACACATCTGTCATGGCTACAGCCGAATGTTGAAGCAACTCTGGAGTTCTCGAGAGCGAGATAGAGGTCCGGAATCCGCGCCTGAACATCTCCGTGCCGACTTCAATCGCCCCCCACGATCCAGAGACAATTATCCACAGCACACATCTCGAACCAACGACAACGACGGTAGAACAGCTGACACTGACCGTCTTACGCCGTCGCGGCTCCTCGACTCCTTGCCTGAGGACGATGGAAACGCCTTTTCTTCTATCGAGGGATACCTGCTCGGATCGTTTATGCCCGGGATTGCAGATTGTAGCACGCCTGGGTTTGTGGGCCTTGACTTTAGCGCAGGAGTTCAGGATTGGGGCTTCTCTGATGGAGTGGACTATCATTGCGTGTAGGTTAAATATATCTTGTTCATGCCATGCCCTTACCAAGACCAGTGGAGTAATGACTCTGGATGCCAAGACAAGTGGAACCCGTAAGCAACCTGCATTAGCGCTATAATATTGCCCAATAGCAGGAGGCCCTCGGAAATAAAAGTCTGGGCCCTTTTGCGGCAGATCAGCAACTCGCATAAAACGCGCCACAGGCCCTCCTACAAGTTCCTCAACACCGATCAGGACTATAATGGCACAAGCACAGCATGACACAGACTCTACAACCAGTGACGGGGCTTTAATTCACGTGGCACACATGCCACAGCAGGCCCACGTCTGGAAACCCGACGATGACTGGACCGGCGTCATGGACCCGAAGGAGAGGAGGAGGCTGCAGAACCGCCAGAATCAAAGGAAGTGGCGTATGTCGATACTCGAGCCACAGGGATATTATGTGCTAACATGGCGTAGGCGAGAAACGGAGACCAGCCCGACTGCGATCGAAAGCGGCAAAGACAGCCGAGAGCTCAGGGTCGGAGTTGAGCTCGGTTTCATCAAGTTCTCCCTCCAGCGAAAGTACAGCGAAAGGAAAAGAATTAGCCTGCGCCCATGCTCCTCCAAATGCACTGGAATACCTGCGCTGGTTCGAAGCCACAGCAGAGAAGAGTTACCTGACTGGCTCGCCACAGATCGACCACCTAGTCAGTCTGACGCGGTTGAACGTACACAGAGCCATAGAGACCAACATCCGGGCCATAGGCATGACTGCAGACTGGACGTGCTGTGACGATACAATTTCCATCTTCAATTTATATTCCCCGGTAACTCCCACCTTTAATCTGGAAACAATCCCAGTCAGTCTGCGTCCTACAGACATCCAGCGGAGTATCCCGCACCACCCATGGCTGGATTTCTTCCCTTTTCCGCAGATGCGTGACATTCTGATTGCAGCGGAGCATCTGTTTGATGATGATGAGCTGTGTCATGATCTGATGGCGTTTTGGGATACGCGCAATACACAGGCTACATTGGTTGTTTGGGGGGACTCGTGGGAGCCGCGGAATTGGGAGGTTACGGAGGGCTTTCTCCGTAAATGGGGGTGGTTACTCAGGGGGAGTCCAGGATTGGTGGTTTCAACGAATTATTGGAGGAGGCGTCGGGGTGAGAGGCCTTTGGTGTGGAAATTTGATTAGACATGTTATCTTCTAAATGGGCTATGGAGTAGGCTAAGGTTGAACTAAGATATTCATTGATCAAGCATATCTATATGACGCCATTGGAGGCCGAGGCGAGTAAGCAGGCGGAGGAGGAATATATGCCCCGACAGGAAGACGCTGTGGTAGCGGTGGCTGAGACACAGGGGTGGCCTTCTTAGGGCGTCGTCGGCAGCAGCAGCAGATAATACAGAACAGACCAGCAAGAACCAAGGCACCTCCTATTCCAGCCGATAGACCAATAACCAGAGACCGATGTCGGTCCACCCATGAGCTTCCGCTATTGTCCCGTCTACTCCTGCATTCTCCACTGCGGCATAGACCGCCATCGCAGGGTGTGCCATCCAGGACATTCCCAGCACTCGAACAAGACCCAGCCTGTCCCCAGGACGACGAACACTCCAGAATACACGTATTGTTCCCGCACGACGATATAGTAGAATTATCGCCAGTAAGCTGCTGCTGACATTGCAAGTCGCGATTCGTGCACTGCCCAGTGGCGCAGAATAAATCATCACCAGTCCCACAGGAGCCTCCATCCTCTTCATGCTCGTCCTCTGGACAATCTCGAGAATTCCCAGAGCAGGTCTCTTCGATATCACACTCACTAATAGCAGCGCGACAAACCGTCCCCGCCGACGCATACTGGCACTCAGAACAGCAAGAGTCCGTAGAGTCATCGCAGACCGAGTCCCCAATCAACCTGCACGTCGATCCATCACAGCAGGGATTCCCATCACACTCGTCGCCGCAGTCACACTCTTCTCCGACTTCGAGAATTCCATTCCCGCATTCCCCAGCTGAAACGGTGGGTGTGTTTGTATTTGTCGTCAGACAGCGCGTGTTCACCATCCGTGATCCCATGGCCGCGCAGACATTCCCAATCGTACACGGCGAGAACTCGCTTTGAGGAGACGTCGAGACTGGGTTCATGAGATATTCGCCACCAGCGCTACACGTCGAGCCAGACAGCGGACAGCACTGTCGACCGCGGGCGCAGGTGTTTCTATCACAGTCGTGGTATGCGCCGAACGTATGCGCAGATTCATGCCTTAAGTAAGGTGAGATATAAGAAAATAAAAGATAGAAAAGAAAAGGGACGAACATACGCAAAGACCTGCCACTGATTCGAAGCTCTCGCCACAATATTCGTGCTCCGCTCGCTATCACACAGCTGTCCAACCCACGAAACCCCAACCTCCGACTCAGTCGGACACCCCGTCATCAGCGTCCAGTAGGCATTCTCATCGTTCCTCAATGTCCCCCTCCACTCCGTGAACTGCTGCAGGCGGAAGTCCAACCCACCAGCTGCGCAGTTTACGTTCCAGGGCTCTTCACGGGTTGGGGAGCTTGGACACTCTTCTTCCTGGATGGTGAGGTTGTGGAAGCTGAGGGCGATATTGAACGCGGACTCGAAGACCTCGGATGCCGTGTTGACCATCGTCACGAGGGACTGGACCAGGTCCTCGGACGACTCGAAGTAGCCAGTGTATGTGCAGTCCGTGGCGATTCCGATGAGTGCAATCTCGCGATCGCTGGGACATCCATCCGTGCTGCCGATGGAGTCGACGAAGTCGTCGCTGGTGAGCGTATACTGCCGTTTGAGGACCTCCAAGGACCCGGACCATGCTGGAGCTGCTGCTGCTAATATCTGGTCCTGGTAGCCCCGTTGTACGGTCATTCGCTGTTGTCGAGTGCCATTTTCCTTGTTAGATTCGAGTTTGATATCGTACTGTACGCCCGAGATACTGAACGCGCCGTCGAAGAGAGGGTCGACTCCATCTCTAACAACAGTGATCCTAGCCCATCCAACCTGAATCCATTGGAAAGAAGGTGATTGCAGAAATACAGTACCCCGGAAGACGCGGTGCTTGCTGCGTTTCATACTCTCTGTCCGGCGGGCTCCATTCCCGCCGATGAACTGGATATGTGGCTCCTGGACGAACAGGTCGCGGTTGGGTGTCAGTACTAACTTGACGGGTGTCTCTTCGTCGTCTATTGTGAATGTAATGTTGAATTCCGTGGAGGGTTTGACCTTGTGTGACGCCGTGTGGATGGCGACATTCTGCAGGGTAGTGGTGTTGTACAAGGCCAGAGAGCGAGTTGAGTGTGCTATTGACATCAGTATTAAATTCTACCATCAGAAATATACATACCATTCACTGTCAGAGCGAATAAGAACCAAATACAAAAAAAGAGAGTAAACCTAGGAACCCTCATGGCTGCAAACCTGTCACTCCAGCTCACCACCAACGACCCCCCGTTGTATATAACCAGACTACAGCCACATCACGACCGCCCAGGGAATCGCTTACTGCATCACCGACAAAGCAGACACCCCACAGCCTCGACTGAGCTTCCAGAAACCCGCACTGCCAAGCTTTAGGCATCAGAATAAACCACGGCTAGCGGTTGAGGGATGATGCCGGCCAAGCCCGACTCGTCATCGGTGATACTGCCAATGCTGACGGATTGGTCCGGTGTACTCGGCTCTGGGTGGGTTCAATGGGAGAGGCAGACCAAGCTGTGCACAGCCTCGATGACTTGTCGAACTCTCAAGGCCTGCGACCGAGGGTTGTGGCTATTGGTTTGAATCGTTTTGCAAGGCTGAGAGTTGAGAAATGGGGCCCAGAAATAGCAGATGTGGAATTCATCTCGTCAGACTGTGAGATCAGACTGAATCAGACTGAGCATACGCATACTATGGTCGGGTGGCTCTATACTCCGACGGGATCTATGGTTCGGTACAGCGGGCCATGACTTCACCATGATAGCGTCTCTCACAACCCAATTCTGGGACAATGATCTGCCACTGCGGGGCATCATAGCATGGTATATCCACTGTCTGGTGCAGAAGAGGCGCAGCAATTCTTATCTCCGGTCGACATCCGGGCTGCTTATGCCTGCGTCCAGCGATTACGTGGTCCAGACTGGGCACAAGCCACACTGGATCCAGCGCTAATGCAACCGGATTACCCGGTCTTTTAGATAGGCATGATATCTTTTTCTTCCCTCTCATGTACTCTTCAGGAAATGAAATCTTTCCCGTATTAGATACTGGGAACAATGCAAAGGATGACTAAAATACCACTCCTATATAGTCAACCAAACACCCGTACACTGCGACGGCTGATATTATATAAAACATATCTCGAAACCTACCAAACGTGTCGTAGACAGCTTCGTTATGTCTGAACTCGGTGTAATCCAGGAAACAGTCAAGGAGAATGCAGGTGATAGCAAAAAATGGGTATAGATCCTTAGAAATGAAGCCCCTCATGAATGTACCACACACGCTGATAAAAACGAAATGTTGCTGGGAGAAGTCATATGTTGGTACTAATGTCGTTGTGAGGCACCACTCTATGCCGTGTAATATAGAGAGAAAACAGACAAAGCCACCGGTATAGGGTATCGTGGCTACGCGAAAGTGTCGTTCATACAGTCGATCTCGGTAGTTTTTCACTTCAACTATGCTTGTTGCACAGACTGTATATCCCCTCACACCTTCCTGAGTAGATGCTTCTTTGCTTTTAACCATTGTCACCCAAAGGAAGTCCGGAATCGACTGAGACTCTTCGGGGTTTCTGTCTGGGTAAAGGAATTTTGATGCCTTGCTACATAGAATCAAATGTAGCGTAGCATAGTTTTGGTAGTCACCATGGAGACGAACGACAAGGCGTTGAATTTCCCACCAAAGCTTTCCATGACCAAGGAGTAGTAGGACCAAGACAAGGATAACTATAAAACGTACTGTGGGGGATTTCAAGAGGTAGATAATAACGAGTGCCATAATAATGGTAAAAATGGCTGTCTCCCAAATTTCTGCTTGAACGAGTCGGCTAAGTGCTTGGCTATGATTGCGTACCTCCTTGTGTTCCGGCAAATGCACTATCCAAGTGTCTTGATGCTCTCTTCCTCGGTAATCAACCCGACAAAGTTGGAGCAAAACCTTGTTATTATCCAACTCCAGGCCAGGGCTTTCATTGCTTTGACTCCACGGTTCGGTGTTCACGTGAGTATCTGCCGTCTTTGTAGGAACCCAGCCACCATCATAAGCTGCGAGCTGCGGTGCCTCCTCCCCTCCAACCAAGAAAAAGTGGTATTTGAACAAGCCGTCCTTTGGCACAGTCTTTAAGCTTTCGCAAGTAGACTTCAATAATCTCTTGGATCCATTTGCCAGACTGTCAATAGAGTATGCAGGAAGTGAAAGACTGATTTCATCCCTCTGACAAATGATTCCAAAGATTGCCAACAATAGTAGAGACGACCAATACTGAAACGATGCGATCCAACTGGACTCAGACTGTCTTCGATTCCGTGCTAGTATCCTAATGCGACCTGGCAAAGCGGCGAGCGCAAAAGCACCTCGGCCTGATTTACCAGAAAAGAATTGCTTGCGGAATTTCCATCGACCTGCCCAAGCAATTAAGGCCAAGACAACTACAGGGAGGACCTGACTGACAAGTCGACTCATAGTGTCGCCAAGTTGAACTTGTCCGCACGCCGGAGGTTGGTCAGTGCTGCTCTTTTATGTCAGTTTCTCCCTTGTATCTGTAGAAGACGATAGATAGAAAAGTGCACTTTCCATACCTATACGTTTGACTGTCCTCTAGGATTCGGAACTCCTCCGATAGGTTGCTGATTTGAAGCTGCAGGTAGCTGCTTGTGGCATATTTCCAGAGAGATTGAGGACTGAGCGACGATTCTTATTTTATTGGACACTCTCTCATTGATGAATTGAATTTTCTGAAGTCCGCATATAGAGAGACCCGCTCTAGACTTTTGGGCAGTCGGCGCCAAGAGGTATCAGATGATACTGGGTTTCCATATTTTCGCCTCCCAAAATTAAAAGCCTACAATACGTATAACCACCAAGGCAAGTCTAGCCTGGCACTAGAAAGTAGTAAAGTTAATTCTTTTTAGGTTTCCCTTATTCATACTACCTGATGATCACTCTGGCGCTGGAATGGTACCACCAATGTCCATGGTCGAAGAGCGAGTGTGGAATGAATGCTAGGATAGTGTTAAGCGTCACGCCCGAAAAGCCTGTGCGGAGTTTCTATTCCTAGGACTGCCAACCTATATTGGAAACGATTCATAACCATACTTCATTGGATACGTAGCTAATACGCTAGGAAAGGGGAGTATATTATTATTGTCAGTATGCTCGATATTACGTTTGCTTAGGGACTTGGGCTTGATGCAAGTCTTTTGTCCCTTAATATCCCTCTTCTGGCCAAAGGCCTAACGTCAACCATATGATTCCGGGAGAAATGATTTTATATAAGACTTTTCGGTCTTTGGTAACCGGTGGTGAAAACACCTTACCTCCCTACTATATTGAATGACAACATCGAAATAAACTATAACCAGACCCGCCTAGAGAACGCTAGTCCAGTACAGTACATTAACAAGCAGCAGTAATAAACAAAGTAATATTAAAGCTTTGAATCTGGAACTGGAACGACATGGACAAACACTTACCAAAAGCTACGTCAGACTTGGCTAAAGGGGACCTGGTGACCCGATACATGGGGAGCTAATCCACTACAAAATCTTGGTGTGTTTTGGTCTGCGAAAGGTTCACTTGCGTCAGGTAAATTATATCGGACTTACTAGCAGTTTGAGTGCATATAATTGTACTTGACTGAATAAGTACACTGGAGAGCCACATCGCTCCTAACTTGTTGTTAACATCCTGTTCACCCTCCCAGCCCATGGGGTATAAAGGAAATCTAACAATGTGCTAACTTCAGTTTGTGTCAAAATTGACTCAGAGTACGGCGCCGCAGATAAAAGAGGGGAGGCCTCTCATTGAGATTGTTGAAGCTCGGTAGCCTTATACCCTCCTCCTTTTACGCCCCTCATGATTAGCAGTCAATCTCAGAGAAATGCTTTATTCTTTACGGGTTCTTAACCCCGGAACACCCTGTATGAATCGAACCCTCCCTACTCACCATATGGTTAGTTGGTCTCTTGTACACGTTTACTAGGCAACAGTGTCTTAGTCTGTAATTTAGTTACGCCATCATTAACCTCACAGCTTACATTCTTTGAGCAAATCCGTGATAGTAACTATGCGATAACCTTTCTGCCGGATTTTAGGCAGAACGTCTCTAAGCATCGGAATCGTCCAACTCCTATCATGGCAAATAACAATGGCCCCAGGGTGCAACATGCTTAGAATGTGGCTCGCATTGATTCTCCAGAAGGGTATTTGAGGATCATATGGGTAAATGCTGCCAAGTACCATTCGATATCCCATTCCGCCTACCAAATTGAGCATCCTACTGCTAAAAAAGCCTGACCCTGGTCGGAAATATCTTGGAGGAGGCTCAGTATGAACTGCAGCGTATGCCGTATCGATGAGTTCCTCCACAGACTGGAGTTGGTAGGCCAAGGAGGCATCACTTAATGATCGCGATGGTTCGCTGAACATTGCATGGTTCCCCAGCTCATTTCCATTACGGATTAAATTCCTGAGTGTCGACTCGCGTCCAGTAATGTACGATCCTATAATGAAGAAAGTTGCAGTTGCTTCGTAGGTTTTCAAAATCTCCATAATCTCGTCAGTGCACTCAGTTGGGCTATCATCAATTGTGAGTGCAATGATTTTTGATGGGGTCGCAACGTGCCAGAGAACATCTGGCCATCGACGTTGTAAATACTCTATTAAAGATAGAGATGGCTTATATATCAGGTATAAAGTGGGCGCCAAGATGCATAAGCATGCAAGGATGAGCATCGTTGCAATCATTGAGTATCGAAGTCTCTGTGCGAGATAAGGTATATGATAAGGTATAGGGCCGTTAGGGAAGGCAGGTTCAGATGTGAGAGAACCAACAAAATGTGCTGGCTGACAGTCATTCTGACTACCTGATATACTAACACCATGCCATTGCGTCACTGTGTTAATAAGTAGGGCCAATGCTAAACATGGAGGTGTCATGCCACATTATCAACGAGCCCAGCCTATTTTAAACTTAAATATTTATGACATACAGCAATCAATTGAGCGGAATTTCGAGAGTGTTCGTGGTATAACTTCTACCTAGGCAGAGTGATGACACCTTTAATTCAGAGTTGTACGAGTGAAAGTCAAATGAGAATCTGTATGAGACTCCAATGCTCCCGTGCCAAAAGGAACTTGAATGGTCTGTCAGGCTTGTTCAATGTTATCCAAGGAGTAACCGCAGAAAAGAGTAACAATCTCTTAAGTCTCATGTATCACCTTGACATCATCTGCTTCTCCGCAGAGTTTAACGTTTCCAACCACCGAACCGCGGATTTTCAACGCAACCATTCATATTCGAGGCTTCCTAACCAACAGCGCCATTTAGATTGGCTATATTAATATATAGAATGACAGATATTCCCTAGGGCAATTTCGAATTGTCTGTCCAACTGTCCCACAACCCCTCCAGCGTTGCGGAGATCGTCGACGAGGCACCGGAGTAGATTCCTCAGGTTGCTTATTAAGCTACGTGTCAAGCTGCTGACCGCGTTTTTGACCTTCCTGTACATGAAGAAGGCGGCCATTGTGTAGTTCAGCGCGCATTCTTGCCCTTTACTGACATTTTCGCCCGCCTTCAGCGTGTAAGGCCGTGATTTTTTTGCTGTAAAAGAAGGCTAATTTGCATTGCTATTTGCGCGGCTTTCTCAATATGTTGAATATGAGCAATAGAACTACTAGAAAGATGCCGTGTTTTATTAAGGCTGTTACTTTTAATAGGCTAGAATCGCCATTTGAACTCGTGCTTCTTTAGAAGGAGGCATATAGATTGTGGTGATGGATTTTTGACGCGTGGGATGGAGATCATGAAAACCTGCGACTCAACCGTTATACCTGAGCAGAAATTGATAAAGAATATTCATACAGGGCGACTCACTGTCAGGATTTTCAGAGTTTATAGATGATGCAAAGATACTCTTCAAAAACAACACTGGGGCCACTCTGTGCTCTCCAGGCTTTACTCAGCTCTTGCTCCTCGGCGGGTACCCACAAGTTACTAAGACATACAAATGTTTCGTCTACTGTGAGTATAACGAAAGTCAGACTCTTTTAGTATTCAATTCGTTGAGCCACATATTCGCTACGACTTAGTCTGTGAAACAGTGATACTATATACATCCACATGCGCGGCTGATTTTTGCCCAACCTTCTAGTGAATAGTTCTCAGTGTTGTTAATTCTCATTTAAACGTGATACCCAAGGGATCAGCAGATAGAAACATTCATAATACAATTAACAGAAAATCTTGTAATTGTCCTAGGCAGTATTATTTAAATCAGGGTCATTCCTTAGCTATCGTGAATTGTAATCATGGCCTACTAGGATGTGGATAATTTGGGGTTAAAAGTTGACACAAGCACCTCTTATTTTTTTTTAGTATAGATATTCTGTATGCCGCATAACGTCCATCATCCGTTGACGATGGTTCAGTTACACACTTGTTTCTTCAACTGGTTTGGAAAGGGAAGCTAAAGACAGCCTTGTAACACGAATCAGGTAACCTGTCCCATTGCACTCAATTGCTCACTCACTCCCTGCTGGCAATATACAACACGAGGAATGATATTAACCAGAAACACTCTAGCATACATAAAAGACTGTCTTAAAATATTGGCATTTTTTTGTATATCCAGTAGGAGCAATATAAAAGATTGAAAAAGTTCATCCCCAATGCCACAAGATATACACTTGCAATCTGAGGATGCATTATCAGTAACTATCCCGCTCCGTTGGTGATAGGTTGCTTACCTTCGAATCAAATCCCCACCTAGGGCCATTTATCAAGGGATAAGATACATGCACACTCACTGCAACAATGAACAAAATCATTGAATGGACTAACAGCATCATCGGACATTCCCATACATAGACCATGTTTGAGTCTGTATGCTTTCCTTCCTTGCTGTCTTTGGCAATCATATCCAAGAGTAAGTTGTGATGCACTTCGCAAGACTCAAGGTACTGCAGAATGCTGAGTTGTTGAGAAGACATCCCAATAGCAAACACATCGAGGACTGTACACCAGTACCAGAAGGCACGGGCCGTCCAATGACGATCCTCTGTGGGCCAAGAGAGACATTGCACGTCAACTGCGAGCATAACAGTTGCCTTACATTGTCAGTAACTCGATAGTACAATCTCAGTAGGATCATACCGCAAGCTGTACATAGTGGAGCTGTTGGATCTTCCGCTTTTTCCAGGCTTCAAGTTTCTTACCCCTAGGGTTTTCGCTACCGCAATCGATTATCTCTTTAATAGGGGCGATTGCCAGTCGTTGGTAACTAGCGAAGTGTGTCGCAGTTACCATTCTTGGTAAAATTTCAGCCATCTATTTGTAACTTAGCTTAGGATCCGTTAACTGCTAAGGGGTTCACTTAAGCCTCACAGCGTTCACTGAATTGCTAACGGTTATGTGCCACCCATGAGTACTCATTGCCAATTCTGCAAGGTGTTCCACGCACGGAAAAGTTTCTAAATCAATAAAGCCACGACTACCTGGCAATCATAATATTAATATCTCCTTTGTTTGGGCACCTGTCCTGCAGTACTTACTAGCTAGGCCCTTCTCGGGTCAATCTTTGCGCAGTTATATTGTCATCTAAACACTTCAGCGGCGTAGTAAATTATTTGCCAAGATCCTCGGTGTTTTTATAAGCAGACGGCGCGATGTCTCTTTGTGCCGCTTTTCCTTAAGTAACTATCCTACATCAAATTATTTTATGCTGCGTGGGTTCTACATATACTTACATTGCATCACCATTACGCTCTGTAGGTAAAGTTTGTGGATACAGAGTGTTCCGAATGTTCTAGCCTGAGAATCACAAGGTATAACATAAATCACAGGCCAGCTGGTTACCACGGGTCAACCGGCCACCCTAATGTGTTATTTAACATTTAATTATTTAAATAACCACAATACCACTAAAATAAAATAAATCTTATTAGAACTTAGTTAAGTGAGAAAGAAGGATTTAGTTCTTTTTTATCTCGAGTGAATGGTTCTCGCTATTCTGCGGGATATCACTCTTGGAAAACTTTCTTCTTGTGGATCCTGGGTGCCAAACTGGCCAGCTTATGAACATTCAACTCCAAGGGCTTATCTGACCATTCTCAGGAAGTGATATTCTTGGTTCTAGGAACACATGGTCTGTTCAGGGAAGTTAAGACCTAGCTTAATGCTATCTACTATACAGCAGTTTCATATAATCTGGAGGACCTCATTCATCAGTCGGATCTTTATGCCGAGCAACAAGTGAATCGGCAGGCACAAAATTGAGACCTACATCCAAAAGACGATTGACGTCTTTCCAAACAAACGCCTCGGCCTCCATGGCGGCCAGTAACTTTACCGCGTAAACCGATTCACTGCCGTGGCCGATAGAGCTTGCGGTTTCCGCAAATTTCGCGGCCAACGCAGGACTACCCGGCGCAACTAATGCCCAGGCGTCGATAAAAGTTTCAGCGCCGACCTGCTCTGCGATCGTTGGGCTGTTGGTCGTGATGGCATTATAGAAGGGGACACGCGCGAGGCGGGGAGACAAATGCTACGGCCACTCCACCAAAAAACAGTCCGACTTGCAATAACACTGTTGCGCCACATTTTACCAACAGCCTGAGCCGCTAAATTAGGGCAAACACCGTGCTCTTCTAATGCACATGCAGGAACAAATATACCCAAAACGCCATCATCCGCCACGACCAAAGGTAGATGCAACCTGATGGATCCATTGTCATTAACAGTACGTAAGTAACCCCGACCTTCGGAAGGTTAGCACAGGTAAACACCAATAAGCTTACCCAGCACACCAGTATAAACTCGCTCAAGATAATTAGGCGCAAGGTATGGGATGACAGGCACACCCGGAAGGAGGCGTGGGCTTGGCTTATTTAAATCGAATATAAAAGACAGCATAGACTGTAAAAGAGGCTGAATCATGAGCAGTCGGTCAAAGGCGACATGAATGTCCACTTGTGAGGAAAGCTGTCAGAGTTATTTGGATTTATTAGGTGACAACCGGGCCATCTATCATTTCTTGAAATAGGAATTCCCTTTATATTAGTACTAGTAAATCTTAAGATATATCTCTCTATTACTGGCATCCTTTTTATTTGAATACTTATCTATAATTAGTACTAGCGAGCCTGTATTGATTTCTTTAGTAAGATAATTAGATTAAAATTATAGCTAGACTATCTACACACTTTAGGCACTCAGCCTCAAATAAAAGGCCTAACTCTGTCTGAGCCTCCGCACTAATCCCCAGTCTTAAAAGGTTAAAAGAGAATCTGGCCAATCAGGCTAGAGACACTATTCTAGGCCTTAAACAGTATGACATATATTCAAGCATATGTTACCTGCATTATCCGTTAAGAGAACGAAGAACTGGAATCACATGTAGTTACTTAGCCAATAGCACAGCCGCAGTTAAGCCATAATATTACGACCGTTAGAACAGTAATAAGAAACCAGCCTTGGTAGGACAGCCAATCATAATTATTAAATTAGTCTACTAATTAATAACCTTATTATAGTATTTAGTAGGGAGCTCTGAACTCTATATCCAGTATAAAGAATAAACAGTATCTTAGCTAATCACCCCGGTTACCCACTCACGCGTAACTAAGGTAAGTATCACGCGACCCTTACCCCTACTACTTACCCACTTACCGCATAAGCTTACCTTGCCTATCCAGGTCGCGTGACTTCAGGGCAGCACTGGTCACCTACTAGAACGAGACAGGCAACATCCTTGGCGGCCGTAGTTTTTTGATCGGTAGGTAGGGTTCAAGGGTCGAGTAGCAGGGTGCGAAGGCAACGCATACATTGGCCCTTCATATATCCACTCGTCTGGACTGTCGGTCAGATTTAACCCTACCTGCCAACAGGAAAATTCTGAAGCGCGTCACGACCCAAGACCATATTTGAAAAGGTATAGGCACCTTCTTCACTCAACCTTCCAGGTCTGATCCATTCATTATCTCACGATCTCAGTAGAATAGCAGAGAATGTAAAGATGTTGTGTTGTCCAGTCATCTCTGTATATTTGCTTGCTCTGGACACGTATTAAGCCAGGGAAACCGCGACGCGCAGGTGCAGACCCTTGGTAAGGTGGAATACCAGGAAGACCGCTTGACCACATTCCCAAATACCCCCCAGTACCGCATGGAACCATTCGAGCTTGTGCTTTCGACGAAGCCGGGTCATCGCCTTGGCGCGTTTGCTTGCTGGTTCGAATTTGCGGATTGTGTTGACTGCGAATGCTCCCGCTCAGAGGCAGTATTGCTTTGAGAGGCAGGTGTCACCTCTGGGAGGGATTTTCTCGGCGTTGCCTATGGAGTTGAAGCTGAGGATGGGATTGAAAAGGCTCTGTTTGATCTTTGCGTCCGTTCATTACTGAAAGTGGCTAAGCTAGAGCACGCGTAGTAGCCGGAAAAACATCCTACAGACGTAGATGGATGATGTTCAAGAGGTAGATAAATGCCACACTCTTGACAGACTGCGGCCATTATATAGGCCGAAAGGCTTGGATAGGATCATGGACACCGTTGTATGAACTTTTCAAGTTGACTAGATATACCGTCATTCGGACTATACTGCATGCGAGATGGAGATACACCCACTGATGAAGGCTGATGCGACACAAAGTTTCGCCTTGAAGAGTGTAAATCGTCTCGATCCAGTAGACGGTAGTGGGACAGTGGCGGAATGACGGCGAAAGTTGCGAAATCCATATTTCCAAGTCTGGTCAGCTCAATCTTTCGCATCAAGATCTTCAACCAGGACCGCTTAAGGTTTCCTGTAACTGCGCTTTGCTTTTTTGTCTCCCCTGGGTCAACCTTCTTTCCTTTTTCACCAAGCTCCCGTGCAATGATCCACATGAAACAGACAAATATATGCTGCGCAAACAGTTCACCTGGCGATTGAGTTGATATCCTGGTTAGAGCGGCATCTCGACCACCAACAACTTCACTGGGCTCTGAAATCCTCTTTGTGTCGAACGTGACCGTCTCACCCTCAGCCCAGCTACGAGCTGTCTCCAAGAATTCTTCTTCAATCCCAGGGATCATATCTCGGTCAACTGATATTCTGAGGTCCTGCGACTGGTCTACCGGGGGCACTTGGTAAAGACCAAGGTCATTGACATGCCCAAACTCTCGCAAGTCCTCTGCAATCCGTGGATCACCGGGGCCCACAAACAATAGACCTCTCCTTGGACATGCAGTGCGTTGCCGGGTAATGATACTAGAGGGGAGCAATGATATAAGAGCCTCGAGGGCCTTTTCATCTGCATGCAGTTCTTTCTCGGTCCCCTGAATTGTGAGTTTAACTTCCTCAGGAATCCCATCGTCCACGCGAAGTCCAACATTCCAGGACCAACTCTCGACGTCTTTCCAGATCTTGAATTGAGATGTCGCCTGAATGACGTTGTCGATGGCTGAAGCAAGGGATGATGCTAGAAGCCTAGGATGGCCGCCATTCTGGGTCATGTTGGCTAGAAAGCGGCGCGTCTGCAGCAGGTTCTGCGCACACTTGGATTCGCCGAAACGTGAGTCTTGGTTGCCAATTTCGAGAGCTTCCAACTTCCAATGAACGTCGGGATCGTCCGATGACGGCTCTGACCATAGATTCTCCGGGTTGAGAACAAACATCTTCGCAATCCAGTCTTCACAACAGCCGGTTTGTATCTTCTTGACGCGATCTGGCGAGTCTTGCCGGCGCAGGTAACTCCTACAAACGAACATGACTATGGTGGCAATAAACTGGATCACCTGAGGTGGCCAATGCATTGTCGACAGGCCGATTGCTTGCATGAGGAATCCAATGGTAATCGAGCTTATGATTAGAGGTGAAAATTTCACAAGTGGCTGTACACCATGCGGACGGTGGGAGGTGATAAAGTCGGTTTTGATCCTTTTAGCGATAACATACGAGGTATTCCCATCAGTATCAGAGGCTCTTTGAAGCCACATAACTGCCACATTCGGGCATCTAGGCTTCCAGATGACATCTCGCGTTGCTCCATCGATTGCCGCTGCACATGCTACGAGGCCGACAAATAGTAGAGCGCCACCGATAGCGAAAAGGTAAAACGGCCAGTGCCGGGACTTGAAACATTTGGCCAAGGTAGGGTGGAAGGTTGTGAGGCTTGCCACCATGAGCACAGCGGCTTCCAAGAAAATACCCAGAATAGTAGTGGTCCAGAGTGATGGCAGCCGGTTATAGGGTCCCAAATTGAGCATCATATTTGGCGGGTAAGCCATATCGCCTCCCGAGTCGATTGTTGGCTGCGACTCAGGATGTTTGTCCCAAAGCTGAAGTTCCGTGTTATCGTGGTCAACCGACCATTCATCTGCACAATTGGTTATCACATATATTCTTCAAAACAAACTCACACATACGCTTTGTCTCCAGGACTCCATCACGGCACTTTGCTTCTTGCGAGGAATAGATCCCATATGGCTCTTCCATGGCATTCCCGTTTAGGCCGGCAAAGAAGAGCTCCGAGACTGTAGACGGACGAATGACTCGGACAACCTTTTCTCCATCCCAGATTTCAGACACATCATCAGAAGTCGAAGACATAAGGTCCTTTTCGACATCAGAGACCTTATCCTCGGCCAATCCAACCATCCGCTTGAGGAACTGCATTCGAGAGGTGCGGATGACGGCAAAAATAGCGGTCGGTACCCCCAATGGTGCCAATGCAAAGATTAACCAATCAAATATGCTGACTGATTGGGATAGGAAGCGATTCGTGGCATCACGTCCAAACAGGGATACGAGACTGCAGAGTAATCAGCATGCGATAGTAAGACACCTGGGAGTAGATATCTTACACAGTAACTCCAGAGATGAAATTCTTTGTGGTGGAATCTGCGATAGCGGAGCTATTAGAAAAGCACACGCCGCTTGTTGGGGCCATGAGTGGTATCTCGCTTGTGCAAAGTGCTTGATTGTTCTGAAGAACTGCAGGTTGTAGGCACAGCTGGAGTGCAAGTGTAGCTGGAAAAACATCTCGTGGCCCA
The DNA here is from genome assembly GCF_001890125.1 of Aspergillus versicolor CBS 583.65. NCBI lineage: Eukaryota > Fungi > Ascomycota > Eurotiomycetes > Eurotiales > Aspergillaceae > Aspergillus > Aspergillus versicolor. The sequence continues at coordinate 3,072,108 of NW_024467526.1, read as the reverse complement.
TATGACATGCTCTAAAAATCTAGAGCAATGCAAAAAGCTTATTCAAGATTTGGCTGAATTGTACCATGGTAACCACAGAGTGTGTAGATTCTAGTTAGTCTAGGTTTGAAGTGGGACAATCTGTGGTGCGATACTCTGTTCCATGTATCGAACCAAGAGAAGACATGTGTAATCATGAGGCTCAAGGTCTGGGAACTATGGATTATGGGGTGAACTGCATCATGTACCATTATTGAGATATTGCAAACGGAAACATGCAATATTACTGGCTAATCACTCGATAACCATAATATAGGTCTTTCTAAGTTTTGGACTCATGGAATAGAAAGGGCTGCATATTAATTGGCTAAACTGACGATAAGGTCTTGGAGTCACATGTAGAATGCCAGTCGTCTCCTGCTTCAGGCTGACGGCATCTGATCTGGGGAGGCTGACATTTGACATCATGAGATAGAGTAAGTACCCCGCCGCGCCCATATATGCCTCCTGGAACCGCATAGTGACGACGCTATTTCTTCTCGCACCAGAATCTAGGATAACGGAAGTTATTTCTGGTCCAGCAATGGGGAATCCGAAAGCTGCACGGCGCCATTTTTGTGAGCAACGTGCTGCGCAATGTAAGTATACGACCTACTAGTATAAGCGGTGATACCTAACTGTCAATGTAGGTGCAGGCCTGGTAGTGTCTTGTGTATGCTGCTGCCTCTGTTACCATTGGCCATGGAAAAACATGTCGTTAGGTGAGAAGGGCTTAGAAGTCGGTCCGGATGGAAACTCTCAAGAGGAGGTGGTAGGCAATAGAGCAGTCTACGTCAACCCTGTGACATCAAGGCTTGTACGAGTCAAGACATCCGCCAGAGTGCTCGAGCTTTCGGAGAAAAGCTTTGAGACAGGATTGGGAAATTTCTCACTCAAACCCACAATTTGTTACCGAGTTTCTGACGTACGAAAATGTCTCGAGAATGTGGAAGATGCTGACAAGTTTGTGACTTCTTGGGTTCTAAAAGATGTTGGATACTTTTTAGCAACTTCAGCAAACGCTCAAAGGGCGGCCACTGGTCTCCAGCGCGACCACTTGCGATTCTCCAGGTCAGTCAGCAGTCATGCCATGCTCTCTCGCAGATTTCTGGTGTAGCACCCATATCAATCAACTCCCGCCTGAAATCTACCGCAGACTAAACCATAGTCCATAGTCTAGTAAGGACTGAGCACCTCCAAGGAGAACCGGACCCTCGTATCGCATCAGTACAGCAACCTGAATACTTCAGGAGGATAACAGATGATTATGGTATCGAGATTTTATGGGTCGAATTTCGAAATACGAAGCACAAGATGAAACGGACATGGGATGTGCCAGAAACACCTAGGACGGAATAAACCTCAGCAACTCGCTGTTTGCTATACGTTATATCGGGTTGGGCTTGCATCCATCACAACCTATGAGCCCATGGGGTCAAAGCACATGTGGTTATGATGCATTGCCTATCCCCCTACTACATGATCGGACATAGCCTCGACCAATCCAAAAGATAGCACCAGGAGGACTTAGTTTGATCCTGGCAAGGAACAATCATGTAAGTAGGCAGTCAGCTCTAGAGTGGCAATAATCAGTGAGTGTGAAAGAATAGCGTTGCCGTACTCACAGACACTATTATCGGGATGATCCAAGATTTAGCTTCGGGAAGAGAGCTGCATGTTGAAATCAAAATTCACGATATTCTCAGCTTCCTGTTGAAAACACTCAACTGATGGCATAAGACGGCAACTGTATAAACGGCAGAAGACTTCACTTAGCAGGAATAATAGAAAATAGAGTCTACTGCTTGCAAACTTCGATCCCGAATCTTGTCCAACACAAGGCTGATAAAATATATCAAAAGCCTTCTCACATGCTCCTACTAGGCGACGAGTATGGATAATAGAACATGGGTTGGAAAAGCCCAACATAGTCCGGCCTCTAGTCATACTAGGCTAAGTCTCCAATGACATTATCACATATCAAGTCTGCCCTGTGGGGAGTCACTTTTCCCTTATAGTACATAGCAAAGCAGAATTATAGAGGAGAGAAAGAGAGAAAGGCCCAGTTTCAGTACCGGTAAACTTACAGGCGTGTGAATTGGATATCCTCTTATATTATATTGAAAGACAGGGAGTTGCTGGACTTGGATTAAGGTAAGGTATATATAATCATGAATCAACAGGGTATCTGCTTCAGCATGTAATCTATAAATGCGGTATAGTAGTGAATCAGAGGCTGTGCGAAAGCCAATATCGTATTCTGTGGCTTCTCATTTGTCTGTTGACGAGGGAGTCATCCCGTCCAGCTTCAACACGAGCAACGCACTGAGGGAAGCCAAAGTCAACTCATAAAGTAGCTAAAATTCGGATCCCCACTTTCAGATTATAAAGAGCCTGCAACCCCCCTCGAATCGACTGTACTAATAAAGATTTTTAATATATGACAGAGCTTCCAGACGATGGGCCTCGCAGACCTCCCGACCGAGCTCCTCCACAGCCTATGGCAAAGCCTCGATTCTAAAGCAATTAATGACGCGAACTCACTCCTCCAAACCTGCCGCCGATTCCATGGGATTTTCCAGCCGCTCATTTACCGCTGGGCGATTGATCAGCGTTGCGCCGCCGCCTCACACTGGACAGGCAAACACGGCCGCATCGACATCCTCAAGTGCCTCCTCGCTGCAGGCGGCGATAACATCGTCCACGACCCGGAAACGACGCCTCTCTTTGCGGCTGCGAAGCACGGCCAGACTGAGATGGTCAAATTTCTGATTTCACGCGGAATCGAGTTGACAATGCAGCTGAAGGCGAAAAATGAGTATCAGTTTTACAATGCCCTGGTGCTGGCAGCGGAAAATGGCCATGGAGAAGTCATTCGAGTCCTGCTGGATGCCGGGGTTGACATTAACTGGTCAGGAAGGGAAGACGTAACGGCTCTAACCGCGGCTGCTAGGAATGGTGACAATGATCTTGTTATGTTTCTGTATGAACAAGGGGCAGATGTCTCGGTCAAGGATGGTTGGGAGCGGACGGCATTCTGCTACGCTGCGGGACGGTGCGATGCCGCAGTTGTTGAGAGACTGTTGGAAAGTGTTCCTGGCGAGCTCTTCGACGAGTCCGATGATCTCGGGATGTCACCACTAAGTTACGCAGTGGAGTGCGGTAATCTTGACGTGGTGAAGCTCTGGTGAATCGCGGTGTAGATATCATCGGCCCAGATCGGCACAATACGCCACTGCGCACAGCAATTAGGCACAGCCAAATAGAGACAGTACGGTTCTTGTTGGATGCCGGGGCGTGTCCGAATGAGTCTCAAACGCCTCGGCAATATGCTCCTTTACCTCTGGCTGCGCAGTGTGGTGAGGATGAGATCGTCCGGATGCTACTGGAAAGCGGTGCTGATATCTACTACGTCTTGCCGTGGGGAGAAACGCCACTCGTAATGGCCGCGTGGGGCGGGCACGCTGCAGTTGTGAGGCGGCTCGTGGCGTCTGGAGCAGACGTGGATGATGACAGCTATGGCTTTACTGCGCTGGATTGCGCTCTGCGAAGCTTTGAAGGGGATATAGCTCTGCTTCTGGTGGAGCTGGGCGCGGACCCATTGCTGTGTGAGCCTGAATACAAAAAGGGGCTCACGCTTCTGTCATTGGCTGTCCGACAGAACAATCACGACCTGGTCATGACCTTGCTTGAGAACGGTGTCCCTGTCAACACCGTGGATGATTGCGGGATAACCGCGTTGATGGTGGCCGCCATGAATGCCCGCGTCGACCTGGCAAAGGTCCTCTTGAGAGAAGGGGCCGATCCTCACATAAAGGACCTGAGCGGCCGGACACCACTGACGCTGGCTGCAGAGAGAGGCTGGCTGGATATGGTACTGGCTCTCTTGGACGATGGACCCGATGTGGAATCCGGCAATTGCAAATATCGTCCGATTCCACAAAATGCTCCAGCAGGCTCTTCAGGACGCTATATCCGCTGCAGTTGTCAGCAGGCTATAAATACACCAGACAGCGAGGGGCGCACTCCACTATTCTATGCAACGGTCAATGGACACCAGCATGTTGTTGCCGCCTTGCTCGCCAGAGGCAGTAACACCATAGATCATGCCACGTCGGCCGGTCGAACAGCGCGGTCTGTCGCTGACCAGTGGGTGTTTAATTCGGAGGGAAAGTCCTCCCAGCGTGATACCGTGACAGCAATACGGGGACTGTTTGACGACCCGTTGACAGCCAATATTTCTCCAGCGGCAGTGGTGGCACCTGGGCTGGAGTATTCGGAGTTTGGACCGTATCCGCTGAACTGGGACCTGCGGAAGCGATCTACTGGGGAGTTTGAGTGTTCCAGTTGCAGAGTATTGATTAATGAATATGGAGAGCGCATTTACTGCGCAGTCTGTGATGACAATCCCAGATATGAGCATGTGGGCGGGTTTTGTCTATGCCCAGAGTGTGTTGCAACGGGGAAACACTGTTTAGATAAGAGTCATATTCTGCAGAGCAGTACATCCTTGCGGAGAGCCTCTCATCAAAATCAAGAATCAAATACTCGTCCTGGAAGCTGAATGCCTCTCATGCGCAAGAACAGCCAAATGCCCAACCACCCTCTCCATCTCGGCGGATATCCCCCAGAACGATGTAACGGTTTTGAGTGCGAGCTGGAGGAAGTTCAACTCGTTGACAAGATTCGAAGTGCTTGTTCCCTTGCTCTTCGCTTTAAGATCAACAAGGAATTCATCTCCTTGACATGGTGCTCCGTCCGCCCAGACATACTCCCAGCGCGGCGAGGATGGTATCTCCAGTGTACTCGACCCAAACAAGCAAATGGCGCTAAAGACCATGGCAGCAGAGAAAATAGCCAGTGGCAGGAACGGCGCCTGAGAATGCGCAAGAGGAGCATGATGGACGAGCCGGGTGATGGCTACAGCATGGAGAAGTGCACGAATAGCATCTGCGCTCCCGGCCCAGTCTTCTAGATTTATCACCTGCGTTGAGCCGTTGGATGATATTCCCCCAGGCAGTGGGATGATGTTATATCTCTCGGACAGGGCGAGGTAGAGTGCCGTCGAAGGCGCCGCGATCTCCATGCAGACGTTGTGCCAACGTATCACTTTCTTCTCGGAGGCCAGGGCAAATGATACGTGCACTCTATACAAAGTTAGTAGTGCTCTGATTATCTGCTCTCGCGAGACAACGCCGAATGTGCCCTCTGTGACCTCGTTGGATTCCCCAACCAGTGACTGCAGGGCCTCGACAAGGGCCGATAGTGAGAAGGACGATAGCTTGAGCGGTGCATCGCTATACCCAGGATCGAACAGGGCCGTGCAGACCTTCGACATGGGCATATTGACCGTTTCAGATTTCGAAATGGCAGCTATCCACTGTTCGACCGTCGTCGCCGAAAACACTTCATCAGAGCATGCAGTTCCTATCTGGTTAATGAGATGACGGGCACTCGTCGGCGACCCAGATGCCTGCGAGATCAGTCCGTCAAGAATATAATGTCCCAGAACAGCTCTACGCTGGACTTCTGACGAAGCCCACATTTCCCAAAGCATTCTCTTATCCTCTTCCGAGGCATTGGGGCCCGGTATATACGTCTGCGTGTCCCGGACGGAGTACATTCCGCAGGTCCGGGCCCAGTAGAAACCGAGACCGTGGAACACAAAGGCCGTCGTTCGGATTTCTGTATTTGACGATAACAGAGCATATGTCTGGCCCAGTAAAGCTGTAAGTACCACCTGCACACCATCGCATCTATCATGCGGCCGGCGGAGGCTGATAAGCGTTCGCCAGGAAGTCGCTACTGCAGTATATCCTAGGCGCCATAGAAGTTCGCCTTTTCGAGTGGCATTAGGCAGACAGACAAACAGGGATCCTAGGGCAACCATATTCAGCAGCAGAGGGGGAATCGTTCTTTGGGATGAGAAGGTCGGCGCATGGATGACCGGGAAAGCAGGCGACACTCGCTCAAAGAACTCATGCAGACAGGCATCTAGAAAGTCCGACGTGATTCCACAATTGTCAATATCAGAACTCAGACGCTTGGACATGTCGTCCAGTTGTCTGAAGAGTTGTTGAACGCCGATTGCTTCCGGTGGCCGATTGTCGAGCGGCGTGCTATCTCCCAAGTATCCAGTATCAGTAGGAAGGATGAAGTTGTCGAAATCGGGAAATCCAGGTAAATGCAATGCATCGGTCTCACTATATCCAGTCATCAGCCACCTGAGCAGCTCGTCCGAGTCCTCAAACGTGGTGTGAGGTGCAGCATCCGCTCTCGGTATATGCGCGGTCGGAAATGCCACATCTGGACTCGCCGTCGATACTGGCTGGTTAGGAGTATCCTGGCTCAACAATGGTTGATCTTGTGGTGTTGCCGTTGTAGACACTGCAGGCAGCTTCTTGTCGAGATGGAGCTTTGCGTGTCTGAACAGTACATCCTGCCGACCAAACTGTCTGCCACAGTCGTTGCAGCGATACGGCTTCGAATTCGAGTCTACCTCGTCAGTATACGTTTCTCACCAGGTATCCAAGACTTACGGGACCGTTCATGTCTCTACTTTGGTCAGCAATGTAGAATAACTGTAGAGATACGTACCTTGACATGCTCCAGCTTTGTATACCTCTTTCCACATTTGGAGCACTTGAATCGTCTTGGCCCGCTTAATTCCTCCTTTTGGCAGTCAACATTCGACATTATGCTGGTGTTTGACTGGCCTCGCGTCCAGACTGAGTGGGAAAGGGACATGGGATATAAGTGGGAAATGATCCCCACCTGCACCTCCAACATTATTAACAGCGCTAACTGGTTTAGCTGCATCTGGCAGTGTCAGACAGGGGGAATAAGTGGGAATAAGTGGGACATCTCCCACTTCGTGGGGAAACGAATCAGCCCCCACGCAGCTCGCACCAGCTCAGTGCAGCGCGAAGGGCCTGGGAATCCCCATGGCAGGACCTTTTAATCTGCTATAAACCTAATTGTTATCTGCAGTGATCCGTGGCTCCGTAACTGTATCCTTGGAGTCCATTTATAAACTTCCTTGCGCAGCCCTGCTCGTATATAGGGCAACAAGTTCCATTCAGGGGCATCGCGGGGCAATGTCTCCATCAAAAGTCGACGAGTCCTTCGACGATGAAGTCCCTATACTCATTGTCGGCGGTGGTCCATCAGGCCTACTCCTGGCATACATGCTTGCTCAGCTAAACGGTGTGCAGTCTACTACAGACCCAGCTATAATTATACTAAGACCCAACAGTCCGAACCCTCATCGTCGAACGCTATCCCACCAGACTGGCTGCGCCAAAAGCTCATGCGCTCTCTCCTCGGTCTCTAGAGTTATGTCGCCAATTTGGTATCGATGTAAACGAGATCCGAAGTCTTGGGTCGTGCCGTGAAGACGCCCACTGGGTCAATTTCATCACGAACCTTAGCGGGAAGCAGGTTGGACGACTGCCCTATGAACGCATGGATCCTGGAGTTTTGGATGCAACGCCTGCGGTAGGTTTCCTTGAATATAATCTTGACTACAATCTAATGTCAATAGATGATCCACAATATTCCCCAGCCAGCATTCGAGGAGCTGGTGGCGAGGGAGCTGGCCCAGAAGCCGCTCGGTGCGATTCGGAAGAACCACTCGTTCGTCCGCTTGGAGCAGGTAGTGTCTACTAGTATATTATCTTACCAGGATAAACACTAACATGAGCAGTTTGACAACTACGTACTCACAACTGTGGAAGACCGCAGTTCCGGTCGCGAGTATGTTATCAAGTCGACGCATGTGGTAGCCTGCGATGGCGCCAAAAGCGCTGTTAGACGATTCCTGGGTGTGGAGAGCGAGGGGGAGGATTCATGTAAGTCTCAGCCCTGTGCTTTTCTACTATGGATGTAGATACTGACGAGTCAGTCGAAACAATGATGACCATCCACTTCAACGCCGACCTGCGACCAGTCATCGGCGATCGCGTAGGCATGCTGCACTGGATCATGGACCCTGAAACATCCGGCTTCATTATCGGATATGATCTGTCTGGCGATCTGGTGCTGATTTGCAATTTCGACGTAAGTATTCTTATTCTGTTTACTATCACGGCACTGCTAACAGGACTAGTCGAAGAAACACCCTGTAGACTCATGGGACGAAGCACTCTGTCGCAAGACCATAAACGCAGCTATCGGCAAAGATGTTAAATACGACGTCCTTTCGTATCGGCCGTGGATTCTGAGCAGAAAGGTAGCAAATGAATACCTCGTCGGTCGAGTCTTCTTGTACGTATGCATCATCTATCACTCCGAAGCCATCTAACACGATCAGAGCCGGAGACGCTGCACACGCATTCCCACCAACAGGAGGACTGGGCCTAAACTCCGGTCTAGGCGATGTCCACAACCTCGCCTACAAACTCGCAGCCGTCCATCAAGGCTGGGCCGGCGACGCCATACTAAACACCTACCAAACCGACCGCCGCCAGGTAGCACTCGTGAACTCGAACCAGAGCGTCAAAAATGGAAAAGAGATATTCGGTCTCCTCAAGGCGCTAGGTACAACAGACGAGAACGTCGATGTCGCAAGGCAGAATCTGTATCGCAATATCCAAGACCCTCAGGCTATGGTGGAGATTAACAAGGGTATTGAGGGGCAGCGAGAACATTTTGATAATCTCAATCTGCATATTGGATATGTATACGGGGATACAGAGATTCCAGGCCATGCGTCTGTCTTTAATCCTGTCTGTGTGCCTGGAGCCCGGCTCCCTCATGCGTGGATTCGGCCGGTTGGATCTTTGAAGTCAAGCATACTTTTACCACCGGTGGACTCTTCGTATGTATCTGAACTATCAGCGGAGCAGGTAAAGGAGAAGGAATACTCCACGCTGGATCTCTGTCCGTTGAACGCTTTCACGATCGTCGTGGACTCTGCCTGGGCTGAACAATGGAAGACCTGCATTGCAGAAGCGCGAGAGCTGCTCCCGACAGCTGTGAATAGTGCTCTCAAGATTGAGACTGCTGTTCTGGGCGTCGACTTTGAGCTTCAGCTTGATCAGCCAGAGTGGCTCAAATTGATGCGTCTAAAGGAAGGCCAGGCGACGTTGGTACGTCCTGATCAGCATATATTGGCAACATTCGAGTCAGTCAGTATAAGCAGTGAAGACCTTGTTGAATCCCTTCGAGGACATCTTTCATGGTAGATATTGAATTTTTAGCAGCTATTGATCTTTTAAATAGAGGAAATATAGATAAACTCTGAAAAGAAAGAGAACACAACGCCTGCACAAAATATGCGAAACATTCAATTCTGGAGCAAGCTCCTGAGAAATGCCGTCAAACTTTTAATTGGCATTTTCAATTGTTCTAGCATGAAGAAGATAACTTCAGACGTGGGCGAGACTCCGGGGGGTGCCAAGACCGAAAGTCTTACTATATGTACACTACTACCCGTATATTATCACCTACTTGAACCGGGTCCAAATAGTATTCTCTCGCCCGCGCGATCGTTGCTTCTGGTACCAACATCTTACCTACTGATGGTGAAGAGTTTGACATAATGAAGGGCTTGACACATAATCTGAAATATCATAGCCATATTCCGGTGATAGGAATATTTTCGTTGATTTCACGCTGCCTAAGCCTGGGGGCATGGTAACGCTTATGATATATATATTTTACATACCATCATCCAAACCCAAACCCCAAACAACAGTAGGTATCTCCCCGTCCAGTGTGACATCCGCAAGGAGAGAACCAGGAGCACCGCGCTTTGCATCCCACCCGATGATCGCTACCTGGTGACTGTTCTGCAGTGCCACCGCTAACATATCCCCATCTGGCGAGAACTCAAAGTGGCGCGGGGAGGAACCATAAGCTGGATATAAACCAAGGAAAGAGATTTCATCTTCCATTGAATCTGGAAGAGAGAAGATAGCAATGGAGTCGTTGCCATGCCCAAAGGTGTTGTCGCCGCGGTTCGAGACAAGGAGGCGGTCATTACTGGGCTGATAAAAAGGAGAGTGTCAGCAAGCCTGATCTCTTGGAAGGTATAAGATAAGAGCATACTGAGATGGCAATTTCCGCAGCCGTTGAACCAGCTGGAGGAGTGACTCCCCCATACGTATTGCATTCATAGAACTGGGAGAAGAGCATGGTTCCATTAGGCGAATAAGTCACATCGTATCCCCTGAGGTAGTTATCGAGCTCCGACACTAGATAGAACCGGGAATTCTCTGATATATTTGTCCCTGCCATTTGAGGAAACCAAAAGGCACCATGCCTCGGTCCTGATCCTGGCGATGTAACCAGGGGCTGCTGCTCCATTAAGCGGCCGGTCGTTGGATTGATATGGAAAATGCGGACGAGGTCGGAACCTAGGTCAGGAGCAAGGAGGAACCTTCCAGTAGGGTCGACTAGAACTTCATGAATATGCGGAACGTCCTGTCTGTCAGACACTGGGCCCGGGTTCGACATTGTGAATGTCAATGTCTGAGAGCGGTTGAAGGTCCCTTCGATGGGATCAACAGAGTAGGTCGTGATGGCGGATCCAGAGCTAAATGAACATAAAGCTGTTATAAAGCTGGTCTTAGATGAAGCTGAGGTGCTTACTAGTGAGCAAGAGCAAGAAATTGGCGATCTGGTGCATGAGCTGGTGTATAGAACGTTGAAGAAACAGGACCAGCAACGGTCTGGAGCTGCTGAACCGTTGCCAACGACCCATTTGAGTTCATCTTGAGTGAGCTTAGGGTAGCGTTGGCAAAGTCAACAGCTTCATCCAGGCAGTACAGAATGCCATTCGCTCTGTCGACCATGAGCCATGACGGGCTGGTACCACATTCGTTGGTGTGGGAAACAGCCGCAAGGTGATAGTGTAAGCCAGGTTTGGATAGACGCAACTCTGTCACTGTGCCCGCATACGACGCTGCATAGAGCCTCGATGCCATGGCATAACCGCTGAGCAGAATGCCTATCACAAAAGAGAAATACATCATGACGAGATGAGAATGTGACGAGTTTCAGTGAGATTGCGCGATGCGATATCCTAGACACGGCCGTAGTATGCAAAGTTATCAAGCCAGGCAGGCTGGAGGCTAGACCACCTCGATATCATAATCACCCGAAGGCAACTGAATATTCCATATCTTGGTAGGCTGCAATTGTTTCACGAGTGGACCATGTCGTGGAACTGCGTATGAGCGGAGCGAGCAAAGCCACGTTCAAGCCAAGCCGCCAAGCAACAGCAATACAGTACACCGATTCCATCTATGGAAACCATGAAAATTAGCAACAGAACCGAATTTCGTACGGAGGCATGAGCTCCGTGATGTAGGGAGGGGAGGCCGACTCGGGATGCCGAACAGAAGACTCGGGATGCCGAGAATGTCCACCGGTTCGAGGCTGGATTGGCAGCCAAGACTTGGATAGCTGGGATTGTTCAGCAGTTCGGTCTGGATGTCGAGTTAGGCAGCTGCTAACCATATACCTTTAGGCGTAGGCTATATGTCGATCCCGAGTGCTGGTGGAGAAGCAGCGGGCCAGCAGGAGTCTGGTATGGACTCTGAACCTACCAAGCCACCATACCGCCAAGGTCCCTCTACATTGGCGATCAGGGCCTGACTCTGTTCATCTCTTAACTCCGAGATAGACTGACACTAGATCTATGGCCAATAACGTCATGTCCTTGCTTATCTCGGAACTATGTGTTCTGCAGATTATTCACCGAACAAGGCCCACTGTTTCCAACCAGCTTCTACCGGCCTGATCGAGGACCTTAACCACACGTGCGTGGGGTGCAAGAAAGAGGGAGTAACACTAGGACCGATCTAGGAGCTGGAAGTACCACGAAGGATGACAAACTCCGGGAGCAGTGTTCCACAGGACATAGATCTACAAGTATATAAAGCGTCGTCCCCCATAGCCGTACCTTGTTTCCGTTGGTAGACAACCTCATCATAATCCTTCATCTTGTTGCATGACAAGGCACCACGATGAAGCTCATTTGCTTTGCTCTGCCACTGGCGGCCCTTGTCCAGGCCTATTCCCCGGCTGAGGAGATTGACGTCCAGGCCAGTCTCCTCAGCAACCCCAACGACGTGGCTGGCAAGACCTTTGACTACATCATCGCAGGCGGCGGCTTGACCGGCCTTACTGTCGCTGCCAAACTGACGGAGAACCCTAATATCGACGTCCTCGTCATCGAAAAAGGATTCTACGAGTCGAACGCTGGTCCCATCATCGAGGACGCAAACAGCTACGGCCAGGTCTTCGGCAGCAGCGGCGACCAGAACTACCTCACCGTCGAGCAGATCAACAACCGCACCGCCGCCGTCGTATCCGGCAAGGGACTGGGAGGTTCAACTCTCGTCAACGGCGCCTCCTGGACCCGCCCAGACAAAGCCCAAATCGACTCCTGGGAGAAGGTCTTCGGGATGGTCGGCTGGACGTGGGATAGCATCCTGCCGTACATGAACAATGCTGAGAAATCCCGCGCACCAGATGCTGCTCAGATTGAAGCAGGACATTCCTTCGACCCATCCTGCCACGGCTTCAACGGCACCGTGCAGGCCGGGCCCAGAGACAACGGCAAGCCGTGGTCCCCTCTCATGAAGGCGCTCATGAACACCACGTCCGATCTCGGGATCCCGACCCAGGTGGACTTCCACTGCGGACGCCCGCGCGGGGTGTCCATGATCCAGAATAGTCTACGCGAAGATCAGACCCGCGCCGACGCGGCCCGTGAGTGGCTGCTCCCCAGCTATACACGGCCCAACCTGAAGATCCTCACGGGACAAGTCGTGGGCAAGATCCTCTTTGACGCAGATTCAATCTCGACCCGTCCCAAAGCCGTGGGTGTCAATTTCGGTACCCACAGATCCGTCAACTTCAACGCCCACGCCAGACACGAAGTCCTGCTTGCTGCGGGATCCGCAATCTCGCCCTTGATCCTGGAATACTCCGGTATCGGCCTCAAATCGGTCCTTGAATCCGCCAATGTCTCGCAGATCATCGATCTCCCTGTCGGTCTCAATATGCAGGACCAGACCACGACGAGTGTGCGCGCTCGCAGTTCCCAGGCTGGGTTCGGCCAGGGCCAGGCTGCGTACTTTGCCAACTTCACCGAAGTCTTTGGCGAGGACTCCACCCGTGCGATTGAATTGCTTAATACAAAGCTTGACGAGTGGGCCGAGGAGACGGTGGCGCTAGGTGGGTTCCATAACGCGTCTGCGCTGAAGATGCAGTATGAGGAGTATCGCAGCTGGTTGCTTGATGAGGATGTTGCGTATGCAGAACTGTTCTTGGATACAGAGGGGGATATCAAGTTTGATATCTGGGATTTGATCCCCTTTGCCCGGGGTTCGACGCATATTCTCAGCAGCGATCCGTATATGTGGCACTACGCTAATGACCCGAAGTTGTACCGCAATGAACTTGATGTTCTCGGCCAGGCTGCTGCGACGAGACTCGCGCGGAGGTTGCAGAGTACCGGGGAGATGAAGAAATATTTCGCTGGCGAGGTTACCCCAGGTGCTGAAGTGCCGGCCGATGCAAGTCTAGATCAATGGGCCGAGTATGTGACTGATGTCTTCCGACCGAACTGGCATGCGATTGGGACGTGTTCTATGATGGCTCGTGAGCTTGGAGGTGTTGTTGACGCTACGGCGAAGGTGTATGGAACGCAAGGACTGCGGGTTATTGACGGCTCTATTCCTCCCACGCAGCTTTCGTCTCATGTTATGACGGTGTTTTATGGGATGGCGTTGAAGATTGCTGAGAACGTCCTTGCCGATTATAAGAAGGCGTAACCGTTTTAACTGTCTGCTGTCGTTCATTTCCTCTCCATACTTCAATAGAAATTTTAAATCAGATAGTATAGACCCATATAGAAATAGAGCAGTTGTTTTGTTTACGCGATGAGCCTGTGTAGGTGGATTGTACTGTAAGCCTATTTACCCGTGATATGTGTCTTTGAATATACATCCAGTGCAATGCGACCGGTTAAACCATGGAGATAAAAGTATTCTATGAAGGCGAATAGTGGGTGTATAAAGAGGGTATGTAAAGACAGTATCATCAGTATAATCAGTCGTCGGGAACCCAATTGGGACAGAGCCCTAACTCATTCCTTACTGTACCAACGCCAATAAACAGCCCTGAATTCCCCCAACACTTGTGACTCAAGCTTAGGCAACACTAAATATAATTGATCATCGAATATGCAACAATTGCTGAATGCTGACTGGCTGCAGCGTTGGCCTCACAGCCCCAAGCCGTCAATGTGGCGATGATCGTAAGCCATGAGCCACTCTTTCACCTTCAATACTTAAAGATACCCTTCAACATAGATCCATCTCTCAACCATATTCCCAGTCCCAAGACCAGACCATCATGGCGTCCGCAGCATTCCCCCTGCAAACCCTCCCAGCCGAACTCGAATGCGCGATAATCCGCCAACTAGACCCCATCGCCCTCATCTCACTCAGCCAAACAAACAGACACTTCCGGGAAACAGTCAATCCAAAAAGAATACACTTCCTCGAACGCCTCCTCGCCCTCGAATGCGACGAATCCATCGGTGGACCACCTATTCATTTCTCCCGCTTCGGCACCCTCGACCCAGACCGACTCAGTCCAGAATGGGAAGCGAATCGTTGGGCATGCAGTAGTTGCATGCGCCTTCTCCCTCAGCAGAACTTCGCTAATCAGGCGCTCTCGAGACTCGCCTATCGCAAACCTGTTTCTGGGTCTCCGGCTGCGGATGCGGTTACATCATGGGAACCAACGCTGTCTAGGCAGAGGAGGAAGGAGGACAAGAAAGACCGAAAGAAGAAGAAAGAAAAGAAGGAGTTGCACGGGGATGATTGTGGTTCAATCGCCGACGAGGAGGCAAAGATGCGACAACGGTATGGCGTGGCCATGAGCCAGGTCTGGGGTCGGCGCCGGGGCCAGGCCCCCGGGACGATATCGCTTGCTTCGCATCTTACGAAGCGACTTGAGGAATTTCGCGAGATGGGGTTTGAGGAGTTCTATGACATGACTTATGACGAGTACCAGACTATGTCTGATGAGCAGGAGGGAGAGATATTAGACCGCGAGAGGCAGGCGATTGAGCGGGTGCGGACTGGGTCGAAGAGGCATCTGCGGCGGTGTCTGGAGTGTCGATTCCAGAGGGGAGAGTTTAAGGGGACCTGTGGGAGAAAGAATGATAATATTGGAACGGCGAAGGTTCCGATGGTGCGAGGGAGGGTCAAGTACTACGGCCTGAATGTGGACCGGTACTTCCCTAGGATTTCGGAAGTTATGGACAGCAAGCGGCCGGAGGTGAATTCCCCCGTGTTTACGATTTGGAGAGAAGGTGCGGTGGATATGCCCTGGACGCAGTATAGAGTTCGCTGTCCTGGCTGTGCGCAGTGGAAGGAGATCCGTGCCTTTAGATTCGGCGGGCGTTGGCCGCGATGGCAGCCGATGGATATTGATGCCCAGAACCAATATGACATGTATTCCACCTGGGACGATAATACTGTCACGGAAAGGCTGATGAACAACATGCCATGCAACCACTGCTTCGCCGAGGCAAATGGGCGCGAGGCGCTGGGGAAGGAGTTGGTGGCATGGCTGGGGGCTCTTATTGAGACTAGCAAGGAAACGCAGGAAGGCAATCTGATGCGCAGCTTTCGCGCCCTTCATGAAGAGTACACCAGGGCACCGGCGAAGCGCAAGGCCAGGATCAAGGAGCTCGTCTGGGATCTGGTACCGCTGTTTGATAAGGCGACAGCGAAGTTCACGCGCCAGGATGTTTCACTCTTATCGCACCGGTACGCCCAGCTCAGGGCACAGCCTGATCTCTCACAGCGCATACGAAGTGAGTCCTGGTCTGGGGAGAGATATGAGCGCTTCCCCGACAGCGAGGCGATCTGGTCTTGGCTGCAGACGTTGAGCGCTGAGATGGAGGAGCCAGGCAAAGCAGAGGCCTTGGCCGACTGGGTTCTGAGCAGGGACGAATCGGCTGCTTGCTGAGGCTGTTACAGCGTATCCTTGCTTATAGTATTGTTTTAGTATTGCTATAATATCATTGTCATATTGCTCTACCCTGTAAATAACTCGCCTGGCGCGGCATCTGGCAGGGATTGCCGAATGGAAATAATAATATGGAATTTCGTATTCGAGTAGCTGGTTTCAGAAAATTTTAAGAACTTCTTATTGGCTAACTACTTGGTACTTTTGAAATGTAGGTCACGACATGTCTATACTACAGCGGATATAGTAACAGGCCGTACTACGCAGCCCACTCACACTACAGAAGCTACAGTTGGACCATCTACTCGAGTGCCTACGGGCTGCAGTCCGATACGGATCGAGGCAAGAGATTGCACGGGCAGAAGTCGCATTGGGGGGGTAAACAGTCGCATCGGGGAAATCATATCATCATATATTCAGAACGGGCGCATCCTAAATGTAGGTTAGGTAAAGCAGATCAAATCGCCTCCATCACTCCGTCCGCGTCTAGAAGCATCACATCATATCCAGATCATTCAAGCAGACTTCTTCAGGACAAGGAAGACGGCCTTGTCGCCCGCGCCCGCGCGGTAGTCCTTCACGTCCGTGCTGAGCACCTTGGCCAGCCCCTCTGACTCGATCTTGTCGACTTCGGCCTTGTAGCCGCCGGACAGCCAGATCTCGTGCAGGACCGTGGCGACGATGACACCGCTGGGCTTGAGGAGGCGGATGAATTCCCGGAGTGCTGGGTCAGGGCCGACGTGACCGCGTGTGAAAGTGCCGCAGCAGGTGATGAGGTCGTACGACGCGTCAGGTCGGTCGATGGCCTTTGTCAGGTCGACGAGCAGTGTGTCGCGGTAGACGCCGGTGTCCTTGCAGATCTTGAGCATGGGAGGGGACAAGTCGGCGCCGTCAATGACCAGCTTGTGGCTCTTGGCTAGGGCTTCGCCGACCAGGCCGGTGCCGCACCCGGCATCGAGCACGACGGCCCGCGGGTTGGTGTTGTATTGGATGGCAGTCTGGGCTGTCAGGATAGGGCCAACGTAGTTCTGGGACGCATCGGCGAGGTCGCTGTTGTAGGACGAGGCCCATTCGTCGTACATCTTCATGCATGCCTCCTTGCTCAGGGCGTTGCGGGCACCGGCGAGGTGGACGTTCTCGGAGATGACTTGGGTGGCGGCCATGGTTTATGATTCTAACTGTGTTTCTGTCTAAAGAGTAGTACGTGGGAATTGAGAGGAGAAGTTGGATTGAGGTCGATGGGCTGTCCTGGACCCCCCTTAAATAGCTTTCTCACACCCAGTTCCACACCACCAATTCCACACCACCTCCTCTGAATCAAGGCAATCCTGTTCCACGGCGCACAGTCCGCGAAGGTTCCGAATGGCGTCATGCATCGTGGCCCCCAATGGCCTATAGACAGCTGAGTGAGGGCCGATCGAATAGCATCTGAAGCAACAGCCCGTGGCCTGTATGGCACCCCAATGGCCATGCGTCACTAGCGGCTCGTACAGTATCAAAACGTATATACAGCCAAAATACCGCGCAGAGATCAATCCCTGGCGTAACCAGAATACGGGCGCTGTTAGGGCCGCCTAGCATGCCTCGGCCGGAGCACAGGAGTCTGGATTGGGCTGGATGGGCGGGGATCAGAGCCCCGGGCCCAATGGCCTGGTGCGATTTTGATTATGCGAGATGCATGAATATCGAATGCGAAATAGCCTGGCGCAAGAAAATCCCCCACTGCAGGAGTCTCCACCGCGGGGTCGGACTGCCCCCATACCCCCCTACCCCCCCTCTCCTCCTCCCCGCCTGCTCCAGTAGACTATCATTCCTTCCATCCTTTCCCAACAGGGCCGGCACCCTTGCCTCACACGGGCTATACAGGGGTTGCATTGGCCAACAGCCTCAAGTCATCGCCGATCGCCTCGCCGTCCAGTGCAACTCCGCCGAGCATTCGCAATCTCCGCCATGCATAGCCACGCATTGACAGAGGTCAGCGTGAATGGTGCATTTGCTCGCCTGGAGACCGGATCGTCTATGACCTGCGTCGCACTACGGCGGGCTAACGCTTCCCAATCCTCGATAACCTATGATACCGGCGACAGTTCCTGGCGGGGCCTGCGTCGAGGCCAACCGTCACCACGCAAGCCGCCTGTCCAAAGTTTACTAACGACGCCATGATATCACAGCTGGTGGTCGGATGTCTGCATGTGGTCATTCCGGCTTTTCTGACACTGGTGTTTTATGTCGTTGCACTGGATGTCCGAGGGGGGACGCTATGTTGGTATGCATATTGCTTCCGGCATATCCCGCGCTGAGCAGGTTAATTACATTTGAACAGGTTAAGGACTGAGATATAAGAGCTACTCCAATTTTTTAAGACCGGGCCAAGTTAGATAATGCCAACCTCCTGGTTATGTTCCTACGCTAGCGCTTTACATAATTAGAACCTCGTTCGTTGATAATGCTTCCCCTGATGATACACAGGGTTGTGCTTGGATTCCCCTGCCAGGAATCTGTCTCGATCGTACCCTGATTCCTGGCAGGACGAGGTGCCAGACGCCAGTACGTCAGATTGAGGCGCTCTGACCAGGTGGGACCGCGGTCTCCACGCTGGGGCCACGGGGGCGGAATGCCAGCGGTTGAATGGAACCTGCTCACTGTCCTCCGTCGTCGAGTCAATGCTATAGGGCCAGGAGGTGCAGTGCAGAAACAGATCCACCGATGTCGGTGCTCTGGCCGGGGTAGGCTGCAGCGGGCGACGATCAGACCCCCTCTGGGCCTGAGTCGGAGTGTCCAGGCGACGACGATATTGTTGAGCCTTGGCATGGTGGTGATTTACCAAATTTATTCTCTAACGAAGTCTGCTTTACGTCAGTACGAGATGGACCATCATTGCGTTTCAAAGTTACAGTCGGGTAATTAATATTGGCTTATGAATATTCGCGGCATTAAACCAGGTTGAGTTCTCTGCCCACTCTCCTACCGGAAGGAGGAAGGCCAGCATAAACCCTCTGAGTCTCGCTTTAGTCGAGGTAAGCGTCACTATTATAAATAGCAAATAAAATACATTGCTCCTCTCGGGGTCAGACTGCCTGTTCCAAATACTCGGACGTTTACGTACACCCAGTAAATAAATATGGAAGCACAGCCAATCCAGCTTTCTAAATACGGTGTTTAATCCAAGGAAAAGTAATAACCTGTGATCTGTTATAAATATTAATATAAACATAGTTTTACACTTATTAGTATGCTGGTCAAGACCGGCGGTTGCCCTAACTCATCTCCACCTAGAACAAATCAAGCAACATCTGCAAGCCACTGATGTTTAAAAGGTATTACCGTGAAGAAACAAATATAGCTGTGCCTGTAGACTTAATCTAGACATTTACATAATTCAACGCGATATCATTACGTGTTCAATAGATTTATGCCGCTTGGAAAACGGTCTGTAGGCCTGTATGGTAATATCCAAGCCACGTCGTTGCATCCATTTGATGACGTCCCTGAATTTCTTCAGTCATATGATTCGATAGAAGATGTATTTCGGTAATGTGAAGACGAGCTTGGGAGCTCTAAGTGTATGCCAATTGTCGGGTGCATCAGGGACAATCTAACCTGGCTCGGGGAGATCACGTTTGTTGATTTGGCATTTTCGTGCCGATTAATTCATGGCCATACTCTATGAAGGGCCTACACTGGAGTATCAGATACTTTCCGTCAATCTCAAATGATGTAACTCGGTCGACGTTTCCTATTCCTGTACCTCCCGGAACCGAGATGGAGGTATGGTCACTGAGTCAGTTATTCGGGGCCTAATATGGATATTGTCCCTGTGCTCAGGCTAGATCGTCACAGGGATATCTATCACAAGCCTCCATTCATTGATGCATTTCCCTGTATTTAGTTTCAAATGCAGCATGCGGCTATATACCCATTGTGGAACATGAATTATATCCTCCCTTTTCGTACAATTACATCAGCTAGATGGTACAAATGACACTCAACATGTTACATATTGTAATTGGCATTTTGATAGCCTAGTAGCCTTGAAACGAAACGCCTAGAGAGCCGTGAAGGAGCAACCAGTATTGCTGCCTGAGGCACCAAGCGCCGTCGCGAATAACTTCACCATCAACAAACACCAACTCAACCACGACTTACAACCTCAACATGCCTCATTTACAACGTCTACCGGATGAGATATTGCTTCTTATTATCATCAACCTCTCAAGCAGCAAAGATGTCGCCGCGCTCTCTATCCAGTTTCGCCGGATGCATCAAGTCTGCGCGCCCGATCTCGCGAAACGTCGCCGGTATCGACGCATCAGGATCCGCAAGGACGAGCATCTGAATCCTGCGTTTGAAATCCTGCTTTCAATCCTACGGAAGCCATATCTGGGCACATACGTGCGACACCTGGAAATCGACCGCCAGCCTGTCCACTCCAGCGCGTACCGCAAGGTCGAGAATGCGGACTGTCTACGATCGCTTAGTGCCAGCGATTTGGATCTCGTTAAAAAGGCAGTTGGACGACTTCCGTCTCTGCGATATGATGACGATGTATTCCTGACGAAGGATGCACTCCTGAATATGGTGCTGCAGAAGAAGATTGATATTAGTCCCCCTGGGCATCGCTCGTCCTTTTACGCGTACGTTTCCGTTGCTGATTTTAGGCAATTACTGACGGGAACAACAGGAATAATACCGATCGAGCGGTATTCATAGGCCAGGCGATCGCAGTGCTACTGATGAGTGTTTGCCCGGAACTGGAGTCCCTGGTCCTGGGTGCTCCCTTTATCGTAGACGATGGTATCGTGGATCCATCTGAGCACCACCTTGGGTATCGTACAGTTGCATTCCCACTCGATAGGTTCCTTAATTCCGTCACTTCGTCGGATGATGAGTCCGCCGAGTCAAATTGGGGCCTGGAACCAGGCGGCCTATATCTGCAGGAAGTGCGTAGCATCGAATTCCTCCCACGCCCATACCTGAGCAGCAAGTGGTACTCGCCATGCGACATACGAAGTTGCCTCGACATAACTCAAGACCTTCCCAACCTCCAAGCCATCAGCGTCGATGGTATGAAGGACTTTGATGAATCATATTTCAGGCACCACCTTGGACGCAACAACATCCAAAACATAAGGCTTCACCGATCGCTAGTCGGGACAGGCGTGCTCGTCCGGCTGATCTGTGCTCCAAGAAAACTTCGCGAATTTACATACACAAGTGGGTACGTTGACTACATGCCTCTCGCGGAACTTGGTGGTAAGTATGGCCATGTTGGGCGGCGAGCACACGAAAGTGAGGATCCCTATACATTCAACACTCCGTGGTTTATTGGCGGCATCCTGAACCACAAGAAGACGCTTGAAACGTTAGAACTTGATTGCGACTACCAGTTTCAGAACGATGGCTCATCGCGGCCGGTATCTCGTTGGCTGCAGAGTCCGCCATGGTCTCTCGGTAACCACGGCTCGCTCAAGGACTTTACAGCCCTGACCTGTCTTGATGTTGGCGTGGAGATGTTCTTTGTGCTAGTGAAGGGAGCTGGACCGGGCTCCAAATCCGAGAGCCTCGACCTTATTGACGAGCTGCCTCAGAAACTACACTCTCTTACAATTCGTGGCTATGAGAAGGGGAAAGATCCCGAGAGGGACGGTCAGCTTGAGAATCTAGAGCACGGTGTCAATAGTGGTCTGTATCCACGTCTGAAGGAAGTGCGTGGTATCCGTGAGCGTATCCCAGCGGGAACATATGCCCTGCGGGAGACTTGGCTGGGAGGAGAAGATCCTGACTTTACGCTTGACGATTGGACTGACTATGATGAATGAGCTATTGGTCGTTGATAAAAATCCAGCCATTGCATTAGATCTGTTCGATGGCATTGGTGCATTAATTAGGACTACTTTACTTAGTGTATACAGGCGGGGTTCATTACCCCAGATCGTCGGGGCAATTACTCCGAGATTAAATAAAAGGAGCTGCCCCAAACAGCTCCATCGTGTCGTGTACGTGTTCGTCGGTCAGTATGCGCGGCTTAAATATTGTATATCTGGGGCTGCCAGCTCTCGTTGCGGGTCGCATTGACAGGTAAATATAGAGACCTCTTCTGTATACGAAGCTCACATTTGCAGGCAGACAATAGTCTCCCAATATAATGTCGTCCGCACGAGCCTAATTGACAATGAAACAACCCCTTTGCAGGTCGGGAACGGCAATTTTGCCTTTAACGTGGATAATACTGGAATGCAGGTAGACTTCCATCTGTATAGTATTGCGTTGCATTGCTAATTTGTAGACATTCCTCCCATTTAATACACTTTCTAGCTGGGCATGGCACAATGACTCGCTACCGACGGATGGGTACGTTATTCATACTCAAACTTGACCAGTATTAATGCCGTCCAGAGAGCAGCTCGACGACTACACCGGCGTACCAATGCTAACCCACGGCCGCAATGTATCCTACGATATACCCGACCCAGACCTCCCTGAAGTGTCCCAGTGGCTCATTGGGAATCCGAACCGCATAAACCTTGGGCGGATAGGGCTGAGATACAGAAATTCCACACTGGCAGCGTCTGACATCATAGATCCGCGACAGGAATTGGACCTTTGGAATGGGGTGATAACTTCAACATTCAAGGTCGACGGTGAACACGTCAAAGTGGTCACACAGGGAGACTTTGACTCTGACTCTGTGGCGTTCAATATCGAATCACGGCTTGTGGAAACAGGTGCATTGACTGTGGAACTGGACTTCCCGTATCCGCCCATTCACTCGACTGACTACAAGTATGAAGTATTTGTGGGAGTCTATGACTTTGCTGATAACCATACCACGTCCATCATTCCCAGCAGGAACAGGGACACGGCGCATATATACCACGAACTACAGGAGACAAACTACTTCACAAACCTGCGCTGGCCATCTCACTCTCCTCTTCAATTACTCCAGAATCAGAAAGCAGCAGGCCTAGCAAAGCATCAATACAGGCTTAAACCGCAGACACGATCATCAACCATATCATTTACAGCACTGTTCTCCCCCGAAAAGCAGATCCCCGATCATCCCACTAAAATCCAAAAGAGAAACACCGCTGGATGGAACAAATACTGGAGCAAAGGCGGCTTCGTCGATCTAACCTCCTCTACAAACCCTAAAGCAGACGAACTCCAGCGCCGGATAATTCTCTCGCAGTACCACGTCCGCGTGAACAGTGCAGCAACCGGACAATCTCCCCAGGAGAGCGGACTGATGAATAACGGGTGGTATGGTGAGTATCCCCCACACCAGCTCTGCTAGCATACTGACAGGCAAGGCAAATTCCACATGGAGATGGTGGTATGGCATAACGCGCATTGGGCGACCTGGGGTCGGCAGGAGTTCTTTGATGATGTTTTCCCCGGTGTTTATGAGTCGCTTCTTCCGTCGTCTTTGGCCAGGGCGGAAGTGATGGGATGGGAGGGTGCCAGGTACATTATCTGCCTCTGCACATTATTTAGGAAGATACTGATTATTGTAGATGGCCGAAGATGACGGAGACTAATACAGGCGTTAGTTCTCCTGGAGGTATAAATGGGCTTCTACTATGGCAGCAGGTAAATCCAGTTCAATCTCTCAGAAACAACTACTGATATTTGCAGCCACACCCGATGTACCTCGCTCAATTGGCATACCAGGCATCACCGACGACAAAGACATTGCGGAAATGGGATCCCGTTTTAACAGCAACAGCAGACTATATGGCATCATATGCATGGAAGAATGAAAGTTCGGGATACTATGATCTGGGACCTCCGTAAGGAATACTAAAGTATATACTCGACCTCGCTAACAATTCCAGATCATACGGAGTCACGGAGAATACACCCCCAGCCGATACCCTGAATCTGGCCTACGAGGTACGGCTCACTTGATGAGTTTGGGTTTCGCTGACCATCTGTAGATAGCATACTGGCGCTACGGTCTGGACGTCGCGCGAGAGTGGAAAGCGAAGCTCGACCAGCCTGTTCCTGAAAAATGGACAACCGTAGCAAAGAACCTCGCGCCCCCGCCCCAGGTCGATGGTCTTTACGCCGTTTACGAAGGGCTGAACAGTTCCTGGTGGGAAGACTCAGAGTTGACAGGCGATCCGCGGAGCTTGATTATGCTGCAGGGTATACTCCCCGACACACCAGCTGTTGACTCTGATATTGCAAAGAAAACAGCAGATAAGGTCTGGGAAATCTGGACAGATGAGAATATTCGCGGCTGGGGAAGGCCAGTTCTTGCGATTAACTCGGCGAGGATTGGGAACCCGGATCGGGCGATTTATCATTTGACGGCGTATGAGTATTGGATTTTTGATGATGCGGGTATGGTGCACCGACTGTATATCAAGTATTCTGCTAATTTTCGGTTAGGATTTGCTGTTCGCGGAGGCGATGGTAGGTTGTCGCTATTCCTAGAGACTGCTGCTAACTGTATAGGGGGAACACCACCGCCGTTCATGCCTGGTAATGCAGGATTCCTACTAGCAGGTAAGCCAAGTTACTATCTGCTGTTTTCTTGTCAAGAATTTATTAGCATATCTGACTGAGCAGTGGCGTATATGGCTGCGGGGTGGGATGGGTCTGAGGGCTATGCTCCTGGGTTTCCAGAAGACGGATGGGTGGTGAGGCATGAGGGGTTACAGAAGGCATTATGACATGTCTTATAATAGCTCTGTTAATTCATGTGAAGAGAGCTTCGTATGAAGGTTGTCATTAGGGTTCCTGGCTGACGTCATGAATCCGCCATATAACAAAGTCCCCTCGTGTTCTCTTTCACAACATCAACATCAAAATGCCACTCCATATCAATATCAGCTTCGACAGCATTGTCAAGTCTGCGGTCTGCAACATGGAGGCTGTCTCCACTGGAGTCATGACTGTTACAGGCTATCTGAGCTCCATCCTGCTTTCCTTTGCTATAAGCCGCATCGTCGTAGCAGCCATTCTGGTTCCACTTTATGTGTCCAAGGTGGCTCTGTCCTTGCTCCCTTCTGCTATTAAAAACTCCATTAATCTTATCACGCCCACCGGTTGGTCACGCCTTGCCCAAAACACCGAACAGTATCGATCCCGATCGGACACCCTCGCCCATTCCCAGCTCGACGGTTCCTATCGATTCAAGCAAGATGAAACATTCCCCGTCGAGAAGGACAGCAAAGGATGGATGGAGGGTGCTCCGTGGGCACACGATACCCATGAATTCGCCGTCTGTGGAGCCACAGTGCGGTATATCCATCTACGACCTAGCTACAGCAGCGTTCTCCAGGACGGACGGAGAACTCACCGGCCGATTGTCTTCTTACATGGTAATCTGAGCTGGAGCTATTTGTGGAGAAATGTAATATCCTCTTACTATTTATTGTCCTATCTAATGGTGTAGGTGTTTCCCTCGCTGCTCGAACAAGGACACGACGTCTACGCCATCGACTGGCTGGGCCACGGCCGAAGCGACAAGATCCTGCGTCCTCAATCGATGACATTGGAACTGCATATATACACTGTAGTGAAGTTCTTTGAAGTTACTGAGCTTGAGAATGCAATAATTGCAGCGCACGACTGGGGCGGGTATGTTCCCTGTCACTATTTATCGTGTCTACTAATGATACAGGTGTATCGCTCTCTGCACCCTCCCCCGACTGCCATCAAATACCTGCGATAGCCTCTTCCTGTTGAACAGCTTCTTCCCACCCCGTCTCAGCGATACTTCCCTACACTACCGCCTCCTCAACCGCATCTGGTATTGCACCACTGGCCTGCTGCACGGTTTCCTCCCCCAATCCGCCGTCCTTCGCTTCCTCGCTCCCCATCTCTCCAAAGAAGATATCGCAGCCTATACTGCACCATACAAAGGCCTACCACGCGCATCAAAATCCAGTATCGAGCGATTCAGCCACAGCATCCCATCCCTGCCTCGATTCGTCCTGTTTACACTGCGTCAGACCTACATTTGGAAAGTCCTCGAAGGTCTCGCAGGCCCAAGCCACTTTGACTCTCTAAACGTTCAAGCCCGTTTCTCTGCACAGGGAGACCAGGTGAGGCGGTTCTGGAATCTTAAACAATATGACGACGAGACCGAGGTTATTCATGTTTTCGGTGACAAGGACCCAATCCTTAAAGACTACAAGAGTGTGTTTGCGCAGACTATCCATCCCGAGCGTGTTGTGGATTGGGCACCGAGCGGGCTTTGGATTGTAGGTGCTGGACATCTGCCCATGGAAGGGAAGCCTGGGGAGGTTTCTGGGTTGATTGCCAAGTTTGCGAGGGGGTCTGATGGGGGTGCTAGATAATAGTCCAGGGTATAGTGACATGATATGCGTATCTGTAATGTGTAGTATAATTGTACTCTAGAATGACAGTCTAATCCATAACCAACCCTACACCATCCTCTCGCAGACAGTATATGCTTCGACCTCTGCAATGCAAGTCCTGGCCGGGATCGTAACAGCAATTGGAAAGCCTCCATAGTCAGGATCATCATTCGGCATGATCAAAAACTCCCCACTGCGCGTCTCGTCACCATTCAGGGTCCTCAACGTCCTCAACTCCCCAGTCTTCTCATCCGCCTCCTTCTCCCTCGCATCCAAAATCCCAGTAAAGGTCACCTTCTCACTCAACCCACGAAACCTGACCTGGAAACCCCTACCTACAACCAGAAATTTATACGAATCCAGCCCACCCAGCTGGATAACCATCCCGCCCCCAGGACCCGGCTTCCCAAACACAAACGCCCTCTCGACAATGACCTCAAGGCTACCAAACGCTTTTGTCCACTTACTGCGCCCCTTCGCCCCTCCATTCTCAGGTATCTCGTCAAAAAAGAACCCCATGCGCTGCTCCGGGCTTGCATTCAGCAGAAACCTCGCTGTTTGGGAGAGCAGTTTATACTCCTTCCCAATAATCTCCGCCCCAGTATCAACTCCAAACGGTGCAGTCCCTAGAGCGCCATACGTCGCATACGCAAGCCACACCCTTCTCGCACCATGCTCGTCTCTGCGCTGCTCCGGGACGAACAGCGGGTTCGACGCCGGGGTTGTATAATCGCCACACACGAGCTGGTAGTCATGAAAGTAAAGATCCGGCGCTAGAAAATCCAATGCAGGTGCATTAAACCGCCAGATATCACTAACATGGGGACACGGTCCACCAGAGGGGTAAATCCCTGGTCTTGCACCTCCACCAACCACGATAGGGAACCCGTGCAAATCGAGAACAAAGGGGTCGTCGAAGTTCAGCCAGGTGTTTGTATATAACGGGATAGGGTATGCGGATTTCCCTGCTTCGGCGACATGGCCGACGTATGTGGAGATGTGGTAGGCCATGAATGCCTCGTCGGCGTGTGTTCCTGGGCCGAATATGCTGGACCAGGAGTGCATGTTGGTTTCGGTGATTGAGTCTGCTTTGGGAAGGGCATTTCCGTATCGTTCGATGAATCGGGGGTGTAAATTGCCCTTTGATGAGAGATATGCCAGGAGATCATTGGGGACTCCAGAATTGAATGTTTTATCTGCGAGTCTCGACCTGTCCCTTGAATCCCCCAGAAGCCCAGTTTCGTTCTGCACTTGCACCATCACGACTGTGCTATACTCGCCGTCCACCTCCTTGAGATGGGCCATCAACTTCCCAAAGGCACGCGCATCAGCCTTCCACCCCTCCTCAGAGAACGGACTAATCATCTCAATTGTCCTCTTCGCCCCCTTTTCCGCATCCCAAACATGCACCCTCGGAAATCGCTCTACATCCCTCTTCACCCATCCCGGAGCATACGTCGAGATCCCATTCTTATAGCTCCCGAACCACAGCAACACAAGATATATCCCATGAGCTCTGGCATCGAGGATAATCTGGTCCAGCTCGGAGAAGTCGAACTTCCCCTCGACCGGCTCGATAAGCTCCCACGTTACGGCGCCGAGCAGGGTGTTTATGGATTGGGCTTTCATCTGCGCCCATATTGGGGACATGTATCGTGCGGAACTCAGGGAGGAGTTGTGGAGTTCGCCTGGGAGGAGAAGGACAGGTTTATCTTTGACGATGAGGTGAATGCCGTTGTCTGTGTGTCGGAGGTGAGGGATTGACATTTTTACTTGAACAGCAGGTGTTTGTTTCGTGGTTGGAAGTGTAGACAGTTGTCAGATGTCGGGTTTAAGTATTCCGGATGTCCTTAGAAGGCACATCATCTGGCGTATCTCCATTTAAGAAGAGAATATGGTGACTGACGTGGTTTCCCTCTGCTTTTTTTGGAGCTTACTTTGCTCTCGCCAACCAATGGTGGACCCTCGCATAAACATCGGATATACTCTTCTGAGGAATAACCGCGTTTAAACCTCGGAAGCTCACTGCATGAAGCTAAAGCAATAATGCATCCCTACTGGTTCATAAACGCCACTCAAGTAACTAGGGAGTAGGCTGGATGAAGCGAGAAGCAACAGCCAGTTCATGAACGAACTCGGTACTGCCCATCTGGGGTGTTTATATCGGGGATCTGGGGTAACCACACCATGAAAATAACCGAGGGTTCTATATAAGGACTATGTATACCTCGAACAGCCTCAATCTGTTGAACCCTTTCATCATTGCAAGCATGGCCCACAACGAAACACTCACTCCTGCAACCATCCATAGTGGGGCTTCCAACCCCCTCCCGTGGTATCAACAGACGAACCTACGATGGCTGTACCTAAAGATGGTCATCCTATTCCTCGCCTCTACCAGTCTAGGGTACGACGCTAGTCTGCTGAATGGTCTCCAGACTATGGACACCTGGGCTGCGTGTACGTTTGAGTCACATCAACATCCCAAATACCGGTGCTAACCATCCAGACTTCAACGATCCCCGAGGCAGCCGACTCGGCCTCTTTGGCGCCCTTCCAGGCATCGGTACCTTCGCCGTCTTTCTCATCGCCCCCTATATAACCGACGGACTGGGACGGCGCATCGGAACTGCCGTCGGCTCAGCGGTGATTGTCCTGGGTGCTCTGGTGCAGACCTTCCCTCCAGAGGCTCATCCAGATGGGATGTACCTCGCCGGACGAATTGTCGTTGGTATCGGGTCTGGCATGTGCAACGGTGCCTGTCCGCTTCTTATCACGGAGGTCGCCCATCCGGATCATAGAGGGAAGATCACAACTATCTATAACACACTCTGGTATCTCGGCGCTATTGTCGCCGCGTGGTCAGCGTTTGGGACATTGGAGAATCTACACGGCGATGTGCAGTGGCAGTTGCCGACTGCATTGCAGGCGCTTATGCCTGGGATCCAGCTGCTAGGAATATGGTTTCTTCCTGAGTCGCCGCGTTGGCTAATCAGTAAAGGCAAGTTGGATAAAGCATTGGACGTTCTTGGGAAATACCACGGCAATGGGGATAAGGACGACGAGTTTGTACAGTGGGAGTTTGCAGAGATCCGGGAGACGCTGCGTCTCGAGCAAGAAGCCGCACAGACAGGATGGAAGGAACTCGTCCGCACCAAAGGGAATCGAAAACGATGTCTCTTGATCGTTATGACAGGCATATTCTCGCAGTGCAGTGGAAACGGACTCGTCTCGTACTACCTCGCCCAAGTCCTCAACACCATCGGCATCACCGGCTCCCTCGACCAAGCCAAGATCAACGGCGGCCTGACGATCTGGTGTCTCGTCGTTTCTCTTACCGCTGCATTCCTCGTCGACCGATTCGGACGCAAAACACTGTTCCTATTCGCCGGCGTTGGAATGCTAATCTCGTTCAGTGTCTGGACGGCATGCAGCGCTGTCTATGACCAGACAGGGTCGGCACCAGCAGGACGAGCCGTGCTGGCCATGATCTTCCTCTTCTACGGTACAGCCGGCGCAGCTTGGCCCGGACTGACGGTTGCATATACTGTTGAGATATTACCGTTTAATATCCGAGCAAAGGGACTAACGCTCTGTACGTCTGTTACCGCGCTCGCGGGGATCTACAACCAGTACGTGAACCCACTTGGGTTAGAAGCACTCCAGTGGAAGTTCTACTTCGTGTACATCGCCATCCTGGTGATCGAGTGTCTGGCGATATATTTCTTCTTCGTGGAAACGCGAGGTCCAACCCTCGAAGAAATCGCCGTGCTGTTCGACGGACAAGACGCCCCTGCTGGTCTTGCGAGGGTTGGAGCAAAAGCCGAGCAGCCGGTGTCATACCATAAAGAAGCTATTTCTCAATAGGTAGAGGCCATGTACTCAAGGACAACTTCTCCACTGGCAGTCTGCGGGGTCAATCCGGTGTGCTGGATCCGGGGCTATTTAAGCGACGTTTAAGCGAGATAAATGCGAGGTTCTTCCTCTCCACTCTCAAAGCCAGTGCCTCAACATGCAAGGTAAAAAGCATACCCGAAACCAGAATGCGTGTGATACCTGTCGCAATCGGCGTGTAAAATGTCGTTTTGCTGATGGAGAGGTCTGCGATGGGTGTCGGTTCTTAGGGGTTCCTTGTACCTCAGACAGGCCTCGAAGGAAGCGAGGACCTCCTAATCGGCATTCCCATCTTCAATCCAATACTTCCTTGCCAGCTGGTACAAGCAATTTCGCTGCCAGTGATTCTGGTACTCCATCCCTATCACAGCCACCCCTACAGTCACCAGTGCCAGCAATTCTCTCCCTCCTTGCACCCGAATCCCTGATACACAGCGTCCTCGACGACTGGTTCGACCATATCCACCCCCTGGCACCTATTCTGCATCGTCGACAGTTTCTCAGCAGACTAAACAATGGCGACGCCAGTAACCCCGTCTTCTGCGGTGTTGTTATTAGCGTTCTCTGCGCAACATGCGCGACCCTCCGGCGGAAATCATTCGAAGAGTACTACCCAATTACTCTGGAACGATGCATCAACCTAATTGAAACATACAACCTTCTTCCAGTAGACGGGCCATACTCGCTTGACTGGTGCGCTGCCAAATATAATCTCGCCTGTGCGGCGATGGTTCACAGTGACATGTCCAACCCCTGGAACCATCGGGTTCTTAACGAGGCAGTGACGGGGACGAGATACCTCCTCAACTACAAGCTAGACCAGATCTCTATCTTGGAGAAAGAGCTCTTAAAGAGGCTGTATTGCCTCCTTGAAATCACCATGATGTATGACCCTAACCACCTCTTAAAACCCAATCTAACTAGCAAGAAACCTCGACATCTTCGGACAACCCGTACTCGGCCGTCTCGTCATCGGCAGCAATACCGTCAACCAGCCCAGCCCATACACAGACAACGAGTTAGACCCATCCCCAGACACAAGCATGCTTCCCTGCCACTCTGATAACGTCAACTACGTCCCTGGTCTACTCCATCTCCGCGGCATATTCCACTCCTGGCACGTCGCACAAGCAGACCGCTTCTACCACCCCTCCTCCAAAGTCCTCACCATCAGCCTCTCTCGCATCCAGACATGTCTGGATAATCTCCCCCCAGAGCTCCGCTGGCGAGGCGGCCTCTCCCGCCCAAGCACCGCAACACATGGCCACGACGTGCAAATCGCAAATATCTTCGTCACGAGCTTATATATCCGGTCAAATCTCCTCCAGCAGTTTGGTAACCCGTTGGAGAATCAGATGGAGCATCAGAGTATAGTTAGTGATTTGCTCGAGGTGCTTTATCATCTTCCGCAAGAGATCCTGGAGGCGAATGGGTATAGTCTTATTCCGAAGATTAGGGATATTGGGGCTGCGTATTTGGGGGGCTTGCAGGTCGACAGTGAGGCGGATGGACGGGTTATTGGCATTGGGTATGAGGCGAAGGGGAAATTGGAGAGGTTGTTGAGGCAGCTGGGTGTGTTGGATTTCAGACCTGGTTTGGGTCTTGCGTCGTAACTGCTATCTTTCCATAGTGAGTCTCTGGTTGTTATTGATAAGTCAAATAGTAATAGCACAAAGCATTTATGCCAATAGGTCATTTATAAATTCTTTTCAATCCTTAGGCTAAATATACCTTCAGACAGTTACAGCGATGGCGACGCGTCCCTCTCAACAGTAGGATCCCAAGCACAAGGCTCATACTTGCCCGTCTCCAGCTTCGCCATGTCCTTCTCACTCAACTCAAAGTCAAACACCTCCGCATTCTCCTTGATACGCGAAGGAGTCACCGATTTCGGAAGAGGAACGAAGCCCTATACAGTCAGCTCACCCTCACCTAGACTATTAAGAGGGACATACCTTCTGCAGACTCCACCGAATCAGCACCTGCGCCGTTGTCTTGCCATACTTCCTCCCCAACTCTTTCAACACAGGATCATCGGCCTTGGTATTCCTCACAAGCGGCGAATAGGCCTGCACAACCGATCCTCTCTTCTTCAGCCAGTCCACAATATCCGGCCTCGCCAGCCACGGATGCAGCTCATACTGCCCAACATCGATTTGTCCCCCGCCACCGGAGGAGATGTACTTCTCGAGCTCGTCAAGATGGTGGACTCCGTAATTCGAGACGCCGATCGAACGCGTTTTACCCGCTTTTTGGGCCTCGACGAGCGCTTTCCACGCGCCGAGTCGGCCTTCTTTTCCACCGTAGGGGGCGTGGATTAATATCCTACAAGCATAACAAATTAGCCCGCTCCTTCACCTAAACATAGATAGTGGGAGAGTACAAATCAAAATAATCCGTCCCCGCCTGCTTCAGACTATCCTCGATACTCTGCTTGGCATTCTCGTATCCGTTGGCGTGCGGGGGGATCTTGGTGGTGAGGAAGACCTGCGACCGTGGGATTCCGGCGTGGGAAATTGCAGCGGTCACTTCTTTTTCGTTCTTGTATGCGGCCGCCGAGTCGATCTTTAGCTGTCAGTATGTTGCTTTTTTGGAGTGATTGTATACAATGGGTTTGTACATGTCTGTAGCCGAGCTTGAGGGCTTCGACGGTCACGCTTTCGGCGACGGTCGTTGGGCTGGTTTAATTAGACGGGTTAGGAGATGAAGAGAACGGGGACGCACGTTTTGTAGACCTGAATCGTCAGTGGGTGTTAGTTATGAATTGTAGGATACGTACACCATAGCCCAGGACCGGGATCTCGAAGCCCGAGAGCAGCTTCTGGGTGGACTTGAGGGTGAGTCTGGCCATTGCGAATGATGAGAATTGTAGAGATGAATTACGAAAGATTTATGGGAAGATTTATGGGGTTAAATAATTATTCGTTATTTCGTCATTGTGAGCTGTCCGCCCGCTGTGGGGCTGATCTGATTATCTGATAAC
Source organism: Aspergillus versicolor CBS 583.65 (assembly GCF_001890125.1). Lineage (NCBI taxonomy): Eukaryota > Fungi > Ascomycota > Eurotiomycetes > Eurotiales > Aspergillaceae > Aspergillus > Aspergillus versicolor. The sequence goes on along the minus strand of NW_024467526.1, from coordinate 3,038,883 downwards.
ATCCCACGCAGACAAGAAATTGGTGAATACTCTATAACATCGTGATCATAATATATACATTTCGCTTAAATCGATATTTCCCTGTCTAGTTTATAGAACCAACACCAGCATTGCATCCCATCTATAAAATAACCAGAAAGTCTACCTCAGCGGCACACTGTCAAAGTCCCTATATCCCTTCCCCCCACGAATAACAAAACAAGGGTGCCAATAATTCAACACCCCCATAACAACCACCATCAGCACCGCATCAAACACATAAATAAACACCTCATGCGTCATCAAATACCCGCCATACCCATCAATAAACTCCACCAGCCGAAACACCGAGCGCACCAGGATAAGAACAGACACCGCATACAGCGCAAAGAGCAGAGTCACCCAGTTGCGCGCCGTGATGTTTCCGCGGCGCCAGGACGCAATTTCTTCGCGCGATGGCAGCGTGGGGGCCTTATTGATCCGGATGTGGAAGATGATGGATGTTATCAGGAAGAAACCGAAGAAGACAATCTGCACGATCAGACCGGCGATGGTGATTGTTTCGCCGGTTTTGCGGCTGTCGGGGTTGTCGCCGGACATGAGCCCGCCACCTACATTTGTTAGTCTATATAAAAGAGACCGGTAGATGGGTTTGAAGCATACCGCCGCACTGCATCAGGAAGGAAATGACATCCCCGGTAACGAAGATCTTGGTCATCCAGGAGACTCGTACGAGACTGAGCTTTTGCGCGTCGAGGTGGATCATCAGCCGGCCCAGGACCATGTAGATTGACGCTGCGTAGAGGGCTGGAGCGAGAAGGATGAGGACCGTCTGGAGGGCATATTTGGGGATTGAGCTGGTGTCGTTGTGGCTGGCGGCACGGAAAATATAGCCTAGAACTTGGACTTCATGGAATTAGTATTGACCAGATTGATAAGGGAGGGATACATACAAGCTCCCCCGATGAGAAAAGGAATAAAGTATAGAGCGCGGGCTTTGATCAATTGGTAGCAGTGGAAGCCCGTGGAAGCACCGAACAGGATGATGAAGATCACTGCAGCCGGGATGGAGGGATTGTACCCGTAGATGTTGTTGTCGCTGGCCATGTTGTCTGGATGTGATTTGAATTCAGTCGAATCAAGCGTTGTAGTGCTATATACTTATATATACTCTGATATTTTATAGCACCGCCTCCGCCAAGGCCAGTCAGGGCGCGTTCGCTCTCGTTTTCGTTAAGCTCAGCCCGGTTCCACCTTCGCATTTCGTATTTCGCATTCGCATCAGGTCGGCCGTTGATTGGCCAGGTCAGATCCAGCTTGTTCTTGATTCTTTCTGGTAGTGGCCATTCTCTGACAGAAACTGCAGAACGCCGTTACCTAATGCCCCCTTTCCTTGGGCTGTTTTGTCCATCCTGCGACTGCCTCGAATATGGGAGCCTAGACCCTGCTATCTTGGTCTTATTCAACGTCTATTCCTGAAGGATCCACGATTCCTCGCAACCGCTCGTGGTTCGCTGGCTGAAATCCCCGTCAAGCTTTTCTCCTGGTTATGTCCCAAAAATATCGGAGACTTGTCATGAAAAGCAAACGTGCAAGCGCATAATGGTAGGGGGGCGGCCACCACCATTGAATCCTTTCTGATTCATTAATCAGTAACGACGTCATTTCCGATGCTGTATATTTGACAGGCGGATTCTATTTTCGTAGCATCCAATCCGAACGCGAGCAGCAGCTTTCCAACCTCCGGCACCGTTTCCCGGTACATGATTAACATAGTGCTATTGTAGAATCCATTGGTTGTTATTTTTCTGCTAACTGTATTGTATACGTTAAGGAGCAGCAGCCCGCAGCCTCACTCTATACATCCTGGGCCCACCTATACCTGTGCTTGTACACCCTCTTCAAACTCGCTCTCAACATGGCTACTCCGCTCATCTCTGCGCTGCAGGTATACAGCGAGGCCCAGTGTACAAGCTGCACAAACAATCAACCCCACCGTCACGGAATTCCCAACCAAGAATCTGGGGGCGTAGTTTGTATTGTATGAGATCAGGGGGATCCAGGCATTGAATGCATATCTACCAGTGCCAGTTAGCGACAGTCAGTACAGAATAGCGATGAACTCACGCTATGGAGTTTGTTGATCCTAGGATGATCTTTCGCTCGAGACTGTCTCCTGCGCAGATCTCGTTCACCATTGTCTGGCTTATTAGTATGCTTCTGTATAAATGCCGGCATACTTACTAAGAACACAGGCCCAGACCCTTGCGCGAATCTAAACCTATCAGTCTGTATCCTTCATCAGATGTATAAGATAACTCACCCAGTAAGATAATAACTCGCCCACTTCAACCCAAATGGAACTCCGTCCCAGATGGCCAGATTCATCGCCGCGAAGAAGCACACCGTCAGCGAGAAAAACACTATTGGATAGCGGATCTGAAAGCCATCGCTCGTCCAGCCATATATCAAGCTCGTTATAATCGTTATCGCGTTGATCACAGTGGGGTATGTGTTTATCTGCGGCACAGAGTACCGATTCAGACTTTTCAGCCAGAGATTCATGTACCCGCCGATATTCTCGCTGCAGATGAAGAACCTGCCAGCATTCGTTAGTATATCTATCCATTGCTAAAACTCGTGAACTGGAGACATACGTATAATAGGCCGTATAAACCCAAAAATGCCACCGCGAAAGCACTCTCTTCGTCCCCTTCCAGGTAACCGGTTCATCCAGACTCTTCCCAGCCTTGCGCATCCTCTCAAGGGCAAGTTCCTTCTCTTCGGGCTTCAACCACGGAACTCTCGTGTTACTCGGTAGATCCGGCAGAGCAAGATAGCCCCAAACTGCCATGGGAAAGGTAATAACGCCATCGAAGATAAACAGCCATCGCCAGCCGGATAGTCCATTGACGCCGTTCATGCCGGTGTACAGAGCTGCTTGCTAAAGGTACATCAATACATAACCCTTTAGATGAATTTTATATTTAGTGAGGAGAAAACATACCAAATACCCACTAAACATACTCCCCACAAACGCCGAGCCGAAGAAGATGCATGCCCGCTTGGCGAGTTCGCGCTTCGTATACCACCCGCCTAGAACTGTGTGCACGGCCGGGTAGAATGTTCCTTCTGCCAGACCGACAAGGAAACGGCAGGCATAGAGCTGTTGGGGCGTTTTGACGGCTGCCGATGCGAAGGTTACGATTACCCAGATACATTCCCAGGAGGGGCACCAGAGGGAGAGGCGGACTGGGATAGCATTAGAATTGAATTGTGGTAGAGAAGGAGCGTAATACCGCGAGTGCATATCATCTGCGAGGGGATCTGAGAGATCACGTAGCCACTGTTTTGTTAGTATTACTCTCTTCAGGGATGGGAGACGTACATAGTCCACATGGTGGTGAATGTTTGGTACTGATTTCCAACGACGTTGAGTTCTTCTTTCATTCCCGAGACATATGCGTTTGCTAACAATTAGCAATTTAATCTAGCCTCTAATGCCGCCAACTAACATAGATTGTTCTGGTTCAGGTTCTTGGAAAAGTACGAGAAGCTGGCCCATGTTCTTTACTTGTTAGAATGCACTCAACGATTTCAGACGAGGTTCGTACAGAATAAAAAAGTCGATTTTGAAAATGAACCTCCTCTCCTCTGGCGAGTAGTCAAATGTATCCCACAAGACTCGCTTGAGGCGATGTCGCCATGAGACTGGCTTGTCGGGGACATCTTCAAGAGACGAAATGGGTGTCGACTGTGCGACGGCTGTCGACTTTCCTGGAACTGTCATGTTTCTTTTATATTACCTGCAAAGAATGCAATAGAAGTAATTGATAATTGTTGCAGCTCCGGTTGATAAATTAGAAATTTTCGATAACGCAACCACCACCAAAATGGCATCTTCAACGTCTCCAACTCTGTATCTTGCTCTGATAGCATACTCCAACTAGTCTATTTTGGCGGATTATGTTAGCAGTCAGCTATGCTAGGAGCCGCAAACAACTGACGGTAGTGGACGTATATGATGTGATCGCCAGGTATGCTTGCCTCATATCAGGAAGCTATGTCAACATATGGAGCGAGGTGGATTATACTCGCATCGACTCCAACTCCGTGCACTAAATATATAAACAAGCATACCTTACCCTTCCTTAATGTTTCTATCTAAACGGAACTGGCGTTGCCAAGTAGACAGTTGTGCCGACCTATGGGTTAAGATGACAATATTTTGCCAGTCAAAACTATATACACCTTCTACATCCAGGCCAGAATTAGTATGGGCAACTCAACAATTGACTGCGACACTCTAATCGCTCGACTTCTGCCGTTCCAAATACAGACCCAATCGATGAAATTTTCATAAACAATCCCCCTCCCCCTCTTAATCTTACTCTACGGTGTATCACATTTGATATCATTCTGTAAATTTATCAGCAATACCCCTGCCAGCTTTACCACTATAATTCCCAGGCAACAGGTTGCCCACGTATATGCAACTACGAGAACATAACATGCCGAGTCATCGATTGGAAGGGACGACTACACAATTCCAGATTAATTCGATAGCCAGCGTCACATGCTGCCATTATATCCTGAGGTGAGGAGAGATAGTGTTGGCGTAGAATATTCTATAACATGACGTCGTTTCTACAATCCAGCTCCACGTGCCTCGTATAGTGGGTGAGACTGACCATAGAGAACAGAGGACGGGCATTACGAACTCGTCCTGTTGCCTAGCACTTTGCGCGTGCAGGCATGTACAGTTTGATTACTCCTTAGAACAAACACATTGCATCGCTGCATATTGTGTTGAAATGGATTGAGTTACTGAAAGTCAATAACATATTTGAATACATTTTGCGTGGTTGAGTCTGTATGTATTGGCAATACCGGTCAAAATATATAGCCAGGGCTCAGATCTAATCAACAGTATATCCGCCACCACAAGGAGGGACAACTGCCCAACAATTAGACATTCCAGAATAATTAGAACATGTTTCCCATTTCCATGGTTATGGCAAAATAAGTGCCTCGGCAGCTGGGGCTCGCACCCTTTTCCCTTTTCGGAAGGCCTTGCGATGACTGGACAGCCGAGGTGGGTCATCTATTGAAATACGGCAGCATGATTGGCGGTATTAGATCGGATTTCTTCATATGAAGAGTTGAAGTTGATATCTGGATCGTGGGGCAACTGATATATAACAACCCCGTCCCCGGTCCCCAGATCCTGCCTGAACTCAGCCATTCTCAACCGCCAAAATGAGCCATCCCAACCCCCGCGACTCCATGAAGTCCACCTGGCGCCGCCAGGACAAGAGCCAGTGGACCATCTGGCACAAGATCCTCGATTTCGTCGACGTCCACCACGTCGACCTGGACAAGGAGGTCCCAGTACACCAGAAGACCGAGAAAATCCCATACATGTCCGACTGGTACCTCCACCGCTGGATCGTCTTCTACACGGGCCTCACACTCGCCCTGCACGAACTCTTCATCCGCTTCACCGGCTGGAACTTCGGCCCTGTGATCGCCTACTTCTACTACTACTACGCCTCGCGCATCTCAACCACCCGCGAGATCCGCTCCCTCCGCGCCCTGGGCCACAAATACGGCTTCCTCGACGGCGACCAGCACGAGCGCGACGGCGTCCCCGACGCCGGTGTCCAAAAGACACTAACCTCCGTTATCCTGGCCGGATCCATCCGCCCTCTATTCATGGTCTACCTCTCCTACAACACCTCTCGCAGCCCCGCGGAAATGAACTTCCTGCTCCTCCCCTTCCAAGCAGGCATGTACGGCATTGTCCTCGACTTCTGGTTCTACTGGTACCACCGCCTCATGCACGAGATGGACGGGCTGTGGAAGTACCACCGTCGGCACCACCTCACCAAGCACCCGAACCCGCTGCTCACGATCTACGCGGACCACGAGCAGGAGTTCTTCGACATCGCGGGGATTCCGCTAATGACGTTCTTCAGCATGAAGGCCCTCGGGTTCCCCATGGGGTTCTATGAGTGGTTCTTCTGCTCGCAGTATGTCATGTTTGCCGAGATTGCGGGACACAGTGGGTTGCGGATTCATGCTGCTGTGCCGAACCCGTTGACGTTTGTGTTGAGGTTTTTTGATGCTGAGCTCGTTATTGAGGATCATGATTTGCATCATCGACGCGGGTGGAAGAGTAGTTATAACTATGGCAAGCAGACGAGGCTGTGGGATAGGGTGTTTGGAACGAGTGGGAAGAGGATCGAGTCGGCGCAGGATAATGTTGACTATGGGGCGAAGATTTCGATGCCTCTGTTTTAACTTATATTTTGTTTAATTACGAGACCGAGGAAGATATGCGTTATGAGTGATGGCCAGCAGTGATAGACATGAATCTAGTTCTCTAGAAAAATACCAATCTCGCTGTATTACATCTTGAATTTCAATCTTTTCAATCCATCTACCGTTCGAAGCCATAGTGAAGCATTAACATGAGAGGAGGAGAGTAGTCACTGTTGCCCTGAGTCAAGATGATATCGTCAGGTAGTCCACCCCAACCGCAAGTACGATGGCAAGCTTGCTGATACCAGGAAGGACAGGCTAAACATGCAGTAACATTCGAAACGCTATCTATCACGCAGGTAATACAATCCAGAAATCCAATACAGAATCACTGCTTCTCCAACTCCACCCTCCAAGCCGGAATGGTGACGCTGCCTACACTTCCATCCTTATTTATATCAAACACGAACTCCGACAAATACTGCAACGCATAACTCGTCTGCCCCAAAAACGCCCAGTCATCGGCATAATAAAAGCTAGTAAACAGATTCGACGGATCACGCGGCTCAATAGGTTTCACCACCGCAGTCGCCGGTCGAAACACGATCTTGCCCGCGTCCCCAGCAGGAGAAATGGCAGGTCGCAGGCTGTACGGTTGTTGGAAGCCTGGGGAGCGGAAAAGGGTCTTAATCTGCGGGCTGAGGTCTGTGCCATTGCTGACCCAAGACGAGATCTGGAGACCAGGTAGGGCTCCTCCGACGGCTTTGAATGTGATGGAGCTGTTGAGGCCGGGGGTAGTGGAGGTATAGGTGCCTACGTATTTCCGCTCGAGTTCGACACCAGCTTGTTTTGTTAATGCGGGCAAGATGGCGTCAACGATCTGCTGGATCAGGAAGAAGGTGTTTTCGCTTCGGGTGTCTGCGGTGCTGGCGGTAATGACGCTGAATCCGGCGTCGAAGTCTGGGAGGATGGCTGTGAGGCCACCGTATGAGCCGGAGTCGCCGAGCTTGGTGTAGATGTCGGTGACGAGACCGGTTCCTGGGTGTTCGTAGCGGTAGATCTCCCAGGGTGCACCGATGGAGATGTGCAGGCTGGATGTATGGGAAACGGGCTTCATCCAGCGCCGGGTCTCGGTGGGTGAGAGCAGGGTTGAGTTGAGAATGCCGGTGCCGAACTTGGCGAGGTCGTTGAGGGTCGAGAAGATACCGCCGGAGGACTTGGATATACCGTTCTCGAGCCCGAAGCCGGCTTCAAAGGGACCAGCGACGACGGATCGGTGGAGCTCGGACTTGGGGGGGATCACGGAGTAGGTTGAATTCAGGTCGAGCGGGTCAAAGACGCTGTCCTGGAAGACCTGGTCGAGCGACTTGCCGGTGAGATTGGCAATGGCCGCTCCGAGCAGGGTCAGGCCATTGTTCGAGTATACTGGGCTGGCCCAGGGGAGGAAGATGGGGGCGCTGCCCGCGACACCCTCAGCGTAGTCGCCTGGTGAACAAGCTCCAGCAAGACCTTCGAGAGTTGCACAGGGAGGCAAGCTAAAGCGATCGTTTTCGCCGATAGGGGGGAGGCCTATGTCGGGCAACGAGGTGTTGAGAATCTGATTGCTCAAGTACAAATCCCCGATCCAGGGCGCACCATACTGGGCGATGCCACCCATGTGGGATGCTAGGGCTTTAGGCGTGATGGCATCCCACTGATTGTCGTACACCGGGTCGAGGGTGTCGGAGTGCTCGCGGAGGTACTGTGCGAATTCTGGGAATATTGCCGACAGAGGGAGCTCCCAGTCTTGACCGTCGAGCTCGACTAGGGCTGCAAGCACGGTGAACAGCTTGGACACGCTGGCAACGCGGTAGATGCTGTCACCGTCGACCTTGTGTGTGCCATTCTTCGCCTGCACGATTTCGGGAGAGGCATAATGGTACTGCAGGGTCTCGGCACCTGCATCACGAGTCGAGAACAGTCCAATTGAAAAGGTGGTGTCTCGTAGCTTGGATAGAGTGTTGTTCGACCGGTGCAGGGCGTTGTCCAGACTGGCTGAGAGGTTCCTCCAGCTCGCCGCGACGTGACTGTTGCGGCTTGATAGGTCTCTCGGAGCTGGATAGATCGGGCCCAGGAAGCCCGAGAGAGCACCGGGGAGAGACAGCGATGTTAAAAGGAGGGATGTTTGAAGCTTCATGATGTTGTATAACGGCTTAATTGTAGCTACAATGAGCAGTGGGAGACCCCCTTATATAGTGCAGAGAGGCAGTGATGCCCAAATATCACGCAGCCAAGGAATGACGGTGTTTACGCATAGTTCTGCACTCAGCCCTGCCCCAGGCCCTTTAGCTGGCGCTGCAATTCACCCGATCTGTTAAGATTTGGTGCTGATCAATGTGGAGTGGCTGATGGCCCCAGCCTGCATTCTGGATACGCGATGCTGATTGGAGCGCTGGATTGTTCCGGAAAGGGCTAGTTCGTGTTGACTGACTGTTCTCTTGTTTGGGACAAACGTCCGAGTTGCATCACAGTATTGGAAGAAGTTATATGAAGTTGGCTGTGTTTTCAGCTCAATGTCATGGATATGCTTGCAATTGGATGCATATTTTAACCATTCTTGCCTTGTAGTACCTGATGGTAATGGCGTGCTTAGGCAGCCCATATGCTTCCTTCGAATTGTAGATGGACCTTTTATCCAATCATCAGTCTATGCATCCACCTCAATACCAGCTTCTCTCCTTCGAATAACCATTTCACCCCTTGGGTCTGCCAGGAGGACCACCTCTCTCCTAGTTGGCGGTGGACTCTCCCACCCCGCCGCCATCTTAATATCATACTTCAGCAAAATATAGCAAAGTGCGACCTTCATCTCATTAGCAGCAAAGAACCGCCCTGGACAGGCATGCTTCCCTAGACCGAACCCCAGATGCTCCGGTGTTGGTGTTATAAGCTGCGCAGAAGCCTCATGCCCAGGGGTATTTCGCAGCCGGAGAAACCGGTACGGGTCGAATTTATCAGGGTCTGGGTAGATGCTCTCATCCCACATCCGTTCAGACGAGACGTAGAGTAGGGTGTTCTTAGGAATTACTGTGCCATCTGCGAGCTTGATCCTTTTCTCCGCCAGGCGCTGCATGGAGACTGAACAACGTCAGTGTATGAAATATAAAAAACAAGAAATGAACATACTAATCTGACTTGGCTTGAGTCTCTGACTTTCCTTCATCACACTATCCATTAACTTCAATTTATGCAGCGCAGTCTTCGTACAGCCATCCGGCTTCAGCACGGCGGTGACCTCCGCTCGCAACTCCTCAGTCAGCCCGTCATATGCACAGATATCATACAGTACCTGCACAAGCATGTCAGACGTGGTATGAATCGCCGCTACGGAGAACGTCAGTTGTGCAATCGCAGCATCGTAAGGCCGCCCCTTGGCGCTCCGCTCCATCCATTCCATAGCATCATTATACTCTTCTGGAATATCTCCCCGGTCAATGGCAGCTTGTTTATCTTTCTTCCGCTGCTCTAGCACGGGGAGGATGATATCTCGGGCTTCTTGGATCTGAGCCCGGATCTTACGGCAGGATGGGATGAAAGGAGCAACTATAGGCCTTAATAGTGCCGGCCACAAGCGCAGTGCATCTGCAGCTGTGAAGGAGTCAACTGTGTAGTCAACTGTTATCCGGAGCCAGTCTGGGTTCCGGCAGAGGTAGCCACCGAGGAAGACTCGGGATGAGATCTGGGCGATGATATTGAGGATTGTCGGTTTTAACGTGATGGTGTGCCATTCTAAAACAGTCAGCCTTGATCTGTTATATTTCTGCTAAACCTACCAGGCGAATCAGTCCAGTTGGTCTGCAGGGCAGCGGCCATTTCTTGTGATAGAGGTTTCGTGACGTTGCCTTTCTTCAGTCAGTCGCATTCAACGATATCATAGATTAAATAATACCAAGGCTTTGCGTCATCTTCGTCCTGATCGCATCCTGCAGAATATCATCGGCCCTCGTAGCCTGCTTAAATACCTCGAACCCAGGTATCTCAGCATGGAACCTGTCCACAGCAGCCTTGACAAAGTTCAGGTCTTCGCGAGACCGGATTTCATTCGCATATTTTGGACTCAGCACGAGCTTGTATCCGTTGTCGGTTAGTATTCTGAAGACAGGCCACTAGATGAATTGATAAGTATTGAATTATGGATCATGGACAGCTTTATATGGATGGTAGCATACCTGAGCGAGGCCCCGTTGAATCAGACCGCGAGCATTAGACAGAAACCGTCCTTGTGCGTGGACTGCCCGGAACTCAAATCGGCGTTTTCCATTGACTAGAGGATATGCCTGGGGGTTGCGGAACGAATATACCAAGCCTAGGAGTACAGCGGCAAAGGACAGCGCAAGCCCCAGGCTGGCAGGGAACATTGTAACTATGGCATCAATCATGTTGACCTTAGCTGCACTTTACATCGCAGACTAGAAATGGGGCTTACTATGTATGTTTTCGCGAGCCGTATCTGGTAGGATGGTAGCGTATACGCATACGCACACGCCCGATTTCACTGTGCTCACATATAGCCAGTCCTATACTGTCAGCTTACCCCAGGTCTATGGGAAATTCCCTCGGCGAATAGACCTTTGAATTATTCCGATTAGACTAGCGACCTCACATTCTCCGTGGGGTGGCACTGGCAATCAATCTTATATGAGTGGCATTCAGCTAAGTAGTATCAGAATCCATCACTGCGGCCAGTCACCTAGAGAGGAGAAAACTAGTATACATCAAGACATCTGCATCGACGTCATTCATAAAAGGTCATATAGCTTGAGGAAGGACCACTACCGATCCAACGCTTGAGCCTGGCACTATTCACAGTTAGCAAAGCACTATAAGGAACCACAAGTAACATACCATCTGCCAATAAGCCCCCCGATTTCTTAACAGCTCATGATGCGTCCCCCTTTCTACAATCCTTGATCCCTGCCCAGGCGCACCCTCCCCAAACACAAAAATGACATCTGCCTGCTGAATCGTAGCCAGTCTGTGCGCGATCGCAAGGATAGTCAGCTCGCCTTTCCCGGCTAACCGTTCGATAGCCTGCTGGATCAACTTCTCCGACTGGGAGTCCAGACTTGAAGTAGCTTCGTCGAGGATAAGAAGTCGTGGATTCCGCAGCAGTGCTCGCGCAATGCACAGACGCTGCTTCTGGCCGCCGCTGAGGGATGTCTGTGCGTTTGCTCCCAGCTGCGTGGCGTATCCATCTGGGAGGGAGTTGATGAACTCGTGGATCTCAGCGTCCTTGGCTGCTTCAATCATGCGTTCTTCTACTGTTTCCGATGTATCGTCCTCTATGCCGAGTAACAGGTTCTCGCGTATGGACCCGCTGAACAACTTCGATTCTTGGGCGACAAGAGATAAACTTTTACGGTAGGAGGATAGATCCATGGAATCGATCGGCGTCTTTCCAAATAAGATACTTCCCTGGGTAGGTTCGTAAAACCGCTCGAGTAGCGACGCAACGGTCGATTTGCCGCAGCCAGAGGGCCCGACGAGAGCAGCGAACTGGCCGCTCTCAACTGTGAAATCCAGGTCCGCGAAGACTGGACTTTCGCGAGAGGCGTACTTGAACGAGACCTGTTTGAATTGGATATCCGGAGAGTCCGGGATTTGAGCGTTGTTAGACGTAGTGGTCCTTTCATTGAGTGTGCGCATCTGCAGAATGCGGCCGGCAGATGCCATGGCCTGTGCGATATTGGGAGCAAAACTGAAGAACTGGCCAGCTGTCTGTCCTCCTTGGATGATGGCGATATAAACAACGAAAAAGGCTACCAGGTCGTACTCCTTTGTTACGAGGAGCTGGCCTCCATACCTTGACACGTTAGCAACGGCCAACTGTTAAATAGAAATCTTACCAGAAGGTCAAGGCCATAGCGCAGAAATCCACAGTACTCGAGAGAGAAATTACCAAAGCAGCAAAGTACGCCTTACGAAGAGCCATCTGTCGTTGCTCCGCCAGCAAATCCGAATACTTATCCAGGATATGGCCCTCCATCGTAAGGGCACTGACAGTCCGAAAAGCGCGTATAGCCTCCGCCGCGAACTTGGAGCTCTCTGCATAGACCTTTGCGTTTAATCCCTCAAACTCCAGTTCGTATCGAATTCGGATGTACGCAGCTCCAAAGATAAAGGGCAGCGCTGCAAAGAATGTGACTGCCGCGAGCTTCCACCCGAAGGCGAATGACACGGCGACGCAGCCAATGACGGTGAAAATGGATATCAGGGGGAATATTCCGTTTGTCGAGAATAATTCCTGCAGCTGGCGGATGTCGCTGGAGAGGCGTCCGCCGAGACTTCCTGAGGCGTTTGCGTCCTGGTCGAAGAAGGGGATGGGTTGGCGTAACAGACTCCGGAAATAGTCTTTGCGATAGACAGCAGCAACAAACTATACGAGTTAGCCCTCGAACGGTATGTACCAAGACAATAGGTACGTACAGAGGAAAAGATAGTCGAGCTAAAGCCCAGCGTGAAATAAACAGCCATCACACACAACGCCAGGATGAAGAACATCAGGGCCCAAAAGTTGGCAGCATCTTCCAGTTGCTTTCCAGTGAACTGAAAGGCCTCAACGAGTTTTGCAAACAGGAAACTCTGTACGGCGTATCCAGCTGCTAACGGTCAAACGGGTTTCTTGTATGGGAATGGGACTCGTACCTCCGCCAGCACCGGCAGCCACCAGGACGATGCCGTAAAGCCACGAGTATCTGCGCTGCTCGTACATCACGATACCAAAATTCCGGAATGCCCCTATCTTCTTCGCTTTTGCCTCCGTCGTCTGATTATTATTGCTTACGGGTTCGCCTTCCAGAGGCATGGAATCGTAGACTTCGGCCTCTACTTCCTCCGTGACGGGATCGTTCTGTTCAGTCAGTGGCACAAGCTGCTGGGCATGGACAAGGTCATGGTATACACCATTCATGGAGAGAAGCTCGTCATGGGTTCCCTCTTCGCACTTCGTCCCGTCCTTAATTACGACAATGTGGTCTGCATTCCGGACGGTCGACAGTCGATGCGCAATGGTGATTGTTGTCCGGTCCCTGGAAACATGATCCAAGGCTGCCTGCACTATTTTCTCCCCACGAACATCAATTGCGCTGGTTGCTTCGTCCAGAACTAAAATTGTGGGCTGGCTGACAATGGCTCGCGCAATGGCTAGGCGCTGGCGCTGACCACCACTCAATGTGATGCCCCCTTCGCCGACGATAGTCTCGTAGCCCTGAAACAGTCAGTATAGAAGAAGTAAATGAAGGCGTTCATACCAATGGTAGTCGCTGCACAAATTCATCAGCAAAAGCTTCCTTGCATGCCGCAATGACAAGCTTCCTCTTGACCTGCTCCGACTCCCCATCCCATTCAGACCCAATAAGCCCAAAGCAGACATTATTATAGACTGTATCATGGAATAGGAACGGCTCCTGCTGGACCAGCCCGATCTGTGTTCTCCACCATTTCAAATCCAGCTCGTTGATATTGTGCCCGTTCACCTCGATACTCCCTGTAGCTGTGGGCTTTACAACATCTTCCTTCTCATATGATGCACTGAGATCATACCATCTCTCGAGCAATGCGACAATGGTACTCTTACCAGACCCCGAAGGTCCAACTAGGGCAGTTACCTTCCCCCGTTGGAAGCAAACACTGAAAGACTTAAGCACAGATACCTCAGGCCGGGTTGGATACGCAAAGGTGACATCGCTGAAGACGATATCAGACCGACTAGACATCCTGATCCCATCAACCGGTCTCCGTTCAGAGTCAATAATAGAGAAGAAAGACCCCGACGCACTAACAGCCTTGGTGATAACCATAAACGGTGCGAAAATGCTGCCCAGCACGGTCGTCACTATCAGGACGGAGAAGAAAACACTATCCTTCAGTTAACCATGCAGTACCATCATATGTAGAGCAAGGATACCCACGTAATAACAACACCGACATCAGGAATATTCCCCTCGCGATAAAGCTTCAGCCCAAACCAGAACGCCAGCGCGAAGCTCGCATACATGGAGAAAAACATCAGGCCTAGATGAACACCCATAACAGGCGCTAGCTTTGTAGCTCTCCTCCTCGCCTCTTCAGCCCATTCCCCATACTTACGGGCAAGAGACGCCTCGGCACCAAGCGAGAACACAGTCCGGATAGAACTGAAGACATCCGCCGCGACAGCAGCGTGCTTCTCGTCGGCGAGTTCAACACCGCGGTTCCCTTTAATCAGCATCGGAGCTGCAACTGTCAGACACAGGCCCATGAAGAGCATGGCGGAGCTGACAACGAGTGTCAGGGCCCACGAGTATCTGAAGGCGATTGCGTATGCTGCGACGAGGATGGCGATGGATTGGAAGAGGATGGCGAGGCGGTCGGACATGCTCTCCTGGAGGGTATTGGACAGGCCTGTTATGGTGTTTGTGACGGTGCCAACGGAGATTTCGTCCAGTTTGCTGACTGGTTGAGCGAACAGGGCGCGCATGTATTCGAGGCGAATGGCGGATGAGGCTTTGAGACTGATTACTCGGAAGGATATCTGACTTGTTAGTTGCAGTTGTAGGAGTGGGGGACGTGCATACCGTGAAGATATATGTTAGAACGAACTTTCCAATGAACAGGTACACAATAAAGAGTCTAAAATGTTAGCTGGAGTGTATACTGTGCTTGAGGCAGTACATACGAATTCTTGCTGACTGCAGCCTTGAACTCGGACTCTGTGACACCAGACCCGGGGAGAAAGTATTCGCTAAAGTCTTTCGTGATATCTCCAAATATAATATTCATCAAGGGGAGAGCCTGCAGTTGTCAGTTCTATCAGCCATAGTTAGTTAACATAAACTCACGACACCAGACCCCATGGCGCATCCAAGGCCGACTATCATAAGAAGCCACCCATAATTCCCAGTACCGTACGAGAGAATCCTCTGTCCGGCATTAGTTCAGCCATACTCATGTCTAGTTCAGGCGTACCATATAGCTGGGGAAGAAAGGAAGCTTGATGTCTTCAGCCTTATCAGGCCCGCCTTCAGCAGCCATCTCACTATCTGGCTGCGCCTCTCTCTGCTCGTCCACAACGGGTTTAGAATTCATATTGGGTTGGATTGAATTGTGGCAGAACCAGCCACAGGCCGTTGTGCCACGAGCCCTAAATATTAATACTGGTATCATTCCAGCAAACAACGATTACCCATTTGCCCAGGCTTCGACAACCTTCCATTCCCAACGCACGCTCCTTCGCGAAAGACGATCAGTCATTGGTGGGCCAGGACCACCGTGGCCAGAGCGTCTTGGCCCTGACGGTTGACTCATTATTGAGCGATCCTAATAGACGTTGAGGGTGACAATACGAGGAGAAAAGGTGGGGCCTGGATAAGGCAGAATCAGCCTTACGACTATTCTGCAGAATTGTGGAGCTGCAGACTCGAAATCCAGGCATCGCTTGCTGCCTGGATTCAGGGGAGACGTGGCTGCAGTCTGTGCCCTTCTCCGGGTGAAATTGAAATTAAGATAGGGCAAAAGAGGGTCCCAAATGGTCGCTTACGTTGCTGAGATACCTAAGCAAGTCTTGCGTAACAGGACGTACTTTGTATATCACGCGGAGATAAACGAGGACCGTAATATCAATGTATCATCACCTAATCTAACTCGTCGACTCATAATAAATCTAAGACATAACTTTCAACTCGGCCTCCTGCACAGTCGGCCTCATCCTCCTCTGCTCAACAAACACCTTCTTCCACCTCCCTCGCACCAAATCGTTGCAATTCTGCTTAACGCCCGCCCAGTTCTCCCTCACAATCTCCCTCGTGGGCCGCGAAAACACCTCCTCGATCTCTTCGAGCGTCTTGTCCTTCGTCTCAGGCATAAAGAAGATCTGGTAGATTTCACCGACGACTGCAATGCCGCCGTAGAAGCCCAGTGCGAGACCAGTCTTGCCCATGGCTTGTTGCATTGCGGTGAAGTTGTATGTTACGATAAATGACATGAGGAAGAGGAGGGCATCGGATGTTGTCATGCCGTAGCTGCGGAGGTAAGTTGGGTAGACTTCTGAGGGGACCACTGGTATAATTAATATCTAGTACGATGAAGCATTGTAGTAGTAACATACCCCATGTTAAACAGGCATAGGAGCCAAAGAACCCCTGATACAAGATCAGCCCGGTGAGGTACAGACCCTCAACCGTCATAAGGTCCGTCTCAACATCAAACCTGTAGCTGATGCCAATCAAGACCAACCCAATGAAGAAGCCTGGAAGGGTTACAATAGCCCAGAACCGCCGACCGAATGATTCCATCAAGAAAATAGCCGGAATTGTTCCCAGAAGAAGGGATCCGCCCCCAACAAGCGACATATAGTTGGCGTTTTCATCATTGAACCCAATTTGAGACATGAGCACACTCATGAAATACATAATCGCGTTGATGCCAGTTAGCTGGCCAAGCATGATCATGATATTTGCATAAATAAGCGAGCGACGAGCGCGGGGGACACTATAAGGTGGTTAGCGATGGCAGCTTGGTAGAGCGGGAACGCACGTTAAAAAGTCCATCCACGGGAATCGCTTGTTCTGCGCGCCTTCATTCACCTCGTTCTCTTCTTGCCGGACAGAGCCAGTCAGGACGAAGAACTCGTCCCTTGCGTCGGGGGTGTCGATGCCGCGGATGCGCTTCCAGACCTTGTATGCGTCGAGAGTACGGCCTTTATGCACGAGCCACCGCGGACTTTCAGGGAGGAACAGCATGCTAGCAGGGTTAGAACAGTACCACTACTTCTGTATTGGTGCTCACCCTGCAAACATGATGGTCGAAAAGAGGAGGGACGACCCCAGGATGTACCGCCAGTTACCGGGAACATGCAGGAAGATCGCAGCGACGGCATATCCAAGGACCTCGCCCAGGGCAATATTGAACTGGTACAGCGAGACCAGGTTACCGCGAATGCGACGTTCAACAGTTTCTGCGACGTAAACAGGAACTGTACCACCCTCGAGACCGACACCGAGACCCAGAATGACACGCGATGCAATTATCATGCCTGGTCTGTTAGCAATAGTACTCCAAACGAAGCAACCAGCATACCATAATTAATCGACCCAGCCTCCAGCGCAGCACCAATTGTATACAGAACCAAGGATATGATAATCGCCCACTTCCGACCAAAATACTCATTGCAGGGCGACAGAATCAACGCTCCACCAACAGCACCTAACGGCATGCCCGCATTCACCAGACTATTCTGTCTATCGTCCAGGCCCAGATCCTTGGGAAGATACAAGTTTGCGCCGGAGATGAGACTCTGGTCAAGACCCGACAGCAGACCTCCCATACTGGCGAATGCGACAAGCAGCCAGGTGAAGTGCTGCGGGTTGCTGAACTGGACGTGGAAGAAGCCCGTCTCCAGCCCTCCTGCGGCGGCCAGTTTGCTCTCCATTTCCTGGATAAAGGCATCAGCTTCTGGGGCGCGATCGCGCACGACCTCCAGGGCCTCAAGCTGTTTCTTTTCTGCCTCCGCCATTTTTCTCAAGTTGCCCGGGGATGGGGATGGCGTGCGGAACGAAAACCTGGAGAAAATGTCCGGGGAGGGGAGGACATAAAAGGAGGAGATCAAGTGGGGTTAACACAGGTTAACAGGCTTCAAGAAGGAAAGCAGCTGCATTGCTTCGATTGCACGGCATCTTTGGGTGACGTGCGAGTATCGGCCCACGTCAAAGCCGACCACTCCAGCCCAGCAGAGCAACTCCGAGTGGCCAGGGGAGAAAGAAACAGGATTCGCTCCCGGCATTCTTGACTGAATTGGCAAAGGCTTGCTCTGCTAGTGCGAAGATCATAACCATCTTGAAGCGCTGGGCACGAGGAATGTCGATCTGTGTAACGTGCGCCAGAGTCAGGCAGAGTCGGAGAGAATCAGACCGGAACTTGCACCGACAGGGCTGGAATTCAGCTGTCTCGCCCCTTCAAACGGTGTGGGAAGACTCATAATTGCGTGACTGGTGCTCTGGCTATGCGGGGTGATCCTAAACGTGGAGATGATTGACATTCCAGAATCCAACGTGCAGGAAGTTCTGGAAAGCGATTTCAGGATTCAAACATCACTTGCATCCCTTGACAGACCGATGAGTGATCATAGGACTGGGCATTAAGGGAAGAAAATAGGGAAATTTCGGGGAAATTCAGGGAGTCATATCAGCAGCCAAGGCAGCGTTACGACAATGGATATATATATATATATATATATAGTAAACTCGATAAACAGGCCTTTTCCCACATTGCAGTCAAATAAATTCATCAGACGTCGACCTTAATAATTAAACTGTCTTCACCTGGTCTGTACTCGGACCCTAATCTTGCCTCTGTATGCTGACACGCACAGCCTCACGGGAGGATTGGCCCCAAAATGAGGATGATCACCAGGAACACCAACAGGGTTGCAGTTTAGACAGTCCCTGGACGCAGTGAGCGCCAAGATAAATCTGTTCTGTTCTGAAACGGGGCGAATCAGGCCATTTATAACCACCAGCCCAGCGCTGGATGGGACCCTATAGGGCTTTCCGCTCGTGATTACGGACAGACACCAACAGGGCCAAGACAGTCCGTCGAGTGTAGTCTAACGCGATACAGCTTTGGGGACTCACTGTCTCTAGCCTTGAACCGGGCAGTGCATGTGTTTGCTTATATTAATGGATGTTCCCGTCTTCGCATCCTGCATTCACCATCGACAGTCACCAGCGATGAAAACCCAGATCCCTTTATTAGCGGCCTTGGTCGTTGCTCCATCTCTTGGTATTTATTCTTCACTCCTTCGATAACATGTCTAACTTGATCAGGTGCCGCAAAAGAATGCAACACCGCCGACGGCGGCGAATCGCTGAGCCTGACCGGCCCTGAATAGCTGGATGCATTCAAAGGCTGCACGATCCTCAACGGACATATTGAAATCCAGTCCGGCTACCAAGGCGACGTCGCGCTCGACGGCGTAACCGAAGTCCACGGCAACATTTCCACCGTTGAGGATGGCGCCGAAGGGCTGGGCCTGTTCGAGCTGTACGATCTCGTAACTATCGATGCCATTCACCTCCAAGGGATATCTGGCGATGTGCACCTCCCGAATCTTGAGAGCATTGGCGATCTTGAGCTCGTCCAGAAGAAGGACAAGGGAGAGGCTGACCTAGGGTCTCTAGTGGAGGCAGAGAACGTGTTGGTCTTGGGCAGCTGGACGAGGTATGCTCCATGCACCAGGAGTGCAATTTCTCTGACATGACTACAGCACAAACTTCGAGTCGCTGAGAACCGTCGCGAAGGAGATTCACTTCTGCGGCTCGACGGACTGTGGTATCTATCCTGACACTAAATTCCCGTACATCGCCGTGGACCTGCCGTCGCTGGAAGAGACGAATCACTTCGAGGTGGCAGGAACAGTAAACAGGTTCGATTGCTGCACGCGCTGACACTCGCTCATACTGACTGAATTTCAGTGTCTCCGTCCCAAATCTGGAAGTAGTCGGATACGCAGATCAGTCTGCGAACGACGGCAGCCAGGGACTTCGCATCAACATCCAAGAGGGGGGTGAGACGCTTGACTTTGATGCTCCTAAGATGCACACCCTGACTGGAACGCTCGAGGTCTACGGGGGCGTCTCTGGGTTTGTCTCGAACCAATATTCGAAAGGCAGCCAATTCTAACTCTTTCATAGACTATCGATGGGCGCCCTAGGCGAGACAAACGTTGGCGCCACAATCAACGCGAGAGCCCCCTTGGATATCTATTCCACTATTAAAACCGCGAGACATTTCTACCTCTGGCAAGAGATACACTCGTGAGTCGGCAATATCTACTGCTGTTCGAGGATATACTAACAGCTGAATTTCTAGTGTCTATCTCCCCAAAATGAAGGACCTGGGACTGGTCGACACCGGCTACACATCAAAACTCGCCTGCAACGATACGCTGTACCAACTATGGGGAGCAGTGGCAGACAATGATCGAAATCCCTGCCATGGCTATGATTTCCCGCAGGACCCTGCGACAGAGGTGAACGGTACAAGTAGTGCGACTCCTAGTGCAACCCCGAGTCCTACCAGTTCAGGCATCCCAGAAAGTACGAGTCATGACGGACCTAGCAGTGATACAAATGCAAACTCTGACGGCTCCCAGGATTCTGAAAATGACACAGAGGAGGGCCCTGGCAATGGTGCTGGCCGAGTCTTAGCTGCCCCGCTTGCTGCTGGTTTTGTTGTGATTGGTTTAGGGTTGGGTTTGTTATAGGAAAATTACCTTGATATTACCATTCTAGTGCGAAACTGGAGGAGTTGAGACTTTTCTTTGTTACATCTATCTTAATCTCCTATCGTCCGAACTGTAGCCCTAGAAGATGTAGAATAACAAGTCCACAATTGACGTCATCTCATGTCGCATCGCGGTATATTTCTATTAGAATGGCTGTCCACACCTTGTAACAACAGGATAAGCCGCGGTGACCGCACTGGAGCCACGCATCCAGCCCCGCTAGGCACGTTGATCGAGTTCCAGGTGGGCTCGGATCCGAAGAGTTTACTCCGGTGCGGGGTCCGGTAATGTTTGGCTTATACAAACGGACCAATCCGTGATCTCGAGCTGATGCCTGGTGGTTGGTTGAGAGCAGCAAATTTTGAACACCTATATGAGTTTCTGGGGGTGTATGGCAGATGGAATGGATCAGAGAGGAATACCCCGGAGACTGGATGTGTGGACAGGAGTCTAGTAAGATCGCGCCAATCAGCTTGTATTGCGCGCATCAACATTCCCACCACGAATCAGATCATTAAAGGGCTGATGCGCGTTTAGGGTGCAGCTTGACTTCTGGTTTATAAGAGGCATCTCCCCTACAGATAGCCCATCTAACCTCCAAGTCACCATGACGGAAGATACAGTCTCAAGGTCCATTGATCAAGCCAGTCCAGGTCTTCGCGACCTCAGCATTACAGTAGGCGCCCTTCTTCTAGTGCAAGACGATACTAACCTAGAAGATCCACGAAACCCCCGAGCTCACGTATGCCGAATACAAAGCCCACAGCGAAATCTGCAACTTCCTCACCACTCTCAATATCGGCCTCACCGTCACCCCCAAAGCCTACGGTCTAGACACGTCCTTCCTCGCCGAATACGGCCAGGGCGGCCGGCTGGTCACCTTCTGTGCCGAGTACGATGCCCTCCCCGAGATCGGACACGGCTGCGGCCACAACCTCATCGCAGTGACTGCCATCGCCGCATTCCTAGCCGCAGTCGCAGCCCTGAAGGAGAGCAACTACCCCGGCCGAGTCCGTCTCCTAGGCTGTCCCGCTGAAGAAGGAGGGGGAGGGAAAGTGAAGCTTATCAACGCAGGCGCATTCACAGAGACAGACGCCGCGCTCATGAGCCACCCCCTGTCGCATCTGCCACATATCAGCGCTCGCTCAGCCGGCGTCGCGTACGGGACATGTCTGGCAGCTGTGGGATTCTCGGCCAAATTTCACGGCAAACCGACGCATGCGGGCCAGACGCCGTGGCTAGGCTTGAACGCGCTCGATGCGACTGCCCTGACTTATTCGGCGGTGGGATTGCTCAGACAGCATATCAAGCTGACTGACCGGATCAATATCATTGTTTCGGATGGGGGGACGACGACAAATATAATCCCTGATAAAGGGGCCATCAAATGTACTGTTCGATCGGCGACGTTGAGTGACATGGAGAGTTTGCGGACTAAGGTTGAGAACTGTTGTCGTGGCGCTGCGTTGGCGACTGGGTGTACTGTCGATATTGTCCCAGAGTGAGTATCTCTTTATCAAGTCTGATAGCAAGAAAGCTCATATGTCTAGTATGGACGCGTATGCCGATATGCGTCCGAATGAAAGCCTAGGCTCTGAGTTCACTCGGTATATGGGCACCCTAGGGCGAGAGTACTACTGCGACCTGCAACTAAGGGACGTCGGCACATTTAGCACTGACATGGGTAGGTCATCTTTCGAATGCATTCCACATTACTGACGGAAACAGGGAACGTCAGCTACGAGATCCCTTCATTCCACGGCCTGCATTTCATTCCCACGCCCAGCGGAACAGGGATGCACACTGAGGAATTCCGCGATGCTGCCAAAACAGACGAGTCTCATGATATCAGCATGGGGGTTGCCAAGGGCCTTGCTGTAGCTGGGTTAAGGGTTCTATTAGATGACGAATTTGCGGCGCAGATGAAGGTTGATTTCGAGCAGGACAAGAAATTGAGATAGGTCTATCCTAGTGTAGACGCTTTGAATTCTCCTCATATGGCTTAGCTGTACCCTAATTGTCTTTCTGACTGAAGTCTCAAACAGAAATGAACTTCTCATGTCCGTCCCACAGACTAACCAGCAAAGACCGCTCCCCAACCCAAGGCGTCCTCGCATGCTATAGGCATTAGGGCAAGCTACCATATTACCTGAGAGACATACCTGAACAGTATAATTATCTACCAATGCCACATCCCCCTCTTCCCAGGGAACAAGAAACCCAATATCATCCGAAATATCCAATAATCTCTCCAAATACTCCTTCGGAATCTCAGACCCATCGCCATACGTAGTCGGGAGATGAACCCCGCCGTCAATTCCCCTCCATGGCGGCGCAAGAGCCTTTCTATCTCGCTGCCGTCCATAGACACCACCGAGTCCATTGAACGGTACGATCTGACCGGTCGATGCAATCTGCCTGAAAGCGGGAAGCCGCTGGAGGACATGCAGCGCGCCGTTGGGCTGCCATTCGGCTTCTGCCTGGAGATGGGTTTTGAGCACTTGTTCGACTTTGTGGCGTTTTGTTGCGAGAGAGTCGTCTTGTTTTATGGTGAATCCGTATGAGTCTTGCCAGTTCCAGCCGATGGTGAGCGACTCGGGGTCCTCTTTTGCTGGGTAGTATTGCCGGCCGATTATTCCTGTCTTCGTCAATATTGGCTGTACTTGTATATCGAAAGTAATATACCCTTTTCAATCAGAGTGTCAACAAATTGTGGAACCTCCTCTCGAAGTCTATCATATAGCTCCACCGTCGATAGAAGAGGCGTCTGTCCACCTAGTCCCTGTCAGCACATACCGACCGTGACTTGCATCGACATACCCTGCTCAGGAACCTTCTGAGAAAAGAAGAAAACAATTCCCGGGAAGTGGGCACTCCGACCATACTCATTATGGTAGTAGAACTTCACATTAGGAGGCTCCTCATTGGCCGTCTTAACGTTCCCTCCTAGAGTGCTTCTCTTGCCTGACAGACCGACCTCTTGATGCGGTTGTGGGAGCTTGAACGCCTTTGTAAATTTCGATAGATCTTCTGCATTGTGAATAGGGAGACCACGGAAAAGTATCGCCCCATCTGCTATTATCAGCTATTGCACTCGGGAGACGCGGGCTGAGGGTTTACGCTGAGTCAGGAGGGAGTTGAATATGCCCTCCTCTACAAGAGGCTCGAGATGCTTAATGGCGGCATCCACATCTGTGAAGCTCTCCCCATCTTTAACTTTAATTCCAAAAGGGAACACCTTGTCGTGGACACGGCGGCTATTGGGTATATCGAATATTTCTATCAAAGATGCTGTGTCTGCGAACGGATCTTGGGGCGCGATGGACCCCATAGTGGAACGACGATAAGCCTTCAGGAGAGCACACAGAGCTGAAGACCAAGGGTAATAAGTAGGCTTCAACAGCAGGATGCAAGGATGCGAGCCGTAGCCGGTTGCACCATCGTAGGGCTGTCTGCCGTCAGCACCACTGATCTCGCCATTGGAGTGGGTTATGATTCATTTAGCCATTCCTGACGAGTCCTTGTTATGTAAATACTCAATACCTACGCTCTAAAAGCTCATTCTGTGATGTTTAGTTAATGTTTCCAATCTGATAATGTCTTCCGTTGTGAATGCCGATGGCCCGCACGGCCAGGGAGAGCGAACAACGGAGATGGCAAAAAGAAAGCCTTCCTGGCGGAGAATCCTGTGGGATTCATGGGACAAGCCAGTTGAAGTATAAAGGCGACTTTTCTATAATTGGGCTTTGTTAATATTTGAACAGGAAAGGAAATTGATATTGAAGATGGACCTCACCCTTATGACCTTTGGCTGCCTGGGCACGTTCATCAAGTACTTGGACAAGTATGACCTTAATCCCACTACCAATCTCTAATTTCTAACTTCTTTCCAGATCAAACCTCCAGAATGCGTTTGTCAGTGGGATGAAGGAAGAGCTCTCCCTGTATGGGAATGTGCGTACACACAATATTGAGTGACCAGCCCTAACAAGCAACAGGAAATGAACTACGCCAACACCGCATATGCAGTTGCAAATGTAAGTAATACCCACACTAACCATGAGAATATCTGGAAACATGGCTAAATCACACGATAGATAATTGCAATATGGCCAGTAAACCTCCTGCTCACTCGCACAAACCCGCGCTGGTTCATTCCCTTCCTCGAAGTCGGATGGACGATTATCACCTTCGCGCAATCCTCAATGACAAGACCAGTTCATATGTACGTCCTGCGAGCAATACTGGCCGTATTCGAGACCGGCCACTTCTCAGCGATGATGTACCTCTGCGGTGCGAGGTACCAGAAGGAGGAATTGTCGCGGCGCATCGCTATCATCAACATGACAACCGCGATCGGGCCCATGTTTTCAAGTTATCTTCAGGCTGCGGCGTATAATGGGCTGAACGGTGTACATGGGAAAGCTGGGTGGCGGTGGTTGTTTATTATTGATGGTATGTTATCTATAACATCATTCGTGGTCTTATACCTATCCTCCCATAGGTGTTATATCAATCGGCGTCATCCTACCTCAGATCCTATTCTATCCAGACGTCCCAGCTCGCCAGAAGCCAGATCGTCTCTTTACAGCTAGGGTATGCATCCAAACCTATCACTTGCTTCTCTAACATTCTACAGGAAATCGAAATCGCCCGAAACCGAAACCCAAAAGAAGGACGAGTCAGACAGGGCAAATTTACCATGAAACAGGTCAAAAGATGGCTTTTCACCTTGGATATCGTATGTCCCTCCAATAGGCAATCATCGCAGCTCTAACTTATTTACAGTGGCTCCTTTGGTTAATCTCGTTGTACGTATTTCACTGATGCGCCATCTTGTAACTAACAACCCCAGCTGCAACTGTGTCTGCCAACAACCACTGCTATCCATGTCCTACTGGCTAAAAGCATGGAACGAGATAGAGCCAGGCTCATACACCGTCGCACAAATAAGTACCTACCCCACCCCCAAAACCCGAAAGCAAATACGTACTCACCCTTGCAGACAACTATACAACGCCCATCCAAGCCATAATCGTAATAATAACCCTCAGCATGGCCTGGACAAGCGACACCCTCCTCCACGGCCGGCGCTGGCCCCTCCTCGTCCTCGGGAGTACATCCGCAGCCATAATCTTCCTCACACTGGGCAGCACACCCGTTTTCCCCGCCCACCGCGCAGGACGGTGGACACTCTATTACCTCTCAGGCTTCTGCCAGGCAAGCAGCTCCATGTTCTGGGCGTGGACGCAGGATACACTCTCCGGAGACCCGGCGACGAGGGCATTTGCGAGTGGCGGGTTGAATGTGTGGGCTTATGTTGCGGATGCGACGATTCCGTTGGGGCTGTTTAAGACTGTGGATCAGCCGGGTGTGGTGAAGGGGAATTATGGCGCTGCGGGCTTTGCGGTGCTGCATTCGCTTACTGCCCTGGGGTTGGCGTTTGTGCAGGATCGGAGGGGGAAGGGGGGTGAGGATATGGAGGTGGAGGTGGAGGATGGGAATAAGAGTGCGTCTGTGGTGAGGGAGTCTACAGTTTAATTCTATATTAAAAAAAAAAAAAAAAAAAAAAAAAAAAAATCCATCCTGGATAGATCGTGTTGATGGTCATGTCTCATACTAGATGTGTACTGAGGTAGGGTCCCAGCGACCTCTTACAGGACATATCGGAAACTCGGAATCTCCCTGTCTGTCTTATTCGACAGCTCATCCTGCATTTCATCGACGGTAGAAATATCCGACGGACGACCATGCACTCTGTCGCGGCGTTTATTTTCCCAAGCGTAATACGCAAACAGGCACCCTAGCCAGAAAATACCCAGTACCAGACCAGACATGGAAGCCTTTATCCCAGTCTGCAAACCGTTAGCGTGGACAGTAATAATACAGTATGTTAATGGACATACCGGGTAGGATGGCGCCTCAGACTCAATAAAGAACTGTGGACCAACAATATTACCCACACAGTACGCCATAAAGATCATGGCACTGACAACACTCCGCTTCGTGAAACTGGCGACATTCGACGACATCAAACTCATCGATATCGGGATATTCATGGCATACGCAATTCCCAGAGACAGCCCAACAAGTCTGGCCGCCTTCTCCTCCGGATCAATCTTCCAAACCATCGCCATACCCACAACTGACACTGCAGTGCAGCACACCAGCATGGCAATACGAGTCGAACGGACGAGTGTAGCTACCGTAGACGTGATGATCAGGGTAATAATCTCGACACCACCGCTAGGCATCTGCAGGAGGAGAGACTGGAACGTTCCAAACCCGAAGCCGTTGATGAGGATAGCCAGGAACTATACAATTAGCATTGGACTGCCATAGTCACAGTTGATAGAGACGTACACTGGTAAGACCGCCATTGGCGAAATTCACACAAACGGTAAATAGAACCAGGAACCAAGTCTGTGGATCCGCGACTGCTTGTCTCGCCTGGTCCCATCGGAATTCCCTGGTATCCATAACACCGGTTTTGTTCTCCAGCGTGCGACGCAGTGCAATAGTCCGCTCGGCCTTGGTCAAAAAGATCGCATGCGCGGGGGAGTCAGGGAGAAGCGCAAAGACCACGATGCCAAAGGCTGATGTGATAGCTCCGAGAATAAGAAAAAGCAGTTGCCACCGGTTTACGCCGGGCGCGTTGATATGTCCGATGCCGTATCCGATTAGACCTCCTAGTAGGGCGCCGAGGCAGTTTCCGAAGTACCATAAGGATTGTCTGGTTGGTTAGCTTGCAGCCTTGTAGAATAGGGGGTTGGCGTACCGTAGAGGCTGCTCCTTTCTTGTATAGAACATTCCGACGATCAGTGAGAAGCCAGGGGCAACTGCCGCCTCTCCTACGCCTAGGAAGAACCTCGCTGTCATGAGGCCGGCGAAGTTCTTGCTTGCTGCGTGGCACATCAGGATTCCGCCCCAGAGGAAGCTGTTCTGTCAGCTTGATACTTTGATATAAAGCATAGGGGAAACAAACATTGTAGTTCCAAGGTACTTCCCAATTGGGAGTCGGA
Organism: Aspergillus versicolor CBS 583.65; assembly: GCF_001890125.1. Lineage (NCBI taxonomy): Eukaryota > Fungi > Ascomycota > Eurotiomycetes > Eurotiales > Aspergillaceae > Aspergillus > Aspergillus versicolor. Next base: position 3,011,319 of record NW_024467526.1, on the reverse strand, counting down.
CGAGGAGATACGAGCTAGGCCAGCTCCACGAGAGATAGCCAAAGTAGAAGACGGCCGAGGTCCACGAGTACTGGTTTCCTTGCAAGTTCTATTCGGATTAGACAGGCGAAGGGCTGATGAAAAAAGGCTGGGGAAGAACGAACCAAGTCTTCACGCAGGTTGAAGAGCGTCGCTTGGCTGAGAATCAACTTGTCGACAAACTGCAGGAAGTAGGCGAAGCACATCAATGGGAGGAGGCTGCATCTGTTAGTACTGAATAGAGCAGGGAGTTGGCTGTGTACATTAAATCCAGCTTCCAGCGCACTCTGCTGGCCTCCTTAGGGTCCAGTTCAAGCTCCAAGACCTCCCCCAGGTCGACTCCATTGGTCCCCTGCTTCGTGACAGGGAAGATGCCCTCCTTTTGGAGGTCTGGGGCCTCCCCGGCGCTGTGTGATTTCTCCATTGTGAATGATTTGGATATGAGATTGGGGGTAGAAACAAGCATCAGTCAACCGGGATGGGAGCCCTTAAACCCCAGACACCAAGGGAACCATGCATGATCGGCATTCTGCGGGGAAATAAAGATAAAGAGTTGACTGGAAGACGGAATCTCCGCATTGTTCCCGCCGTTATCATTGACTCGTGCAGCCGATGTGGGTATCTGCTTGCCTATCAGGATGGGCATGTTGCGCCACTCGCCTGTTGTCTGGATTCTTGGGGACAGTCGGCTATCAGGCCAATTGTCTCCAACTATCTTGCCGAACTGGCCTGTTATCGTCTGGCGTTAAATATACGAATCCGTACCATCTTATCTGACCAGGAATCTCTGCGGAATGACTGCGGAAGTACTGCGGAATGCAGCAGAATAACTGCAGAATAACTGCAACCTTATCAGTTTAGGGTTCCTGCTGCATAAAGTACTTGGATTTGTTGGAGACATTGCTGCAGTTATCTAGCGTCCATCCTTTTACTCGTGATATCGGCTCTCGCCGAATTCTACATCGGCTCTCGCCGTGACACCAGTGATAATCCTCCCTACGAGATAGCTCCATACGTCATAAATTCCCAGAAGCGAAACTGGAAGCGAACAAGTAACCCGTATCCATGGCCCATTTTCATGATAACTGCCGCGCAAGTAACCGCACATACCTCGGCGATTTGCCAAAAACCGCGGTCTATTGCCTCCACTGAAAGATCCCCGTATATCAATCAGGTACTAACAGTCATGGGTATAAATTCGTGATTCAGGTAGTGGGCGATCAATGCCCGAAATAGCGAACCTGCGACATACATCTATGCAACTATCTATCGGATTCGATTCATTCATACAGCGGTTCCTCTATATATTCTATAATCGGCGACTCGATCCCCCTCTCCAGAGCATACTTCCGCCAGAAGTCTGCAGTTTCAGCTGGATAGACGGTCTCCTCTACCGGGAGTTCCCAGTCACTGCGATGCTGCTCCGCAATGGCCAGGTACGGGCTTAAAGTCTCATTGAAACGATCCCTTGGAGTCCCAGGAAAGTGAACAAGCAGGTCACCCGGATGCACCTGCAGGTCTTCCACCGAGTCAGGGTTTAAGCTCTCTCCGTCGGCCGAACGCATGTACGCATTGAACCAGCGCAGTGGAACATAGACGGCCGACTGGGCAAAATACTCCTTCTCGAGCACACTAACCAGGGCAGACTGCTCTTCCCAGAAGAGTTTGATGCCAGGTTTCAGGATCGGGAGGGCAATTGCTGCCGAGAGAAGCTTAATAGACCATGGATGCACGCGGATGGGGAAGACGCCTGCGTTCATCCCGTTCCAGTCTTTTGTGAGGACAATATGGACGTCGGATAGATGGGCAGGAGGGAGGAAAGTCTCCAATCGCATATTCGGGTTCATGAGGATGGAGTCACTGTCAATCCAGCTGTTGCTGTTAGTTGAATGTGCTTTCTGCACTTTTGCGCCACGTACAATAACCATTCGAGTCGTTCTTTCTCTGGCTTTTCCAGCTCCTGAACGATGAGAGAGGAAAGGTAGGCCAGCTTATTCCATACTCCATCCAGAATCTCTGTCTGCAGGAGGAAGAGTGGATAGCCCAATCTGTCACAGTGGTCCCGGTGTGTCTCGACTGCGCGACGGTAGACAGGATTGTCGCCATAAATCATCATGACTTTACCAACCGTGGGGAGTGCATTATTACTCTGGACGTGGGCTGTTATATTGTCAATATTGCGAAATAACATCCTTATCGATCGTTTCAAGGTGGTTGCACGCACGGTATTTGGCAAATAAGTTGAGAAGGGAGAACAGCCCCAACAAGGCTATTACCACCTGAACGACAGGTTTTAATCTGATCGGTCTCCGCGTACGACTCATGGGGAATAAATTCAATGGTCTTGGAAAGCCAAATATCTTAGCAGTTCTTCGCATGTCTGATGGTGATTTCCAGGGCGACAGTGGAAGGAACAGCGAGCGATTAACAATCCGAGGGGGCAAGAAAGGGAAATACGGATGAGTTCGGCGCTTGTTGAGGCTTGGCCCAGAGGCTCATGGCTTTGCTTTTTGTTAGCCGCAGATAACTATATTCATCTGCGAATAGCGACACAGAATGGCGACGCCGAGAGTCGAAGGAAACGCCACTGCGCTATCCAGCGCTTCCACGACAGCCTCAGCAGGGGACTCTCTTCCCACTCGGTACTCCTTCTATCTCGATTTGAATGCATACAGTTTTATATTCATACGGGTACAATGGCAATAGAACTAACAAAATACGGGGCTTTTATTGCTCTATACAGGAGTAAAATGCTGATGCGTGGGATTCACATGGACACTGCGGCACAGTCAAGTCGCAGCAGACCCCTGCTAGTGACTGACGCGATTGTCCAGCGCGAGATCACATATCTTGATAGGCCTTGACTGACCGCTGAAAGTACCGACTAGAATTGCTTTTGTCTTTGCTTTGGATACAGATGGCCTCAGGGGCAGAACCCGTCAACTTGACGATATCGCCGTCTACCGCTACAACCCTCCAGAAGACTACTTCACAGATAGAAGACGTCAACATGGTGGTCATCAACGGAATGACTACTCAATTTTCCATGGATGTTATTTTTACACCACCTTCACCATGCTCAACCTCTTGGACCTTCGAGCCTGAGGGCGCAAATAACGTCGAATCCGGTCTTATCATCCAGAATGCTGTTACCTTTGCATCCTCCTGCTTCCCTTCTGGGTTCGATCATGTCGGCCGGATGCAGGGCTCCCTCATCTACAGTCCTGGCTGGTGCCCTATAGGCTATACTTCCGCCGACGTTGCTATTGATGGACCGGTAACAACAGCCATCTGCTGTCCCTCGTACGTCCACCGAGACTGAAACACACCCTGTCCACTAACATCCACTTCAGTGACTTCAGCTATTCCACCGACGTACTTAACTACGGCGACGGCGGTTCAGACACGTACGCCGGGTGCACAAGCACATTCTCAAAGCGCAGCTCGACCATCGTGCCCGTTCGGCAGGAGACAACGTCGACGCGGGTTATTGGGCCCGTTACCATGTGGGCTCCGCCTATAACTGTTGCGCTGGAGTCCAGCGACTCGAGTCTTTTCGTTCCACCAACATCCTCGACCCCTTCTATTGCTCGTGAGACTGGCACCACGTCGACGCCTAGTCCAAGCACTACAGAGACCTCTACTCCTGACGGCACGGAGGCCTCATCTGGCCAACTATCCACGAGTGCTAGAATAGGGATAGGAGTGGGTGTTGGCGTCAGGGGATTCGCGGTAGTGGCTGCTGTAGGACTCTGGTTCTGGCGGTCACGGAAGGTAAAAGGGGATCGAGAACGGAATGAAATGATAGTACACACCTCTGGATCTACTCAACCAGACTTTCCATATTACGGCACCACGAAGGAGGAGCCGGTGCTGATATTGGAAGAACTGGACGCGTCGAATGGGGGGCATGATAGGCATCGCGGTGTGCGCCATGAGCTTGCATGAGTTTTATTTTGATTTACTTTAACGAATAATGTGACTCTAATGATACCCAATGTATATTTTTAGTTCTACTTCCTAACTTTATCTAAGACTCATTCTGATAATTTAACCATCAAACTCGTACTTTGCCTGTCCTTTGGCATCTGTCGGTTTAAACCGAAACATATGCCCTCCTTCATCGTCTATACTTGCATTCGGGCGTCGGTCCCTGGCACTGGCCACGTACAACGTGTCAAAATCCTTCCCTCCCCAGGTAGTGCAAGTGACATTTCGAGCAGAGAACGTGATGCCCTTCAGTTGGCGTCCATCACGGCCGAATACCATTACACGGTTCGAGCCGAACATGGCAATCCAGATGTTTCCAGCGGTGCTATATGAATTAGCTAGAACACTGCAACTCAAGGTGTGACTTACTCTACAACCATCCCATCCGGCTCGCCAAAGGACGTGCGACGGTCAACCAGCAAGCGCCTGTTGGATATATCTCCTGTTTCCAGGTCAAAGTCGTACGCCCAGACAAGGAAGGCCGTGGAGTCGTTGAAGTACACTGCACAGTTAGGCCAGTTCTCTGTGGCAGTCAAAATAACAGGATAGAAACATACTGGTTTTATTATCTGGACTCCAGGCAATTCCATTCCCAGAGATAATTCCGCCCTCAATCATCAAATGTAGACTTCCATCGGGGTCATATCTCCAAAGACGTCCTATCGGTGTCCCATAACCATCCAAAGATGCACCAGCCCCCAGCGCGATGGCCTTTTTATCAATCTCGGCCAGCCAGAATCGACCCTTGGCGTCGACCCCTCCATCATTAAATCGGAGAATATCACGCTGGTCCGTTGGGATAATCTCCTTGACGACCTCAATCTTTCCTGTCTCCTCATCAATAAAGCAAACCCCTTGGTAGTATGCAGCGATGTACCCAGGTTTGTCCTTCCGGAAGCACACCACCGTCACACTATCCTCGAGCTCAAGAACCCGCGCCTCTCCAACTGGAGACCCCGAGTCATCAAGCTGCAGAATATATAGCCTCGCAGGTTCCGAGAGCGGATCAACCCAGTGCAGCGTCGAGTCACTGGCCCTGAAAATGGGCGCTTCTCCGAGTATCATGCGCTCGCGGCAGGTGTACCATTTTGCGCCGCCGTCGATGGATTCAATTCCTGCCATATTACGACTCGAGTGCTGAAATTATGAAAGTGACAAAAAATAAACAGGGCTTCTGTGATTATTGTAAGATCCTTTGGTCCGAAAGTATGAACCCCGCCTCGTCTGCATCTCCAACTTGCCCGTGGGGCAGATCGGCCTGGACCCCTAATGCAACGTTGCCTGGTTATGTTATACTCTGTGCTTCCTTGATTTATATTGGTTCTGTAACCGAAGTACAGTCGTAACTGACTGCAACGTAAGGGAGTCACCGTAATTTAACTAACATGCGCTGAGCTATAAATCATCACCCCCCGCGCGCTCCAATCTAATTCAATCAATAAGTAAATACATTGCTAAACATGTCGTTAAACAAACCAGTCATATCCCTCCACAGGGACATCTGCTCCATCGAGTCAATATCCGGCAATGAAGCAGAAGTCGGCCACTTCCTCGTCAAATACCTCGACAGCAAGGGCTTCGAGGTAGAAAGGCAGTATCTGTCGTCGCACCCAGACCCAGAGCGATTCAATGTCCTTGCCTACCTCAAGGACAGCCGCGACACCAGGGTCTGTCTGACGACCCATATTGACGTCGTAAGTACACTTTAATGGAACAACCACTGGACCCGAGACATAAGTATTGACGGCACAGGTCCCCCCATACTGGCCGTACACACTCAAAAACAACAACACCGAAATCCACGGCCGGGGCACAGTCGACGCAAAGGCCTGCGTCGCGGCAATGATCGTCGCAGCTGAGGAGCTCCAGACCGAGAACCTCGTCTCACCAGGCGACATCTCACTCCTCTTCGTCGTCGGCGAAGAAGTCGACGGCTGCGGTATCCTCAAGTCAAACGAGCTCGGCTTGAAATGGGAGAGTGTAATTTTCGGGGAGCCGACTGAGGGGAAACTGCCCAAGGGACATAAGGGGGTTCTGTCTGTCAATATCAAAGCGTCAGGGAAGGCCGCGCACTCTGGATACCCAGAGCTCGGGGATTCAGCGACAGAAAAACTCCTCGCTGGACTTGAGGCGATTAGACATAAACTGGAGCTGCCGCGGTCAGAGCTGTTAGGGGAGACGACGATGAATATTGGGCGGATTGACGCCGGGGTTGCGTCGAATGTTATCCCTTTCCATGCAGAAGCGCAGGTGCTGTTCCGGGTTGCGGATGGAACTGTTGAGGAGTTGCAGAAGAAGATATATGATACTCTGCATAGTACGGGGTACGAGTTTGAACTGGCGTATAAGGACAACAAGGCTGGGCCGGTGACGTTAAATTGCGATGTTCCTGGGTTCGAGACGACGGTTGTGAGTTATGGCACGGATGTTCCAGGCCTGAAGGGAAATCATAAACGGTATCTCTGGGGTCCTGGGACAATCCATGTGGCGCACACTGAGGCGGAGTCTCTGAAGGTGTCGGAGTTGATTGATGCAGTGGATGCATATCGCAGACTGACCTTGCATGCCCTGGGGAAATGAATATATAGCTTCATGACCCGATAATACGGATAGAGGTAGATAAATTATTGCTGTGTTTATCGCTAGAATAACGAAACGTTGTCCATTGGCCACCCAAGTTATTACGGATATGACATACTATTCTGTCCTATCAGCTAAAGTATACTGGAGTCCCATCATTATCAGGATAACAACACTCTATGGAGTCAAGTACACCCGGAAGCGCCCCGTCCCCGGCGGGGAGTCGGGACGGACCCGCGAAGTTGCGGGGAAAGACAGGACGATGGACCTCGAATAGGACAGCAGCTCCTGATTGACCCAAGGATGCATTTGTGAAAGCTTTAATCGTTTGAAGATATATCGAAGACGGCTCCTGACCCGTTATCTCCGTGCCCCTCATACTCATAAGCACCCCTCCCCCCTGCAGACCTACACTCCATCTTCCACCAATTCTTTTCCTATATATCTGAACTCGCAATAACTGTTATTAAATGGACTACGACATCGCCGTCATCGGCCTGGGCGCCCTCGGCAGCGGCGCCGCATACCACTCCGCCGCAAAAGGCGCCAAAGTGCTCGGGCTGGAACAATTCGAATTCGGACACGTCCGGGGCGCATCACACGATACATCGCGGATCGTACGCACCTCCTACGGCGCGCCCGAGTACGTCAAGCTCGCGCAGTCCTCCTACCGGGACTGGGCTGAGCTGGAGCGCCGCACAGGCCAGAAATGGCTACACATCACAGGCGGCATTATCGTCTTCCCCAGGGATTCCCCCAATAAGGCGCGCGACTGGACGGGGAGTCTCGATGCGAACGGGCAGCCGTATGAACTGCTTACCCCCGCGCAAGTTAAAGCGCGGTGGCCGCAGTTTACCCTCCCTGAGGGTGCGGAGACGGTTTATACGGCTGATATGGGGCTCGTGCATGCGAGTAAGTCTGTTGCGGCGATGCAGTATGCTGCGCGGGCTTTGGGGGCTGTGTTGAAGGAGAATACGCGTGTTGAGCGTGTTATCCCGCAGGCAAAGGGCGGGGCGATAATTGAAACGTCGCGCGGTCGGTATTCGGTTGGAAAGGTGATTATCACCGCTGATGCGTGGGCGAATAAGCTCCTTGCGCCGCTCGGCGCTGAGATCCCGCTTGATGTGATGCAGGAGCAGGTAACGTACTTCAAACCGCAGAATCCCGAGGAGTATGAGGGGGAGAAGTTCCCTGTGTGGGCGTATGCCGGGGAGCACTTCTTCTACGGGTTTCCTGCGTTCGGGGAGCCGACTATCAAGGCTGGTCGAGATGTCTCGTATAACCGGATGGATCCTGATAAGCGGTCGTTTGTGCACTCGAAGGACTTGTTGGAGGAGCTGGAGGGGTTGATGGGCAGTTTTATTCCTGGCAAGGGCCAGACGCTGAGGACGGTTACGTGTCAGTATGCGATTACACCGGAGAGGCAGTTTATTATCAGTCCCCTGGAGAAGCATCGGGACGTGCTTGTTGGCCTGGGTGGTGGACATGCGTTCAAGTTTGCGCCGACGTTTGGGCGAGTGTTGGCTGAGCTGGCGATTGATGGGAAGACCTCTGATGATATCTCCAAGTTTAGCATTCCCAAGGCTCCAGAAAGCAAGCTGTAGTTCATTAATTGAATGCATATACATTGTCATTATTCATTGAGACGCAAGGTATCTGTAGATTGCAACGTTGGTCGCATAATCTGTTATACTACATGCGTTACAGAACATGAAGCTGAACATGTTCTATGGTTACAGGGTCCGATGCCCTAATTAGGAATGCATGTCCCTGCAGATCGGTCCAATTGACAGGTCCATCTATGGTATGGCTGCTTACACGCATGTTCAAAAAACTACTGCTGCATAATAGTCATCTAACGTACATCATTCTCAATCGCCTTGATAGCAGCCTGCAACCCGCGAAAACACTGCTCATCATACCCTCGCAAGAAATGCACCAACGTCGTCGGTTTCGCATCCATCAGGCATCCATAATCCGGGAACAGACGAGAATAAAAAAACACCTTCGCCCCTGGCTCAGCCTTTTCCTTTGCCTCGGCGCGCGCAAGACGACCAGGGTCAACCCAGTGACAATCAAAGCCACGCATTGCCAGCTTTGGTTTCTCGAAAGACACTCTGAACTCTCTCAGACGCATAGGCAACGAGTCCGCCTTTCGTTGTTCAAGCTCCTGTGTAAGCCGTGTAAACAGGCTATGCCAGATGATTCGTTCCGGGTCGTTCTCTGCGGCGTGATTATCTTCTTGCTCTGCGTCTGACAGGAAGGCTTCATTGTTTGCGTAACACTCATGCAACTCCACATATTCGAGTGTATCCAGATGCCGGATAATGAAATATCGCATCTCCGGGCAGACGTTGATGTTTCGCAGTGTCAATTTACGCAGATTCGGCATGTTGGCGTTGGCGAGGCCGATGTCGAGCTCGTAGCCAAAGTACTTGTCTCCAATGTTATAATGGTGTCCTGGATACTTCTTCAAAGCACCCAGTGTAAAATAGCATGAGGGATCGAAGGTGAATTCCTCCACGGAAGTCAGCTTCTCTAGGAGTCTTGGTCCTAGGTACTCTGCGAAGGTGATATAGCCCTCCATGGTTTTGATGCAACAGGCTAGATCCGCGTCGCGGAACTTCGTCGACAACGAAAAACACTTGAGCTGCGACAGAAAGTTTCTGCAGGCATCTGTGGAGAATGTTCTCACGTTGAGGATGTTGAGGTGGTGCATTTCAAATGAAGGCAGTTGTGTTTTACCGGCATAGCTGGATGCGATGGCGTTCATACTGGCCGTCATCAGCCGGTACCAAGAATTTTTCTTCTCCTGGGCAGACATATATTCGTAACTTTCCAGGAAATACTCCTCGAAGATATCACGTTCCCCGCGAAAGGTTGGGAAGTCCACGCTGAGGTGGTGAAGAGCTGGAAACCGGGCCAGATTCGACAGGACGTTGTCGATCTCTGCCGGGTATACATTCTCTGGCGAGTTTCCTACAGATCATTAACTTAGTTGGAAATAAGAAAGGTAAACTAACCCTCGTCAGTGATGCCAATGTAGTGCAATTCTTTGACACAGGCTGAGTGTCTGCCCTGTGCAATGGCTTGTACTGCCCGCGCACTCTTGGCCGTGTTGTATAGGTACAGGGTCTTGAATATGCGCGGTGCAAGCAACTCTCTGAGCTGTTTGGAAGCACTGCTTATAGCTATCAAATCTTGTAGGCCAGGGAGCAGCGTGGAAAGTGTCTTGACCCTCCAGGTCCAATCTGTTGGCTCTTCGGATATACCTTCTGGTACACGTGCCTCAGCAAGAATGGCAATTATGATACACCATACATCATTAACGATAAATGGTAATTTGGCAGACTCCATTATTTTGTGGCTACAACAGATAGTCGGAGAGTAATTCAAGTTATAAGCTATTCGAGACAACCTCCTCTTTTAGAACCCCTGAACAGGGATCGACTGTGGAGCGAATACGAGCAACCATCGAATGCGCATCCAGCTACAGATACCAAGATGTTATGTAGCCTATGAAGCTGCCTCTGCCGTGGCACTGAATGCATGCACACTCCCTCGAGGCTGGAACGCATTCACCGTAGTTGTATACGTTTGGGCCAAATCCTCCCCCTCAGCTCCCCATCCACCTCCTCCAGGTCTATCCTCGTCAGCAATCCCTTCTGCAATCAATAGACTGTACTTACGTATGAATCAAGATGCGCTCGCCGGACTGCACATGCAGCTCCATCTTCCCCCCAATATTGATCGTCCGCTCCGTCCCATCCTGCTCCTTCTTCACATACAAATTCAAACCCACCTGGCCAGCCTCACCACCTTCCAGTCCATACGGTCTATAAACTCTCCTCTCACTAAGCATAGAAACAGACAATGGCATCCGAAACTCCAATTCCCTAATCACCCCATCCCCACCACGATACCTACCACGCCCACCAGACCCCCGCCGGATCGAAAACTGCCGCAGGATAACCGGATATCGCAGCTCATACACCTCAGCATCTGTAATCCTCGTATTCGTCATATGCACATGCACGCCAGACGTTCCATGCCATGACGGCCCAGCCCCCGAGCCACCACAGATCGTCTCCCCAACGCCAAAGCCAGGGACATCAACGCCGTTCTCATCAAGACCACCCATGCCAAAGGATATAATGTTGCAGCACCCCTGAGACGCAGCACACGCGTTGAAAGCCCCAAGCACAACATCCGTAATCCGCTGCGAGGTAATAGGGTTCCCTGCACATACGGCTGCGTGGCCTGAAGGGTTAATCAATGTCCCTTCGGGGATGATTACATTCACAGGTGCAAGACAGCCTTCATTCAGTGGTATATCAACATCGATCAGCGCGCGCAGGACGTATATGATCGCCGAGTGCGCAATGGCTTTGGGCGCATTAAGACAGTTAAACGTCTCATATCCTGTCCCTGTGAAATCGAAATCTGCCGAGCCAGAGGCAGGATCGATTCGGATCTCGAGCTTGATTTCGGTGCCGTCGTCCATGAAGTCTGAGAAGCGGAGAGATTTGCCTGGATTATTCAATCCGATTGATTTGAGGAGGTCCCGCACGGCGATTTCAGCAGTGCGTTTGATGGCGTCCATGTAGAAGTGCACGACTTGCAGGGTGTTTTCTGCGACGAGGCCTTCGAGGAGCTTTGCTCCCTTGTGGTTTGCTGCGATGGCAGCTTTTAAGTCTGATACGTTGTCATTGTATGTCCGTGTGCCGCTGCATTTGGGATACGATGCTGGTTCGTCGTAGAGGAATTTTCGTACGATATCCTCGTCGAAGCGGTCTTGGGATACGATTTTGAAGCCCATTGTCATGGCGCCTTCTTCGTATAGCATTTTGCTGTTTGATGGCATAGAGCCCGGGGCGATTCCGCCGATTTCAGCTGTTGACGTTAGAATCGTCTATCTAGTAAATACTTGGGCAGCTTACCGTGATGTCCGCGGGATGCCACGTAGAAGATGATTTGCGTCCCCTCTGCATTCCATACCGGGGTGATGATGGTAATATCTGGAAGATGCGTCCCTCCAGCTAAGGGATGATTGGTGAGTATATGGTCGCCAGGGCGTAGATTCCCACTATATTGCTGGTGCTGGTACCGCACCGCATACTCCATGCCTGCAACTATTAGCACCGTTAAAATCCGTGGCAGGTAACTTACTCCCTAAATGTACAGGTACATTCGGTGCATTCGCTACTAGCTTCCCGTCTGGCGAAAATACAGCGCATGAGAAATCCAGTCGCTCTTTGATATTCGTCGACACCGACGTCTTCTGGAACATACGGCTCATCTGGTCTGCAACGGACATGAAGCGATGGCCGAAAATAGACAGTTTTATAGGGTCGACGACGGTGGTATCGGCAGTTTGCTTCTTCGACGACTGTACGTCCAAAATAACATGGCGAGACAGGATAGTAGCTGTGGCGTTTGGTTCGACGACAACAGTCTGTGTCTTGTCGATGACCATCGCCGGTCCTTCGATCAGACTGCCTGGCTCCAGGTTCTCGAGGAAGAACACAGGAGTATCTGCCTGGCCAGTTCCGGAGAAATATACCACTGTCGAGTCATCCTTCTTTTCACGCGCAATTGGCTTTTTAACTATTGTTGTTAGTTCCTGCTGTGGTGCTTCCGGAGGGACGGACGTTGCTTTTCCCACACCCCGCACGCGGATATCTTCAATAAGAATACTTCGGCCAGGGAATGTAAAGGAGAATTCACGGTGGTGTTCCTTGACGAACTCTGCAATGAAGTCGCCGTTGTCGGGTTGTAGGACCATGAGTGCGTTGTCCGTGCCTTGATAGCGGAGGTGCAGGTAAACTTCATGAGATATCTCACTTTCGTCGATACCATCTGTTGTCAGCGCCGTGGATACTTTGTCCTTGAGTGCCTTGATGCGGTTATTGACGGATTGCATGACTTCCGCTGTGAATACACCCGATGCTGGCTCTTGGGCTTCATGGACGACATCAGCGAGGGCCATTCCGTATGCCGACAGGATAGACGAGTATCTATGGACAATCACAGTGCCAATTGACAAGGACGATGCTATGGCACATGCATGTTGACCACCAGCACCGCCAAAGCATGCCAGATTATGCGCTGAAGTATCAAAGCCACGAGCCTCCGTCAAAGCCCGGATAGGTTTTGCCATGGACTCATTAGCAACCTGGATGTACCCAAGGGCAATCTCTTCTGGCGTTTTATTCTGTCCTGTTTCTGCATTAATCTGGCCGGCCAACTCGGTGAACTTCTGTCGAACAATCTCAACATCCAGAGGCTGGTTCTCATGCGGACCAAAGATCTTAGGAAAGTAATCTGGCAGCAGTCTCCCAAGAAGCAGATTTGCGTCCGTCACGGTTAAAGGGCCGCCCTTGCGATAGCACGCAGGCCCTGGATGAGCACCTGCAGACTCAGGCCCGACAACAAATAGACCGTGACGCCAGAAGAGAATACTTCCTCCGCCTGCTGCGACGGTGTTGATATCGAGCTGCGGTGCCATCACCGTCACCCCAGATATTGTGTTCTCAAAGGTGTGCTCCAGCTTTCCATCGTAGCGAGACACGTCGGTGCTGGTGCCGCCCATGTCGAATCTATAAATGTCATTAATATGAACATGTATTGGTATGACATCTCCTACCCTATAACAGGCTTTCGCTCTGTCTCGTCGAAGGATGTTCCAGCATAGCCGACGACTCCTCCAGCAGGGCCGGATAAGATGGCGCGAAGGCCATTAAACCTGTCCCATTAGACTTGAACAGAGGCATAATATGGAATAGCATACTTATCAAATGTAGCCAAGCCCCCATCGCTCTGCATAAATTCACATCGCGTGTCCGCTGAGCGCAGACCATCTTTGAAGCCCTCTCGGAATCCCTGGATATATCGCTGAATGACAGGCGTCAAATACGCATCTGCAGTAGCTGAAGCACCACGCGAGGTCATCTTGATCATGGGCAGGAGCTGACTAGAGAGCGAAATTTGCGTGAAGCCAATCTCCTTTGCGATGCGCTCGATAGCCAGTTCATGGTCTTGAAATGTATACGCATGGACCAAGCACACCGCAACCGAGCGATATCCCTTGTCATATAGATTCTGCAGACTCTTCCTTGTCTTGTCTTCATCCAGGGCCTCAAGCACTCTGATAACCTCGCCACTGACTCCTTTTCTCAAATCGCAATCCGCCTCCAAAGCCCGCTGCAGCTCCTCTTTATCCGGTGATGGATTCTGCTGGTAATCCTCCACAGTCACCCTCTCATCAACCTCAACCACATCCTCATACAACACATCCGGCCGCTGAATATTCAACGCAAACAGCTTCGGCCTCGACTGTGTCCCAATACGCAGTGCATCCTTGAAGCCCCTGGTAATCAGCAACGCATGCCGCTCACCCTTCCGCTCAAGCAGCGCATTCGTGGCAACCGTCGTGCCCATGCGGATACTGCTGGACGCGAAATCGGCGAGCGAGAGCTTTTCATCGCGAGGGAGGGATTTTCCTGTTGCCTGCTCGAGAATCCGCCTTATCCCCTCGATGGGCGCGTCGGCGTAGTTTGCTGGGTCTTGCGAGAGGAGTTTCACGACGATGTCGTCGCGGCCGGGGACTATACCGAGGCAGTCTGTGAATGTGCCGCCGCGGTCTAACTTATTAGTATACAGTATGTCTAGTTATAGGTAGCTGTGCGTACCGATGGCGATCTTGATGCTCAGGCCGTCTAGCTTGTGGGGAGACATGGTGCTGTGTATGGGGAGTGACTTCAGGATTCCCGGCCGTTCTTATATTTACCAGATTGGAGATTCAAAAGATGCGAGAGATACGATTGGAGGACTCCCCCGGGCGAGACTGAGTGAGGGGTGTTGATCTGGCTATCATTGCTCGTTCCGACCTTCCCCCCGTGCAGATGGAGAGACAGCGAGTCATTGCAGCAGATAACAGACTAGGCAGGGATGGGTTATCTGGGGTCTTGGTCTGCACATTTATACGTGTCTACCTCCAACTTCACTCGATATTACTGTGTATCACTGTATCAATATGGCAGACACAAAAGACAGTGCAAAGCATGACCAGGACGACACACAGCCAGGCGAGATCCTCAACCGACGCGATGTCGCCGCCCAATTCCTCGCTCGTCTTGATACAGCCATAGCAAGCACCCCCGTGTCTCCAGAAGAAGCTCGTCGTGTACTATGGAAGATCGACCTCATCCTGATCCCCTTGATCATGACCACCGTCGTGCTCGCCGCAGTCGACAAAGTCATCATCTCCAACGCAGCAATCTACGGGATGGAAGCAGACACCAATCTCTCAGGAAGCCAGTACTCCTGGGTCGGCTCCATCTTCTATTTTGGTTATCTAGTCTTCGAGTATCCCTCCGCACTGCTCATCCAACGCCTCCCTGTCGCAAGGCTCTACGCCGCCATGGTCTTCGGCTGGGCGGTGCTGATGCTCTGCACGGCGGCGACGCAGAACTTCGCCGGCCTCGCGACTGTGCGATTTATCATGGGGATGCTCGAGGCCACTGCGTTCCCCATCTCCAGTATCCTCACCGTCATGTGGTGGAAGACCAGCGAGCAGCCCATCCGCGTCGCATTCTGGTTCAACCAGCTCTCGTCTGTATTCGCAGGCCTGGTCAGCTACGGCATCGGGCAGACAAACACTTCCCTCAGTCCATGGAGGCTCCTCTTCCTTGTGCTGGGCGGATTCTCAATGCTCTGGGCCGCTGTGCTGTGGGTATTCCTGCCAGACTCGCCAGTGCAGTGCTGGTACTTCTCCGACCGCGAGAAATTCGTCTGTCTCGAGCGCGTCAAGGACAATAACACCGGAATGGAAGATAAGACGATCAAATGGTACCAAGTGCGCGAGTGTCTCCTCGACCCAAAGACGTGGCTGCTAGCACTCTTCTCGCTGGCCCAGAACATCCCAAACGGCGGCCTGGTGACATTCTCCGCAATTATCGTCAATGGACTGGGCTATTCGCGACTCGTCACGACAGTCCTGGGTATCCCAACCGGTGTCCTGGCGACGGTCTGGCAGATCATCCTAGGATTCGTTGTCGCATACATCCCCAACTCGCGATGCGCCATTATCGCCATCGCAGATCTAGTCCCGATGGTCTGCGCTATCCTCATGTGGAAACTGCCCAGGGAGAACAAAAACGGACTGCTAGCTGCGTACTACGTCTTCTATACCTACTGGGCGCCCTATGTGCTGTCGACTTCGCTGCCCATGGCGAATACAAGCGGCCACTCCAAGAAATTGACCATGAATGCGATATTCTTCCTCGCCTACTGCGTGGGAAATATTATCGGCCCGCAGGCATTTCAGGAAGACGATGCACCAACCTATTCAAAGGGGTATGAGGGACTTCTTGCGTGTTTGGTTGTGGCGATTTTCTCCATCGGGGCGTATGGACTGCTCTGTTGGTGGGAGAACCGGAGGAGAGACCGGATACAGGAGGGATATGGAGATACAGAGATACCAGAGGAATCGGCTTTCTCAGATCTGACTGATAAGGAGAAGAAGGGGTTTCGATACACTTATTGATTGCAGTGATAGCGAGTCAGTTGTCTCCAACGGCCCACAGTGCAGGAAGGTCGGAACGAGTGGAGCAGTCCATTACAATCTCTTGGAGTTTAAACTGATTTCCATGATCCATCTGTAGGATGTTTCACTCATTAGCAGAGATCGTCGATATCATCGTACCTCTAGCCCTAGTTTGTAGCCGAATCTTCCCTATCACGGCCTCTCTCGATATCCAGCTTTATTACAGATAGAGGGGTGAAGACAGATGGCTAAGCTGTAATTGATCATTGTTAAGTCAGACTATGTAAGGCTCAGCTTCCAATCCCCCAGCATCGCCATAGCACGCTCCCATTCAAACCGTGTCAGGCCTCTATCACTCTTTTTCCTCTCGTCCTGTGCAGCCAAATCCCGCTGTCGCCAGACCATCTGCACCACCTCCATCGCCGGTGCAATATTCTAGATCGTTAGCTTGTATGGCATAGACAGTACTGGAAGCTTACCCCAAGCCTCCGTATCCCTTCCAACTCCTCAAACAACTGCATCACAATCACCCTCTCTACATCGGTAGGAGCACAGCAACCAGCCAAGAACAGCGGCCAGAGCGGCAGGACCGCCGTGCGCATCATGCTCGTTTTCTTCTCCAATATGAGTGATAAAATGCGCTTGACACAGTGAGCCTTTCCGCCTAGATCCAGGATTGGAAGACACCGGGAGCTCCCTCTGTCATTTTTCGTGTCTTTTCCAGTACAGACTTCATACAGGAGAAGTAATGCCCCGAGTTGATTTGCTTCTGCGATGGCGACGCACTCTGTATCTGCCTCTGCGTTGTTGTCTAACGGCGGTGGAATCTGGTGTAAGTTCTCTAGACGCTCTTTGAGTTGTAGAATATCACTCCCACTGCCCCTATTGTCCCAGGCAATCTGGGCAACTTGATTAATGAGCAGCAATAAGGAGTGACTCAGTCCCATGTACGGGTCAATGATATCAGCTTCACTCTCTTCCGACATATCATCGTTCGTCAGCCCCAGCATCGGCTGTGCAAACACCGAGTCATCCAGCCGAAACGCAGTCCTCGCCAGTACAAAGTGGAATGCGAAATACCGGTTGAAGAAGCTAGAGAGCTGTTCACTATGGACTGATTGAGAGTGAGATCTTGTTGCTTGCCGATGCTGTCGTGCGCGAAGCAGTTCCTGGTATCCGTTTAGATGGGTTACCCAGGAGGAACAGCTGTTGTCGGAGATCTGGACGTGGTATTAGTTACGAAATGAGGCATATTTATGACGGAGAATACCTCGAACCAGCATAACATCAGGACGAGTCCCGTCATCTCGTCCAGTTCTCTGTCGGTCCATCTGTCTTTGCCTAGTAAATAACGTAGATATCCTAGGGCGTGGTGGTGGTGCTCTAGAGCCGGAACACGATATGAAGGATTCGACAGTCGCAGAGTATTCGCAGCAATTGCCAGAGTAGCATGGTACAGCCCGTCTGAGGCCAGCGCCATGGGCAAGATCAAATAACGGTATGGATTGCAGTGCGCGTTGTCGACTAGGGTAGAGCTGCTGCAGATGATGCGTTCAAAGTACGACATCAACGTGGGGTCGTGTTTTGATCGGCTCATTGGAAGTGTGCTTATCGTTGGCGGCGGTCCCTTTATCAAGTCTTCTATCTGACTATCATGCCGGAGATTGAAGTAAATCTCGAGGTCAGTGACCGATGTATTCAGAAACGCCCACGCACAGGCTTGATTAGAAGATGGCTCTCTTGCATCTCCCTTTCGATGGGAGCTATTTGGCTGGTTGAAGTTCTTCCTGCTAGGGCTGTGCTTAGTCGATCTGCCATGACAGACTCCTCGAGCAATAGACTCTTCGTGCCACGTTAGTCTAATGCCGTATCCACAGGAAGACTTTGTTCGTGTACAGCGACGGCATACAGGATGCGTCTCTTCAGGAGGCTTATCAGCTTCTGTTACACTATCAGGGAGCAGTACTTGCCGTCACATTTGACTCTCCGCGCACGACAAGTCCAGCATCCGGTGCGAGCACGCGTAATAGGATCCGTCATGCTGGTAGCGATAGTCGACGCCGCGCATGATCATGCAGAGTCCAGGAATGAGGCATCTCCAACAGGACTAGAATTGGAGTCACTGAAGGATCGTATCGAAATGCGGGGGTGATAGGGCCTTGGCTATTATTCGTCAGACCACTATCTCGTTGGAGACTTGGAGTTTCCTATCTCTTGATCTTTCCTAGGTAGGATAAGTGGGCCAAATAAAAAAAAAACTTAAAATGCTTCCAACGAGAATCGAACTCGTGCTTGCGGATTGCAACTCCTTGAGAGGAATCGTCAGACTATGAGACCGCCGTCCTAACCACTAGACTATGGAAACAGAATTACTCAGCAGTAGTCATTAACTGCATACTGAGGCAGGCCATAAGATAATATTCAGTATGTCAAAAGACCGTCCAAACCCTCACTATCAACTTCCTCCCAGCCAGCCTTCTGCGCACCACCACCAGTAAACCATTTCTCCTTAGTAGAATCCTCCTTTAAGACCCACGACAGCCAGTTCACAGCAGCCACCGCAAACGCACCCCCTTCAGGCTGCGCATAAGTCCCCATATGCCCAACAGGGAAGTTTCCCACCCACTTCGGCACCCCAGTTAGAGCTGCATAATCAGCCATGCCCTATTATCATTAAATTAGCCCTGCCTCATAACCTAGACGCAACACTCACATTCTTATAAGCAATGTCTTCCTCCCCACCCAGAAAATAAAACACAGGTTTCTTCACCTCCTCAATCGTCTCCGGCCCCTCATCCGGCATCCCAATAATCCCCCCTATTAGTCCCAGATCGAAGAACCCCGAGTTGAAAATCCCCAGATAGTGCACCCTCGGATCATCTCGCATCTGGTACGTCTCGAGCCCGCCACAGCTCTGGCCCGCAACTGCGAGCCTCGTGGTATCGACATTCTTGTACCTCGTCCCCGCCGTCCCGGCCTTCTTCTTAACCCAGTCCAATGCGTCTTTCATGAGCTGGACATCTGTTGTGCCGTGCCCGTTTGGCGCGCCCGAGGCGATGGCCATGAAGCCGTAGGAGGCGACGTTGGTGAGGAAGTTGCCGAAGAGGGTGCCGTTGGCGGAGCATGCGCCGTTTCCCCAGATGAGGACTGGGAGTGTTATATTCTCTGGAGGGGTGTTGGGCATGTAGATGGTGTGTTTGGGGAGGGAAGGGTCTGCTGAGTGCGACTGGTATGGTTATTATGCAGTATAGGAATAGGGTGGATGGGCATACAGCATCGTAAGGGCCGTTTCCTGCTGCAAGAGCAAGGCAGCTGTAGCTGAGAGGTGCAATAATAGAGTTCCACTTCATTGCGGATTTGAAATGTGATTGAATTTGAGTTAAAGTAATGGTGTTTTGTTGTGGTTGTGTTGGGTTGTCGACAATATATATATATACATACCACCACTTCCTACTACTCTTTGTATTTTTCAACCTCGCATCTCGGATGGTCTCTATCGGCAGATATATTCTATAATAAATACCACTGGACTTGGAATACTCGGTACTTGAATGCCGTCGGTATTACACCCTCGGCACATCCGAAACGCCTTGCACGTTTCAACAAGATGCATGGAATACGAGGATGTCACCTGCTGCACATTTGAGACAATTGGAATTGATGCATCGACTAAGAAATAGCTCTAATTATTAATGTTATGACAAAGAATCCCAAGGCCAACACCTGCACCAACTTGTTACTGTCCGCAGTCGCCTAAGTACAAGCCGGGCAGAAGGTGTACATAGCAATTAAACCACAGCTTCGAATTCTATCTCTATATACACATGCATGTTTTACACATTTACAACTTCGACTGCTCCTGAACAGACAATTTCCTCAGAGGCGGCCCCCCACGACTCCCATCTCCAGCCATAACAGCCCCCGACCCATTCGGCATCCTCAACCTCCATTTCTGGCGAAGTTCACTCGATGCACGGTTCTCAAAGCAATCCGCAACATACTTTCCAAGCACGGGGAGGAATTTAAAGGCACTACCAGGATTAATAAACATTGCAGTGGAGGATAGGGTAGGAAAAGAACTTACTGCCCAGCACCACCGGTAGCAACAAACAACCCCTCTAATTCCGGATGACGGTCAATAATAAAATCCCCAGTCGGCGTATCCGTATACCAACACAGTCTCCGATTCATCCACGTCCTCTCACCAAGACTAGGGAAGAACGCACGCAGACCGTCACGGAGCGCAGCATCCGCATCATCAGGGAGATACCCAGACGCTGCATTGCTGCCATCACGTCTAGGTCCAGAGATCACAGTCCCTGTTGCTTCAGAACGCACCTCCGTAGCGAATCCGTAGCCATGCCGGGCGAGTTTAAGGATATTGGTTCCCGGTGTAGGCGGGAAGGAGAATACACCGGTTGTCATGTTGATCATGACAGGCACTTTAGCGAACTTGTCCGCCTCTTCAGACGTGAGCTGGATGAAGCCAACAGGCTGGCCAGAGGAGGATGCTGTATGGCGGAGATCGAGGAGGCGGTTTGACCAGGCGCCTGTGGCGAGAATGACCTGGGCTGCGAGGAGGTGGGATCCGTCTGCGAGATTAACGCCGACAACGCGGTTCGAGGATCTGCGGAGGGAGTGGACTGTGCCCCGACGGCCTGTTATAAAGGATACACCTGCGACGCTGCATTCAGACGCGAGATGACCGATGCTGCCTGCCGCGTCTGCCCATCCGCCTACAGGGTTGTGGTAGCCCTCGGCGGCGGGGAGGCGGGCCTCGATGCTTGGATAGAGGCTGCGCATCTGGCTGATATCGGAGAAGTCATCGACATGGCCTCCTTTGTCGATGATGTTCTGCTTCGAACTCTGGAGGTATTTGTTGTTTGCAGTTTCAGAGAGCAGGATGAAGCCCGACTGGTGGTAGAAGTCGGAATAGGTGCTCGTCCAGCCCTTGTAGGCTTCGAGGGCCATCTGGGCGTAGATTGGGTCGGCATAGTCAGCGCGGATAATGCGCGAGATGTCTACGCTGCTTCCATCGACGACTGGAGGGACGTGGCGGTCGAGGACTGTGATGTTGGTGTATCCTCTCTTGGTCAGTTCGAGGGCGGTTGAGAGGCCGAACACGCCAGCTCCGATGATAAGGATGGGATCGGATTTCTGAGCCATTCTTATCGTTTGGAGTTTCAGCGAATAGAAGATTGGAGGAAGTATAGCAATCACAGAATAAGCCTGAGACTTTTCAATAATCCATCCGGATCGCTCCCCGACGGGACTCATTCCATGGACGGACCCGGGGCGCGTTCCGTCCCCGGATAACCAAAGATGCCGGCAAGTATCCAGAGGCAAAGGAGGGGCAAAGAGGTCAGAATGGAGGCGATAAAATGAAATCACTGGCGATAATATCCTGGGAATTGCAATAGAGTTGAATTGCATACCACCCCATACCACCACTGCTGCTGCTGCTGCTGCTGCTACAATGAATCGCCTCTTCGGATACGGACAACCAGCGAAACCAAAGGACAACTCCAACGCCACCCAGCCAAATCTACCTTCATCATGGTACCGCTCAGAAGCCATGTACAGCCTCGAACGTCGGGCCATCTACTCTAGAAAGTGGGTGCTCGTCACACATGAAGTACGATTCCCGGAGCAAGGGACATACCTGCAGCTGCAAGAAGCCGGCTTCGCATTTTTCCTCATTCGAGATCGCCAGGGGAAGATCAACGGCTTCCATAATGTCTGTCGGCATCGTGCTTATCCCGTTGTGCAGGAGCAGACGGGTAAGGCGAGTATCTTGTCGTGTCAATATCATGGTATGGCCCTTTCCTTTTAACCTGCGGTGTGCTTAACTGAGTATACAGGCTGGTCATATGGACTTAACGGTAAACTCGCAAAAGCACCGCGATACCAGGAACTCGAAGGATTCGAGAAAGAAAAAAACGGACTCTTCCCTATCCACGTCCACGTCGACAAGCTAGGTTTCATCTGGGTGAACCTCGACGCTTCAGAAACGCCTATACCATGGGAAGACGACTTTGCCGGCGTCGACGAGCAGCCGCGTCTCAAGCCATTCCACTTTTCCGAATACAAGTTCGACCATATGTGGGATATGGTTGGTGACTACAACTGGAAGACATTAGCTGACAACTACAACGAGGTAAGACAGCCCTTGAACCAACCTGCTTTATGGTACAGTTGCTGATAATGCTCTAGTGCTACCACTGCCCAACCGGACACCCAGGCATCGTGCAATACACCGACCTAGGAAAATACTGGGTCGAGACAAAAGCCGGGCATATCCAGCACTACAACACCGACCACCCCGACCGGGAAGGCATGGGCATCATCAGCACATTCTACTTCCCCAACGCGTCCATGACCGTGTCGAAGGATTTCTTTTACATCATGCGGTGCGTTCCGGTCTCGCCGTCGCAGACACATATGGAGTACGAGGTGTACCGGCACAAAGATGCCACTGATGAGGCGTTTGATGGTATCAACAAGATATTCAAGCAGGTGCTAAAGGAAGACAAGGATCTGTGTAATGCGGCGCAGAAGAACTTGAACGTCGGGGTATATGTGCATGGGAACTTGCATCCGCAGCATGAAAAGGGGCCGTTGTTTTTCCAGAGGACTGTGAAAGACCTGGTGGTGGGACACCATGAGGCAGAGGAGAAAGAAGGGAAGGAAATATGGCCTGCGACGCCGGTCCTGGATATGGAGAGCCAGTTGAACGAGGAGGTGGACTTTTGTCGAAAGTTGGACTGTCAGGCTAACGCTGGGGGTAAAAGCCCATTGGCCTGGTAGAGAATGTACATTCGAGGTTATATACATTATATACTGGGACATATGTTGCCTAGCTGTACGTGGGTAGATCCAGCCAGTTGTCAATAAACCGTCCATAATCCTGTGCCTGCAAAAACGCGTTATCCGGAGCTCCAGTTAACCCCCCTGGCTCGCCTAGTAACGCCGACATATCAGGGGGTGTGGGCTGTAGAACCTGCTCAGGAGGGTAGTAAGTGACCAGATTCCTCGCCACCGTCTTATGACCGGAAATACCAGCAGACCCGATCAGTCCGAACTCTGGGTCTGGGGTGCAGGACTCTGTATGAAGTGCACTTTCCATCGCCAGACCGGGTCCAAGGAAGTCCGTCGCTGTTTGCTTGGGCGGGGCCGATATCAGGATATCTCGGAGCAGATGGACATTGACAGACCAGGTCTGCTGAGAATTCTGTACGTCTCCTGCAGAAATGCTGCTCCGCAGTTGGCGAAGGTTTTCGACTTGCCTCTCGATGTTTGGCCATCGGAGGGCCATGCGCTGGAGGAAACTTAGGCATTTGGCATACCCAGACTGGGCCTTTTCGCGGAAGAAGAGATCCTCAACAAAGCTATGTTGGAGATAGATTGTAGCGACGATGACAGCGCATTGTCCAAGTGTTGGATCTGATACTTCATAGCCTTTCGCCTCCAGTAGCTCAATAAAGTGTAGAATCCATCCTGCATGTAGAGTTATTTGCTCATAAGAGTGTCGCAGAAATGATTGTGGCATTGTATAGCGGAAGTTGCGTAAACGCGCAGAGAGTAGAAGGGGATGGTTGAGAAGACAGGGAATGGCATGGAAGACCATCTGGAAGAATAGACAGTGCCCCCAGAAGTCTCTTCGCTGTTGAAGGTCTGGGCCTGTCAACTCGTCGAGACGTGTTTCGTGGAGACGGTATTTCAGCGGGGTGACACTTTCATACTCTGTGTGTCGGAATGTGATCCGCGAATAGTCAGACTGGGGCGCCCAAGGAGGAGGAGAGTCAGCAGTAACGGGACTAGCAGCATAGCTCTGTGCGAGTCCCCAGACTTCGCTAAGCTGGATAGCACACACAGCAACTCCAAGATCTTTCTTATTGCCAAACGTAAGCCTCGGACTTGGCTCGCCAGTGAGATTCCCCAGCATATGGATGCTCCAGCGCAGTAGCTGGCGTTCATCTCGCTCATTCTCCAGATTGGCCAGTTCGGCGCTTCCGAATTTCAGGTTTTGAAGGATGTACGTTGCCAGGCGGAGGTTTGCGCCGGACCGCATGGTGTGACCGGAGGTGTAGTCGATGAATGTCAAAATGCACAATGTCTGCAAGGTGGAGAGTTCCACTGACCCCTCCATAACACGAGTCATTACCATGCACCTGGATCTTTCTGCCCACTCCTTGATCTGCCGGCGTGTCTCCGGGTCCGCTATGCCATTGCCGCTAAAGCGCAGCCCCAAGGCTCGCATAGCAAGGAGGAGTTCCTCATCGCGGCCCTCACCCGACGCAGGGAAGTACTGGCAGTTGAACAGAGGTAGAGGCTGGAAATTGCAGTAAGTCTTAAATAGTTGCAATGCACCTTGCGCGACTGAGCTATGTTGCCTGGACAAGTCAGTCTCCTGTCAGCGAAAATCCAGACAGTCTCACATCAACGGAGTGTTAGCAATCCCGACGGGATATTGCTGCCTGGGTTGAAATGTCGTCGTGGGCGAGGGGGTCAACGGCGGATTCCGGTTACTGAAGCATTCAATCAAGGCCTCGAGTTTCCCTTCAATCCCCTCGACTCGTTGTTCCTGAACAATCAGAAGCGAGTTTAACCAGATGTGACGGGTGTGCATACCATCTTTCTGGTATAATCTGGCTCTTCGTCACCGGCATATTCGCAAGTTTGGCCCAGCCTCTGGCAGTATGAACAGGCCGGGCGCTCCCCGGGACACCGCGATTTCTTCCGTCTGCGACTGTCAGTGCGGTCCTGTTGAGGCGACGATTCACTCACCGGCATTGTTCGCATGCTTGACGAGCCCGCTTCGGCGGTCTTGATGCATCCATGGACTCTAGTGATGATGCATGGGTGTGGCGTTTAGAGATGATCAATTCACGGTTTGAGTCGGAGAAGCAAGCCGGGATTACTAATCATTCGTCATTGGGAAGTGAATATATTGTAGACGGCAAGAATGAATAGTAATTTGGTCATTGAGTTGCTCAGTATTAAAAATCTATTAGTCTATTACATTAAGCAGCAGTTCAATTGTATCCTTCAATCAAAATCTCTAGTCGTCCTTGCCACCTCCAAGAAGACTGCCCACACCACCAAGAACTCCACTGATAGGCTTGTCGCCGAGGGTATTTCCTGCACATTCTTCTAGTTTCCCCAATGATAGAATGATCGAGAGACTGAGGGTTGAATCATACTCGGACTTTGTGTCTGAATGCAAGTTAGTACTCTCCGCTGCGTAGGGCCTCGTATAGCTTACCCCCTGCCGTGCACAGATTATCCAGATCCGCCTTGGGAGTCTCCGATATTTCAACCGAAGTCTGCGCAGCTTCTGCAGCTGTGGTTGTACTCTCGAGTTTAGCGGCTGTAGTCTCCGGTTGAGTACCTGTACTTGCTGAGGTTGGTGTAGGAGTTGCAGAAGCTGAAGGCTTGATGGGCGTTGCGGCAGCCAAAGCCAGCCAGCTGGCAGTCAGGAGAATGAGCTTCATGGCGAACTCAAGTATAGCAAGCAATTGGGGCGGGCAGCAGATAGAAAGTCTATGGATTGGGTATACGGCTCGTGAACTGGCTGGTTTTATGTATTGTTCCCCAGCGGAAGCGGATGGGTCGTGCCGGAAGCGGCAGACGCAAGGGGTGGTCTAGGGCTGACACTGACATGCATGTAGACCACACTACAGGAAGACCACTCTGGATCATCCAAGAATGTCAGGTTACTTATCAAGTATGGATCTACCCTTCTCGATAAACATCTGTGAACGGAACAAGCAGGGTCTCTTGCTGCATCAAGCAGTCCATACTGCCTTAAATGCAAGGCCAGACTCCGGTATGAAGGCTAACCGTTCTCGTACTGGTATCTAGGGCCATTGTTTGATGGAGCAGAAATTGCTGTTTACTTATCAGCCGGCCCATAAACGGCCGGTTGTTCATTGTTGTGCCAATAGGAGAGGGACCGGATGTGAACCAATTTAATGAGAGCATGCGGGGTTGGCGCAAGAGTATAGATTCCTACACTTACCATTACTCTAAAGAGAAAGGATATTGGAGTTGTGATAACAGAATATGCGTAGTGCTGGCGGAATGCTCCCCGTTTGGCCCGGCGGCTCCCCGTCCCCGCGTGGACACCGAATGACTGGGTCTGGGGTAATTAAGCCATCATGATAAGGATAATTGTGAGGGGTATGATAGGCAAGTGGCTGTAAGATTCGGGGTGGCCGTATCTTTTTGGTTAAATAAAGCAGGGACCACTGTAGAGTAGGTGACAGACTCAAACCTCGACTTCTCCAAACATGGACGACAAGAAATCCGACAATATGGAAGCCCTTGAACCCGTGAAAAGCGTGGCCCAGGGCACCGTCGACGTCCTAGCCAGCAACGAGGTGGTTGTTGACCAGGCCATCGATGCCATTGGGATGGGTCGATACCAGTGGCAACTACTCTTTTCGTGCGGATTTGGCTTCCTTGTCGACCAGGTATAGTACGCCCTAGCTACTGCGCTTCTTCTAACCTGGTCAGATGCTCCTGATATCAATCACAATTATTATGCCAAATTCTGCAAAGGAGTTCGGCCCCAAGTATCAAACCCTCCTATCGGCTTCCCTGTACGCAGGCCTCTTTGTGGGCGCCGTTACCTGCGGGCTTCTTGCAGACATGATAGGCCGCAAGTTGGTATGGCAGCTATCGATCTTTGGCGTCTCCATCGTGACCCTACTGGCGGCTTCGTCTCCGAACTGGGCAGCGTTGAATGTCTGGACCTCTCTTTGCGGGTTGTTTGGAGGTGGTAACCGTATGCACATAACATATGTTCCGATCCTTCAGTGAGATACTGACACATAGTAGTGGCCATCGATCTAACTGTGCTTGCCGAGTCTCTGCCCCGTAAATGGACATTTCTTCTCACTGGCCTTGCATGTGTCTGGGGCCTTGGGAGTGCCATCACCGCTCTTATTTGTACTCCCCCGAATCATTAAGCACCCAAGGGGAATGACTGAATTCGTATACTAACTACCTCTACCAGCATGGCCTCTCGTCGTCGCATTCTGCTGTCCCAATGGAACCACTCCAGAGACATGTTTCCGATCTGACAACATGGGCTGGCGATACATCGATATAGTTCTTGGCGGTTTATGTTTGAGCATGTCTATTGTGCGCTCATTTATCCTTGGAATGCACGAGTCGCCAAAGTGGCTCGTCAACCAAGGCAGGGTTGACGATGCTGTGAGGGCTTTGAACCTGATCAGCTCCAAGAACAAAGCTGAATATACTGCGGAGCCCCAACACTTCAGTAATATACCTCCAAACCGGGAAGAGAAGCTGACATGGCTTCAGGAAGTCGTATCAATTCGAGAGTTATTTTATGGGTGGAAGAACATCCGCCTAATGGGAATCATGATATTACTATGGGCGTTTGTCGGAATTTGGTATGACCCCTACCATTCGCATACTTGGAAATGATATACTGATTATATCCGTGCAGCTACCCCCTCTACAACGTCTTCCTGCCCTATTACCTCGAAGCCCACGGCGCCAACCTGGGTGATGGCAGTAACTACCAAACATACCGAGACCTCGCCATCTCCTCCGTAGTAGGAATCCCGGGGCCCCTGCTAAGCGCATACTTCGTCCAGCTCCGAAGGCTCCGCTATCAAGGCACACTATTCATAACAGGTTGTATTTGTGCCATCTTCGCCGGACTCTTTACGAAAGTGCGCACGGAGCCGCAGAACATCGGCTTCTCATGCATGATCAACTTCTGGCTTAATGCAGTATACGCGGTTGTTTACGCGTATGAACCCACTCTCTTGCTTTGACTGCCTAGTACTAATTCCCCGTCAGGTATACACCCGCTTGTCTAGCTACGAAACACCGCGGCGTCGGGTGTGGACTGCTCATGGCGTGCGGTCGACTCGTTTCTATATCTGCCCCGTTCATTGCGACCTTCGGGGACGTCACTTCGGGCGTCCCGCTTTGGGTTTCGTGTGCGATGTATGTGGGCATGGCTCTATTGGGGCTTGCCTTGCCGCGTATTGATTAGGGATACTTGATTAGGTGGTTGCTTCACAGAATGACTAACTCAGTTATCGAGTGTATATGAGGATGGATTGGGGCCACTTTGTTATCGTTTACCTAGTTTTCAGTGTCATCTTCAATGCAGTAGTTATCCGCTATTCAGCCTTTTCTGATGGATTGTTTAGGACTTAGGGCTAAGGTTCAGTAATGTCTAGACCAGCCTATGGGGCATACAAAATATGGAACTGATCCAGGGTCCTGCGAAGTGCCTCTCGCTCTCAGTATGTCCTTCGCACATGAGCGGCTTATTATTGTGGAAATCCGTTGGTTTTATTTCTTAATTCGAAAATACAAATCCATGGGCTGATAACAATGTTAACACTACCTTTCTATCTCAGTCTTATCGTAGACTGGGTCTTTAAGCAGAGATTTCGCCGAGCATCTTCAAATCAATCACGCCATTTGCCAAGCGCATTCTCAACATCCACTTCGATGTTTAGTTTTCTTCTAGCTCGCAAAATTCAAGCTAACAGTCTTGCAACACAACTATAACAGTTCTCCCTGCCAATGGGCGCCGTTATTGCGTGATTTGACGGGGAATATGAACCACCGCCGCAAAACACGCGATGGCTGCAACCCTGCCAGATAATTCAGCGGAGATACTCCGAAATTTGCATATATATAGGAGCAGTTTCCGTCGATCTTGGAATGCCGACCGTTGAAAAATCACATCACACAGGATGGGACACTCGCAGGTGGCTGTCCAGGCCGACTCTGACCCTGAGCACAGCACCGACCAGCCAGTGCAGAAACCGGTGTCGCGCGTAACGAGATGGTATCGCAGCGCTCTTTTTAATGTGATTATCGTTGGATTGATTTCATTCACTCAGCCTGGGATTTGGAATGCTCTAAATAGTAGGTTATTATGCTTAAATTTGGGAGTGGACGTGGTGACTGACAGGGACAGATACCGGAGCCGGCGGGCAACAGAAGCCCTACCTGGTCAACGGCGCCAACAGTCTCACCTTTGGTATTATGGTCTTTGGGTGTCCCTTGTTTGCCATCCTTGCCAATCGCTACGGCCTGCGACGGGTTCTCATCCTTGGAACCTTGGGGTATGCACCTTACTCGGCATCTCTATACGTCAACAACAGATACGGCACCGAATGGTTCGTTCTCTTTGGTGGCGCCACCTGTGGGATTGCAGCGTCTGCTTTATGGTCATCAGAAGGCGCCATTGCCCTTGGATACGGTGGTGTCGCAGATCGAGGGAAATATAGTAAGATTCTACATATTCTGTCGAAGAGCGCGTGCAATGCTAACGAATGTAGCTGGAATCTGGCTCGGACTTCGAGAACTAGGACAACTTATCGGCTCCTCAATCCAACTATCTCTCAACGTCAAGCAAGGAGAGCGAGGGAAGGTCGGATACTCGACCTATCTTGTGCTCATTGCGCTGCAATGCCTTGGTCTCCCTCTCGCTTTCCTCGTCTCGCATCCATCCAAAGTCATCCGTGCCGACGGAACAGGAATCCCTGACCCAACCAAACAGAAAGCCGTCCTAGGCGAATTCAAGAAGCTCTGGGCACAGCTGAAGAAGAAGCATATTCTCCTCTTGCTGCCCATTCTGGTCGGGTTCAACTGGAACAACACATACCAGGGCATCTACCTGACGAACTACTTCAGTGTTCGGGCACGGACATTGGGCTCTCTCACATCGGCCATCGCAGCGACTGCAGCAAACATGTTCTGGGGATGGTTCTTTGATCTGAAATACTTCAGTCGACCGCAGCTGGCCCGGATTACTTGGTTCACATTTGCAGTGGTCATGCTCGCCCTGTTTGCATGGCAGGTGTCCAACGAGAAACTATACGAAGACACACAGCCAACTATTGACTGGGCGCAGCCCAACTTTGGACGCGGATTCGCGGTAAACGTGCTCTTCCGGTTTATGAACGAGTCGCATTACATGTTCGTCTATTGGATACTGGGCGTGTTCAACGACGATCTGGAGACGCTAACCCTGACTGTTGGGATTGTGCGGTGTTTCGAGAGCGTTGGGTCTTGCTTGGCGTTTGGAATTGGGGCGGCGCAGATATCGCCCATGGTGAACTTGATTGTTGCTTTTGTCATGTTTGCGATTTGCATTCCTACCACGTCTTGGGTGGTGTTTCTGGTGCCGGAGCATCCTGAGGCCAAGCCAACGGAAGAGAACTCCCAGGGCGCGGACTCAGCTGTGCAGTCCGATCTGGACCAGAAATAATCTAGTCACATTCAGCAATACAAAGTATATTTTCAGATGGATACTTGCATTTTTGTAGATCTCGGGGTTATTTATTCTACAAAAAGGCGCATGACAGTTGCTCCTTCCCTATTGACCCGGTCTCGTCGCCCCTTCCTTCCACTGCAATATCTGTATTAGAATCGGAAAGGGCGTGGCAGGTCGTTCCTTCCTAACAGAGTGCATAGCTTTAACAAAGTAGGGAAGGTGTGATGCAGCCCATCGCTCCTTCCTATAATATCTTGAGTACTGTAAAAGGAAGGTTCATTATACCTGGGCCGCTCTTTCCTCTGCAAATGTTAACAGTCGCTCCTTCCCATTACAGTGAAGTATGTCCAACAATACATGGCAGGTGCGATGATTCCCTCGCTCTTTCCTTGCTTTACAGGCGCTCCTCCCTCTGATGCAGCTCCTGTGTAGATCCTGGAGGCAGGAAGCCGGGCATTCATCGCCCTTTCCTATGTAGGTATGATACCAAAATATAATTAAGGCTTGACTAAACCCAGCACAGCCCTATCCTCATGTGCCCGACGCCCAGTCAGCCTCAGCCTCAACCGCCACCAGGTGTCAAGTGGAATAATTGGCCAAATGCTCGCCTATCATATTCTGTCGACTTTCCCTTCCTTCCAGCTCCTGTAATACCCATGGGTCAATCTCACAGAATACGAAGTACAATGACAGAATGTTCTGCCTGAGGCAGATACTCAGCATCACGTGTTGGGCAATCGTGGCGATGCGCTCGTATTCCAGCTGCACCCACATTCCTTCACAATTCAGCTGTCAATGTCATTATTTAGGCAAAGAGCCTCCCAGGTGGAGAGCCGATACGCTAGTATATACAGCCTATTTTTTGAAGCTGCCAAGCGGAAACCTGAAGGTTGGGTCAGGGTGAAGTAAAGCTGCCATTATGGCTCTCGCAACGCGTGGATTCCAGACAACATTCCAGGTGGATCTGCCTGATCGGCCTCAAACGGGGCCTTATCACGCCCGGCGGGCACATAAAAAGTCTCGCAATGGGTGTACTGTTTGCAAGTCGAGGAGGGTCAAGGTAACCCTCCAAAAAGATATAATATCTGTTTAGATGTTAACCAAGTCCAGTGCGACGAGCGAAAACCCGCCTGTCGAAGATGTGAGAACTATGGGGCTGAATGCGTCTACCCACCATCGCCAGCCTCGTCTCGAACGAGCAGCAGTCCGTTAAGTTCCAGCTCACAGCCAGACCGAACGCTTGTCTCGTTTTCCATTTCCGACATGGTGAACAGAGTTCGGGATGCGGTGGGTGCGGACCTCGCGTTTGCTCCTCGCACCATTGGCGACTATGACGAGGTCGTCAACATCGCGGTGACTTCGATGGATTTCTACCTAAAATACTCGTCAAATTCAGTGGCTACCCCGTCGATTCAAAAGGTAATGAGGGGGGATATGATTCATGTTGCATTCGATGTAAGTTGCCACTTATACTACAGTCCGAATGCTAATCGTAACTAGAATCCATATCTAATGTATACGGTCGTCGGATGTGGAATCCTCCACATGAACCGCATATCTCCAAATAACGAATCACGAGAAATCGCCGAAGCGTACTTCTGGCAACGGGCTCTCCGATTATACTCCCAGGAACTACAGCAAAGCGTCAACGAGAAGAACGTAAGCGGGCTCCTATCCGCGTGCATGCTCATGGGAATCACATCACTCGCCCCCCTAAGATTCGAAATCAAAGATTCCTGGGTGTTTACCGGCGAACCCAGCGACCTAAACTGGCTAGCTGTCCAGGGCGGACTGGCTTGTATTCTGAAGATGGCGAAAAAGTACATCCCCGGTAGTATCTGGGGAACGGCCTTTGGACACAACCGCGACTGGGAGAATCAATTGTTCCGCTTTGATATCACGCACGGACGAGAGGGTCTACACCCCGAACTCGCAGATCTGTGCGGGATCAACGATGAATCAAACGAGGACAACTGTGTATATTGGTTCCCCATCAAGCTTCTAAGTCCATGTATGGAGCTAGAGGCAAGCGCACAGAATGCGCCGCATGTTACAAACTGGATGGGGAGGATCTCTCCACAGTTTGTGAATATCTGCCGAGACCGCGATCCGCGCGGCCTGGTTATATTGGCATATTGGATGGGAGTCATGTGCTCGCTGTCACAGTATCAACCGTGGGTTGAGGGGCGGGTACGACAGGAGTGCATTGCGGTGTGC
Source organism: Aspergillus versicolor CBS 583.65 (assembly GCF_001890125.1). Taxonomy (NCBI): domain Eukaryota; kingdom Fungi; phylum Ascomycota; class Eurotiomycetes; order Eurotiales; family Aspergillaceae; genus Aspergillus; species Aspergillus versicolor. The sequence goes on along the minus strand of NW_024467526.1, from coordinate 2,978,686 downwards.
ATCTATCTGGAGAGTCTGGAGGATCCGGTCATCCAGCCATTCTTAGAGTTTCCGGCAGCAGCGTCTGGCTATACCTTGCAGGCTAAATTATAAACAAATAGACTTTTTCATGTCTATCGGCTGTACTTTCCGATCGACCCTGTCCAACTCTGGTTTTGAAAGTTGTTGATATGGTCAACCTTTAATGACATCAAGAATGACCCGACTCGTCATAACTTTGTGCTTAGAGTCCATTGAGGGTGTGACCTGGTGGCAAGGGAAGGTGCGGAAGGGCCATTGGATATCCAAAGGAATAGGGTATGTGGCCTGAGCCACTTGAACTATGTCAGGCACGTTTAAACAGAACGGATGTCCTGCCGTCTAGTAAAATCCAAACCGATCAGAATGGCCAACAAACAACCGACAATTAAAAAGCCTGAGATGAAGGAATCTAAGAATATGAACGATGGATGCCTTATCTCGAGCATCCAAGAGTAAGTCCACTCCCCTGTCAAACGAAGACTCTGTAATACTAACTATATCAGATGTTTCTCCAGTTCAAGATTCTCGGATCTGACGATAATCAGCGCAGCCCAAGAGTTTAAAGTGCACAAGCTGGTTATCTGCGGGCAGTCAACGTACTTCTCTCGTCTATTCAACCATAATTGGAAAGTAAGTTAAATCAACCCCATCCACAATAGCCCGATAGCTGACGAGTAGTTACTGTAGGAGACAAGAGAAAACATGATCAGGCTCGAGGGCGATGACCCGGAAGCTGTAGTAGCCATGATCCACTTCATGTACGGCTTCGACTACGAGCCCATCAGCAGGGAACGATGCCAGATCTCGCCGATGCCATTTCACGTCGGCGTCTATCAGGTCGCAGATAAATATGATGTGCCAAGACTCAAGGAACACGCAAGGCGAAAATTTGCTTCTGCTTTAAAGACCTGTTGGAAAATGGACGACTTCCCTGCCACGATCTTAGATGCGTATTCGACGACACTCCCTACAGATCGAGGCCTTCGCGATCTTATTGTGAGCATATGCTTAGAATATCTCGATAAGCTACTGAAGAAAGATAATTTCAAAGCCGTTCTAGAGGAGGCTCCAGGATTCGCGGCTGATCTTCTACAACACCGTCGTTACGCCGAGTCGACAAGTTATAACTGCCCCTCCTGTACTGGGGTGTGGAGGATACAACTTCCTAATCCAAGAAAGACATTTGAATATTGTCCGTTATGTGGAACGCATAACAAGACTTGGTGGCGCTATGTCAAACAGGACTTAAGAGGTACCCGGCAGTACGCAATCGAAGGCTCTACAGTCTCAAGTTGATTTAGAGCAGTTGAAGGGATAATATTAGGTTGTCAGCAATATAACAAATGGGCATACGAACAGGCCTCAATATGGCGTGATATTCCCTCTGTTGTATGCAATGGCGGGCTTGATGAATTGGAGATGACCCAGAATACATCATCCAGGCTAGTGCTTAGCTATTATTTCACATATAAATGGATTTCCCGCCTCAAATGAACTTCTCTCCTCCGTAACACGCAAAATGCAGCTAATAAAAGCCATTTCGCTCTTCGCCACCCTGCCCTACGTCCTAGCAGACTGGCAATATCTCTCGCGCCCAGACCTCTCACCCCCACGACTAAACATCACCGTCCCCGCCAAATCCACCACTGAAGACGGCTACATCTTCATAACTGCTTACCCAGGATTCGACCCAGACAGCGTCGGCCCCTTACAGCCAGGCGCCTATATTTTCCGCGACGATGGCGACCTCGTCTGGTCCGGAATCAGTTATTTAGCCGGGTACATAGCGAATTTCGGGCCTACGGTTATCAATGGCAAGCCTGTTCTCAAGGCCGCGCAGGGGCTGTTGAGCGGATCGCATGGTCGCATGTACGGGAACCAGGCGGTTTTGGATGAGAGTTATGAAACGGTGAAGGTCTTACGCGCGGCTGGACATCGGCTGGTTTCTGTTCATGAGTTTGAGGTTGTGGATGGTGGGCGGAGTGTCCTTATTGAGACACCAGTGCCTGTTCCGTTTGATCTGGGCGAGTTTGGGGGTGAAGAGGGCCAGGAGTGGATTCTTAGCAGTGGGTTTCAAGGTTAGTATTCAGAATCATATATCTTGTAGGATGACTGGACGGAGCTGACCTGGACAGAGATCGATATTGAAACTGGGGAGCTGTTGTTTGAATGGTTTAGCCTGGACCATATCAGCCCCAAGTGTATGTCACCCATATCCATAAATATAAGCAAGTCTAATAAGCATCAGACAGCGCCCTCCCCCTTGAACCAACCGGTCCCTTCAACTCGTTCAACTCCGAAGACGCCTGGGACTACTTCCACCTCAACAGCGCTGCAAAGGACAGAGACGGCAACTACCTAATCTCAGCACGAAACTACGCCGCCATCTTCAAAATAAACGGCACTTCAGGCGAGGTCATCTGGCAACTAGGCGGCTCACACGGGTCAGACTTCGAGGTCCCTTCTAACGTGGAATTCGCATTCCAGCACGATGCGCGGATCCGGTATACCTCTGAGAACGGAGAAATCGAGCGCATCTCTTTCTTTGACAACGCGGATCACTCGCAGTTAGAGCCCGGCCATGGGATTGGCGGATTCTCCAGAGCGAGATATGTAGAGCTAAACCATACCGCTGGGACAGTGAGCGAGATCCAGACATTCTGGCCACCTGATCCCCTCGTCGCGAACTCGCAGGGTAATGCGCAGTTTCTGCCTGGAGGGAATGTCTTTGTCAACTGGGGCCAGGCGGGTGCAGTTACGGAGTTTAGCCAGGGTGGGGAGGTTCTCTTCCATGCTTACCTTGATTCGTATCCGAATAATCGGGTGCAGAGCTATCGCGGGTTTCGAAGCGCCTGGACCGGGTATTCTGGGGAGGGTGTTGCGGTTCTTGCGCTGGGGGATTCAAGTGGTGAGGTGGCTGTTTATGTTTCCTGGAATGGGGATACGGAGACTGATGTCTGGCGGTTCTATCTCGTTCATGGAGAGACGGGGGCAGAGCGCAAGTACCTGGGTGAGAAGAAGAGGACTAGCTTTGAGACCGAGTTTCATACATCTCTTGACTTGTCTTCGGAAGCTGGTCGAGTGTTTGTTGTTGCTGAGGCACTTGATAGGGAGGGCAGCATCTTGGGACGCAGCAGAATAACTGGTCTGTCGGATAGAAATCCTTATATCTCTCATCTTAGGGGGGAAAGCTGGGCGACAGAGGACCTACTGGAGCAGGGAAGACCAGAGCTATAGAGTCGGGGGGAAATCCCTAGTCGCAAAACTGTCATTGTCTGCCCTATAGGCTGCATAAAACAGACACATGGAAAAGCACAATGCATGGATTCAAAACAAACAATATCAGAACTGCCAATGTGTTGTTGAACAACCCAACCAGGATGTCTCGCACTGTTTTCCAGTCATCATATTCAAATGGCCAATTTACCAACTTTCGGCATACCAGAAGGCTTCTCATTCTTGTCAGCCATAGTTTTGGCGACTCTCTTCCATTCGATAAAACATTCCTGACCAAGACACTTATCCCTCAGGAGACGATCGAACTCCTCCTGTGCGCCAGGCTGACCAGGTCGCAGCTTCACCTGAAACGGCCATTTGTCGACAATGGTATGATCTTTTTTTACCACAGCACCGACGGACTCACCAGCCTCAGTGAAATTGTGATTCTCCATGTACCTAATAGGAGTTAGCCTTCGTTGTGATGCTCGCTTCAAACCATTGACTATTGTCGCAAGTCTCACCGGTCAAAAACAATATCGTGGTTCGCCACTAGCTGTATCGCTGCATTGAGTCTCCCGCATTCCGGGTGCGATAGTGTAAGCACATGGCGTTTAAAATCGGGCATATACTGCCTCAAAAGTCTCCATCCTTCGCTTTGTGGTCCAATCTCACGTTCTCGGTCCGAATCATTGATTGTCCGCCCTACGGCGCCCATGAACAGGGTGATGAGTGTGGCGTGGGGATTGTCAGACGGTTGTTTCAATAAAGGCATCATCAGCTGGAGGGTGCGCCCAATGCCAAACATGCCAGAATCTGCGAGGTTGGAGGTCTACGCATAGACAGTCATTATTAGCAATGTCCCGACAACATAGGGTCAGCTTACATCAATCCGATCAAAGCAGCTGTCTTCGAGTATTGTCGGAAGAGGCGTGACGCAGTCCTCCGGTAGCTCGATGAGGATCTTTGAGGTTCTGAGCTTGTATCGGAAAGTTTTGAACATTCCATAAAGGTAGAAGTACAGCTTTCCGTAGACATCAGCCGTTGCGGGTCCAGTGTATGTCGCAAAGACTTCTTCGGAGGGCCATCCAGCCAAGGGGTTGGCATCGTCTTTCATAGGCCACTGTGCCCAGTGCTGGTAAAAGGTCCTGCAAATTTTTTCAGTGTCGAAGGGCAAGCTTGCAGATAATGAGGGTTCACTTACGGGTTAGGAATGCAGAACTCCTCGCGCGAGGCCCCAAAGGGGAGAAGCATTCCATCGTCCCAGAACTTCTCGTGCGCCACTCTGTGGGCAGGAGGCTGGCTGTACAGATATCGCTCACGGCAGTCCTTGCGCGATTTCACTTTCGTGGCCAGGGTTCTCGCTTTGTGGGCAAGGGTGGGCGTGTAGCCAAAAGGTGCTTCCAGGAAAGACAAAAGGCGATCCCAAGACTCTTTCTTCAGGACGGGAACGAGACCGCATTTCCCAAAAGTCCACTGTCTTCCGGTGGGGTGGCTGCAGCCAGAATTCTCGTAGTCTTTGCAGACTTCCTCGATGAGTGGGCGGAATTGACTGAGCAGGTCGATATCGGACTCGCGGAGGAACGCTGAGTACCACACATGAATCATGCATTCGATTACCTCTTCGTCATCTCCAGCAACTAAAGAAATGAGAAGCAAAAGGACATTCCGGCAGACTACATCGGCGTCGTGGTCGTTTATCGTGATTTCCAGACTGCCGTTGAAATCGTCCGGAAGGTCTGTGACTGTCTTCACCACGTTGCGAAGGTCTCCAGATGCTATACAGAAGGACATGCATCATCAGTTGAGAACAAGTATACTGTAGTAAGCAAGAATCCACGCTCACCGGCAAGCAAGATACGCAAATGTCCGTGATAGTCTTTCCCTTCGTTGTCCCCAAGTTTCAGCAGATCAAACGCAGGCATGTCCCCCATGAAATCCTTATCCGGTCCGAATGGGGGCTGATTCTTGGGGGATCGATTTTCTGTAACCCAGGCAGGAAACCATTTCGATTTGTTCAGCTCTGATCTGCAATCAATCCTATGGAATTTCCAGTGGCTTTTCTGGCAGGCCGCGCTGCAGTACTATAGGACGTCAGTCGAATCCATATTTACCAACACAAACGGGGCAACATACAAGAACAAGACGGCAATTTGTGCATGCACATTTTCCACCTTTCTGGCACTCGGAATTGTTGGCACAGCTAGGCTGAGAGCCTGCCATGTTGCTTCGATTCCAGGGCTGAACCGGGTATCATAAGATTAGAAGACGTTTGGAAAGAAAGCAGTAGTAACAGCATATACTGAGATGAAAGTGTTTTCAAATTCAATTTCGATTTCTTTCTACTGCTTTTGCGGTGTTTACCGAGTTCAGCTATTCACTTATCCTGCCTGTGTCCAATATCAATAAACTGCGCAAAGGCACGATCCACTTCTACCGCCGGGCACGTTCTCTATTGGCTACTTTAGGGCTGTCATTTATTTTTCATATTGTTTTATTCAAAAATGCACGCGTTGAGGTGCAAAGTGAAGTGTCATAATAAGCAGGATTGAAATCCAGGCAATTGCAGTCACACAAAGTGCTTATCAGATTTCAAAATCAAAGAGCAACCACCATTGTGTGAATTGTCAGTATCTAAGCCATGTAATAATGCAATATTAACAAGAGGCAAATGCTGACATGTTTGTTCAACCAGTTTCCTTACATCTCTCAGTCAGTCAGCCTGGCCTCCAAAGGCCGCTCTATCTACTTCACCACAATTATCACAGTCCAGGTAGTGCCCTACCAGATCCAAAACGTTATAGGTCTTCTATTAATGTCGGCTTTTTACTAACAATCTATGTCCTCCAGTGTTAACAATATCGCAAACATCCCCAGTCATTCGCCGACGATGTTGAAGACCAGAGCCTGGATGAGCCTTCCTAAACCCGTTCGATCTTGCAGCTGTTTGGGATGCATCTCCTTTCTACAACTGCAACATACTACACTGACCGATTTATTAAACTACATACTCCCAACTCGCACAGCGGTGTCGCATCGACATCGAACGACGTTCTTATTAGCGACTCCACTGTATGGCTTGGTCTTGCTGCGGTGAAAGACACACTGAGCTCTACTCATTCGGTTAATACACAGCTATGTGTTCGAAAACAATAACGAATCTACAGAGCACAGCAAACCCTGCAGTACACTGTACATATATTTATAGTGCGGATATACACGAGGCGGATCAGCATCGGCGAAGGCCGCAAGTGGGGTGAATGTAACGTTGGATCCGGGGCAAAATTCACGAAAAAAAAAAAAAGGCAAAAAAAAAAGGAAAAAGGAAACGATGACAGCAGGAAACCGAAGACGCAATCGTCAGCTCCGATCACGCAGTCTCCGCTGGGCAAAAGCTTCGGCTTGCGATTTTCTCTTTGACTCGTCCTCCATATGGCAGCAGCGTCAGAATGGCCGACAAGCAGCCCTCCGTCGCCCCAGGGCCAGCGCCCTCCGAGGCCAGCCATGTGCACCAGGACCGCCTCAACCGCGGCCTCTCCGCCCGCCAGGTCCAGATGATCGCGATCGGGGGCACCATCGGAACCGGCCTGTTCCTGGGTACGGGCAGCTCGCTGGCTACCGGTGGGCCGGCCTCGATGCTCATCGCCTATGCCATCTGCGGCGGTATTATCTTTGTGACGATGCTCAGTCTGGGCGAGATGGCTGCGTTTGTGCCTGTCGCGGGGAGCTTCTGTACTTTTGCAGGGTGCGTATAGTCTACTATATCGCTTTACCTTTCGTTACTAATTCTGTGTAGGAGGTTCGTCGACGACGCATTTGGGTTTGCTCTGACCTGGAACTACTGGTTCAATGATGCTGTTTCCACCGCGGCGGATCTGGTTGCTCTGCAGCTGGTGCTCCAGTATTGGTCCGACAACTTTCCTGGATGGGCTTTCAGTTTGATCTTCTGGGCTGTTTTGATTGCGCTGAACCTGTTTGCGGTGCATGTTTATGGAGAGGTGAGTTCTCGTTCCTTCTCTAGACTATATGCTAATTGCTTAGGTCGAGTACTGGATGAGTGTGCTCAAGGTTATCACCATCGTCGTGAGTATACTCCATCATACTACAGTCATACTACATTCCATACTAATACGCGTAGGTCTTCATCATCCTTGGAATAGTCGTCAACTGCGGCGGCAATGAATCCGGCCACTACATCGGCGGCGAGAACTGGCACATCCCAGGCGCGCCCTTTGTCGATGGAATTGGCGGTTTCGCATCTGTCTTCGTCACCGCAGCATTCGCCTGTAAGACCCTCCAGTTGAAGAAGAAGAAGAATCATGTTGACCCTTGCAGACGGCGGCACCGAGTCCATCGCCATCACTGCGGGAGAAACCAAAGACCCAGCAAGGACTCTCCCAAAGGTCGTCCTCAACGTGTTCTGGCGAATCCTCATCTTCTACATTCTATCCACCCTAATCATCGGCCTCAATCTCCCATACAACTTCCCAGACCTCTCAGAAGGCGACGTCAAAACCTCCCCCTTCACCCTTATCTTCCAAATGACCGGCGCCAAAGCCGCCGGCAGCGTCATGAACGCCGTCATCCTAACCTCCGTTCTATCAGCCGGTAATCACGCCCTCTTCGCAGGCGTCCGCCTCCTCTACACCCTCGCCGTATCCGGACACGCGCCCAAGGTCTTCGCCCGGTTAAACGGGAACCAAGTCCCCTGGGTCGCAGTCCTAGCCACTGGAATCGTCAGCGGACTCTGCTTCGGCTCGAGCAAGATCGGCGCGGGTCAGCTTTGGACTTGGCTGCAGAAGTACGTCCCAACCCAGCACTATCTTTGGAGTATACACTAATAAAATAACAGTATCGTCGGCGTCTCCAACCAACTCTCCTGGATCTCCATCGGCATCACCTCAATCCGGTTCCGACGCGCAATGAAGGCCCAGAATAAGACGCACCTCCTGCCCTTCCGTAACTTCACGTACCCGGTTGGTCCCTGGGTTTGCGTAATTCTCAACATCGTAATCGTGCTCGTCCAAGGGTGGACCTGCTTCAGCCCGAGATTTGACGGTGTCAGTTTCGTGAGCTTTTATGTGGAATTGCCAATTATGTTGATTATGTTTGTAGGGTGGAAGATCATTAAGCGGACCAAGTTTGTAAAGCTGCATGAGGTGGATCTGGAGACGGATACTTATACCCTTGAGGAGGGGGGTGAGAAGAGTCTTCTTAAGAGGTTTGTTGAGTGGGTTGCTTAGTTTCTAAAGTGTATATATTACTGTTTCGGGGATTCTGTATATACCATTTAAATTAATGGTCAAAGGCTGTTAATGCAGGAAACGCCCACCTCCTAGTCTATGCCCATAAACTCATAAACCGCCGCTGTAGTCTTCGCCAAATCCTCAAACAAATGCCAATGCCCTACACCCTCCAACACCACCACCTTCGCTTGTCCCTTCCCACTTCCAATTCTCTGCGCATACTTCTCACACAAAGTAGGCGGACTAACCGCATCATCCGTCCCCGTCACCATCAACGTCCTACTCCCCGCCACCCCCTCTACATTCAAAGTTTCCTCAGCCGACCGCGCAAGCGCCATACAAGCCTTCGCATACCCCTCTGCATCCTGACCAAGCAGCGATAGCCTAGTAGCCGTTACAGCAAGCGAGTTTTCAGACTTTGTACGCTGCGAAAGGCCTGCGTTGACGATCGCGTCTGTGACTGCCAGCATGCCGTCCCTGCGCACTGTTTCGGCACGGGCGTAGGTTGCGTTGCTTGCTGCTGCCGGGAGGGGCGAAGGAGGGGGACCCAGGAGGATGAGGTTTGAGATTGAGGCTGGGAATGAGGAGTCAAGGGCGAGTTTGAGGGCGACGAGACAGCCCATTGAGTGGGCAATTATGGTTACTGGCTTTTCAGACTGGGTTGAGACAGTCGTGTAGAGGGTTCGGATGTCGGATGCCAGGGAGGAGATTGTGAGGCTGCTGAGCCCGTTTGTTGGAGAGAGGCCGTGGCCTTCGAGGTCTGTTAGATGGCAGGCGTGTGTTTTGGATAGTTTCTCGACCAGAGGGGTGAAGTAGGTAGAGGAACCTCCTAGGCCGTGGATGAAGATGACGGGGTCGGCGTCGGGCTGGCCTCGGAATTGGTAGAAGAGGCTCTTCGTACCGATGTTGACGAGGCCGTTGCTACTTCTGGTCTTCTGGTTGGAGACTGGGATTGAGGAGGTGGTGTTGATGCGTTCGATCGTTGGGTTGATTGCATCTAGGCTTGCCATGTGGTTGACGAGTGCTCCCAGCCCAGTAACTGAGACTTTCACCTCATCGCCAGGTTTGAGGAACTTCATCGGTCTGAACCCAAAGCCCACGCCATACGGGGTCCCTGTTGCGATCGTATCCCCAGGCTGAATCGTCTGCCCCTGGGACAGCGTCGAAATCAAGTTCGGGATGCTGAATATCAATTGATCTATTGTAGCATTCTGCCGCTCCTCGCCATTGACGAACGTCTGTAGACGCAGATTCTCCGGCAGTCTCTCCTTGGGCACAGCAACAGGCCCAATGGGGCAGTAAGTATCCGGTGACTTGCCGATATAGAACTGCTTGTGGTCCCGCTGTCTCTCACGAGCCGTGAAGTCGTTGATGATGGTGTATCCCCAGACATAGTCCATCGCCTGCGACTCGGGAATTTTATACCCAGCCTTGCCGATGATGACGCCAATTTCGCCCTCGTAGTCGGGCGTCTGCGTGAATTCCGGATGGAGGAGCACATCCTCGCCGTGCGCGATGATGGACGTTGCCCGTTTTGTGAAGATCACTGGCGCGCTGGGCTGGTCGACTTTGTCTGAAGAGTCGAAGCCCGATGAGTTGAATTCTTTGGCGTGTTCGGCGTAGTTCTTGCCCACGGCCAGGATGTCGCGGCCGGAGATGGTGGGGAGCAGTTTGACCTGGGATAGAAGGATTGGGTCTTCACGCGCGGGGAGGATGTTGGCTTCGCCGGCTTCGATGACCTGGTATAGGTTGTTGATTCGCGTGCCGGACGTGAATGACAGTGGTTGAATGTGTTCTGACTGCAGGTCGAGGTGGCCGATGCGGTCTCCCCCGGAGCTGGGGTCGACGTAGGCGCAGTAATTGAACTGAGGGGAAGCCATTGTCTGTGTTACTCTGTTGGAATGTTTTCCAGTGCAGCTGGCCCTCTTAAATAATAATCGAATGGAATTGTCAAATATGACCCCGCCTGTTCTCCACTGCAATTGCGAATCTCCATCTCGGCCTCACTCCGCGCATCTCCGTCTACTGGTCACGCTGACTCGCGGCAGATGGATATGAACGTGGTATGCTTATTCTATTCTAAGTAGTATTGAGCTGGTAGTCTACCGATATACCCGATCTCCAGTATCGATGGTCTTTGTAAATACCAAGTATCTTAGTATACAACATTCATAGTCTATTAACACGCATCAGATAATCACCAATCATCCAAACTGCTCGACCCAACATATCTCGGAGTCTCCGTAAATCGATTCCTCACTCCGCTCGTCCTCCCAATCCTCAATCCTGTTCCAGCCCTCTTCATCTGTTCTTTGCCATGAAACCTCCAAAACTGCCATGAGCAGTCCTGCCCCACGAAGCTGCGAATCACAACGGAGCCGCCGGGGTGGTGGTGTTGGAAATCTGTGCAGTCGTAGACGATATTATCGATTACAATCCAGGCGGGTGGGAATGGCGGACTTGTATCTGTATTGTGTGATTTGTCTGCAGTTAAAGCTGAATTCCAGGACTTTTCCACGAGGGAGAGGACTGCCGGGTCGATGTAGGGGAGGTCTGAGTCTGCAGTTGAGGGGTCTTGACTGGGGTATTCCCGGTCTAGGAATGTGCGAGTCTGCAGCTGTGTTGGTGATGGGGTGATATCTTCGACATGTTCACTGTAGGCCGCATTCTTCTCTGAGTGAGTGGGTAGCGCTGGACGGCGGTGTGTTAACCAGCCCATTGTGAATGTTCTCCCGCATGTTGTCAAGGTCACCGAGGAAGCTCAGTATATGGAGAAATGCGGAGGGCAAATTGGATCGACGGTGGATGGAGAGCGGCGAACAGCGGAGATGCGCGGCGATGGTCAATCAAGAATGACACGATTGGTGCCCGCACCGCGACTCCACGGCTGCATAATAGAAGTTCCTGGCTTATAGTGCACATCGGAGGGGGTGTGAGGCCAATTGTCAGACTTATGCTGTATATATACTCCTCGTCTGACATGGGTTTCTCTGGATTCGCCACTTTCCCTGGGTATACTCAGATTTATTCAATATGTCTGAGTTATCGTGGACATCTCCAGACTACCCACTCGAGCCTTACAACGGACCACCTCGGAATGTCGCATACATAGATAAACTTAAGTTCGACGAGAAACTGCAACCAAAATCATACAGCATTGCAGGAACACATCCAGAGTCAAAGGTCTTGATTACCGACATTCAGATAATCGATGCAACCGGGAAAGCTCCTTATCATGGAGATGTACTAATCACAGGTACATTCTTCCACTCATACTGCTAACTCATGCTTACGTGCAGCAGGAGAGCGGTTCACGCATGTCGGCGAGGTCCCTGGAAAAGAAGACCTAATCAAAGACCCCAAGGTCCGAGTATTCTATGGCAACGGCCGTACTTTGATTCCCGGTCTCGGAGATGCACATACCCATCTGAGCTGGAATGGGGGGGATCTCGGCCGGTTGGGCGAGTTGGGCATCGAAGAGCACACGCTCTTGACGGCGCGGAGTGCCCGGAGTTTCATTGACTCTGGGTATACCATGTATGGCTTGTCCATATCATTCAAAAGAATGTACTGACCGTATTAGGTGCTTTGGTGCTGCGTCCGCAAAGAAGCGACTAGATGTGGTTGTCCGTGATGCGATCAATGCTGGAGATATACCAGGGCCGCGGTATCTTGCCAATAGTCAAGAGATGGCTCGACGAGATGGTGACTTGGTGCCTGGGATTACTGCATACGCCGACGGGCCGGATGAAATGCGTCAGGTGTACGTTCTCTCCTATTGAGATCTGCTATAATTTCTGATGAACACAGAATCCGCGAACATGTTGAGTTGGGTGTCGACCAGGTCAAGCTGTCGATGTCTGGAGAATCGGTATTAACCACATTTCAATTACAGAGCATGTGCATATGAAGCTGATTGAGGCAGATAACTGAGATCCGCGATGCAATGGACTGCTATTTCAGTGACGAAGAGACAAAGGCATGTGTAGATGAGGCCCATAAGCTTGGAATCAGGCTCTGCGCCCATGCTCGGGCTCGAGATTCCGTCAGACAGTGCATTGAGCATGGGGTAGAAATCATATATCATGGATCCTATATTGATGAAGAAGGTGAGGACATAGATTCCTCCCCAAGGGCAATTCTAACGAAAGCAGGGATGGACATGCTGGAGAAGAAAAGGTCACAGCATGTGGTTGTCCCTGCGCTCAACTGGCTCTATGCCACGCTTTACGAGGCAAGTGCATTTGGATATGCCACAGAAGTCGCTGAGAAGGTTGGATATAAGAAAGAACTTGAAGCTGCGATCCGTGGACTGCGGGAAATGCACCGACGTGGAATCGTAGTCCTGCCTGGCGGGTATATCACCTTTCCTTTCAACGTAGGCTGTTACTGATATCTTTAGGGACTACGGCTTTGCCTGGACACCTCATGGAACATATGCCCGGGATCTCGAGCATTTCACCAAATTCCTTGGCTTTACACCGCATGAAGCCATAATTGCAGCGACATACGGCGTAGCAAAACTGTTCATGAGGTCGCACGAGATGGGCCAGATCAAAGCAGGAAACTTCGCAGATTGCGTTCTAGTCGATGGGGATCCGCTGGACGATATCACCATCTTACAGAATCATCAAAGGCTTAATGTGATTATCATCAACGGACGAGTTCACAAAGCTGGACGGAGGGAGCTGCTGGTGCCGAATATGGCTGCCCATGAGCTCACGCAGAGAATCACGCAGGGAGTCGAGGAGTTGGAGATTGTAACGCCTATGCAAAAGGCATATTGATTATTTTGTATTGTAATTGAATATTTGATAGTATTGAATAGTTTTATAGTATTAATACATTGCATAAGCGGATAATGCCGAATGTAAACCCCGCACGGTATTCGTCCTATAAACCAGTCCTCCCCAGTCCCCCATTCTTTTCTCCAATTTACCCTCAAAACATGTCGTCGAGACGCCTTCCTCTCAGCTGCGAGAATTGTCGCCAGCGCAAGATCAGATGCATCACCTCTGGTTATAATGCCCCCTGCGATACCTGCTCTCGTCGTGGTTATGCCTCAAGCTGTCGCTTCCGCCGCCAGGATCCCTACGAGGCAGCAGCTCGATCGCCGGATGCGACAAATGTTTCTTCTTTGGAGGACCTCCTGAGACGGAATATTGCAGTGACAACAGCGCTGCTAGACCAGCGAAATGAAGCTCGGCTGCCGTCTCCAGAGTCGAGCTCCCCCGCTTCACAGATTGCCACCGGAGAACGTCCAAGCCAGACCGTCCCCAACCAACAATCAGGCCGTCTAGTTGTCTCACCATCGAATCATGTCCGGTTCATACCTTCAAATGGACTCGGTGATTCCGAGCTCATTGATGCAATGCATGAGACGACCTCTGGGTGTCCGACCGGGTTTCCTTTCTTCGAACAGGCCGGCGCAAGTGCTGTCTCGGACGAGCTGCTAGATATGCTCCCTCCTCTGCCACAACTGGAAGAGCTCAAGGCAGTATACTTCGAAGTATTCTCGCCGATATTCCACATCCTTCATGACCCGACCTTTCATGCTACGTATGACGAGTTCAGGCAGAATCCGAAAAGCATCTCATTGCCCTGCCTTGCCCTTCTCTTCGTCATTCTCAGCCTCTCGGTCACTGCACTGGACGAAAGCAACCCTCTACTTATGCATCTCGGCCGCGACCCATCGCCCGGGGCTAATATTCGCAGTCTCTCAGCCAAATACAGGGGCGCGGCCATGCGCTGTCTTGTCGCTGACAACTTCATGTTCCGTCACAATCTCTGCACGGTTCAGTGTCTAGTTCTGCTCATCTACGCGATCAACCATTCCCAAGGCCCGGCCTGGTCTCTCCTCGGTACAGCTCTCCATATTGCTATTGCTATCGGTTGTGCAGTTGACCCAGCACGACTCAACGTCAACCGCATCGAGGCCGAGGAGCGTCGACGATGCTGGGCTGCGTTGCAGATGCTGTATACCATCCAGAATACCTGTCTCGGGAATCTCATGCCTTTCCGCATTGACTCTCATGTGGAATTGCCGGCTGACATTGAGGATGATGACTTGACGCTCGACACTTACAGGAATCTCCCTAGTAAAGGCGACGCTCCAACAAAAATGACCTATCTACTATATAAATTCCGTTTATATAATCTCGCCTTCGAAATCTGCCAACTCACATCCCCGGACGACCGTGCAAAAGCAGACGCCCTTGGTGCAAAGATTTCCTATGAGCAACAATGTCATTTTACACGCTTCACATCAAGACCACTCGCGGAACTGGAGCCTTATCACCAGGCTCACTACTACATTCTCGCCAACTACACCAACCATCTTACCGTTCTTCTCCATAGGCCATGGCTCTCAGACAACAGATACAAACAAAGTTCAGATCGATGCGAGCACGCAGCAACCATCATCCTGTCTAATTTCGAAAAGCTTTACTCGGAGCCTATATTCCGCTCATACCGGTGGTACGTCGACGGGCTGGGCTCCTTCTATGCGTTTTTCTCCATCACTACGCTGCTTGTGCTACACGGAAATGGACAGCTGGATGGCCAGGCGAGACCAGAAACGATAATTCTTCTTCTCCGGTGCGTAGAGCTACTTGTTAACAATGCTTCGAGGAGCGCTGTTTGTTCGAAAGCTGCTGCAGTTCTCGAGCCCGTGGTGCAACATTTGAACCCGGTAGATTTGACTGCTTCTCAATATATGAGTCCGATTGGTGAAGATGTCATATACACTGCCTTTCCTGAGCTGGGAAATATGTTTTTTGATGTGCCGTGTGAGCAGCTATTGACACCGGCGGGGTTTCCTTGGGTTACTTCCTCTAGTGTGGTCTAGAGTTTGCTATAGAATGTATAATCTGCTCATGCAAACTTGCTCACGGTCCAGCCCACTACTGTTTCTCTACACAAACAAGAAAAAGTCTGATTCACTCACACGGTGTCTGGACCACGGATTCTGTAAAACTCAACCTGTCATCATCTTTCATTCGATAAATCCCACTCTCCCAAACATGGCCTATCCAGCAACCATGCCCAACGCCCACGCTGCGCCCAACACAAGAGGATGATCGAGCTAACAGGCCTCATTCCAACTCCCAACTTCGGGGCCGCCCTCTTCAAAAAGCTCCTCGGTCTTCTCCACCGTCCTTCACGCACCAAGCCGTCCCTCACAGCCCTCCCCAACAAACTCCTAGTCGAGATCTTCCAATACCTCCCACTCATCGACCAAGCCAGCCTCGCTCTAACCTGCAAATCCTTCCACTTCATCTTCAACCACGTCTTCGAGAACGAGCTCTTCCGCTTCCCACGCCTCTACCAGCTCCGACTCCCTCATCTCTACCCAGACGGCATCATCAAGCTCGGCAAGACAAGACAACAATTTCTCCGCCGCCTCCAGGATAAACGCGTCCGATACTGCGCAAAATGCATGAAACTGCACCGCCGCGAAACATTCGCGCACCCGACATACACCGGGCCCATGATCTACAGGGAATTCTGCTGGACCGAGGCGGGCGTCATAGACCTATGCCCCTGTGTGGCCTTGACAATTCACGATAAGAACCGCATCGTGTGCCATCTGCGGCGCATGGCAAAGGGTAAACCGGTTGTGCTCAAGGACGGGCTTGAGAGGTTCTTCGTGCTGGGTTCTTGCAGGGGAGTTGTTACTCCGAATGGACATGGTTCGTTGGTTTCAGGGCGCGCTCCCACTCACGCTCCGGCTCACGCTCCGGCGCTGGTTCATTGCTGTGCTGTGTCCAGCCATGCCTTTGTGGAAGCGCGGATCAGGACGGTTCTATATATCGGAAGGAAGGGCATGCTTATTGCGGAAACGGATTACGAGGTTTCCACGGATGCTAGGGTGATGGAATGGCAGTTGGATGATGATGGGTTTGCGGATGCGCACTATAACTTGCTTTGGGCGATGAGGACGTCGGAAATGGGGCTTCTTTTGGGTGGGGAAGGCCACCGCCACGACGACGGGGTGAAAGACAAGAAGCAGGTGTCGTTCAGTGTGAAGAGGAATCTGGGGAGCTGTGAGTTGCCTGCTGATGGGCATTGGTCTAAGCAGGACCGACTGATGAGTCCGTCGTATGTGCGGCTAATGCAGTGAGTTTCCTGTTTCCTGTTTTTGGTCTGTGGATCTATGGTTTTGTCTAACTTTATAGTGCTTATGAGAACTGAACTTGCCCGTATTATAGTCGATATTCCGAATGGGATGATCAAGGATTCCAAGTTGGAGGAAATAACAAGAATGTGATACTGTGCCACCGGCAGCCCAAACATCACGGACAAGTCCAAAAACTGGCCCCAACGTCGCAACTGGAGGTGTTCGTCAGGTTCTAATTTGTGGATGTTCTCTCTCGCCCGCCACTAAGGATCGGGTCCAGCCGAACTGCTCCAATTAAACAATCGCTTTCTTGATCGTGTTTCAGGTATTTCTTCAATTAGACAGTATAAAGTCGCCAGTCTTCCTTGTTTTACAGGATTTCACCTCATCTTCTGTCCTCCCTGTAGGCGAGTCATCTCCATCATGTCTGTCAATCTCCTCGCAAACGGAGGCTTCGAATCTGGCTCCCTCTCGCCCTGGTTCGCCTCCGCCCCTAATGTTGCTGTCGTTGAAACGTCCGATGCCGAGTACACCCCCTACTCCGGCGACTACTACCTGTACTTCCCCGGTTATTCCCAGATATAAGCTCGCAGCTAATAAGGCAGCAACCTCCAGACTGCCGTCGGCAACAGAGGCAACACCGCCTCGCAAAAGCTTTCCGGTCTCTCCCCAGGCATAAACTACACCGTCTCTCTGCAAACCCGTACCCGTGGAGCCGGAGCCGCAAACTACTGCTCTGTGTATGTCTACGGCGGAAATAATGCGACAACCGGTGCGATTGCCAACATTGTTGATACACCGAACGAGTGGACTGAGCTGAAGGGCGGATACATGCCCAAGACCAGTGAAGATGTACTGAATATCATTGCAGCTTGTACATTCTCGGGGAGCAGCGCGACAGGGCATGTTTTGTTTGATGAGGTTGTTTTTGCTCAGTAAGGACAGGCTGGACCCTTGCGGGGTTAGTATGTAAATAGTGTAGAATTTAAATACACCCTACTGATAGAGTATGGGCTTGGCTTTTTTTTTTTTTTTTTTTTTTTTTTTTTTTTTTTGAGAGCAACTGGAAGGACGACTTTTGCCTTACACTCTTGGTATAATAACGTTTTTGCATTTTCCATGCATATTTGCTTAGGTATGAGACTCGTGTGTTATATATATACTCGGGATCGTGATGCATAACTGGACCACAATCAGCATCATTCTGTGAAGGCTGCCGTTCCCGGCCCACTGTCAATTATTCGGTACAGCCATACAATATGCCTGCAGTGAAGCAAGCTCCAGTGATTTGCATGCTTCAGGGAAAGTGAGGCGTTGCCGAATCTCTAACGCGATGACGTCATCATCTGCGATAATACCACCAGCTGTGGACTGTGGACCTCCAAGTGCAGTGAATAATGCTGTGTCCAGTCGCGATATAAAGGAGCGCCCTGGAACGTCTGTCCAGAAGTCTCCTGCTCGGAATCTTTAAACAGTTGCACCGACGACTTGCTGACGACCCGCGTGCCTGCACCGCCCTTCGTCTGCGCAACAGAAACTCTAAACCAGCGGCCTGCGCAAGCCGACTGCACAGCTGCAGACTTCCATACCGCTGGGCCTGGCTCTGGTTCTTTCGGCCGGGCCTCTTCTATCGCTTTCCGTCCTGGAAACTCATCTTGCCGTCTCCCAAGACCTTGTGGATTGATTCCCACTCCCAATCTCTACCCTACTTCTTCAGCCTGATCTCCTGCCCAACCATAGGTAGTTCAAGCTCTGCTAAGTCGGCTTCCATATCCCCGCCGTCGAGCAGATCTGCTCTACATCGAATCTCAAACACCCGCCGCACCTCTTGTCTTGCATACAGCAAAATGACCACCCCTACCTTGATCAATCTCCCCCCTCCCCCTTCCGACCCGGTAACTCCATCGGATATGGGACCGTATGACCACCTCCCTGACCTTCCCGTCTGTGAAATTGACTGACAGCGCGATGACGATAGGGGAACTCCCAACTCAACCACCACCTCTCTCTCCGCCTTGTCCACCACCGCCATCAAGGACGGCCACCAGGGCCAGCCCCACCCCCACGGGCACCATGCGCACCACTCCTCCAACACATCCATGAGCTCAACCACCACCCTGGAGGCTGAGCGCGCCGACCGCATCTCCCGCCTAGCCGGTCTAGAGCGGGTTGCTACTGCACGAGCCGGCGGCGCAGGACACCCCACCACCGCTCCCTCTGTTGCATACACACCGGGCTACTTTGACACGGCCTCCGGCATGAAGGAGAGGAGCACGGTAGGCAGCGCCAGCGCAACGGGCAGCGTAGGCGCTCGCACCACCTGGGCCAGTGGTAGCGACGCTTTTGATGCTGATAAGATGAGCGAGGCCGACGACGTGTCCAGCGTCGGCAACATCAGCGACGAAGGAGATGCCAGTCTGGTCGGCTTCGGAGAGGGCGCAAGTACCATGAGTGGCCCGATCTCACATTCCGGACTCAACCGGACGTCCTCCAGTGGCCGGCCGAGCTCAATCGGTAGCCCGAGCCGTAGCCGGGCTACCCCCATGGCGCCTTACTCGCCTCATCTGAGTGACAGCGGCCACCCTATGCAGCAGAATACCCTTGCCCCGCCCGGGAGTACATCTGCCACCCCGGAGCCGATTCAGGATGCACGTATGGTCGATGGGATGACCTACGATGCCGATGTCGTTGACACGACTGCGAGAACTCCGCGACTGGCTACTCCCGGCATTGAGGACCCTCACGACGAGCGGTATTGAAGACTGTGGTTGTGGGTAGCGGTATGACTACGATTACTACTTCTTATGTGACGCAGGCGTTCGCAATGGTTTACTGCTTATCGGATTGGAGTCTAAATGTTTTTGTTTCACCCCCGAAGAGAGGGTCGAGAGGGTCGAGACTTGACGCTCATGGGAGGCGGCTCTTCTTCCGAAAAGGTTGGTGATTTCTTTTATTTTGTAGGATAAAGTCAGCAATCAAGTTGTGCACAATTGATATGAAAAGATAAAAGATGCCTTTCGGGTGGCAAAAGTACGGCACGCCCTTCAAGCCGCCCGCGATACTCAGAGACTA
Source organism: Aspergillus versicolor CBS 583.65 (assembly GCF_001890125.1). Lineage (NCBI taxonomy): Eukaryota > Fungi > Ascomycota > Eurotiomycetes > Eurotiales > Aspergillaceae > Aspergillus > Aspergillus versicolor. The sequence continues at coordinate 2,959,012 of NW_024467526.1, read as the reverse complement.
CCGTCCAGGTACTAGCCGTAGCGTGGAAAGCTTCGATTTCAAGAAAATACGCCAAAAAAAAAACTCGAAACTTAAATTATGCGAAAAAAAGAAAACAAAATGATCTGTACTCTTGTAGAATCTGATGTTTCAAGTTCGGCGTTCGCAGACTTGCCGAATTGGGAACATTTGCCGCTTTTTCTGCGTCCGCCGCTCAGTCACAGTCTGCCTCTCTTCTTCTCTTCTTCACTCTTCCATCTCCCATTCACCACCCCCTCCTACAGTCGTCCTGTCCTGTTCCCTGCTGGCATTGACTTGTCAAGCATCATTCTGATCTGAAACAACTTGGACTGGAGACTTGACAAGAGTTCCAACCTGCCAAGTTCCGTCGTCTTTGACCTCGTTCTTTGTGCGTCGCCTTGGACAAAACAACCAGCAGCTCGTCACGCAGAACTACAGCACTTGATTTCGGCCGCCGTCTCGTCGATAGCGATATTCATCGTCTATCTATACCGCTCGATACTCTACGATCGCGTTATCCTCTTTGCTCGTGTTTACTCATTGGCGGGGAGCCTAACTTCAGCTTATCCACAGCTCATTCTAGAGCCACGTCGATCCTGTGCGCGTTTCGCTACAATCAGAACTTTGGGTTTTTGTGATTGAAACTGTTGAATCACTCAACATGGCTGCTCCTACACAACTTGCTTGTAGGCATTCCTCTCCCCACTTTGGTTGCTGCCTTAGGTGGAGTCGTGTGCGAACAATTGCTAATCTGCTGCAGACCGCACGGTCAAGGGAGTTGGCATCGTGGATGCGTCTCCTGTGTACGAGCCCTTGGCGGGGTTTGAGAGGTATGTTTTTTCTTGTCGCGACACTGCCAACCGGGCGAACATATCACTGACTGATTGATCTTTTCTAGACCGGAGGGGAACCTTCGTTGCAGCGCATATTCTCCCTGTGGCCGATATTTCGCTTGGGCATCTCCCGAGAAGTATGCACCCCTGCGCTCCTTATACTTTGAAGAGAAGAATGCATGGTTAACATCGTACCAGGGTCACCATTATTGATCCTTCCGTCGGACATGCCGTTTCCACGATCCCCGCCGACAACGTTTTCGAACTGGGATTCTCGCCCCTCGGAACATACCTGATTACGTGGCAGCGTCCGTCCAAGGATGCCAATGGCGATGCTGTCAAGAACCTGAAGGTCTGGCACGTGCTAGAGACGGAGGAACGGATTGTGGGACAGTATGTCCAAAAGTCACAGACCGGCTGGAATATCCAGTACACCGCCGATGAGAAATTGTGCGCCCGCGTCGTCACCAACGAGGTCCAGTTTTATCAAAGCGATAACCTATCTAAGGTCTGGAATAAGCTGCGCGTGGAGGGGGTGGCAGATTTTGCGCTTTCGCAAGGCCAGAATCAATCCGTTGCGGTTTTCATTCCTGAGCGCAAGGTGCGTTATATCGTGAATTCTTTTTGAAGCTTTGCCTGGACTAATAGCTGTTCTAGGGACAACCCGCTGCCGTCAAGGTGTTTTTGGTGCCTCAGTTTGGATCACCGGTATCGCAGAAGACGTTCTTTAAGGGTGATAAGGTTCAATTGAAATGGAACGCATCTGGCACCAGCTTGATTGTCCTTGCGCAGACTGATGTCGATAAAACCGGCAAGAGTTACTACGGAGAGACTACTCTTTACCTGCTGAGCTCGACCGGTCAATTTGATTCTCGGGTGCATCTGGGTACGTAGAACGCGTTATTCATTTGTTTGACGGTATGCTAATATTCAAACAGACAGAGAGGGCCCGATCCACGACGTGAGTTGGTCTCCCACCTCCACGGAGTTCGGTGTCGTCTACGGTACCATTCCCTCCAAGACGACTATCTTCAATGTTCGCGGTGTTCCCAAGCACAGTTTCCCATTGACCCCCCGAAACACGATCCTGTTTTCTCCCCATGGTCGCTTCGTCCTCGTGGCCGGTTTTGGAAACATGGCTGGTCAGATGGACATCTACGATATGGAGAAGAACTACAACAAGATTACTACGGTGGAGGCGGCGAACTCGAGTGTTTGCGCCTGGTCGCCTGATGGCCAGACCATCCTGACTGCCACCACCAGTCCCCGTCTGCGAGTAGACAACGGTCTCCGCTTGTGGCACGTCAGCGGAGCACTGCTGTACAACGAGGACATCAACGAGCTTTACGATGTCGTCTGGCGCCCCCAATCCACCATTCAGCACCCACTAGGCGACCCGTTCAACCCTCTGCCCACCCCGCACGCTTCGGCAGTGGCCTATCTCAGCACTAGGAAAGCTCCTGTTAAGCCCGCCGGCGCATACCGACCCCCAGGTGCCCGTGGACAATCCACCCCTCTGGCCTTCCGCCGTGAAGACCAGGGTGGATCTGCCTATGTCCCCGAAGGCACCGCGACAGGTGGTGCTCTGAACGGCCAGGCCCGATCTCGCAGACGTGGTGTGCCAGGTGCCGAGCCGGTTGAAGAATTCCTTCCCCCGGGAGCCGCTCCCGGAGGAGGTGTTGCCCTGCCACCTGGTGCGGACCAGTCAGAGAAGCTATCCAAGTCTGCGGCGAGAAACAAGAAGAAGCGTGAGGCTCGCAAGCTCAAGGAGGGCCAGGAAGAAGAAGTCAATGAGCGCAGCCCGGCCCGCGGAGAGAAGAAGACCGAGAACGGTCGGCCTAAGGATGGCCGTAAGAACGGACAGCAGCAGAAGCAGCAACCCAACGGCGCGACCAAGGCAGCTCCCGCTCCCGCTCCTATTCCGGAGCCTACCCCTGTCGATGATGGCGTCCCTAGCGTGCACGATAAGAAGATTCGCGGCCTGCTGAAGAAGATTCGTGCAATCGACGACCTGAAGATGCGCCTTGCCGGCGGTGAGAAGTTGGAGGATACGCAGATGAAAAAGATCCACACAGAGGAATCAGTGCGCAAGGAATTGGAAGGCCTGGGCTACAACGGATAAGCGTACCTGGATTAAGTGCGCGTTACTTGCACATGCATTCATGCCTCTATTCCGTCTGCCATGTCAATCTAGCGCAGCATACAGCCTGCTCTTTGGCTTCATCATCGTCAATGTACATGTCATAAACTATCTATCTATCCCGCGCGCCTTCATCAGTAACTAGATAAGATAAATCTATCCGTGTCAATCAATCAATAACCGTCTTCAATCCCCTTCTCCTTCTCCCACCTCTGCCTCTCCCAATTCATCTCCCACCACCACTCATTCAACATATCTCCCTCCCCTTCTTGTTTTCTACCCTCTTTACTTGGTGGCTCCTCCTGCCACGGCTTCACCGCGAAGATATAATGTACATTCTTCACCTCCCCGTCCCTCCAAATCGCCCCATGCACATCTCCGGCCCTCATTGTTTTAAGCGCATTATACACATACGGCAACGGCACCCATCGGCCCGTGAACGCCTCGGAGAGTAGCTCCTGGTCTGGGAATGTATAACTGTTGACCTTCTCGGGCATATTCAGTAGTGTCTCTATTGCGCCGAATGTCGCTAGGCTCGGCTTTACCACTAGCAGGCCGCTGTTTAGCATCCCGACGCCGGCAGTGCTGGGTGCGCCGGTGGATTGAGCTATTGTGGGTGTTTTGTGTTGTGTCGTGAAGGCGCAGTTTTGGGGGGTCCTGGTTACATCAATTCCATTTATATTAGCCTGAGAGCGAGTCTGGTATGGCGGGGTGATTTTGGGCAAGGGAGGAGACGGAAGGGCAAGGGACGGTAGGAATTGAAAAAAGAGAGGTGGTGATACCAATGAGCTGGATAATGCGCCTTCTTCATGGGATTACAAGCACAAGCATGACTTGCCGCAAAGACCCTCCTCCCAGAGCCCAGCCCATCATGCTCGTCTTCCCCGTCTTCATGTTCGTTTGCGTCCCCGTCGAGCGGTATCTCCATCAATTCATCTATATTCTTCCTAACAAGCATATCCCCGTCCAGCAGCACCACGCGATCAAAGACATCCTCTAGCGAGAATACGACGAGTTTATTCCATGTCTCTGCGAAGCGCGGATCGGCGTCGTATTTCCGGTTTGTTGTTGCAGGTTTTATGGCGGGGACGGCGAGGGTGCGGATTCCGCGCGCGGTCAGCGCGGAGAGGCCGGACTCTGGGAAGGTGGGTGTGTAGAGGGCGACGAAGGGGTAGGCTGTTTGTGTGCGGCGGAGGGAGTGGTGCAGCGTTAGGAGGCCAGGGAGGTAGGAGAGGTTTGTTATTAGGGAGGCCCAGACTTGAACGAGGATGAGTGTTAGGTTATGTTTTCGCGATACAGGTGGAGATGGAGGTGATAGAGAATTGTGGTACCCATTCTTGGTTGCGGCTCTGATAAGAGAGCCATTTTGTGAGTCAATGAGTCAAGGAGGAGGGACGGGAATTAATTAAAGATGAGGTTGAAGTCGGAGTTGAGGTTGGATTTAAAGTCGCGGATTATTTGGAGATTTCTGGATCCTGCTGAATTCCGCGACTCCGGCGATTGCGATATCGCTCTCTATCCCCCGCCATGGCGTGATTATGTAACTCCTGTGTAATGTTTACAACTACAGCTACTGTATAAAACTACTAGGTAGATAGAAATCGGAATGTCCACGCCACATGCATATGCTGCCCGGTCCCGTTCCATCAGAAGAGACCAGGCCGTGGTATGGGCGGGACGCATGAAGTAGTAGAGCGTCCCCATCGATATATCGCAGCCGATACAGAGCTTATACCTCGAGAGGCATTTCAAGGCACGATCCTCGCCTTGCGCTCCACCTTACAGCGCGAATGTTCCTATATCAGAGGGTGGTTGTGTAAAAAATAAAGATCAAATATCATCATGCGGGTATCTCTGGGCAACTCATTTCGCAATATTATTTGTCACGTACATCATGTAAAAACCCGCGTCCGCTTGATGGGACTTCCTATGCGAAGCGAGCGACTGCCAGCCATTCCGCTAAGTAAGCGGTCCATCCCGTCCACGTCGAGCTCTCCTCGGCGCAGCCGAAGTTGATCTGCTTCAACTGTAGGTGGCTCGGTAACCGACGTTCGAGTAGGGCCGGCTTCGGGTTCTGTCAGCTTCGGCGCTAGGATCACAAGGCGATGCTCCGCAGCAACCAGGATGTCGAACGCCTGGTCCTCCGGACGAGATTGACGAGATACGACGGGAATGTGGCCGATCCCTTTCAAGGGCTCACCCATGAGCGCAATATCTTGGATCGGGGTTACCCGGCAACGATTGGATGCATCCAGAGTTCCCGTCGCCCGTACGGCGCTTCTCCACAGAGTCAGAAGACTGGGTATGGTGGTACTTTGATTTCCGTGTCGAACGAGAACCGATTCATCCGGTAGAGCGTCCTGCGATGTATTCGTCTGGTATACAGAAATGCCGCCACGCAACGATGAAGTAGACGACCCAGTCGCAGTCCCTTTCAGTAGGGTATCCTCGCGCAAACGTTTTGTGGAAGGGGTCATCGGAGCGAATTTCGGGCGCTGTTCAACAGCCGGTGCACCGCCCTCCGATCTTCCTCCAGATTGAAAACTGAGGATACGACCACTAACTGAAAAAGCAGTCAAAGCTCCACCCGACACTCCTTGCACGCTTGACTGTCGCTGGAGAGGACCTTTGGCCGTCCCAGGTCCGGCCCCTTCAAGATCCCATACTCCCCAATCGCCGTCGGCCATGAGAACCATTATGGCGCGTCCGCCAAGCACCCATTCGGCATCAGTAATCGTTTTACGCGGTGCAAGGCTAGAGTGTGACTGCTCAAAGCCAGGGTAAAGGGTGATCAGCCATTTCCCCTCGGTCTCGGAGGTCTCATAGTCGCCTTGAGCTCCGGCCGCCCTTCGCGACGACTTCGATGGCTTTGTGGAGAAACAGGAGTACACTTTAACGCACCCAGAATGAAATGAGACCAGCAGGGTCGAATGCCGCGCAGCAGGGTAGCTTGATGGGTTGAAAGCTATGTTCTGTGCCGGTGCCGGTAAATATCGTCGCCTCGACTCAATGTCCTCTGCGAATAGAGTTCCGTCATCTGCAATCGGGATTCGATGAATTACGAGTAGGCCAGAAGATTCCGCGGAATGTGTCGCGACCAGAATATCCCATCTTCCCTCGCTGCTGACGTCCTGTTGCGAGCCCTCCTGATAAGTAAATGTGATACTCACACCTCGTGGAACCTCCTCATGCGCGATGCCACCGCTGATCGAGAACGTCTGGAGGCCCCACGCACCTATCGCAGTTTGAGTTGGATGGGGAGGAGTCAAGGGCAGCGTGACAACACGAGTCGAGTAGTCTGCACAGACTGCGGAGACGACGATAAATTTATTAAGAACTGCGGGAAACGGATCGAGGGGTGACCGCGCGCTTTCACGAAGAACCCGCGGAACAGCAAGCCCGATGACCCTGCTTCCAAGGGGTATGTCGACTTGGCGTAGAACAGTTTCATAAGGATGGGCAGGGTCGACTTCGGGGTCCTCCTCCTCAAACAGATACCCCGGATCAATCTCCGAGACCTCATCTTTCCCCGTATCGGCCACACTCTCATCATCGGAGTCAATAATCATGATAGCGTCATCATTGTTACGACTAGGCTTTGGCGGCTTCTCCTCTTTCGGGGGCTGTGGTTTTTGGTTCGAAAACGGGCGTCCTCCCCTCCAAATGACCTTCAATCCATCCTCATAGCCATAGACAACAACAGAGGATCCATTAGGGGCAATAATTGGGTAGCCTTGAGCGGCGTAAACGCGGTGAGGGAGTTGGTAGCTGCAATCGGAAAATCCAAGTTAGTCCAAGGCACGAGCATCAGTCGCAAGTTACAAAGTATACCTTAGCTGTAAGCCATCATCCCGAGCTCTAACGAGCGGTCGAGAGGGGAAGGAGGGCATGGTGTCTGATACTTAACGTTGATCGCAGCCCGTTGGCAACAGCTCATACGAGGCGTCAAGCTCAGCAAGATGTATTTAGAATGCCAACCGACAAAGTAGCCCGTATCAGTTAAATTGTCGGTACCAGAACTCTTAAGCTTATGCGAAAAGAGCGCGTTGATCGAGAAAGGGAGAGGGAAGACCCGAGGAGAGGGCGAAGTTGGGGTGTTGTTGCGGAGAGGAAGAAAAAAGCCGCCGTCCAGCATTTCTTATTTACGCTCTCCAGTCCGCGTCCACCGCGTCCCTTCCAGAGCTCCAGCTCCAGCTCGACAACCCCGACGCAGCACCCATTCCTTCTTTCGCGGCCGTTCTGAGATCGCTATCAGTAGTATACTCCCACTGCTGGTATTGCCTTTGGATCGAGCCTCACAAACAATCCGACAATGGCGCCTATTGCCTGTTCCTCTTCTCCCCGCAGTCCCTAACAAACCGCGCCGATAATGTCTACAGTCCGGTCTTTAGGCCTACACGAATCCTCGGCCATCCCGTTTCTCGTTGCTGAAAATCTCCTCCCCCCCGATCCGTCAGAAAATCTCTACTCATGGACGACATCCGTCGATACTAGCCCGGGCGGCGGTGCAGTGGAGGATGAGCTAGTATGGACAAAGAGCTCCGTGGTCTGGTCCCGGGCTGGAGTTATTAAAAGAGTCTTTCGTCTGGACCTGGAAAAGGAAGATATCAAGCATGTCCTATTGACAAATTTTGCCGTGGGCAAAGTCAAACGTTCCAATGACAAGTCTGCGTCTGCCGCATCACAGAAGTCGAACAATCATGCAAGTCAGTTACCCGACGCACCGCCAGTCAGAACTACAGAGTCAGGGGCTGGAAGAAAAGGACCTAGCAAAGCCGCGTCGCGGGCATTGGTTGTTGTTCTTAAATCTCAAGCCCATATATTTTTCCTGGAGGGCAATAGCCATGTGGTTCCTCTGCCCTTCGAGGTCGAGTCTGTGTTTGCGACACCTCACGGTTTACTATTCCAAAGAAAAGTCGCCGAAGACAATAATTCTAGTAGTCATCCAACGGCACCACCGAATTCATTCATGTCATTCGCACAGGACTTTCGTGCTTCTCAAACCCTCGAGCACGCATCTGGTAAGACGCAACGACCATCACTGGGCACTATCCCAAGCCAAAGCCCTGGCTGGAAGTCACGAACAAACAAGCGCGCAGATTTGCCTAGGGTGTTCTCTCTTATGGATCCACATTCAGAGATGGGTCTGGTGGTAACTAATCAAGCCTCTCGATGGGTACAGAAGAGCCTTTCGAGCAGGCCCTCCGGATTTGATGTACTAGACCCCGCAGACGAGATTATCTATGTCTCTCCCAGGGACGAGCTCTCAGGGGCATGTCGAGCCAACCCAAAAAGTCCCCTCATACTGGTGTTGACAGTCAATACCAACACGGGATTGTATACGCTTTGGACTGCGCGCTATCGCGAGGATGAAACAGCCCCATCCTCCAAGACGAAAAGACGCCGCGAAACCGGTGGCACTCGGTCCAAGAGACGCAGTTCTCATTTCGGAATGACCACAGGAACGACTACGCCTGGTGCACGCCCACCAGCCGCAAGGGAAAGTTTTGGCCCAAGAGGTGATAATTGGAATGCGTCCGTCATGTCTCATTCACGGTTTTCGACTGAGGGAAAACCAGAAGATGATGAGGATGATTTTGCATCCAAATTGGGCCAGGACTTTGGAGATATTGGTGTTCCCTCGAAAACCTCCAGACGAGTAAGCTCAATGCTAGCTCGTACTGACCTAGCTACGAGTCAGGATAGGATAACATTCTCCGATCTCGCAACAGGAAGCCAGTCAAGCACAATTCATCCAGGTGGTCTGCGACAGTCGATAGGGGCAGGTAGCACCCGCGCAAGCTTTGGCTTCAATCCGAGGGCCTCTTTTCCACCTGCGGCTGGTTCTATGTACAGTACTGCGGGCAGCTTTGTGGACGCCCCTGCTGACAAACTACTCGAAGAGTTGAATAACGAGAATCTTTTTGAAGGAATCGAGAATATGGATCTCAAGGATTCGGCTTCGGGGCTTCCCGAGGAGGTTCTCTTGACTAAGGTGGAAAGCTTTTCCTCGAGGTTCTCCGGGAACTTCCTTGCTCCCTCGAAGCTGAAGCCCTCTAAGAAGCTGAAGGTCGTCACCCTTTGTCCGACGGACTATGCATCAGCGCAAATTGGGGACTTGACTTCGATGGCCCTTTACGTGGTGGACCAAGAGGCACAATCTATGACTGTCGTCAACATACGCGCAGAGAGCGTTAGAATGCCGGCGAAAGACACAGTATTCTCGAAAAGGTCAAAGAGTAAGACATCCGTCAATGAGCGCAGTTTACTAGTATCGGCACACGGTAGTATCCAACACCTTTCGGGTGTATTGGATGTGTGCAAGGTGGTCGATGGGGAAATCTCTCGCTTGGTAACTCTCAGCGCCGCTGATGGTGGTGGTCATATCCTACATTTGCAAACACCATGGAATGGGCCTGTAGTTCTCGGACTACCTACAAAATTCATGCTACACGAAGTCGATGCCCTTTCTTCAATCATGACCATGAGTCTCCCGCGAGAAGGCAGTATGAAACGTGTTATGACTGACTCCTCAATTGCAATGATCAGTCTCGATCACCCTGCCGTTGATGGGAAATTCGACGTGGTGGACTCCGTGAAGCGAAGGCATAAGCTTCGTATTCAATTGGAGCCCACCAATGCCTTGGTTAGAAAAGCACTTAGTGTGTGCAGATTCGCTTTGGCCGGTTACTTCCATGATAAGGTGGCCGACGGGCTTCTAGTAGGTTGGTGGGAAACGCTTAAATGGCTCCAGGAACGGGAAACACGCGAGAACGACCTCGAATGGACTGCTCTAGTGGTAGTTCTATTTTCACTGGCTACCCCGTTTATTGAAAGCGACCAATCCCCGCATACAACTAGGCAAACCCGCAGAAAGAAAGGCCTGCTGAGGTCCAGCAGTGGTAGCTATGCCGATACAGAGAGTTGGGAATCGATGCTTGACCAAGAATCAGGATCGGCGGGTGTCGTTGCTCCATGGATGAATACTAGCTCCTGGGGTTGGATAATTGAGCAGGATGCCGAAGATGAGAGTACCGCGAGCCATGGAAAAAAGCCGTTAAAAACGGAACAGTCGCCTTCCAGTCGATCAACCTGTCGCAAAAACACCTATCTCATAAGGTGCGCCGCTCTAGCTAGGGAATTTCTACAAACCCCACTGGGTATTATGGCATTCGGGGCGGATGGCCCGCTTCGAACTGCGCTTGCCAACAGTGAACATTCCCCATACACTGCAATCTGCACTGTTCTCGTCGCCCTACATCTTCTTCGAGAAGAACAGAAACTATCAGCATGCGATGACGAGCAATCACACAAATCTCTAGGCCTTCTTGCCCCAGTGTTGGCCCAGCTAGGCGGATGGCTAGGATGGCCAAACTGGAACTGGGCGGAGAGCTCATATTATGGCATGGAAATTGCGAGCTTAAATCGTTGGCAATTTGAAAACACCCGGATGAGTTTAGGGACAGTTCCTAGCGAGCCGCTCAAACCTCCTTCTATATTCGCCTTCCTAGAGCATGCTTGGCAGGGACAATCTACCATGTTCTGGAGTTTACTCAACCTCGTACATTCCGACGAATATCCCAGAAGAGGAAAGTTATGGCAGTGGTGTTATACTTTAACCCCGCGCACGTTATCACTCGACGGGTTTGTCGACGAAATGCGGACTAAATCAAGTGTCCTTGAAAGAATACAGCTCCTTCACCGTTGGGGGTTGACGCGAAAAGTTATCGAAACCTTTCCGGAAGGTGTTAGCACTCCCTTGTACGAGGCTATTCTACAGTCACAAACACATGCCACCACATCGTGGAACCCGACTCTTTTGGGTTTGGTTGATCGAGACGACCTCAGCATCTCAATGAACCAGTTAAGCACCTCTCGTCCTCCACCGCCATCATTGCCTATAATCTCTCACGATTCCCTGCGTGACTACCACCATATTGGTAGTTCGGCTCTTGAAATTGATGCCATCAACTCCTTTGAAGCTTCCGCCGAAGCTGACCGCTTCTCCGTTACAAAACTCATATTCCGTGACGACAAGCGTTTCATTGAAGCGGCGCGATTACTCAACCAATCCAAGGCGCCTGCAGCGGAATGCACCCCTGAGCCTGAATGGACTGATTCGGATCTGCTAGAGGCTCAGAAAGAAATGGTACAATTAGTCACCATGCGAACGCTGTCTATTCCTACCGGACGAGCCATGCTCGCCTTTAGTGGCCGCCTCCCTCTTTTAACTGAGAAACTTCCGATCCCATCGTTCTCACTACAGTGCGTTATGAAACCTTCAAACGTGACTGTAAGCGCAGATAGGGCATCCTTCAGTGAGGAGAAGGTCTGCTGGGCATTCTTTCACAATGGTGTTTCCACTGGCCTTGCCATCTCTAGAAATTCCAAAGGGATTGATACATCATGGATTCTCTTTAACAAACCTCAAGAATTGACTAACCGTCATGCTGGCTTTCTTCTCGCTCTGGGTCTCAACGGTCATTTGAGGTCGCTGGCTAAATGGGTGGCTTTCAAATACCTCACTCCAAAACACACCATGACATCGATCGGTTTGTTACTTGGCCTATCTGCATCCTATTTAGGAACAATGGACACCCTGATCACCCGGCTGTTGTCTGTTCATGTAACGCGGATGCTCCCACTTGGGGCAGCAGAGCTCAACCTGTCGCCATTGACACAGACTGCTGGGATCATGGGAATTGGTCTCTTATACTGCAATTCCCAACATCGGCGGATGAGTGAAGTCATGCTCTCAGAGATTGAAAACGCAGAGCCAGAAGAAGGCACCGCATCTCAGGAGGGTCTACGTGATGAGGGGTATCGGTTAGCTGCAGGGCTGTCACTTGGATTCATTAACTTGGGTAAAGGCAAGGATCTGAAAGGTATGCGGGATATGCATATAGTTGAGAGATTGCTCACCGTGGCCGTGGGTACCAAGAACGTTGATCTGGCTCACGTCCTTGACCGCGCAACCGCTGGAGCCACTATCGCTTTGACCATTATTTTCATGAAGACCAACGATGAAACTCTGGCGCAAAAAATTGACATTCCTGATACCACGGTTGGGTTTGATTATGTGCGGCCGGACCTCTTTCTCCTCCGCACGCTTGCACACCATGTCATCATGTGGGACAGTATTCAGCCCTGTGATGAATGGTTTATACAAAGTCTTCCAAGAGTCTACCGTCGCCGCTATCGTCTAACTAGTGTACGTCAGCTAAAGAGCAACGACATGCCATTCTTTAACATAATTGCCGGTCTCTGTTTCGCGCTTGGGCTTCGGTATTCTGGCTCGGCCAATCCAAGGGTACGAGATATTCTTCTCTCCTATCTGGATCAATTTATCCGAATTTCTCGACTCCCCGCTGTCAACTATGACGGTAAATTGGCGCGAAACTCCGTTCGCCACTGTCAGGATGTCGTGGCTTTATCTGCAGCAGCTGTCGTCGCGGGAACAGGAGACTTAGCTATATTCCGGCGTCTGCGCTCACTCCATGGCCGTGTGGATCCCGATACGCCATATGGAAGCCATATGGCCGCCCACATGGCTATAGGGATGTTGTTCTTGGGCGGTGGCAGTTATACCCTCGGCACTTCCAACCTTGCAGTTGCGTCTTTGATCTGCTCACTCTATCCTATCTTCCCAACGACCGTGCTTGATAACAAATGTCACTTGCAAGCGTTCCGGCACTTATGGGTTCTTGCTGCAGAACCTCGCTGTCTAGTCCCCCGTGATCTTGACTCCAGACGACCAGTATCGATCCCCATTAGTATAACGAGCTCCAATGGTGACAGTCACATACTAACCGCACCTTGTCTATTACCTGACTTGAGCCTGATAACAAAGGTCGAAGTCCGCAGCCCAGACTACTGGCCACTGGTTCTGGATTTCGCCAGCAATTCCGATGTGCGCGAGAAGTTCCAACAGGGCGACCAGTCCATATATCTACGACGAAAAGCAACCTACAATCCTACGGGTACATCAGTATTTGGCTCCACGTTGGCTGGATTGAGCGGTGCGCAAGACATCCTCCCGTCGTCTTCGACATTGGCCTCCAACCAGGGCAAGGGTCTAGCACCATCAGCTCTACCAAACGTCTCAGCATTGCTCTCAAACAATTCTCACAGGTTCACACCAAAACCTGCGGCACAGAGCATCTGGGACTGGATTTTCGAACTCCAATCCTTACACGGTCTTCTCGACGCCCGGGAGAAGGAGCTCGTCCTCCCATCCTCCTTCCCGACACGGCCGCGTCCATCACCCACGCCATACGACGCACCGTGGCTTCGGCAATCCGCAGTTGACAGCAAACTTACGGCGGAAAACACTGTGCAAAATGTCATCCAAGCAGCAAAGGGCCGCGGCGCAAACCCAGACGAAGTGCGTGACCGCCTCTGGCAGCTCCAGTTACTTTTCAGCTGGATCGATGCCGGTTCTTTCCCATCGGAAAGCTACGAAGAACAGCACGAGAGAGAGAGATCTGCGCCGTCCCGCGGGCTCTGGCTGCGGAAGGACTATGTTGAAGAATTGCGATGGAAGATCTGGGGTGTCCAGACTGGCAATCATGGCGGTGGGCCTGAAAGCCCTCAAAGCCAGAAATGATTATTACATGCATGTATGTGTACTAGCACAACAGGAGTTATGGGTCATTAAGTAAGGACCTTAACTGGGAGGCGCTAGTTATATAGTGTGTTATTAAAGGCGTGCGTTTTGTTTTTCATGATCGTGACTTTCAGTACCACGATACGATATATTTGTTCTTCGTACGATTCTTTTCAGTTGCCAATCACATCAATCGTGAGTCATTATGATACGCTAAGACATCCAAAGACGGTATATGCAAACCCCAGGCAATTACACCTTCACGCATTTTAAGCACTCCATAATTAAACAAACCTATTGTGATCGGAGAGCGCCGGGTTTCAAGATGCCCCGATCACCAGAGCCGCCCATCTGCCATAGCCAGACACCTTCAACAGCCCACGCTGACGCGCTAGCATGCCGGCGGAAGCCGCTCGTCTGCGTGTTTGCCGGGTCCTGCTCATTCTCTGCTGCTGAAGCTGTAGAGTCTATATCCACGCGGCGAGTCGGGGTAGAAGTCGACGAACCTGCCTCCTCCAGCATCCCAGCTACTACACCTTCACGCTCAACCACGGACCAAAGACCTTCGACCAGTGTACTCCCTCGTTCTCCAAACTGGCCCTTTCCAAGGCGGAATAAGATACGGCCGAGGACTTGCCAGGCGATGCACCGTTGGGCGGGAAACGAGGAACGGCTGAGGATGGCGAGTTCGGGGACAGTGTAACCGGCAGCATGGGGATCGTCACCATGGTGGTGGAGACCTAGTGTTGTTGGTAAGGAGAGGGATGTTGAGGGCGATAGTACTGTGCCGGTTAAAGAGAATCGTAGAGACGCTGGATGGACAGCTTCGGCACTGCTGCCCGGGTGGTAGGCGGATGATGAAGGGGCCCCGGGTTCATCTGGTTCTGATGAGGGTGGCTGAAGCCAGGAGAGGGAAGAGGGGTCGTGAGAAATATTAGGGAAGTAGTGCGCTTGGAGGTCTGATAGGAAGGAGGGTGATGAAGGATCTAATGTTGGCATGGTGGTGCCAGGCGGCGGAGTGGGAAAGTGGACGGAGCCGGAGTGAGGAATGTTTGCTGCTGGGTGGAGGTCTTCAGGGATTGTTGAAGGAGGGGTTTCGTCTATGCGAGTAGTAGTGTTTTCTTTCTTATTATATTTTTGTTGTGATATAGGGGAAGGAGTCGGGTCTGCTCCTGGAGCAGGAGTTGCAGTAGTTTGAGTACTACCGCCTGTTGTCGCAGTAGAGGACGGGGGCGCAAGGTTTTCGTCATCAATGCGAGCCCGACGAAGAAATCGTTCAAGTAATGACGGGTCGAGAGAAGACATCAGTTCCTCGCGTTCATGTTTGATCTGTGCGTCGGACATAGATGCCAGTTGCTGGCGATTCTGTTCCCCAATCGCTGTTTTCTCATCTTGCAAGTCAAGTGTCGACTTTTCTGTTTCTGCAGATGTGGCTTTAGGCTGGGCCTGTCGTTGTTTGAATGCCGACTGTTTTGCACGACGACGATGAGCGGGAAACCCACTGGCGGACTTCAGAGTGGGAGGTGCGGGCGGTGCGGCGGGGGAACGTTCCTGGATCTCTCCGATGACACCCGGAATGGAAAGGACAGAAGTAGATGCCGGAGGATTATCCTCTGGATCGGGACCCAGATCGAGTTCAAATCGCTCACCGTGGAAAGCCATGGTTGGATAAGCAAAGGCACAAGGCGAGAGGTGAAAGTGAAGCCATCCAAAGATGCAGCTAAGTGGGATGCGCTAAAAATGGAAAAAAACGTTGCTGAGTCATCTATGCGGCTCAAAAGTTAAAGATTCGAAGCTAGCTCGCGCTGGGACTAGCATTACACGTGACTAAATGTCCTAAAGAGGGAAAGTGTGTGGGATCATCTGATCGGCCACGAACATAAAGAAGTTCGGGATTCCAGCATCACCAAGCCACTCAGGTCTACCCTCTCGTTGGGGAAAAACGGTTTTTTTTTGTCGCTGTGAAAAGGAACCATATGTCATCTTTGTAGACTATAGCCATAGCCAACGGCCATCTCATGCGCGTCGGGGTGGGCTGCGGGCCGGGATGGCAACCCGGCGCATGGGCGATCGCCATCTATACATGAAAATGAAAATGAAAATGAAATGATATCCGGGTCGCACTTCCAGGCTGGCACACCAGCATACGAATGGCAGCCCAATTATAGACACGTCAGCTCGCCTGTGTTGCGCCTGGTCGCTTGACCCTCCAAGTGTCTGCTCCTCTGCCCGCGTGCGATATCATATCCAGAGCTCCGATTCCCTTCTGGTCGCCTCGCCTTGCCATCCCTTCTTGCAGCTTGTTTCTGCTTGTCTGATTCCCCTTTTCTTCCGCTCTTTCGCTCCACCGTCTCCTCGTGTTCTTTTCTTCTTCTTCCATCCCCCATCCCCATCACCCAGCTCCCCAGCCTCCACCTCCAATCTTTTCATCTTTTTTTGTCTTTTTTCCATCAAATCAAATTGCGGATTTACATCTTGCATTCACTCTTTTCCCGCTCCCACCCGCCAACGCCGTCACCCAGCCCTCCAAGTCCCCACACCGTGACCCTCGTTTTTGCCCTCCGCCTTCCGTCCTTCACGCCTTCCTTCACGCGTCGTCCCTTTCAATGATCCAATCTCATTGACTTCCTCCACAATGTCAACTGGGCCGCCCGCTTGGTCGGCTCAGGACGAACACGAGTCACGCTCTCCTGTTGAAACCCGTCCCCGCCGATCGCGTCGGAAGAAGGACGACGACGCTGAAACCGACCGCAAAGAGCCGACGACGAAGTCCGCGAGATCTAAGGAGAAGGAGAAGGACAACGTGAAGGAGAAGGAGAAAGACCAGGACAAGGACAAGGATAAAGATAAGGAGAAGGAGAAGGAGTCGAAACGGTCGACTCGTCGTCCCCGAGACAAGTCCTCGTCTGTGTCCAACAACCCTACTTCTACGCCGTCCGCGTCCAACCCCCGCAAGAAGCCGAAGTTGGAAGCCACGCCGCCAAAGCAAGAGCCTGATACGGCTCCTGCGGCTGCTGCAGGTACTGAGGCTGTCTCAACAGCCCCAGCATCAACACCGGTGTCTGCGCCCGCAGGTACCGCTTCAGTTCCTACCCCCGTCCCGAGTCCCCCAATTGCGACTGCGCCGCCCTCATCGAATCACCCTCATTTTCCATCCCAACCCCAGCTGCAAGAGACTCGCTCTCTTCACCCGCCGTCTCAGCCGTACCTCTCGTCGCAGCCGACTCCCCCCCAAGCTCCAACGCCGACTACGTCACCTCCCTCATATCCGACGATGGTCTCTGCACCTCCGTCACGTCCCCAATCCCAGCCATTGGCACCTCCCCCCCAGCGCTCCAGTGGTCAAAATTATGATCCAATTCGATCTGCCTTTGGTACGAACTCATCAGTTCCCGCGCCGTCTCCAGCTCCAGCTTCTGCATCCTTCAGCCCTCCGCCTCGACCCGTTTCGCCGCGGCCGTTTCGCGCCAGTGCCTCGCCTGCCATCTCTAGTATAATTGATCCCCCACAGAACGCATCGCCACCCCAGTATGCGCCGCGTCCGTACGGGTCACCGAATCGAGGCGCCACCAGTTATCCGCCGACACCAGTTACACATGCAGTTGCCCCAGCACATTCGCCATTACCTCCGTCTTCGTCGCCGTATGGGCATCAGTCTCCTTATGGGCCGCCTGCACAAACCTTGCCCCCTCAAGAAACCCAACCGCACGCTCAGCCAGTCTCATCGCATCCTCAGGCGCCACAATCTATCCCTGAGCAAAAACCATCTTCATCACAGATTCAGCAAACACAATCGGAACCAACACCAATGGAGGTTGATAATGAACCCTCGGCCACTTCAGCCCCCGATAAGGTACCCAAGAAGGAGACCAAGCCTCCTACGGCACCTTCGTCGAAACCACCCTCTCCAAAGCCTGCAAAAGCGGCGAAAGAAGCTCCTCCTTTACCCCAGGGTTCGGGCCTTATTTCCAACGCTTTATTTGGTATGGATGATAGCTCCTCCGATACCCCGGATCAACGAACGCCCAATATCATTGTACACATACCGCTCAAAGGCCATGGTAATCAAATTGTGAACTTTGCCCGCTTGGCTGAGGAGCAGTACGGATTCGCTGCTCTGCATCCACGATTAGCAGCCCACAAGGAACGCATGGCTCGTGTAGCCGCGGCGGGCGCTGCACTCGAGCGAAATGATCGCTTGGGGCGAGGGATTTCAGCAGGGGAGAGTGCAGACGAAGACCTTAGCCTTGACGTTGATCGTGACAGTGAAGCTGACGGAGAGGGCGCAATGAGTGCTGCAGCTGCGCAGACCAGCGAACCTGCCGATGGGAAGAAAAGGCGTCGCAGGAGGAAGATGGAGGAATATGATCGGGATGATCCGTTTGTTGACGATAGCGAAATGGTCTGGCAGGAACAGGCCGCTGCAAGTAAGGACGGGTTCTTTGTATACAGCGGTCCACTAGTATCTGAAGGAGAAAAAGTGCAGGTTGAGCGGTATGTCTTGACTCTTTACTCATCCACCAAGCTCAAACTAACATGTCGACTTAGGGCGGATGGAACAATCAAGCGAGGGCGTGGGCGAGGGCGTGGCGGCCGCAGTCGAGCACCTGCGACGACCCATCAACAACTTCCGCTTGCTGCTGCAATCCCGATTTCTCAAGAAACCGGTTTACCGGTCCGTGGTCCCGGGTCAAGAGGTGGCAATGTCAATCGTCGTCCTCGCGTGAGCAAGAAGGCGGAACAAGACAAAGCAGGTGGTGCACCGACATCCCACGGACGAGGCGGAGGTAACGCGGGTCGCGGTGGCTCAGCAAGCAGTCGAGGAGGCAAGGCCCCCATGGTCGAATTGGCACCTCGGCCAAGTCTTGCTCCTGCGCCCCCAGGAATGAACCCACTGGCAGGACCGGAAATCGCCATGAAATAGGTTGATATTTTCTTCCTTTTGACTCCCGTTGCACGAATACGACTTGAATGGGAAGTCACATTTCTCATTGTTTAACTGTTGTTCTCAGGTCAGCTACGAAAGAAATATGATAGCCGTGCTTGAGTAGACGTTTCGAATATTTTGTGTGCTCACTGAGCCTCGTCTCTTTTTCTCATGTATCAAGTTTTATTGTTATGGGATTTACTCTCTCGGTTTTTATGGGTCACTACTGCCCGTCGGTATGAAATCCCAGGTGTCTTATGCATGAACTGGTGTATTGTTTTATCATATCCACTCTAGATAGGATTGTTTTTTTTTTTTTTTTTCTTTTTTTTTCTTTTTTCAGGTTTAGCTGCGATTCTGGCGCTTTTCTTCATCAGAATACAACACAGTTCCAATCCTATGAGCAACTTGTATCTTCCACGCGGCCATCTCAGGCGCACCCTGGGGCTAATTGCTGAAATTGTTGGAAATGCGCTGAAGTAGGGTCATTCAGAAGACTTGCTACTAAAACCTGTTGAGGAGATTCATATATGTGGCGAATTCCCTCAACATCCCTGGGCGATGGCACGATATTCGGTTGAATTTTAACTTCCTCCACTGGTTGATTAGGGCTCACTCTCTTATGCTCTAACGGGAACATATGCTGGAATCTGCTGCCAATGTTGGACGGATAAAGCATAATAGATTTCCAGTCCACGTCATCCTCCGACACACCGGTCATGTGCTGCAGGTGGCTTGTAGCAAAGGGAATGGCCAGGAACTCCGTAGCACCGAATCCGAAGCTCAGTGCTGTATAGTAGTTGCGGCATATGCCCGCTACTGAATATATTTGAGCAAAAGTCTTGTCTGCGTGGAGAGGGAAATCCGATAATGCCTCGCAGTTGAATGTAAAAAACTTAGGCATGCCCGTCGTGAGGTCCCAGAACTGGGATGTTTGATGCTCGTGGAACAGGCCCCAACTGTGGCCGAGTTCGTGTGCAATGTTGGCTGTTACATCAGGGAGCAGGTCGGTAACGAGATTGATTTTCATCCTCGCGCCGTCTCCGCCTCTCAAACTGCGGGGCCTACCAACGGTCGTTGAGAAGGGTTCGTCTTTCTCAGCCAAACGCACCATCAAGACTTCCAGTGGCTGGTTGGCGCACCTGTGGTCCGATGCCTCTTCGAGCTTATAAGATTCCGGAAGCCCTGCTGCGTACCACAGGTCCATGGCCTTCCTTAAAAACGGGGCGAGTACTTGTTTGGCGACGGGGTTCTTAAAACAAACTGGAATCACCTTGTCGGGCCAGGGGTAGGCTGCTGCTTCTCCATTCTCATCGGGAGGAGGGAAATGAGCCCATCTAGGTTGCGCGTGATTATGAGGCCTTTCCCAGAGTCGGCTGCCGGCTTCCACTTGCGAATGGCTGACGAGAAGCAGAGCCAGGATGAAAAGAAGGACAGACCTCATGCTGCTGATGATGGTGGTCGCTTGTCGTGGTTTCTGGAGTAGAGAATGTTCAGTGAGTATTAAGGCTATCTTAATCCAAGGTAACAGGAAACTTGCGCTTTTTCAGTCGGTGATACCAACCCCAGTAAAGGGAGTTGAACGCAGTGAAGTGCAAGTTCATGGATGAGGAGAGGCAAGTGAAAGAAGCAGAGAAGGCTTAGATATGGTCAGGGAGGAGTGGTAGTAAATGAAAGCTCCAAGTTAAGCCTCCAGTGAAGACAGTCCAAGGTTTTAATAAGATAACACCTGGATTTCTGTACCTTCTCTTCCCATCACGTCTCTTTTACGATCTGAACACTGAGGCAGACTGCCATGAAGATTTCCACCCTTGCTCTGCTGCCCTTTGGGCTCTTCTTTCAAGTATACGCTGCTTCCCAGTATCAATGGCTGCAAGACCTCGCCAAAGCAGACGGTAGCTATGCCTGTTCCAAATCAGCTCCCTGCGAGATTGGCTGCTGCGGGCCTCTGTATGTCCTGCTTTCTTGCACCTTTCTTTATCTCGATTGCCACTGACACCATCTAGGGACCAAAAAACCGGTAAAGGGACTTGCGGCTTCGGTCCGGATTTCTGCGGGAAAGGATGCAGCTCATCCTGCGACAGAAAAAGCGAGTGTGATGCCGGCTGGGGAGAACAGTGGTCCAGCACATCGGCTTGTCCATTGAATGTCTGCTGCAGCAAATTTGGTTTTTGCGGTATGGCATCCTTCCCCTATTCTAGCTCTATACCAATCCAGTAACTAAGTGTGTGCTGGTCAGGAACTACACCTGAATTCTGTGGAGGCAATAAGGTGGTATCACCTGAATGCGACGGCACAAGCGCCCATAAACGGACAATCGGGTATTATGAAGGTTGGAACGTTGAAGGAAGGCTATGTGATAGTACGTATCCCACCTCAGGCTTCTCCAAAAGCGGCTCCCGTTATGCTAATCGGATGCCTCCATATAGAGATGACCCCAGAAAACATCCCTCTAGGGATTTATACCCATATCAACTTCGCCTTTGCACTCATCAATCCAGATACCTTCCGCATCGCTCCCATGGACGATAAAACGGCGTCCAGATACCGCTCCGTTGTAGCTCTCAAACGCCGCCAGCCCGCGCTGAAGGTCTGGATTGCCATAGGAGGCTGGGCGATGAACGATCCAGGTCCAACCCAGACTACATTCTCTGATCTTGCTGCATCTGAAGAGAATCAGCATGCCTTCTTCGAGTCCCTTGTGAGCTTCGTACTGAACAACGGGTTCGATGGTGTTGATCTAGACTGGGAGTATCCTGTTGCGGATGATCGTGGTGGCAAGCCAAAGGACTTTGAGAATTTCGTGACTTTCATTAAACGTCTACGGGAGAGGCTTAATCATGCTCCGAGGCATATTGGGTTGTCTATTACTTTGGTTTGTTTCCTACCTACTTTGCTTGTCTGCCTTTTTTTGAATAGTAGCTAACTGGGTATTGCCACTAATATAAAGCCCGCCTCATATTGGTATCTGAGAGGATTCGATATCGTCCATCTCGAACCGCATGTTGACTTCCTAAACATAATGACCTACGACATTCGTGAGTTCTTCCCTTCTTCGCACCTTCTCTATATCCCAAATGTTAACATAACCACAACAAAGACGGTGTTTGGGACGGCCCCATCGAGGCTCTGGGCCAATATGCCCTTGCACACACAAACCTCACAGAAATCAACCTCGCCCTGGAGCTGCTCTGGCGCAACCACATCAACCCAGAGCGCATAAACCTCGGCCTTGGCTTCTATGGCCGCAGTTTCACCCTCGCATCCCCGGACTGCGTACAAGCCGGTTGTGAATGGAGCGAGGGCGGGCGGCCTGGCAAATGCACAAACACATCAGGCATTCTCTCCGCAACTGAGGTATCGCGCATCCTCAAGGAGGGGAAGGGAATGTCATTCGAAGACAAAGAGGCCGCGGTCCAAATCGTTGTCTTTGACAAGGACCAGTGGGTTGCGTATGATGACGAGAAAACCTTGAAAACGAAGCTGGAGTTCGCGAATAAGCGATGTCTGGGGGGCACGATGGTTTGGGCTGTTGATTTGGACGACGGTGGCTTGATTGGGGCTTTGGGACAGGCAATGGGGAAGGAAAAGGAGATTGTCGTTGGTGATTTCGGCTTCAACGATTATACCACGGATTTGGGAACCAATAGAACTGGGGAGCCTCCTGGTGCTTAGGTAACTGTGTATTTACCAGCTTTCTTTAATGTGAGCTATACAGATTGGATAAGCAGACCTTTATCTAGCGGTCAATGTCAAAAGCCAGGCTTCTCATATATAAACCAAATCAAATTGCCACAACGAGCCACATAACACGCTGGCACGGCATTATTATAAGACAAGTAAAATTTGTTTTTGTTTTATTTTCATGGGATTATTGTCACATGTTTGGCTTTTCAAAGTTCCATGGATGGCATAACCTTAGGTTTGATAAACATACATTTGTGGCGGAGATAGACCAGATTAGGGCAAACACAAGGCGGATGGAGTGAGAGCAGTATTACCAGGATTAATGAAGGCAAAGCAGCTAATATCGTAGGGACTGAATACAGGATAGTCATACCGTAAAGAATGAACACCCTAGAAAATAGATATACGTAAGCAGTGAAATAGTCGGTCACCAGGTACACGGTTTATACAGCCCAAATCATCCACCTCACAATCCAGCATCCTAGCCGGTTATCATTGAATAAGATAGCCACGCTTAAATTCAGAATCGGTGAAGTGGAACGTTATAAATTCGAGGAATACAGCGTCTCAACCCCAAAAAAAGGACGAAGCACTGCACCCAAATCTTCCATTTAACAGCTATGGGAGTCGTCTTCGTCTCTCTCTCTGTACATCGTTATCCTCTTTCTCCTCCATCTTCCACTGGCCTTTCTCCCCAGTCAAGATGCGTACTCTTCATACGCTTCTCCTAGCATGGATCTTCATAGGCCCTGCAGTCGGCCACTACCTTTCCCAACGCAAAAGCTCCGACATCGACATCTCAACTTCACCCGCCAGCGTCTTGGACAGCTCCTTACATGCCCCGCGCGCCGACACCATGAGTCCCACCGACTTGAGCTGGGTTAAGATTTGGGCAGCCCTCGGGGACAGTTTCACAGCAGGAATCGGTGCCGGCCAATTATACACCATGAGCGACGCAGACGTGGAATGCTCTCGGTATGACCAGTCTTGGCCTTCGGTTCTGGAACAACGATTTGGTAGTCAGCGGTATTTCAACTATTCTGCCTGTAGCGGAGCTCGCACTGAGGGCATATATAAGCAAGCTGTGGATCTGCGGCCGGCCGTGGACCTTGTTGTTATGACTGCTGGTGGCAATGACCTTTGTTTGGTGTGTTATCTTGTCCTTTTCTTAGGAGACCTGATGGATGTGATCACTTTCTAACAACCAGTTAACTAAGTCTAAAATCATTACCACTTGCATTCTCTACCCCTTTCAACCTGAAGAAGCATGTGAAAGTCTCATCGAGCTAGCGCAGGACCACGTCGACACAATACTGAAGCCAAACATACGCGATATCCTTACCGAGCTCAACAAAAAAATCAAGAAAGACGGTATCCTCGTGTACGCTCTCTATGCACAATATTTCAACACCGAAAACGAAGACTGCGCAGAGAAACACGATTGGGCGTTCCCGAGTGTCCCAGGTACGAATGCGCTCCCGCTCACGGTTGAACGGCGTAAAAAATTCAACAAGCTTGTCAGGGACATCAATAACGCCATTAAGGAGGTCGTGGACGAATACAAATCAAACCCCAAGATTGGGTACCGCATCACAACCGCGGACTGGGATATATGGCCTCACCAGGCTGTCGTGGGCCAGTTTTGCGTCCCTGGAACGGGGCGTGATTATCCAGATGAGGATCAACCTGAATTACATTTCTTTCGGCCCAGCCTCGGGTCTAAAGAGCCCGGTGAGCATGATGATCTCAAGAGGCGAGATTTCATGTCTCGTGGAACAGTCAATGAGACTGAAGCCCAGCAATACGAGGCTGAAATATACAACTCGATGTTTTACAGCTCTATAAATCCAGCTGCGGAAGCCAAGGGAAGTCTGGAGCGTCGAGTTCCCTTTCCCCCCCACTGCCCGGGTGACGACAGCTGGACCTATGGACTGGGGCTGCCAGATAGGTGGGGGAAATGGTTTCATCCAAACGAACTCGGCCATCGCACGATAGCTTCGTTTGTGCTAGAGGCGATATTTGCTGAACGGGCCGAAATCCTAGGGGTCGCGAACGAAGCCTGCAGTAAAAAAAACCAGCTTGACTGTTACGACCACGAGGTCACGGGGAGCCGTTACGTCGCAGCAGACACGATGGACAGGACGTACAAGGAATATTGCGAAAATGTGATTCTCCGGGGCAACAGCGACGAACGCGTTTTCTATGATAACACACCCGACGGCCATAGGTACTACATTTTCAGAAGCGACAGCTCAAGCGAATTCTCCGTGGAGAATTGCAAATCGGCTTTTAAAAATCTGGTTCATGGCTGCTGGTCTGGCAGCCCGATGAACTGGAAGATGGGCGGTAGTTATACTGAGGGGGGGTTCATATATATCGTCATGCCGAGGGGGAACAAGAGGCCATGGCCCATGATCGAAGAGCCTGACGGCGAATGCTTTGCCTACATGGGTTTCAGCGAAGCCTTCTTTACCTTGCGTGGTGTTGGATGGGCGTCTTGGGATCGTGGGAGAGAGACCCTCTATAAGGCTATCTCTCACTGTACTGGCACCGATATCGAAAATAGTCAGTGGAGGTGGGAGTACTTCGATGATCTGCAGGATGGGATGGAGTGGCAAGTGAGATTCACGTTGCAGCAGGGCCACTTTTACTGCTTCGACCATAACAATGTTCAGGCTGCGGCTGGGGGTTTTACCCATGGATGTAGCGCCAGGTACGCGAGATGATAACGAGTGATATCTGGTTTCGTGAGTTGTAAATCCATGAGCTTAACTCAAATGTAAAACTTACCATGTTTTCCATTCCAATGAGTAGGGAAAATGCAACCTAGCTATGAGGCTACTAAGAAGATTTGATTAACCCAGATAACAGGCTACAGAAAGGGCCAGCGAGGTCATATCCATACCATCCATGGTAATTCGCAATCTTCATCATTTCGTGCACATTATATAGCCAGCCCGTCATGCCCAAACCTACACCAAGTCTCGCTTTAACAATAACTTCAGGTTTACTGGGCCCGCCGGTTCTCGTAATGTCCGCGAAGATCATCTACCTCTTTCTGCAAGCGCGACAGATCTGCCAGGATATCCGTCGCGTTTGATGGATGGGAGACAAAGTCCCCAGGCTCATCTGCACGTTGTTCTGAACGCAGACTGACGGGGCGATTGTTATCGTTACTGTAGTTGCTCCCGCGAGTGCGGCGAGGAGGCGGAGGCGGTGGTAGAGTATTGAGGAGTGACGATCGCTTGGAAGCAGTTCGAGGATTCGGCTGCGTTCCTAGCGATACTTCCGTAGGCTGCATGGAAGACGGTGTAATATTCTCCGATTGCAATATGAAGTTGGGCTTCGAGTCATCAAGAATGATCTGGTCACTTCTGGAATCTCTACTCCGTAATGAGGGAGTTAGTGACCGAGAGCCCGGACTCGAAGGCGTCGATGCAGTAGTCTCAATCGCAGAATGGGACTCGGACAGCTGGGAAGAGCTTGGTTTTGAAAGAGTTGACTTGGAGCGCCGCATCTGACTATGCCGTCGACTCAACGGTGGAGTGGGGGGTCGTTTGTATTGGGATTTGCTACGCCGAAGAGTATCAGTGGGCGCAGTGGATTGGC
Organism: Aspergillus versicolor CBS 583.65; assembly: GCF_001890125.1. Taxonomy (NCBI): domain Eukaryota; kingdom Fungi; phylum Ascomycota; class Eurotiomycetes; order Eurotiales; family Aspergillaceae; genus Aspergillus; species Aspergillus versicolor. The sequence continues at coordinate 2,933,210 of NW_024467526.1, read as the reverse complement.
TTGAGGGTGTGCCGAAGTAATCTGGAGCTGTTTTTGGTATTCGAGGGGGGGAAACCAATGGTACAGGAGAAGTGCCGTGAAACGAGACCCGGCTTGAAGCTTTTCCGGGAGCAGTCTGCGATGCTGGCGGAGTTATGCTCAGATCAGGGCTAATTAATTTCCCATGATGACTTTTCGGGGGAGGCGGTGGCACTCTATCCCTATTTCCAGAACGAGTCACAAGTGCGTTTGGATCTATGCCTGGTTCTAATGAGACCGGTTGACTCGATCTTCTAGAGTGTGTATATGGTGGCGGCTCATCAACTGTGCCATCTCTGCCTGATTCCACCATTGAAGCAGGCGTCTGGCGCGAGGGTAATGAGCTGGTAATCACCATACTTTCTCGCAACTCTCCACCGTTTTCGCAATGTACTCGATTATCAGTCTTCGGGTTTTGGTCGCCAGAGTGACCAGTTTCGGTTGACGATTGACTCGACAGTGTAGTGGTGCGGGTTGTTCCTTGGTGACGTTGTTGAACATCAAAGGAAGCTGTCGCTGGGGCTTCTGAAGATGTTTTGGCCCGTTCGGCCTCATAGTCACTTACATCGACATCCCGGCTGAAAGGATCCGAAGTTGATTGATCATCCGAAGTCACTGAATCGTCGGGATCTGGCGCACTGACTGTCGGAGGTGGAGTGGTACTAGCGCTGGCACTCCGCGACTGGAGGTTCGTCTGATCTGTTGCAACTGGGGGGTTTAACGGATGGCCCAAAAACATTGAATCCGGAATATTTGGTGGAGAGGTTATGGACGGAGAGGAGTGAGGCTGATGTCGATGCGCTGTACGATCTACAAGAGTCAGTCCATCTCTTGGTGGTCTCGTAGGCTCCGGTCGTTGACTCGGAAGCGGCGGAAAGGGATTCTTACCTTCTGGCTTTTTAGGGCGGAAAGGATTTAATCCAGACATCGCGGAGAGACGTGACAGGACCGGTCATGAGAGCAAGGGTAGAAACATTGGTGATGGGTGGACGCTGCAGGGAGAAGAGGGGAAGGTGAAGCTGATAGCGGAGTCGTCGGGGTCAACAAAAGAGCCGCCGCTGACGTTCCCCATGGGTTCCGGAAAGAGCTACGGCCGACACTCAATGCACAATGCACAGGGAAATTAACACTAAATCTGACGCTCTGCAATTTGTTTATAACTGCGCTGAATGCGAAATAGGCTGAAAGCTGACCGGGGGTGGGGGGGGCAAAAATAAAGTGTAGGTATATGGTACAGAGAAGAATAGCCAAAGAATAGATCGTATCCCCCATGATCCTCCCATCCAAAAAGAAAAAACACCGCCAAATACAAAGACCACAAGATAAATGTTCATCACAGTATACCTCCCTCCTGGCCCAATGCCCGAAAATAAAGGGTATCAGCTGGCCGCGTATGTAGTAAGAAGACAAAGGGAAAATGAAGGGCGAGTGCGAAAGAGAGACGGAGTCGGCCTAGTTGCTCCCCTTACAAACATCAAACATACATGCGAAAACGACTTCCCACCTTAGCTTTCCTTGTAAACGTGCCATTCGTTCTCGGCCCCGAAGAATGCTTGGGCGAGGTTTTTCCCGCTGTTGGTCGGTTGGCTGAAGGCCACCTGGTCCTTGGGGATTTCCATCCCGTAAATAAAGTTGCTTACGACGCAATCCAAAAGGTCCATCGCAATGCCTTTGCGTCGTGACGAGCCTGATGTCCAAATGCGCGAGATCCCCACGATCGCAGAGCGAGTCTCGTCGCGAACAGTGACGGCCGAGTCGGTGCCATCTGCCTGTAGAGATGCCTTGTCCACTGCGTGAGATTCCCAGATGCGCTCAGTCAAACAGGCTCCGACACACCGACTATCCTTCATATGCAAGAAAACCTTGTATCTGTCGACCCTCTCCGACTCCCCATTCTTGCGCAGATGTTTCGGTGGTTCCGTCTGGCTCCATAGGACCTCGTCCTCGATCACCGGCGAGGACAGCTCTTTACTGATAACCTCTAGGACTTTCTTGGCCTGGTTCTTCGCGGTCGGGGAGGACTTGCGATCCACTATCACCACGTATCCCTCATCAAAGCGAGTCGCCTCGTAGACCCATCGCGACGCGTTCGCCCTCATAAACGCTTTCCCTAGATCCACTCCTGTAGAGTTCATGTCGTGGAATTTCTTGTGAAGAGACGAGTCTTCGGTGTTGGAGGGCACATACTCCATGCCACAGGTCGCGCATGTTTTCCGTACCTCGTGGCCCAAGTCAAGTTGCATCTGCTTCAACGCCGGTTGCTGAGGCGCTTGTATTGCTGTTTTCTTCTTCGGGGGATCAGCAGACGCGCGCACGCTGTTGGAATTCACCTCCGACAGAGGGGTCCCATTGGACCCCTCCTTGGTGGTCGAGTGCTTGCGTTTGAGGAAGGAGAAGGTAGGTTTTCGCGTGTTCTGCGGTGGGGGTGACAATCGAGGCGGGGGTGAGGAAGGGGGAGTTGACAGTTCAGTGTCCTGAGAGCCGTCCGATAGTGCAAGGGAATTCCGGCGCGATGGGCTCGATCGCACGTTGGCTGTAGACTCGCGAATGGCATACTCAATGCTCTTCTCGGCCGCGTCTGACTCGTTGTCGGACAAAACGCGTCTTTTTTTGGCCGCGGGCCGCTGGTCATCGTCGTAGACGCGCCATGAGGACCGGCCGTATGTTTTCATCATGAGACCTCTGTCGGAAAGCTGTCAGGGGTGTTTTTGCGTGCGAGGGGCAATTAGTAGAAAGCGTACCGTTTGAATGAATTCGTTACAGTCCACGGCATCTCCCTGTTTTTGCGTGCTCGGGGTGGATGCTTCAGATCATGAGAATCGGGTGAAGGCAACCATGGGTACCCGGACGAAAGACAAAGGGGGGAGGCAGGAGCAGGTCGTGTTATGCTGCCTTGATGACGCCTGTGATGATTATTTTCCACGCACGGAAGGCTTCGGCGGCGAGTGATCGACGGATGGACAACGGGTGACGAAACGCGTGAGGACCAACCTAGCCTGATTCAGCTATATTGCTCCAGGGCCAACAGCGTGGTGACAGCAGTGACAGCGTGACAACAGTGACAACAGTGACAACGGCAGGGACAGCAGGGCTATGGCGGTTGAGAGGAAGTTCCAATTATAACGAGGCGAGGCTGTCTTGATGATGATTCTTGTGGAACTCCTTTTATTACAGCTCTGGCGACTGGACCGCTGCGACAGCCCAAGAACTGGCAGACTTCGCCTCCTGAAATCATGAGCGACCAACCATCGAGCCCGCCCCTACCTGCATAAAGTATGTCTCTCCAGCGCCCTGGTATGAGTGGATGGGTGCTCACGTCGCCGTCCCTCCTGCCGTGCGCTGGCATTATTTATTTTCTCGTCTTATTATTTATTCCCCTGCCTTGGTTGGCCCAACCCTTGCGGAAGCCTGACGCTGGATGATGCCTTCTTAGCTACGATACTTCTCCCTTTCTGTATTCTTGTCACCGTCCTCCCTGATCTCGAAGCAAGGGCTATCTCCGAATTTTTCTTGACGCTGGTCCATCGCTGGTGAGTTCGTGACTCTGGTTGATCCTGGTGAGTGACATGACTCTCCAGTCTCCACGGGTCGTAAATAAGATACGTAGAACCTGTCCAACCCACGCCCTGGGGGGGTGGACCTGGGGGTCCCAGATCCCAACTGCCTTCGCATTTCTCAAGTGCTCTCTGTACGTCTGTCTCGTACAGAAAAGGAGAAGAAAAGTAGGCTTCGTATCCTCAGTTGGCTTGGTCGAATACGCCAGCCAGCATCGAGAATCCTTGGTTCCCATCACGAGAATTCCCCAGCTGCATGCACTCCGTCCATCCCCAACATTCCTTACTGCTCTCTTGCTTCCTCTTCGTCATTCTTGCTTTTTCGGAGTTCATGGACCCGAGCCAAACGCTCATCCATCCAAGTACCCTGACCCCTCGTTCGCGGTGCCCGGCAAGCCGTCACATCAGGGCAGTCCCCCACCACGGCACTTGACTACCTTGAGCAGATGTCCTGTGCGATCGCCCTGTTGGATTGAACGACAGGAAGGGGCAAATCAGTTCCACATCTCAAGCCCATGATGATCTGCAGAGGAACATTACGGATCATCACTACATTCTACGGTGTAGACTGCTCCATACTTGGGGTCTACAGGGAGAATCAAAGCAGTCCTGTCTTCCTGTCACTCTTCTTGAATTCTCAGGCCACAAAAAAAAGTGCAAAACCGCGTCGCATCGGTAGTATCCAGCATTCTCGTGGGGTTTTGATAAAGCAGAAAACTTGATATCCAAGAATTTGCCCCAACTCGATGGGCAATGGGGCGACGCATGGAGGACGATGAAAGGCCATCGCTGGCGATCAGTATCAAGCTTAACCGCCACCCGGTGTGACAAGTGCAAAGCCTGCGAAGTGCGAGCCCTCAATGGCTGGGACATTTGGGTTTGTGCAGCATTTCAGGTGGTACATCGAGTCATTCGAAGAGATCCCACCATCCCACACATGTTGCAACTTGCATGTCGCAGTCCGCCAACCCTTGGCTATGCGGAGTTGGGGGCCGCATGTAACAGAGAAAGCGATGAACATCTCAATAGGGTGGATGAATATTCCTTCTGATGGGGGCCGAGCAGCCTCCAGGCTCAGTCGCCCACCGGACCGTTCAAAACGAAGGTCTGAGTAAGATGGCGTGAATTGAATGGCCAGAAGCCAATCGCCATGCTTTATCGAGATGACAGTTCCTTAGTCTAGGAATCCAGGCTCGTTAACGCTCGTACTCCGTATACGGGGGACTCGGGGGAATAATCTGAAGCTAGCGGAGAGCTGACTGCACGTCGCAGGGTCGAACGCCAGTGGCGGTACCGTATCCTCTTTATATATACACAGGTCATCTCACCGATCATGAGCTCCAAGTTGAGTTAGATTTTCGAGATACAGGGCCCTTTTCGCGGAGTTTGACATCGGTCGAGCCGTGCCTCTTTTGGAACTGAAGACCCGAAAAGCAATGCATTAGTTGAGACCATGTCCAATAAGAACACCATTCCCAAAGCACGTCGACTCCGTAGGTGGTGCTGACCGGAGATTCTTAAATCTCGACGGTCAATCATGGCCCAGAAGAGAAGAGTTGAACGCATAAAATGCCTCCTGAGTCCCGACAGTCCCGCGGGACGGCGGATGCTGGCGACCGACTCTTCGGCGGGTTGTTGATTTGGTGATAGTTGACAGTTCCGAACAGAAAAAGTGGTCTCGTCTTGATGCGGCCGAAGTATGGCTGGCACCTACAGGTATACGACTTATCGGACTGAATGGGGGCAAAACCCCTCCATCGAGAACGCGAGTACGCTCAATATATTTTATGCGGGGTTTACAGCACCAGCAGGGAACAGAAGAAACCAGGTGTTGCTATAAATTACCGCGTGCCCTTCAAGGTGGTTTGGTCTCCGACAACGGTGATTGACGATTCCCAGATTTGGGTGAGAACCGAAAAAACCTTCACTCCGCCTTTCTGCTCTGCGTCGGCTCTGTCTCACTCTTCTGGCAGAGAGATCTCTGATTTTTCCATTTCAACCAACCCTGCAGGCTTTCCGACCCCCGGTATTTCACGCGCTCTGTCATAATATAAGCCGTGCAGCCGCCAATTCTCCTGCGAGATCCGCTTCTTCCCTTCCATTCCCTTCCCTTCCCCGCTTCCCTTCATCTCCGAGCTTCAGTCCTTCAGCTTCGGCCTATTTTTTTTTCTCTTTCCTATCAGCACATCTGATCGTGGTCTCCGTCGCCGAATCGTCTCTCCTGCAAAAGTCCGATCCCTCACAATGTCAGATTCTCTCCAGGTAGCAGGAAAAAGAAAGCGTGCCAGTATGTGTCCATTGTCCAATAGAATCCCTCTCGCGTGCGGTGAATCCAGATCTTCTTCGCCGTTGAATTTTTCCCCTCATTCCTGCCACCTCGCCCTACAATTTCCGACCTGTCAAAATTCTCTCTCCCCCCTCGTTGTTTCAAAACCACTTTGCATCCCCTCTGCTGGAGTTGAGCCGGCGGCGAGCTCATTAGAAAGCTCCGCCATAGCTCCGGCGTCCATATCGCTGTGGTGTATCCGGTGATTCGTCACCACACACCTAGCAATCATCTATCTCTATTATCCTCTCGCCACTCTGCACATTTTCTTTCATATTATTCGCCCGCTATGGATGCTGACAGTCCGCCGCACCGCTCAGGGACTCAGTCTTGCCCTCCTCCTGAGTTGCCCCAGCTTGTCGCTGAGCAGCATGTGCCTATCCCTCCTGCCGACAAGGAGACGCAGCGTTTAATCGTGGTACTCTCCCATGCTAGTTTGGAGACGTTTAGGGCTTCTCACGGTGGGCGCAATGGCACAGCCCGGGACGAGAAGTATTCGCTGCTCAACAGCGATGAGCACATTGGCGTTATGCGCAAGATGAACCGGGACATTAGCGAGGCACGCCCTGACATTGCCCACCAGGTTAGACCATATTTCCTCCCTCAAAGTTACTCGAAAAGGGACATGAATGCTAATCTCACCGCCCGCTTCAGTGCCTTCTTACGCTCCTTGACTCTCCCGTCAACAAGGCCGGCAAACTACAAATTTTCATTCACACTGCCAAAGGCGTCTTGATTGAAGTGAACCCCTCTGTTCGCATTCCTCGAACGTTCAAGCGTTTTGCCGGTCTTATGGTTCAACTTTTGCATCGACTCTCCATTCGCTCCACCAACTCTCAAGAAAAGCTACTCAAGGTCATCAAGAACCCCATTACTGATCACTTGCCGCCAAACTGCCGCAAAGTGACGCTAAGTTACGAGGCGCCGGTCGTGAGATGCAAGGACTACCTTGAGTCTCTCGGCCCCAAGGAGAGCATTTGTATATTTGTCGGGGCTATGGCCAAGGGTCAAGATGACTTTGCGGACACCTTCAAGGATGATGCTATTAGTATCAGCAACTACAGTCTTAGTGCCAGTGTAGCATGCAGCAAGTTCTGCCATGCTGCTGAGGAAGTTTGGGATATCCTTTGAAGCTGCTTGACATTTCGGTCACTCCCTTGGTGGAGCTTGTGCCAAGTTGACGATGTGACGAATTTCCTTGAGAGAATACTATCACTAGCTTCATCGGAAGCATGTCAAATACCGAATGTTGGATATAACCTCACTGATTCCGTGCCACCATTTACTGCCTTGTGGAACCCTTGCCAGTGATTGGGTTGGATGTGTCGATTTCCTGTTTTGCCTTGCTTTTTCTTTGTCGTTCCAGCAGGCTACTTCCGGTTTATGACACCAATCGGCCCAACGATGCAGCCTCCGTCCTTACGTGGTGCAGCTATTCTTACGGTGATACACATGCCGGCAAGCCACCAGGGAACCATTTGGGTCAACAGAGTCCGTTCTTGAGGGAGCCCCCGATCGGTCCTCCAGCCACAGTACCTGTCCACTTTGCGCCTCTTCGGACATGGTACCATAACCCTGGTCCTGGTTCGCGGACGCTACTTGATGCTCTCCATGTGAGAAGTACCGCGCAGTGGCAGTGGCAGCGGCAGTGGCTCGTATTGTATTCTCTAGTTGGGCTCAATATAAATATGTATAGATAAACAATGACATAAAACTCTAGGTCATCCTGGAGCAAACGTCCTAGTTGGCGACAAAGTCCTGGCTGTCTACATTAGTAAACTTCGGGCCATTTTGATGGTCGGAGCCTTCTTTTGTATAGTATTTGAGAAAACCAACTTGTTCAATAGATTAAAATCACTAGCATTCGTACAGTATTCGATAGCTGTTTCAACATGCAAGTCGACTGTGAGGCCGGAGGAAGTTGCAAGGCATTCAGTGCCTCAGGCTTCAGCTTCGTCTGTTCCTCTACTTTGCTCTCTCACCTCAGCTTCCTCTTCCCTTGATCACAAGCTCGCCCTCCTATTATGACTCACTCGATATCTTTCGGCATTCTGCTCTCGTGCCTTGGGAATCGGTCTCATGTAATCAGTTTAGACTGAGTGGCCCCAATAATAGCTAAGGTTGGTGTTTCCTCGCAACGACGTGGCAAGCACATATCGCCAGCTCCATTGGTTTGTGGATCTCCCGTTTCAGTTTAGGGGTCCGTTCATCCGCTGACCACATTCTATGATTCTGTCCCAATCCCGTATTACGACTCATGTGGGCTATGGATGGATTATGGCACTGTTGGTCCCGCTGGATGACCGCGCTTACGATCAACGGCCACCAGGCCTCAGCTTCCACAGTACATCAGGCTCTCCAAAAATAGCCTCCTGCATTTGGGAATCGCTGCTGGTGAGGCCTGAATCCTTGTTCAAAAGAGCTTGGTCTGTGAGTCAAAAGCGATGGAGCAATTGAGTGGGTATTTCCGAGCGGTCAGATCGCACCGCCGGCGACTAGCAGCAGCAAACATGCCCAAAGCAGGAACGAAACGGCCCATTGTCAGAGAAGCAGGCGACAACGCCGGCAAGAGCCTAAGAGGGGCCATTCGTGGCTCTGTGAAGTCTGAACTCTTTTTTCCTTCGACCGTTTCGACTCTCCCATTTGCTGTTCCATCGTGATTGGCAGTCGTGTGCCCAGTCAGACAGCCTAGCCTTTGTTGTCTGTCTTCGCCCAACCAAACAAGAGGATGTTCTTGGGGCGTCCACTCCATGGCCCCCGTGAGCGACAAGTGACAGCCAGGTTCATTCTCAGCAGAGAGCCGATGAACTAGCTGCATCTCAATGTCACGCTTTCGCCTTGTGCAATATCCGGCGCCAGAGTCCGTCAGGCTCATGCTACAACCAATCAATACCGTCCACCTTTTTCTTCATCGCTCGCCTCACCAACTAAACTTCATTGATGTTGCTTGGATTCGGTCGTGAGCGGTACCCACCCATTTCCTAATCGGCAGGGCCACCTACAGGGCCCCCATCAGGCTTCTCCACGATGACCTGGCTGTGATTCCAGTCCTGTTCGACCCCTCGTGGCGAGCTTCACCGATAGGACCGTCGTGGGTCTCTGCAATTTCATGTATCCCGATAGGAGCTTGGGTTTCCCGGACACCGCCTGTATGGCTGGGCTCTTGCTGGAACCATGCAGTCCTGCCCGCATGAATATCAAGGCTCTCACGGGGATGGTTACGAGATCATCGTCCTGGCAGCTTCTCGTTGGACGACGTGGGCATGCTTCAGGGATAACTCCAAAGGGATGTGGAAGCCTCTACGATGTCCTTTATTAACTCCCTTCAATCCTGTTTCTAAATACCATCTTTACTCATCTGCTACATTTCTACTCATAATATTTATCAAATTACTTTGCCTTTGACGGCTCTGAAGCCCCGCTACCACTGCTCTCGAGCATCACGTCCGAAATATATTTTATCCCCCTCTCATTGCTTCTCCAGATATCAGTTCTACCTGCCTCCCTTTACCATTTGCGCTTCTCTCGGTTCAAGTCTCGCTTCTCAGCGAGATAATCCATCTGATTGAATATGCCTTTATCCCACTTAACATTGACCGTTTCCAACCTCCCCACCTCCACGTCATTCTTTCTCTCCTGCCTCCAGCCCCTTGGCTATAAATTCATTGGTCGTCATGACGACTATATTGGCTTTGGACAGAATTCTAACGAACCTGCCGATTTCTGGATCACAGAGCAAAAGCCGGGGTAAGTAGGCCCTGAATGCAAATACCCTTCCTATCCTCTATAACGATATAACTAAGAAAGTTACAGGTTTCCCGCCGGTGCAGCTCATGTTGCGTTTCCCGCCCCCTCAAAAGATGCTGTAAACTCGTTCTTCATTCACGCCCTGAAAGGCGGGGGCAAGCTCCACGGGGAGCCCAAAACTCGGGATTCTCATTCGGGCTACTTCAGTGCCGCTGTGATGGACATGGACGGGAATAGCATTGAGGCCGTGTATCGACCTGAACGAGACACGAAAAGCATCACCGGCAGCACCGTGTCCAGATCAGTCGTTAGCAATAGCCAACCTGCTCTTGCACTTCTTGAGAACGGCTCTGTTGTCTCGAAGGCCACCACTGCCAAATCCAATGCGAAATCCCACGCATCTAAAGCGGCTACCGCTGTAGATCGGGTAATTCCATCAGAGCGTGCTCCGACGGTCGTTTCATCTCGCGAAATCCAGAGAGCGCCCCAACAAGTTCAGCAAGCGCCGCCGACCTATGTCGTTCATACTCAAGCAGCACAGAAAACTGACGACGGTAAGGCTGCCAAGACGATCGTTGGCACACTCATCGGCGCTGCTGCTGGTGCTGCCTTTGCCTACGCCATGTCCAAAGGCGATTCGGAGCCGAGTGAACCAACATCCTCTCCCAATCAACCTCCACAGTTCGCTCCCCAGGAGTTCCGTCAACTTCCCTCGCAGGAGTCCTCACCAGCATCCTCTCATTACCAGGGCTACCGAGCCATCGAGGCACCTCCTGCTGCTCGAAGCATATATTCTCAGGCAGAATCCCGGCCTCCGCTAAGTCGAAGCGTCACATCTAAGAACCCTTGGGCAAGTACCGTCTACGAGGGTACAGAATTCGGAACCAGAGGTCCAAAGGGAAGCATGTACTATGATGATGGCGGCCGTCGCGCCTCAGAAGGAAGCGTCTACAACCAAAGTGAACTTCCCCTCAGAGCGATCGAGTACCCGGGGCCGCACGAGTCTCAGCAGTACCAGCCCGACGTGAGCACCCTAATCAGCTCCTTCCGCGACAAATCTCGAATTTCCGAAAAAGCGGGAAGCGTTTACTCCACCTCTACCATCAAAGCATCCAAAACCCAGCATTCTCATCACTCTCACCAGTCTGTCACAAAGTCCCACTCTGGAAGCACGGCCTCATCAACGCGGACAGCCCGCCAGATCCCTCTCCCTGAAGGCTCAACAGCCTCGTTCGCGTCTTACCGCAGCGGCGCTAGGCCTGCACGATACGACGACGTGGAAGTCGAGACGCATGTCACACCTGACGACTCGATCAGCCAAGCTGGCGGCGACTCGTCTAGACGCTCCTCTCATTCCCATCGCTCTCGCCAAAGTCACCACACCCATAAGACAGGTACCTCCAGACGCTCGAGTAAATTCGACGAGCCTGTCCGGCCAAGTGACAGCGTCAGCCAGGTGTCGAGCCATGCCTCCAAACGAACTGTCAAGGCCGGTGGGAGCATCGCGGGCGGTGGCTCCAAGGCTGGTTCGAAGATGGGTTCTAGTCGGAGAGGGAGTCAGGTTGTGTAAAGTGAATTTGCACCTTTTTCCCGATTTATTTCCAATTCTTCTAATCTGGGCTTTGCTTTCAATCCTTTGGGGGCATCGTCTAGTTGCCATTTTCTACTTTTCTTCTTCAATCAGATATGAAGGCTGCGTTCCAGACCAGACCAGACAAACTTACTATACAGCTGTTTCAATGATGGCTTTTTTTTCCCCTGCTTTTTTATATTTCATACTGCATATCGCATATCGCATACAACTTACAAGACCGTGCGTGGTTCATTGGCTTAAGCATATATTCTACAATGCATACATAACAGGCGTCTATCATGTTATATTAGCAACATTATTTTTTATCACATACTCATAGCACAAACAATGAACAGAGGCTTTTACCTATATAATGCAATGAAGACCATGGCGTGTGTTGGGAACAGACAATCTAAGTCGGGTAACTTGAAGAGATTCATATAAGACATTGTAAAAAAAAGGCAGTGACATACAAAAATATAGCAAGTAGTTTCGGACAACTGGTCTGAAATGGTCTTGTCTCAATACTATACTACCACTACTTACTACTAAGTAGTTATTGATACAACCCAGTTCTCCTTTAATAGCGTCATTGTCGTTCCTCCTACCGCTACTACTCACGCACACCAGTCTGCCGTGGACCGTCCGCAGGCAAGCCTGCGCAGTCGCATCGACAACTTGGCGACCCCGACCCAAGGAAAAATAATCATGCTCGGGTTATATTGTGAATCACATAACATTGTCCGACTCCATTCAGTAAAACAAAAATGCCATGAATGCATAATGAGGTGGTCATAATGATCGTTGGATATGACATTTCCCGCCAAAAGGAGAAACCCGAAACAAACTAAGAATAGATTCAAAACACGCGCAAATGGTCCGTGAGAAAAACAACGAAAAGATCTACGATCACGGTACGCCGGGCTTCCTGTATGTTGTCACAGAGCGAGTGAATACGCAAAGCGCTTGAGAAGACCAAGTGTGGCCGTGGAAACTTGACAGGCGAAGATCAGATGGCGTATTTGCGAGTCCATTCACGTGCAGTTGCTTCGTATCGGGGGCGGTCGGTCTTGTACACGTGCGCAATCTCAGGCACCAAGGGGTCATCCGGGTTGGGGTCTGTGAGCATGGAGCAGATCGAGAGTAGCACTGCATTTCATGTCAGTTTCGCAAAAAGACGTGTGGAGAAAGCCGGTTTGACTGACCTTTAGAGATTGTCAGGGCAGGGCTCCATTGGTCACGGAGAATGTCCAGACAGATGCTGCCGTTCGAGTTGATGTTGGGGTGGTAGATCCGAGTGTTGAAGTTGACCTTTGGAGGCTTGAATGGGTAGTCGGTAGGGAAGTGAATCGTCAGGAAGAACACGCCGCCTGAGTATGGGGAGTCACCCTACAGCGATAATCTGTTAGCTCATATAATCATGATACCTCGCAATAGTAACCGTTTGCGAAAGGAGAGAATCTGACGTACGGGACCCATAATTGTTGCTTGCCAGTGAAACTATTCCGAGAAAGTATACGTTAGTCCTGACTGTCACTCTGCCGTATCGCATGAAGGGACCTGCATCCCAACAGCCCCGCGGTAAAGGCGACTGTCGAGAAGGACAGACATGGGTTGGAAAGGCATACCAGATCTTCTCCGGCAGGACCGGCAGAGCAGGAAGAGGGAGGATCACTGTATCAAGATTCGTATGTTAGCATCGTGTGTGCAAAGTTGAAATTTGAGTATAGTCGCTGGCGGGCGGGTATTATCGCCCCCGCGATATGGTGGGGTGGAACACTGAAAGGAGGAATGGCTTACCGGCCGAGATCAGTGAGTTCCTTGTTAATTCTCTTGAGAGCCATTTTTGTTGATGTGAAGAAAAGAAAGAATAAACAGAAAAGAAGTTCTCAAACAACCGGTCGACGGTTGAGCAATGAGTGGTGTTATCGAATTTGAAGGCGGGTATCTGCAGAGTCGAGTGTCCACGGTCAGCAACGGTAGAGAGAAACTTTCTGCTTTGATTGACGAAGTAAAAGAAAAATAGCAGGAAGCTCCGAAACGGACAGTAGTCGACAGAGAGAAGGCAGAGAAATGTCGGGGACAGAGCGGGTGGTTATATACTCACAGGTTTGAGATTACGTCGCGCGAGGCTGGAGGAGGGGAAATGAAGAGAGAAAGAGAGAAGAAGAATGAGAAGCGGGAAGTGAGTGGGAGTGGAAGAGGATTACAAAATTACAAATAATACCGTCGCCGGGCGTTACCGTCACTAACCAGCTTTGACAACAATTGCGGGCTTACCGCCTGATGGATCAGGTCACATTGGGCGCTTCCGTACCGCTTTTTACAATACTGTACCGGGAGTGCACCAGCCACCTACGCCACAACGCCCCACTACCGCCTCCGCCCAAATGGGAAACTATACAATAAGCCGGGTGCCCATCATGGCCGACGAGAGAATAAGGCAAATCGCCCAGATCTTCCGTCGTTGTGTTTGGCTTATAACATTTGGTTGTATCTAAATCAATGGAAAGTCTGAGTAATCTCATCTCAACTAACTAGATTCCTAGACAATCATTCTTCATCTCCAGTGGAACCGCCGCACTTGGGTGTTGCCACCAGCCCGAGTCGCCGATTCGTGGTTCTTACACTAACTGGACAGGGACTAATGAACAAGGCTGAGTGCCGTTTGCTTGAAATTTCCAGGAGCCTCGATGTTTTATTCATGCTTCCGTAAGGCGGCAAAGCGGACACTCCAGACGCCCTATGTTACGAGGTGCCGCTATCAACGGTGGCCTTCGCCCAACATACTATTATTGACCCTTTCTAGGTACGCTTGGCCAGCCCTGCGGAACCGAAACTTTTACTCTATTTTTGACACGCCCACATGGAGGAGATCCACGTGATTTCATAAGTTTGAATATCATAAGGGTCTAGTAGTCTCAAATCTCTCTAAGGAACAGGTATAGTTGCTGCCCGGAAAAAGTCTCAGGAGCATGTAATCGGCTTCTTTTTCCCTATACAAACGCCTGTACACCAGTAATAGCGCGGCCCAGGATCAACGCTAGAACAAGTCAGTTTCTACTTGTCAAACCAATCATATACAACGGACACTTACCATGGATATCACTTTGTCCCTCATATGTTTGCACCACGAATAGGTTCGCTACGTGCCGACCAATGTGATACTCATCACTGGTAGCATTTCCGCCGAAAATTTCTTGGAGTCTGTTTACGGGAAGTGGGTTAGAAGAGCCGGAGTGTAGCAGTGGAGGTGTAACTTACATCCGAGAGTTGGCAAGCGCCCGGTCACAGTTTTGCCTCTTGATCAATGAAATCATCTCCGGTGTGGATTTTCCAGCGTCCTTCAGTCTGGCAACCTGGGTTGCGGCCAAGGTACCATATGTAGCATCCGTGGCGGCATCCGCCAGCTTCTTTTGAATTAGCTGGTACTTTGCCAGGGGGTTGCCCTTGAATTGCTTCCTTTCCAAAGAGTAAGTCCTGGCACGATCAATGCAGTCCTCAAGAGCTCCCATGGCTCCAAAAGCAATTCCCAAGCGAGCACTGTTGAGGCAGGTAAAAGGTCCAGTCAAGCCCTCAACATCGGGGAACATGTTCTCCGCGGCTACCGGACAGTCGTCCAACTGGATCATTCCTGTGATAGAAGCGCGGAGAGCGGTCTTGTTCTTGAGCGCAGGCGTCTCGATCGTTCCCGGTGGGCATTTGCTGCGCTCGACAGCAAACCCGCGAATCTTCCCCGTGCTTTGCAATTTGGCCCACACAACCAAGACGTCGGAGATAGGCGAGTTCGTAATCCAAGTCTTGCTGCCGGAAAGGAGGTATACACCTTTTTGTGTAGGGTGTTCACGCGCAGTTGTCTCCATTGATCCGGGGTCAGAGCCGTGATTTGGCTCGGTAAGACCAAAGCAACCTGCCAGCTTGCCCTTAGCCAGATCCGGGAGAAGTCTGTCTTTGAGTTCCTGGCTTCCGAATTCGTGGATGGCAGTCATGGCCAAGGAGCTCTGTACAGACATTCCTGATCTATACCCCGAATCCACGCGCTCCACCTCCTTCGTGATTAAACCAGAAGCAACTGTGCTTGCCCCTGCGCAACCATAGCCTTCAATACTGGCACCGAGTAAGCCAAGCTCGCCCATCTCTTCAAGGATCTTTCGGTCATAGTCCTCATTTCGATAAGCATCTATAAGGAGAAAATAGTCAAAGAATTAGCAAAGACATCCTTCTGAAATGCGGCTCGTCGCAGCGTAGAGATGTTGCGCGCATCGGATCACACGACTTACCCAGAACCCGTGGCTGCAATCTTTCTTGGCAATATTGTCTCGCGGTATCCTGAATCGCAAGTTCTTCCTCTGTATATAGCTCCGATGCGAGCAGGGGGTCTTCCCAATTGAAGGTTGTAGCATATCCACGCATAGCAGCGATTCGTGGCACGTTGCGGACCTGGCCTAGCCGGCCTGCCGAGCGCGCGGCGGTACGAAAAAGAGAAGAAGAGTTCATTAGGTAGAAGTCAAGAATTATACCATAGGTATTGGTGAAGGCAATTGAGCTTCAGTATGCTTCGAGCAGTTGAGAGAAAGATAGTACGTGGTGGCGCGAAGAGGTTTTGCGGGGGAAGTTCTCCAAGAGGCAAACCTCGGCAATATGTTCGGAGGATCTCTAAGTGACCGACCAGAGACGAGCCCAAGGGTAAAGGTGACAATACAACGCAGATTGTGTTAACCAAAGTATAGATACGAGACTGCTATACCCTGCCTTTGAGCCTCACTATATAGTTGAATCAACCCGAATCCCGCGGAGAGGCCAGGTGCTGCTTATCAGTATATCCGCGGGAGGCTGTTGGAGCCGTCGGAAATACCAGCCAATAACCGATCCAAAGCCGGCACCTCATTGGAGGCGATCTTCCACCTTGCTACTCAGTAGTGTAGTCCCAACTACATTACTTGGGTATTCATTCAATATGGATTTTACAATCATTAAATTTCTATCAGTATAGTACCGTACAATCGTAATGGGTAAATCCACAATACTATTACCCCACCCCCAAAAGGCCGCCGCATTACATTGCCCTAGGCGGAACTGAGCAATATGGGCCGGGCTGTTCACCTCAAGGCGCGGCGCATTGCCGGCACTTGATGAAATGAGGACGGTCAGTGAAGGCTTTACAGTATACATGCATGATAGCCGCCACACAGGGCACCCACGCATCGCCTTTCGCCCAGGATCTTTTCCAGTACGTAATTGGGTTCCCAAGTGAATACTGGTGCAACAACGGCAGTCCAATAAGATCCGACCAAGGGGTTCCTTTATGAAACTGGGCCATATCCGACTTGTGTTCGGAGGAGGGAGAGCACACGAGACAATGACCTGATGTCAACCTCTAGGTTCCCCTCAATCCGGGGGTTCTGCCATGATCCAGAAGATATGACAAGGCTATCAAGCAGGCATCTGGGATTGAAGAAAATCGAACACTCCAGTGGGGAAGTATTCTTCATCAAATCCCCACAGGTCAACCATCATGGGATCCACGGAACCCTCAGAAAGTCCGTTTTGTTGCTTCATTTCGGATTCGAATCCATTGCCTCTCTCCGCAGATAAAGGAGCAACCCCTAAGAGGGGAGGTGGGTGATTCAAGATCGTGTCACGCTCGCCTAATGGTTCCGCTCCAGGAATTATTACAGGTTTGAACATTGAAGCATTATCACGGGGCCTGTGTCCAGAGGGCTGTTGTGAGCCGCAGGTTCGCTTTTCCCATTCCTCAAGTCCCGTGAGCATTTTCCTTAAGCCACGAGATATATGATGGCTGAGATGGCGCTCACTAGCTCGCTTGCTACATGACACCATCAGCTCAATGATTCGGCCGACCAAAGAACGCACATATGACACGTCGATATGGAGGCCCGCGGACGCAATCGAATTTTGCTGGCTTTGGCCGCTCTGGGTAGCACTCGAGCAGCCCTTAGCAGCAATCTTCAAAAGGAAGACGGCCGCAAATGTGATCATACTGTGGAGGTACAGCGGAACACCAACCAAAGCTCGTTGTATGTCAGGTTCATCCAAGACTACCATGAGTGTTCCGATCGCTGATTCAATAGCTATATTTGCGCGCTTTTTCCTTTCAGTAGACATGGGACGCGTCGAAGTCGAAGAGTGATAGGTTCGCAGCGCGACAGAATTTAGCTGCAAGCGGCAGAAATTATAGTGTAAGAATACAGCTTTGTAAGGGTACGCACCAACATACCGACTTCCAGCTGCACCAACAGGCGGTCAGTAAGGCAACTCAAAACGTCACTCGCGATGGGGTAATAAATGATCATACCTAAACGTGGTAGCCATGCGGATCGCCAATCCCCGAGGTCAGCGTCAAATTTGTCTATCGTAGAAAATTCACTTTCTGGAACCTCTAGGTCAACGTCGGGGCCGAAGGCATGGTATATCCTAGTGAGTATAATGAACAAATCCACCTGGCTGTGTAGGCGGAGGTCAGACTGTGATACCGATGGGGAGAGTATAAAGGTGTGATGATTTGTGATGCTGTAGTCTTCGTGGATTATAGGTGGACGCCCGTAGGCAATAGAGAAGTGATGTTCTAAAGTCTGAGGAGGTCAGCATCTACTCGAATATCGCAGGCGGGGAAAGAATCGCGCTTACATAGAGGAGATACCAAAGCCTAGCCTGTTCTTTGTGTTCCGGAGAACCCAGCGTGGCTCTTCGGTAGGCTTGATGGAGGTTACGTTCCGTCGCAATCCGCACTGCATACCCTGACAGCTTCCAGCTTACATCGGCGAGCCAGAATGCCCCTATACACAATGCGCGCAGATCATCTAAAGTATGATGCCTGTCGAGCATCGATTCCGATGCCAACTTTGCGAACTCGGTATAACATGTATCGAAAGTCCGCTCTTTATTAGGCAGGTGGAGAGCGGTTACGGCGAAGATGGCAGCAGAGAGCATAGAAGATGAGTTCCGCAAAGATGTGAGATCCTTATGCACCAACAATATACCATCCCATAGATAGCGGTTCAGGACGCGGTCGAAATGATCAAACAATTCCTCTGCTTCTTGTAGATCCACTGCTCCGCGAGAAACAAAATCCGTTACGAGATCATGCGCATGCTGTCGTTCAGGAGAACTAGCCCGGATATCACTCAGCTGAGTCACTTCATACAAACTTCCCATCGGAGCAGTAACCAATGACGTTGCACCATTCTCTTCCTTATCAATAGCATATTGCGGTGGTGGTGGCTGTTGTTGTCGTTGTTGTGGTTGCAAGGTGGTTGTAGGCGGGTTCGGTTTCTCAGCACCAGCGTGGGCTGCGATATCAGTTGACTGCGTCGGTCTATGACCCATATTCGGAGGGGTATCCTCTATTGACGCCGTTGACTCTTTGCGACCTCTCTTTCTAGGAGGCAGTTCAGCCGACCTTCCGAACGCTTGGTAGTACGACAACTCAGGTAATTGAGCTTTTCGAAGTAAATCGGCCATGGCAAGCTCAATAGTCGACTTCCACCTGCAGTGTAACACAAAGCCAGTTAGCAACTCCTTATTAGATCACAGGCTGCAAGTAGGGGGGTAATATTTACTCTGCTTCGTCGTCAAGCAATGTCTGGAGGCTTTTGTTGACGACGCACTCTAAGCCCATCCGGCGACATCGTTGACAAATAGTCTCCCCCGCACTCATATCACATCGGACCTTATGCCGCTTGCACTCCGTGCAAGCACGTATCCTTCGTGATATCTTTGGGACATGATGCGGGCTCTGACGTGCGTCATTCTCCGACTGAGATTGCTGGAGGGCGCCCCGGGGGGACGACCCCGAGGAAGCCTCGCCATTGGCTTCAAAGTGAGGGTGACTCCTTTTCATTGTGCAACGAAGGTGCTCATCGCCTAGCATGGGGCGCTGTCATCTACTTTCCAGGGTTCTCTCCGCCTTATCGTCTGAAAATAGAATCTATGCTATGAAGCAGCCGCAGGCGATTCAAATGGGGGAAAGGAGGGGGTAAGTTTGGCGGGTTGGAGAAGATCGGGGCCGGTCGAATCTACTGCTCCTCTCGGAGTAGGCTGACACTCAAGCGGCCGCTGGTCCCTGTGACCTGCAATTTGTCTGCGGACTCCGGAGCCGAAGTGCAGGGAAACAAATTCCGATGGTCAGATATATGGAGAAATCACGGCAGAGTCTTCCCTCATCAATTATCCTAGATTCCGTCCCAAGGTCGGCTGGCGTTCCCAGACCCGATCCTCTGCACCCAACTCCGAGCCTTTGGACCGGAAACTTGGGGAAATCAAGTGGGGTTGGTCACATGTATCAGCGCTTGCCGCCGCTATTCCAGATACGGTCTAATGATGTCGGCGCGTTCAACGCGTTCTCCGGCCGCGCCTGGCCCTCTTGCCTGGATATGCTCAGCACTTCAACCGCAAACCTGTGATCTTGAGCCCGTCCTGCTCTGAATAGGTCAGAAAATTCAATATGGGTATTAAG
Organism: Aspergillus versicolor CBS 583.65; assembly: GCF_001890125.1. Taxonomy (NCBI): domain Eukaryota; kingdom Fungi; phylum Ascomycota; class Eurotiomycetes; order Eurotiales; family Aspergillaceae; genus Aspergillus; species Aspergillus versicolor. The sequence continues at coordinate 2,913,516 of NW_024467526.1, read as the reverse complement.
CGTGAGTAAATCTCTTATTTTTATTATCAAGCTGGCAGATCCCCGGATTTTTTGCTCATTGCTGCCGTGACTCCCAGACCTCTACCAAGTGATCTCAGAAAATGCGCCAGATGCTATCAAAGCAGGAGATATCAAAGCTCATTTCGGCCGAAAGGTCGCCATCGTATGTTATATCCCTCAGTTTTTCGATTGGCATTGAGAGTCTTCTTGTCATGGCTAACCTGCTCTTTTTCGAATATAGGATGCGTACGTTATCGCCTGACTACGAAGACTAGAATCGCCGGGATTCAATGCTAATAAAATGCCACAGATCGATGAGTATCTATAGTTTCCTCATTGCCGTACGCTCAGAAGGCCAGCAACTCATGAGCGACACCGGAGAAACTACGTCGCACCTTATGGGCATGTTTTACCGGACGCTACGGATGGTAGACAATGGAATCAAACCTCTGTATGTCTTTGATGGAGCTCCACCGAAGCTCAAGTCGGGTGAACTAGCCAAGCGAAGTGCACGGAAACACGAAGCCACCGAAGCACACGAGGAAGCAAAGGAAACCGGTACCGCAGAAGACGTCGAAAAGTTCTCGCGGCGGACTGTACGGGTGACAAGGGAGCACAACGCTGAATGCAAGCAACTTTTGAAGCTGATGGGGATTCCGTATATTGATGCCCCCACTGAGGCGGAAGCGCAATGTGCTGTGCTTGCCCGTGCAGGGAAGGTCTACGCCGCGGCTTCCGAGGACATGGATACACTGTGCTTTGAGTCCCCCATCCTGTTGAGGCATCTTACTTTTAGTGAGCAGAGAAAAGAGCCCATCCAGGAGATCCACTTGAACCGTGCGCTGGAGGGACTGAACATGGACCGTGATCAGGTACGTAACTTATTTCGCTGGGAGTGGCGCTCGGTTTGCTTATTTCTGTTTGACATAGTTTATCGATCTTTGTATATTGCTCGGATGCGACTACCTAGAACCCATCCCCAAGGTTGGGCCCAACACCGCCTTGAAGCTGATACGAGAATACGGCACCTTGGAAAAGGTGGTTGAGTCCATCGAGAACGATTCCAAAAAGAAATACACCATGCCAGAATCCTGGCCCTACCAGGACGCCAGGGAACTCTTCATCAACCCTGACGTCCGAGACGCCAACGATCCCGAATGCGACTTCAAGTGGGACGCACCTGATGTTGACGGCCTAATAGAGTTTCTAGTGAAGGACAAGGGTTTCAATGAAGACCGAGTGCGCAACGGCGCTGCCCGACTACAGAAGAACCTAAAGAGCGCACAGCAGTCCCGTCTGGAGGGCTTCTTCAAGCCTGTTGCCAGGACGGACGCAGAGAAGGCAAACCTCAAGCGCAAGCACGATGAGAAGATTCAAGAGCAGAAGAAGCGCAAGAAGGATGAAGCCAAGGCGAAAAAGGAGGCGAAGTCGAAGCCTCGGGCTGCTGTATGAGGTCTGTCACTGTACCAAAATAATAAAAAGGATCACGACCACATGGCTGGGAAGGGCGTTCATCGGTGTAATTACTCCGGAGTGAGGGTTGAAAATTTGTTCACAACATTAGCTACATGGACACATACCGAGGGCCTCGATGCCCAGTATCATCTGCTACTCCCTTTTCCAGTCCCGTAAACGGCCGTTGTAGCTCCGCGGCAAACGACAACAACAATTTCCGCAATGGCTGCTACCGAGGTGGAGGTGTCGCGATCTCGCGCGCAAAGCAGCTACCAGGGTCTAAGTTATATAGACTTGAGTGTGACATAGACCTTGTCGGTCCCTTGTGCAATATATACTGTGCTCGACACGCTATTTGTAGTTTTGCGCCTGGTGGTCTGACGCCCTGAAACTCTTGTTTGTTGTTGATCTGCTTTGTGTGCGGGGTGCGCGTTGCGCGTAGCGCTGAAGCCAAATCGCAAAACACCTCAGCCAATATATGGCATCTTTTTATATATTAACGTAGCGGTGTAGAATAAAATATAGACAATGGTTTTAAATATTAATATTTGTTAAGGCTGGAATTGGTTGCGTGTAAACGCATATGGTGTTTGCTGTGTGGAAGAAATATATATTTTCGGAACGTGGGCGTTATGACGTGCCATATTTCCCATCAATTAACTAACTAGCTTTCCAGGGAATAACTAAGGATCACGCTACACAGTGACTAATTCAATGCATAATAATCAACCAGCAAACTACATATACAACTCCACTAATTGTTATTTCCGATTCTTGAACGCTACGTAGTATCTTGATGTGCTTCGCAGCCAAGCATTCCGCGGCTGTTTGCGGCCATGATGTTAGTGAACCGCGACGGATCCAGACACCGAGAGCACCTTCAACAGCGTTGCAGCTTGTGATTCAACATTTTCTTTGTTCCGCATAGGCCAATAATGGATTGAATTAGAGCAGGAGCATGGGCCTTGCGTGGACCAACTACTAAGCATCAAATTTCTTGGCTCGGGTGCGTGAATTAGTATCCAGCATTCAGAGTAGAGAATCCGGGGAACGGGGCAGCGGATCGTTGCTGTCAAGGTCCTGTTCGTCATAATCCAAGTTACTGAACTCTAAAGCGAGTATACATAGGTTTGCACTGCGGGACGCACAGCCTCGCCAGCAAGAGTGGCGTGTAGTTACTGCGCAATGCCCGTCAACAAGAGCGGACAGCCAACCAGGCAGGCAGCCAAACCACGGATCCAGATCTGGATCACGCAGAAGCAGAAGCGAAGGTGTAAACTGGGTGGCCCGGCGGAGAACTGAAACCTTCGAGCAGACTGCTTGGGCCCATACATCATCTCCCCTCGTGACTTGTTTTGGGCCCAGCCCACGAGGGCCCCTTACTATCTAGTCCCGTCACCTCCCAGCGCCCGGATGCAGTAACCCAGGGAATCCAATGCAAGGGGATAGATCTACCTGGACGTAGACAGATACCTGAGAGGCCCAGTCGCCTACTGGCTTCAACGCTCCCGCGCAAAATGCTAGGAGGCAATGAGCTTGATTGAACCGCAGAGGTTGTTGCATCATCGACTGGAAGGCCGTCTCATCTGGCGCTCGACTAGACCAGTGATTTTGAAGCCGTAGCGCGACTTCCACTCCACAAACTAGGATAAATGAAAGCGCCTGGATCAATATAATAAGTACGATCATCAACAATGCGCCAAATTTGCCAAACTGAGTGAGCGCGCACGTTTTTGTGTGGAGCGACAAACGCTCGGGAACAAGCTACTACGCAGGAGTGATGCGACCTGAAAGAGCGCAAACAGTCGCGACTCTCGACGCCAGAAGAGTGTTCCAAGCCGCTCAGTTGGAATGTTCATCGAGTGCCGATCGACTTAAAGTACCCTACAGAAAAGGAAATTCCCGGGGGGTGGACAGAAGGAGGGATAAAGAACTTGACGGGGGACGCGTTGGAAAGTTGGGAACGCAGAGTGGGAAAGCGCCGGGTCAAGAGGCAGACGAACACCAACATTTTGACGAATGTTTACTGCCAAAGCACAAGGGATTAAAAATTCCAAAAAAATACGTGAGTAATCTAGATTGGCCAACCAGCGGGGCGGAAAAGGCACAAATAAAGAAGAAGCGAGAGCGAGGCGAGAAAATGGAGGGAAGAGAGGAGCAGCTTGACGTGTTTTGCTGGTTGCGAGTGATCTTGTGTCAACACCGGCTGCCCTATATAAAGCGCGCATGCCCCGCGGCCTCCCTTCCTTTCGCTCTCGATTCTCGACTCTTTTCTACTTCCACCATCTCTCCACCCACACTTTCCGTCGCCTGTCGCTGATCTCTCAGTCTCCAAGATCTTCTCATCTTCTTCTAACTTCCTATTTGATCATCTCGTCTATCCCTCCTTCACCATGCCTCCCAAGAAAGCTACTTCCACCGCGGCCAAGAAGTCGTCTGCCGGCCCAACCCACGCCTCCTACCGTGGTATGTTTTTACTGATCTTTCCACCCCACCACTTCGCGTCATGATAAATCTAGTATCGCTGTAGTCGCGAATAAATGCTGATTCGTTTCATATAGATATGATCAAGGTCGCCATCCTGAATGTGAGTTAATCACGCTGTTTCTGGGCTACCCTTGGATGATGCTGTCGGGCGGGAGCAACCTCCCGACCGTGACACGTCTCCTCATGATCATCCCAACACCACGTCGAATTCTTAATTTTTTTTCATCGTAATATCGATCGCTAATCCCTTTCGCTTCAGCTGAAAGAGAGAAATGGTAGCAGGTATGTTGTTTTGATGTTCTTGCTCGCCCCAGTTCAACCCGCAGCTCAGCGGCGTCGCGACCTCATCGTCCTCTGTCATCATCACCTTGTCGCGTCGCAAACTAACCACCGAATCTTCATAACAGCCGTCAGTCGATCAAGAAATACGTCCAGGCCAACAACAAGCTTGCGCCTGCTTCCCAAAATGCCTTTGATAGCCAGTTCAACAAGGCGATCAAGGTTGGTGTTGAGAAGGGTGATTTCCTTCAGCCCAAGGGTAAGTTTGATCTCTGTCGCGCACCCCAACCCACCACCCTTTTTGCACTGCGCCTGCTTCTGCTTATGCTGAGCATCTTTCTAACCCATGATGCCGTCTGATTTTATCTTATTTTATTTTCGGTCTTTTTTGAAGTAGATATGCTAACGCGTTTGTCAAGGTCCCTCCGGCCCCGTGAAGCTTGCTAAGAAGGAGGCTGCTCCTAAGCCCGCTGCAAAGCCCGCTGCGAAACCCGCTGCGAAGGTAAGCATTCTCGTCTTTGAGTTGTGTAAGGCGGTCGTTTCTGACTCATCTTTAGAAGCCTACTGCTACCAAGGCTGCTGCCACCAAGAAGACAGCCACTAAGAAGACTGACAAGGCGGAGAAGGCTAAGCCCAAGGCCAAGAAGTCAACCGCTGGTGTTAAGAAGTCAACCGCTAAGCCCAAGGCCAACACTGCAAAGCCTCGAAAGGCCACTACATCTGTAAGCTGTCATCACGCTAGACTCTATTACGTTCATTGCACTGACCTCCAATAAGGCACCAGCTGTCGTTGACAAGCCGAAAGTCGTCAGTGTGACTAAGTCCGGTCGCAAGACCACGACGACGGCAAAGCCCGCCGAAAAGGCAACCAAGAGGACCTCTAAGAAGGCTTAGATTTATAGCCATGCTTTGGAGATTGTTTTGAGCGTCCTCTTGATATTTTGACTTTGGGTTTACGTGATGCGCTTCGGGATATATCTTAGGTTGTGTGCTCTTTCCTTTCTGATGTAATTTCTTTTGCTTGAGACTCTTTTTTGTGACGAGTCTGGGAATTTTGTTTTCCCTTTATTGGTTGGGCCGGCGTTTTGCGATGGATTTTTGGAATGGGAACTACTGCTTTCTTGCTGTGATCTCGCTGTGAGGCTTGGGATCCAATTGTTACTATGTCTACGTCGAAATTATTTTCGTTCTGCTGCTCCTGTTCCCTGGTAATGAATCACTGCTGGCTGTAGGGATCCAAGTATTTGGTAGGTGGTACTTGATTTCTGGCGAAGGCGTAAAGCTCCTGGATTGCAAAAAGCTACAAGGTGACCCTAAGCGTGACTGACATTAGCTAGAAATTATCATCGCACCCTTTCTTTGCTACATAGTTTCTGCGGGCTGTTTCAAGTGCACCAGTGGTGTGTTGCTGTAATATGAGCATGCTGGAGTGAGGTGGGAAATTAGGGTTCGAAGCATAAAGTTGTGCATACGGATCGAAGTTGGTCCGTTTTTATGCATGACACCTGATCTGCTTTTGGGTTCAAGCTGAAGGCACCATAATGACAATTGAGAGCAACGTTGAATAATATATTGTTTGACAAGTGGAAAAAGTATTTGACTCGCATCTTGACTAGATACTGAGTAGGACGTTCAGTTATGAGAAGGGTTGTCCTGGGTTGTACTGTTTCTAAATATAAGATTACATGTTATACTGGAGTTGTACAAGGTATGATGGATTTACGATTCAGCCTTTTCAGGCTGAGTTATCTCACGCCTGTCGACTCGAGAACAAAAAAAAATCTGTTTTAACATAAGAGAGAAACATCTGCAAACCCCAGCTTCAAATGAGCCGAAAGAGCACCAACCCCATTATATACCTTGAGGTAAAACTGACAAAAGAATCGACCAACGTGTGAGAATTGAGAAACTGAATAGTGGAGTTTGCATGAACCACGGACAGTCCCCGTCTCCCCCTGCTTTTCAGGAATCCCCCGACAACTAGGCAGTAGCAATAATGGCCACACAACAAACATCAGGGGCCCCTGTTGAATTTATTCTTTTTGAGCTCAAGAGACCAGTGCTAAAATAGAAGAGACGGATACTATTAACTCCATCGTATTCAACGCCTCAGGCATAAATAATACCCTTGATTTGCGTATATTACGCGCATTTACTGCAGACTTACCGTACCAGGACCGCCCGGCCGGCCCTGCCCAGTGCGCTCTCTCGATTTCCCAGACGCTCAGAATTAAGGCTGTTGCTGTCCTCCGACTTCCATCATCGCTCCATTGATTCTTCGCTTCGTCGTTATTCTCCCCCCGACAACCCGCCCCCTCTTTTGCCCCTTCTTGGATATTCTAATCTTGTCCGCCTTATCTCCTCAACCCTCTCTCCACAGTCGCACCCTCTTGCGTGCTTCTCACTCCCGCCTTCCTCATACACGACGAACACGCTGTCGGGAGTGCTGTCCTGTTGACCCTCGCCTTATCACCCTTCCCTGTCTGCCGGAACATGGTAATCAGTCTATAAATAATCTGCCACGCCGCGGCTGGCCGCTCCTGTGACCTCGAAGGTTTTTTCGTCCTAATCCGCCATCTATCGGTTGTCCTCCACCCCTTCCTTGCAGTATCGTCTCTCGCCCACTGCTCAATCGAGTGTCTAGCGGAGCCCTTCACTGGCCCCTCCCTCGCACCTCCTCTGCCTCCCAACTCATTTCGACTTGCCTTTCCAACATTCCTGCGCCGTTCGCACCTCCCGGCGTCCAGCCCGCGACCATGCCGTCATTCTCGAACGATTATCCTTCCCAGACGGCCACGGCCACGACTACACAACCCCGTTCGTTCGGTGCGCCTCAAGAAAGATCACACGATAAGAACGCTGTAGGGAATACGTTTGTGTGGACAGATTGGCCCAATGGTGACTCCAATCACCTTGACACTCCTCCGACCGATCGCCATCTCCCGAATGGCAGCAGCTATTCATTGACCGGACCCCGATCGAGCGCCAGTTCCTATAATCGAGATTTCTTGCAATCAAAAGATGGAAGTCTACACTCACTAGGGAATGGATCCGCTCGAGAACCGAGGGATGGAAGAACACCATCGATTACGATGGATAAAGAATTCCCCCGCAAGTCATCCGATACAGGTGTCGGCTCAACAACGGCGTCCATTGCTAGTCAACCGGCCAATGGATCGTTAGTAAATCGTCGATCGCTTAATGGAAAACATATGATGAATGGGGATTACTCGCGACCATCCGTTGATGAGTTAGTCTGCTCCGACACAACGGGCAATCCTTCAGCAGCACGACTGTCGAATTCCTTTCCAGAAAACAGTGGCTATCTTTCCCCGGACTCCGGACGCCTGTCTCCGACCCAGAAAAGCCCGTATCGCCATTCATCCCCACCAGTCGCTGCGGGAGTCAACCGTAGCAACACGCAAGATTCGGCGAACTCTAGCTTTCGACAACGACATACGTTACAAGTTCCGAGGAATCCAAGTGGTCGTCGAAGTAGCCGTGATCAGCCAGATGATTCCGCATACAGCAGCGGTCGCTTATCTCCTACGGCGGGAGTTCGCCGTTCATCTCTTGGTTTGACTCGGCGCACCACCCGAACAAATCAGTCCGATACTATGGATGAGGCGAACCCGGACGAAGATGCAGCTCGATGGGCGGAAGCCATCAAGCAACGGCGAGCTTCGAGAAGGAAACGTCGTGAAGAGGAAGATGATGACAGGGTGGTGGTAGGAACGAAGGTTGATCGAAATCACGCCAACTGGGTTACATCCTATAATATGCTCACAGGCATTCGGTTTACAGTTTCCAGGATCAATGCGAAAATGGACCGGGAGCTAACACCTGCTGATTTTGAAGCGAAACACAAGTTTTCTTTCGACATGTATGTTCAGGTCTTCTGAGGTTCCTGTTATAATTGGTGGTTAACTGACTTTTTCCTTTTTCCTTTTTTTTTACAGAACTGGGAACGAATTAACGCCGTCTGCTCAGTACGATTTCAAGTTCAAGGACTACGCGCCTTGGGTTTTCCGTCGACTGCGATCAAAATTTCGGCTTGACCCTGCAGACTACTTGATGTCTCTTACGAGCAAGTATATACTCTCGGAACTAGGCTCGCCAGGGAAGAGTGGTAGCTTTTTCTACTTTTCCAGGGATTATAAGTATATCATCAAAACCATCCACCACGCCGAACACAAACTGCTGCGAAAGATCCTTCCCGAATACTACAAACATGTGGAGCAAAACCCGAATACGCTGATTTCACAATTCTACGGCCTCCACCGAGTCAAGATGGCCTATGGCCGGAAGATTCACTTTGTTGTGATGAACAATCTCTTCCCACCGCACCGTGATATCCATTCCACCTTCGACTTGAAAGGATCCATGATCGGGCGCGAGGTGAGCGAGGAGTATATAAAAGATCACCCCCGGTCTACCATGAAGGACTTGAACTGGGTTCGAAGAAATCGCCATTTAGAATGTGGCCCAGGCAAACGTGAATTCTTCCTAGCCCAGCTTAAGCGCGATGTGGAGCTTCTCAAGCGGCTTAAAATCATGGACTATTCCCTTCTGGTGGGTATACATGATTTGGACAAAGGGAATGAAGAGAAGCTCCGTGATAAGACTCTCCAGGTCTTCCAACCCGGGGCTGACCGTGAAGAGGAGATCCACCCCAATATGTTGATTCGCACACCGTCCAAATTGGAGAATGAACGCAAAGCGCGTGAGCTTCGAATGTTGATCCAAAAAGAGCGCCCAGTCCCGCTCGATAAGGCGACTGCAAAAATGCCAGACGAGATTCTCGATGAGCGAAAGTTCCATGTCTTTTATTCTGACGATGGCGGATTTCGAGCTACCCATGAAAACGGCCAGCCTGGCCAAGAAATCTATTACCTTGGGATTATTGATTGTTTGACACATGTTTGTTTCTCCTACGCGCACTCGTTGAATATTTAGCTAACGACCCGAGCAGTATGGCACCATTAAAAGGATAGAAAACTTCTTTAAGAGCCTTGCCAATGATCGGGCCCAAATATCACCGATACCACCGGAGGGCTACGGCGACCGCTTCGTCAACTTTATCAGAAAAATAACAATGTCCAAGGAGGAAGCAGAACGAAACCGAGAATCGGAAGCGGCCGAGCAAACAAACTTTGACGAACCAACCGTACCACAAACGGATAATGAATCGTCAGAATACAGTTCGGTTGGCCCTCCTGGCCAGCAACCAGCAGAGACTGGTCCCTCTGGGCCCAATACGTTACCGATCGTTGACGAAGCCGGTGAGGCCAGTAGCGTTGGTGGACACAGTCAACGTAGCCCCCGTCTAGACAAGGAGCTCCCGTTACCACCGAATCACGGCACTCAGCTGTTGTCCGAAAAGCAGAACGGAACCTTTCAAAACGGGCCAAATCCCTCTGTTTCTGTTTGATGAACAAGAATACCCGACGATCTCTATCTCTTGTGAATACCTCTTTTGATCCTTATTTTGGCGACTTTGATGATATCCCATTCGCAATGTTTCCATTTCCCCATTTATAGGGCCATGGTGTACTCCTTCATTACCCACGCTATGAAAGCCCATCAAACCACTGAGTCAAAAGTGATAGTTTTGATGCTCCAATGATTAATGCAAGCGAAAGCATTGGCTGCCGAGAATTCTGCACTGTCACACCAAATCGGTTGCTTGCTGTTGATATTATTATTGCAGCAGCCTGGCTTTTGTGTTTGCTGGATAATTTAGGATTGATCATGTTCTTGACCCTGATCATGTCCTCTACTGCGCTCTGCCGCTTATCATATTAGACACTGTCTGATTCGACTCTCTTTTGAAGCGCCTGGGAATGCTTTTACAATTCTTCGCGTTTCATTTTGTTTCTCTCTTATATGTTACGATCTCGTTTAGGGAACCTTCTGCCTGCAAGCAATACCAGCTGCAGTAGGCTTGACCGGCACGTTTTGGTTTCTGCCAGAGCGTGCAGAATACCTACCCCCTCACTATATGCCATCCGTTGACTCCATTTCCTTTTGTTGCTATCCGAGAATGCTCATTTATTGAGGCTCTCAACCTGTCGTTGCTTCACAGCCCACATTCTTTCCTGCCTTTCCTGGTCTGACATAATTTGCGCCGATTGTCATCATTTGGCATTGTATCCTATTTAACTTTTTCCTACTTGTATACTTGATTGGGGGACCGACGTGGGTTTCGCGTGAGAATGTTTTGAGCGGCTTAGCCTTGTCGGTTTTGTTTCGTTGATTATTTTGGCAATCATCATTTTCTTATCACCCCATGTTTATAGAGAACTGATAGAAGATGCGTGAGTAGAGAATTGATACCAACATCGCATTGTTTGCTTTTGGAATACATACACTTGTTCTGAAACCTTTTCGGCGTATTCCATTATTTCTCTACCTTCCTGTTTTGTAAGTCTTTTGGTGGGGAATACCCAAGCTCCCAGGTGGTATTTTCCGTGGAAAATAGCAATCAAGGATAAAAACTTGTAGTTACGTCTAATTTTATAACCAATAAACGGCCCTAAACTTTCTTTGTCTATGTAATGTATACTATGATTTCCTAGATTCTCAAGCCGTCTTATCAGACTGATGATCAATATGAATATGGTACAGAAAAGGAACGCATGAAGATAGCCAAACAGAATAGTGCAAACGGTAAAAGTACTGGTACATAAAGGTAGACACAACTCTATAAGATAATGTTATGTCGGTAAGATGGAGCCAACTGTCCGATCCAAAGAACAGTCCATCTAAATGCTGGTATGCCAGATGAACCACACGCCCTTAGGTGTTCAATCGTGTCACAATAGCAGCTAAGCCAATGGTTTGTGTTTGATTTGATTTTGAACTGGGGTTCAAGGATGACTGTAGGTGTAGCTTATTTCCTCCGGTTCATGGTCTTCACACACATCTCGATCAGACCGGCCTTTGCTTCGCTATCAGGGAAGGGGCTGATCGCAGCGATCGCCTTGTCTGCATATTCTTGGGCTAGAGCTCGGGTTTGTTCGACGCCGTTGGTTTGATAGACGAGGTCGCGGGCCTAAGAGTGAGGGGTAGTTAGCTATCTGTTTTCATCAAAGGGAGGAGTGGGCCGGTTCCTGAGTAGAACGAATGGGGTGAAAGGGCGCACCTTTTGCACGTCTCCTTCCTGACAGAATTTACGACCAACCAATGGGCCTAGTCCGGGGTTCTGTTTCCAGGCGAAAAGAAGGGGAGCAGTCGCGAGACCGAGTTCAAGGTCTGCACCGGCAGGTTTGCCAAGTTCCACGCCGCTAACGGTGTAGTCGAGCATGTCGTCTACAAGCTGGAACGCTAAACCCAGGTTGCGGCCGTATGAATAGGCTGCCTCGACTACTTCAGGTGTGCTGTGTCCAAGTAAGGCGGCTGCGCGGCACGATTTGCTGATCAGACTGGCGGTTTTGAGGTAGGTTTTCTGGAGGTAGTATGAGATGGTCTCGTCTGTGAACACGGGGTTCTTCTCATCGGCAGCTGTGTTTTTAAGCTGCATGAATTCGCCCTCGACGAGATTTGCGATCACGGTAGCTAGTAGCTCTGTAACCTCGGGGTCGCGCAGGCGCGCCAGGGCAACGGAGGCACGACCGAGCAGGAAGTCACCAGCCAGAACAGCCATCTTATTTCCGAACTGGGTGTTCGCAGAATTAGAGGAGCGACGAGTGACGGCGTTGTCGATGACATCGTCGTGGAGGAGGGAGGCAGTATGGATCAGCTCCGTGATTTCGGCTAGTCGTCGTTGAGAGGGAAGAATGTTCTCATCGCCGGCGAAATCGTATTGACCTGCTGTCGAGGACGAAGATGTAAATCGGTCGAAGTCTGGATTGGTATCGGCAAGTACGGAAGGAGATGTAATGGGGTCATTAACCGTCTCAGACGAGTTGGAGTCTGTGGCCGATACAGAACGGTTCTGCGGTGGAATAGTTAATGCCGTTGCCTGGGACATGAGCAGTACCAGTAGCGGACGCATATGCTTGCCCTCACTTTGGGTGTAGTATTTCGCCACTTTATCCAGAGTGGGATGGCCTGACCCGAGCAGCTGGCGGATGTTCTTGCTGAGAAATTTGAGTTCTTTCCCTACGATCCTCAGCGGGTCGACCGATATGCCAGGAGGAGCTTTGGGCAAGCCCTTGAAGAGAGTCTGAGCTGCAGAAACGGCGGCGCCGAAGGGAGAAGCATCTTTCCGTCGAGAGGGGTGATATTTGCGTGTTTGAAACTGGTATTGGTCTAGGAGGAAATCGTTGCGGAGGCATTGCCGGCATATCGGTGTCGCCTGTGGTGTGACCGGTGATGCGAGGGCCAGCTTGCGAGCTGGAATTGTACGAGCTTTCATGCTCAATGCAGAGAGGCTGAGAGTAGATGACCTTTCAATGGAACATATGCATGGATATGATAGCAATACTTAAGTGAAAGTGCAAGACCTCACTGTTCCGAGGAAGCAACTGCAGTTGTGAGCGTCGAAGTGAGTCCGCAAATCTTGGAAGTTTTTCTCCAGCGCCGACAGACCGCCGATCGGGCCGGAACGGAGCCTCAACAGTGAATACCAGGACAGCTACTTCACTATTTATGATGCTAGGACAAGGAACAGCCTCTGTTATTGTGAATTTATGTCTCACCGTAGAACTTCTCTTATCTAGAAAATTTCAATTGAGTTACAAAGGCTCTCCGGGAAATATGTATGCGCCCACCAAACAAAGAGCGTGAGCTAGACGACAGAACTAATGCAGCTGCCCTCTAGATCGAAAGAAACAACCCAGGAGATATAGAAAACAATTGAATACTGGAGCATCAGTCCCCATACAAGATCCGAATGATGGTGACATTGCGATATGAACACAGAGTAGAAAGACCCCCCTATCAACCCCAAACAAGAGCAAATTTGGAGTTATGAGTGAGACGGAAATTTGCAAATTTGCACGCGCATTAGAACCCGTCGGGCTCCTTAGATGGCATCAAAGTCTCCACCCGCATCTTCATCGTCTATGTCTCCTTCCTGGATTTCCTTCGCCAGCTCCCTCTCGCGCTCTCTCGCCTCCTGCGCGCTCTTGAGTTCAAGGCGATGCTGGTTCATTGGGAAACGCATGGCCTGGAAAAGCAAGTTAGTTAGCATTCTAGGATAGAAAGAGGTCCCACGAATGTATAATTACCTTGACGCTCTCGTCATGTAGACCCAAGCACGCCCTTATACGCTCATGGAAGACTTCACCAGGCTCCCTAGTAGCGTATATATCGCCGACCTCCTTGCTCTTCATGAAACCCCGCTCATGGTCAAGGGTTGCTTCAATAACACCGTCCCTAATTGCTTTGGCAACAATATACTCGGCCGACTCTTCGCTATCCAAGCCCAGGCGTAGGCAAATGTCCCTGAGCGAGATGCGAGAGTAGGAGAGAGACATCATGCGGATGCCCGTCTTGATCACGTTCTGCCGCAGACGTAGGATGAGGGTGTAGGTACCATCCTTCCGGAAAGTTGAACTGTACGTATTTACAATGTTCAAGAATCCATCCAGGTCACCAGCGCTGACGGCCTGAACGAGCAGGAAATAAGGATGCATAGCCCGTTCGAGAGCCGCCTGCCTGAATATCGCACGGTCAGGAATATCGCCCATCAGAAGCTCAACGACTACAAGAAGCTTGTGGGAAGCTTGGTAGAACCCCCGTGCACTATGGCTTGACGGCGATTTCCGGGTGGCACCGATCAAATGGCCATGAGCCTCGGTATACTGTAGCTGAATAGCGCGAATGCGACCCAAGTAATAAAGGTATCGAGCAATTTGGTTGTTGGATGCCGATGGGGGGAAGTGGTTGTGCGAAATCAGCAAGTCAGCCTGTGATATATGAGAGGTAGACAGGTAGTTGCGGAGAAGAAGCGTCATCACAGTGGCCTGAGTATCTACATCCTTTCGTAAAACTGCCGTCCGAAGGGCCGCAAGTAGTGGTTGGCGGATTGAAGTGACCGTTGCAGCGGGAGATGGTGGAAGAGGAGCGATCTCCTCAAAGAAGAGGGAATAATAGAAGTACACACGGGCGGCGAGAGAGTCGAGTGTACGGCGGTTAAGCGTTCGAAGTCGTTCGATCAGACCTGTTGAGAATTTGGCGCCTTTCTGAATCTCCTTTCGATCATACAGATAAATTTGAACTAGGATAGACAGATACGTGTCAATCTCAGGTAAAACCTCTTTCGTAGAAGGCTTTGTCTTGTCAGTGTCAACTTCCATCTTTGAACTAGCCTCATCGAAAGCGTTTTCTTGATCGATCGCACCCAACAAGAACGAAGCCGAGGTGCTTGACTTTGGGTAAGCGTTAACGATGATCTCTGCTAGCACATCCGATGTGACCTGTTTGCGCATTGATGATATGGATCTCAAGACGCGGAGAGTAAACCTGGGATCGAAATGGGTGACAGCGCGTTCGAGAAGCGTGAAGTTTGTCTTGATATCTGAGTTACGTAGAAAAATAGCCCAATTAGCGAGCTATAACCGATCCGGTGAAGTGGTGACAACCAACCTTGGATTGCCTTGGTCCTAGGGTCAATCTCAGACACAGGCTCCTCGCCTTCGGTACCCTCCATGGCCATATCGCCTTCCTGGTCCTGGCCTTTGTCGCCGGATACCCTGGAGCCCTTGGTGGGAGGCACTACAACAGTCATTTTCTGGTCACCTTTCCGGTCCTTGTTGGCGTTGAATGAGGATGTAGGCCCACCTGCCGTATCCTCTTCCATCTCGACGTCCTCAGACCCATTCATGCCATTCTTCGTCGAATCGGCACCGTTAGTTTGCGCTTGATCTCGCTGTTCTCCCATGCCGGAGTCTGAAGCGGTGTTCGAAGTGGCAGCCTTCGTGGACTTGCCCTTGTTGGCGGCGGCGCGAGAAGGCGCAGGCTTATCCTTATTGGAGCTTGAACTCTGCGAACCAGAGCGAGTCTTCTCACCGTTAGCAGACGAAGAGGTATCTGGCTTGTTGTTTGATCTCAAAGAGCGCCTCTCAGCCGGCATTTTCTTTGGTGTGCGTGTAGCTTGGAGCTCAGGTGAGCAAAATGGGGACCGCGGTACCAAAGCAAATGAAGGGGTGTTTGAAGGCAACTATCCAAGGCGGCTGGAAAAAACAAGCCTCAGAGATCACAGAGAGCCACAAATACAATAAAATCACCAGATAATCGAAGGGGGGATGAAGGATGAGGCCTGACAAAATGAGAAGAGTGTGATTGATGAGGTGGTGATGTGATGTCAAGGCTGGTCGCTGGAGAATGGACAGCGAGAGAACCAGCACAGGAAGCTTAGTCATTATCAGCACTTGGGACAAAGCTTACCAACGGGTGAGAGCTCCGAAATACGTACAACTGGCGGTACTGTAGCAACGTGGACACCGATAACGGCAGATATCTGGTTGGAATAATGTGTATCAGTCAAGTCACAAATGGACTCATTTCTGGTGTTGGTCTTCTTCACCGTTTGATTCGTGTCGGCCTTTCACCTCGCGACGAGAATGGTAGGTAAGCTTGTAGGAGCCTGAGGCAGCGAAGAACCACCGTTTACCTCTTGGCAAAACACGCGGCCGGAAGTGTTGCAGACAACAAGTACGAGCTGGAGACCACAGAACGCACCAATTTGATTGAAGTGAAGATGCCGATCTTGGAAAACCATCTGGAGCAAATAATGCTCTCGTCAAATGCGATTGCAGAACTACCGTGAGGAGGGCACTGTCTATTTGTTCACTGCACTGCGATGCTAACAATGCGACCAGCTTTCCTCCGCCTCGGATCTTTACGAACTCCCTCCTTGGTGCCCATGACATAACTGCTTTGATTCGTGACACAGAAGCTCATGAACGAGCTTTGTTCCAAAGCGACCCGTCTGTGAAAGCGAGTAGCGCGCAGAGAAGGGCCACAAGACGAGCGACGCAATTCCAGCCCGAGCTTGAAGCAGAATCTATGGCAAGCCGGATCTACTCAGCTCGAAACAACAGAAATCAGTCGGCCGTTGCTCGAGTGCTCGGGTCTGATATGATGGAAGAGATTAAACGTTCCGCTAAAACCTCAGGCAATGGGCCTCGTGGCGAGGTTAATATTGACGTCCTACTTAGAGGTGCTGAGATCCTCTGTAATGTCTAGTGAGTCGAGCTTGTTACGCGCATAATTTCCACCAAATTTTCTAATTATTGCCGAAGCCCTGTTGCTGGCGCCCAGGATAAGATTGCGAGTCTCCGTTATCGCAACCGACATATTTCAGAGTCAATTTCTGAGCTGGAGGAGCGAGTAGCTAGGAATACCGCAGAGTTAGAGAACATGAGCCGTTCGTATGATGACGAGTACGATGACTTCGATCACACTAGTCCTGTCAATCCCGAAGTGATGGATGTCACTGATGCGGACCTTAATCGGGAATTGGAGGAGATACGGGAACTGGAAAGGAAAAAACGGAGCTTGGAGGACCGCGTCAACGGAATGGAGCGTGATTTGGGCGGCTTACTGGGATGAACTGGTATATGCTTACAGCTGAACGTATCTGCGTTGATATATCGCAGCGGGAGTATATAAATCCTAAGGGCTGCGTTTGGCATGTTCTCCAGTTTATTCTAGGAGAGTTGCTGAACCCTTACCAGCACGATCATTGCTCGCGTCGGACAGAAAAAGACGCCGGGTTAAGCCAAGCCACGCGCCAAGCTACAAATTTGGTGAAAATAAAGGACTGAACGCGCTTGCAAAGCTGCTGAAGATTATGGATATACCCCGGTCGGAGCTTGATTGGGTGCTGCAACCATTTGGTATTAACAAATGAAGGATCGCTCGCGCGCCGTGAGGTGGTATTACCCATAATTATTCTGAAGATGACGATATTACACCTATTTCGGATCGGTTCCTTGAAAGTCTGTGTTAGTATGTCCTGGGGTCTATAATGTGTGAAGACGGGGCCAATGTGCTGAGTTCTAGAGCACACCTTGTGATTTCTTGGAGAGACTCATTCACTTGATAAATGATATGGATCCAGCCCCAATCTACAAGTAATAATTGAGTTTTAATACCGACAAAGTAGTAAATATAAATACTCCCACTCCAGTAGTACTCAACGATGTATACTATCTTCTATCTCTACATACTTCGCTACGTGTGGACCCAGGCGTAGAGTGCCAAGCCTGAGGCTCTGGCTCGAGAACCTCGCTCGGCGGCTCCATCCCTCCCGTCACCAGCAAGCAGTCTTGCCCATCTCTATCGCCTGAGCCTGTTGACCTTGGAGTTGAAATATTCGTCTATTTGATCCAGGCCATCAATTTTTCGTTTTATCGATCTTCACAAGCCGCATCTCCCGAAGCGTGGGCGGCCGACCCCCTCTCCTTTCCGATACCCACGTCGCATTGGACCCTTCACCTTACCCTTCACTCGAGAGCGCCCCATTCAATTATCGACTCAGAATCAGGTGAAGTCGCCATAATGGAGGGTACCCAGGCCCCAGGCCCTCAGCCCGGGGTGCCCCAGCACTCAAATCTCATTCGAACGGATCAGGTGCAAAAACTACCTCATCTCAACGATCAGCAGAAGGTCCAGCACACCCAGTTGGTGCGGAGCTTCTGGGAAATCCTCAATACTTGTGATCCGCAATCTTCGGAATACCAGCAAGCACACTCGAGGCTGTCGCAACTTTCACAATCCCTCATGAAAGGTATGCGGATGTTCCAACAGAATCGACAGTTACAACACCAGCAAATGCAGGCAGCCTCCGCTGCAGCCCCCAACCAACCAGTCCAACGATCGCAATCCGTGAATCCGCAAAATTTCGCTCAACTTTTCCCCCAAATTCAGCAAAAGGTCAATTCACTGCAACTCTTTCTTCCACCCAATATTTCTAGTGAACAGGCAGGCACATGGCTCCCAGAGGCTAAACTTCGGTACGGTATCGCGCTCCAGAAGCAGGAAATTGGACGTGCCCGTTTGAGTGAGCTGCGCCAACAGATCAGCCAACGCCAAAGTGCGGGGAGTATGACCCAAGAGGAGATGCAAGAATATAAAAACCGTCAGGTTCAGGCCGATAAACTTTTCCGCGAAGGTAGTGAGTTCTTAGCAAAGTTCAAGGATCAACAAGACGTGTTTAAGGCGCAACAACAGAGGGCGGGAACACAACACCCAGCCCAACAACTTCCACAGCAGAGCGGTGCTAGGCCGGCAACAACAGCTCCCACAGCTCCAGCAGGCTCAACGACAGCGCCTACAGCGGTTCATTCCGGGCAAGCACCAACCCCAGCAGCCCATACGATTAATTCTGCTGTAAACGCTGCGCGAAATCAAGCTGCACAAGCAACAATGTCTCCAACTGGTTCGCAACCAGGTCAAGCACCTCCTAGTCAGGGTACCGCTCCTGCTGCAGCTGTTTCCACGGGTACGCCACAACAACCGCAGCAACAGCCGCAGCAACAGCAACAGCAACAACAACCCCCGCAACCGCAATTGCAGACACAACAGAATAACCCAGCATTCAGTCAAGCATCTGCATCGGACGGGTCTACGCCGGCTCCTCCTACCACGCAGGGTGCGAATGTACAGGGACCGCCTCGTCCGTTGTCCCAGCAAGCAGCCATGGCACAGGCTGCACAAAGCTATTCCAATAACAATAACGCCAATGGTGCCAGCAGCGTGAACGCGGGCCAGCAACAAAATATGAATCAGGGTGCCGCCAACAGCCACGCTCACCCTCAAGGGTACATCCAGAACCGACCAACCGAGAATTCGGCCCGAAACATCAACATGGTGATCCCAAAAAATCTTAATGTCCCCCCTCCAAAGCCGGTTCCCATGGCACCCGATCGGCCCACCTTGTCTAGCGGTCCTAGCCACGGCGCCATGGGTATGATGGGCCAACCCGCAATACAGAAACATCCCGGCTATGTTCTTGAAGGCGAAGGCCAGCGAGTTCTTAGCAAAAAGATGCTTGACGTCTTAGTCCGCCAGGTAACCGGGGGGGGTGAAGGTGAAGGGCTCACTCCGGATGCTGAAGAGGTAAGCAATAACATTTCCTGGTGGGCGCTCAACTAAACTAAATTTTAACTTTAGTTCATGCTTCAAATGGCCGACGACTTTGTCGATGATGTGATTACCGCTGCCTGCCGTCTTGCTAAGCTTCGCCAGTCATCGAGTCTTGAAATCAAGGACATACAGCTTGTTCTGGAACGAAACTACAATATGCGCATTTCAGGATTCTCCACTGATGATCTCCGTACCGTTAAAAAGCCACAACCAACGCAGGGCTGGACGCAGAAGATGTCAGCCATCCAAGCTGCCAAGGTGACTCAAGGCAAAGCAGAATAATATTCGCAATGTGCCAATTTTATCTCTCCCCGATGTGATGGAAAATGCTTCCCTAGTTACTGCCGTTATAACAGTTCACGCTGCTTTAGGCACTATCCTTTTTTAAAGTACATATCTTAATGGCGTCTCCGACGCCACTTTCTTCCCAACGATGTTTTCCATTGACGTCGAAGGTTGGCCATTGTTCTCGTTGGATGTTTCTACCTTTTGAGTTTCCCACTTCGGGCTTTCCTATCATTTCCTCATTGCATGCTCCTTGGCGTTTCTATGAGGTGAATTGCTTAACTTTTTTTTTTTTTTTCCCACCCGAAGACGTAACTCGAATTATGGTATACCCACCTTGATATGGTCTGGTTCATTCGGATGTGGGTTTCAGATTGAGCGGACGCCAAAATTTCTTGCTGGTAGTTGAATGGAATTTTCGACTATGAAAGCAAGTATAGCTATTAATGAAAAATTGATATTAATTGACATCTATAGCGCACCTATCTTGAACCGCTGAAGGCCATTTAAAAGTATGATGATAGAATCAAGCATGTATATCGTGATGCGCGGACCACGAGTTGAATAATGAAATTACGCACTGCCGTACCGGTGCCGGGGAGTTTCAATTATTTATGTGATTTGGTTTTAATGGTATTTACACACTCTGAATGGAGACCGTGGGGATGTGGTTGGGGGAAATCTGGAAAGCCAAAGGGATGCCAATTGCGGTAACGTCATCACGAGCTATGAATTTACCTACTCTCGGAGATACCACTCTGGCAGGAACAGCTTGGGTCACGAGTGGGCGCTTACTGGCGGTAGGTAGCATTTGAGCTTAGGACCCCGGTTGAACATCCAACTCTCCTTTCCTGGACGAATTCCCCCCCTTCAAGTTAAGGCCACTTCCTCAAGTTCTCATTCCGCGCCTATCCCTCCCTCTTTCTCTCTCTTTAGTTATGAGCCAGGCGATGGCCGGCGCGAAGCTCTCGCTGAAACCCGTTTGATCTTCTGGGCTTTCAATGGGGCTCTTCAACGTTCTCTTTGTCTATCTCCTCGGCGGGCTCACCTTTATCCCGCTGGTCCTGTCGTTATTCCTTCTCTACTCTTATCTTGTCCTCCCTCCGCCTTCCCCGCAATCTAAACGCACCAGCGATTCGGCCGATACTTCCATCAACCACCCAGATGACGATCAGTACAGTCTTCGATCAAGAACAGACGAGTTAGCGGAGAAATTTTATCGCACCCATGATACAGATGTCGCTGCGGGATACTTTGTGGTTTGTCGCGAATATGTCCCAGGTGGTGTCAATGGAAAGCCCCCCGAGAGGACCACACCAGCGGGAGAGGTAATCGCTGCGGAGAGCCCGAGCGTTTACCAGACCATGTACAGGAGTCTTTTTGACCGGAAGCAAGCCCCGACAATTGAGCCGGCAAGAAATACGGCGAAGAATGGCAAAAGGGCACGGAATATGTTTTACATTGTGCTTAGGTACCTCTCGCAGCTGTTACTCGTCTGAATCCTCTCGTATGGAAACTGATTTTAGTGGAAACCCAGGCATGGCCACTTGATGCTCTATGATGATGCAAACCAGGTGGAGGTGAGGTATGTCATCTCGCTAGCTCATCACGACGTGAGCATCTACGGTGGAGATGGGGAAATCCCCGAAGGTGAACTCTGGTTGAAAAAAAATGCTATCAGCCTTTCACGGAGGCTTGACTCACTTGGTGACCTTGGAGGCCCGACCCCGCCGTTCTTTTTCTTCTCGGAGAATCTGTCGGACAAAGAGGATTTTTATTTCGCCATGCTCCAGAATCAAACGAAGATGGGACATTCTTCCGATCGTCCACCCAAGCATCAGGATTTCGACGTGAAGCATGTAGTCGGATTAGTTCAGCGCTTGCATTCATCAGAGGAACAGCTACAGACACGATGGATCAATGCCGTTCTCGGTCGAGTTTTCCTCGCCTTGTACCGGACTCCGGAGATGGAAGAATTTGTCCGGACAAAAATCGTTAAGAAGATATCCCGTGTGAACAAGCCAAATTTTATTAGCAAGATAGGTCTTCGAAGTATCGATATGGGAAACGGTGCGCCCTTCATCATAAACCCAAGACTCAAAGACCTTACTGTGGATGGGAATTGCTGTGTTGAAACAGACGTTCAATATACAGGTAACTTCCGCGTGGAGATCTCGGCCACCGTACGCATCGATCTGGGGCCGCGTTTCAAGGCCAGGGAAGTTGACATTGTCTTGGCGGTAGTGCTGAAAAAGCTAGAGGGACATTTGTTAATAAGGTTCAAGCCTCCGCCGAGTAATCGAGCGTGGGTATCGTTCGAGGTAATGCCCAATATGGTGATGGATATCGAACCGATTGTCAGCTCGAAGCAAATCACATATGGTATCATCTTGCGGACAATCGAGAACAAGATACGTGAAATTGTAGCCGAGAGCGTGGTCTTACCTTTTTGGGACGATGTCCCCTTCTTGGATACGTTAACACAACGATTCCGTGGTGGTATTTGGCAGCGAGAACCATCTCGACCTGAATCGACCGTTGATATTCCCGATGAATCCGGAACTCGACCCCAAATGCCGGAAGGAAGCGAAGACAATACGGTTAAAGTATTGCAGTCGAAGGATGACCGTACTATGAGTGCACCGGCTCTTTCTGAATCTGTCACCAACTCTGTAAAGCCCCGCAAGAAGTCAGCTCTCCCAGAATACACAGAAAAAGGTTCTTCGACCGCGTTACCCTCTCCAATTGGCAAGACAGCAGGTTCACCGCCACGAGTGATCCGTTCTCGAACATTTTCGAATACCGCCAATCCGGTATTGACTGCTGATCACGGGAAAATGGATGGGATCCTGTCCGATTTCAGGAATGAAGAAAGGAGCAATGCCACTAGTGCGATGGCTGAAATATCTAGCCGGTCCCCTGCTACACCAACTAAGATATCCAGCAGTTCGCCCCCAGGTGATACCCAAAGCATTTCGGAAGCTGTGCATCACAGCCGAGAATCATCTATAGCCGATTCTCTTGAGAGCGCAGGGGAAACCGACAGTGACGCGCTTAAACATCCATCCTCAGCCCAAGCAAGTGAACCTACTATGAACCTGGGAGGTATGCTCAGTCGTTCGAGCTCGTCATTAAACAGCAGTAAAACACGTCGGTCTTCGATCCTAGAAGGCCCAAGTAGCTCTACTGCTTCCTTGATGGATCCAGACAAAAAGTCTCAGAGCACGCTATCACTAGGCACGGCGACCTCGATGGCTAAGAAGTGGGGATGGAACATGTTTGGACGAGGGGAATCGAATACAGGTGAAGGGCAGGGAATACCGCGACCTGCCGGAACTCCGACGGAACCACTTGGGCGTGGGCATCCGCTTCCTCCTCCGGGCACTCCTCTGCCAACTCCTGCAAAGGTCAATAACAAGAGGACTTCTGTCTCGGTTCCGAAACGTAAACCTGTGCCGGCAACTCTCCAGGAGCAGGACCCATTGGATGACAACGAAAACCCGCAAAAATCACAATTTCCCCGTCGAAAGCCAGTACTTGGCCTGAAAGATGGTGTAAATCGACCCGATGAATTACTCGTTATCGAAGCCCCTTATGACTCTGGCCCCAACAGCCCGGCCGACTTCTCCCCGGCCCTGAGTCTGCCAAAATCAGTGGTCGATGTTTCTAAAGCTCCAGCCCAAGATGATACTGAAATCCAGTCGCTGCAACTGAACGCAGAACGGCAGGATGCCACACTTGACAGATCTTCAAATATTCATCCGGATCGTGGTGGGAGTAACCCTAGGGAACACCCAGTCACTAAACACACCTTGTTGGGAAACGTAGAGTGATGTTCCTGAAAGTCGGGTCTAGTATTATCACCTTTATTTTCCACATATCTAACTGAGACCGCGCGGCAAGAGTTTCATAGGGCATATGGCGCAACGGCATACCTGTGGCTCGATTATTGTGAAAGTGTCGATTTTCTTATAGATACTAGGCACCAGCAGGATATTTCCGTACTATCTATTTGGGGTTGTCTCACTTTCTCGTCTTCGGTATTGTTTCGCACAGAGAGTTGAAGAGGATTGCGTGGCCCGGGCACCACGGCAGCTCCCTGGTATTTTGAAGCTACCAGGCGTTAGGACAGGCCTGTTCATCACCATGAATATTTAATGAAGGAATTAAGATTCTGGAGAATGAAAAATTTGTTCTTGATAAAATATAATGAGGTGCAACAGGGAAGCGCTATGCAAGTAGATACTGTTAACTTTTTGAGGCCTCCGAACTATACGATGACGAAGCAGCGGGTGCCAAGACCCGCGGAGTTGGGCCTCAAGCTGTCTGTATGGAGAGAACCACCAGGCGTCAGCGTTCCCTGTCTACCCAAACGTCATTCCACTTCTTCCTCCTTTCACTGTATTTTATTTCATCACTGGGAGGCCACCTTCTTTTGATTTCCTCTTTTCTTCGAGTATACAGTTTTCAAACGGCCCAATCCATCGTTATACCGCGATCGTTCGCCCCCTCCGACTTGGTTGCCCTCCGGCTTTCGCAGCGCTCTACCGTCGTTCGTCGCCCCTACCTCGCGGGTCGCAGCTGTAAAAATGAGTCGGTAGGTTGTTTAAATGACGACCGGGAGACTATGGTTTGGAATCATGGGCTAATGACTGTCTTCGCAGCACGGAGGCTGATCTGGCGATAAACATTCGCAAGGCCACGAGCATCGGTATGTATTGCGAAAGCCACGGCCACCAACTGTTTGAATATCATATCACTAATACAGTCGGATTAATAGAGGAAACTGCCCCCAAACGTACGAACCCACCTACTACCACCCCGAATTCGACGTCCAAGCCACCCTGCTTGTCCCATAGCCGGAACGTCGTCCACTGACATACCTTTTCAGGAAAACATGTTCGAAGCTGTATTGTTTATACATGGGACCACAAGTCATCCGCCGCCTTCTGGGCCGGGATGAAGGTGTATGATTTATGACCACAGCTCTTTATCTTCTCGCCCGCACGCTGACTCGTTCTCTCCTTGTCACAGACAACCGGTTCTTGCCGATGAAGTCCAAACATTCAAGGCTCTTATCACACTACATAAGGTCCTGCAGGAGGGCCACCCGATAGTAATCCGCGAGGCGCAGCAGCATGCCAATTGGATCGATAGCTTGATGAGGGGGGTTGGAGGAGACGGCCTTCGAGGTACACAAACACCCTGCCGAAGCATGAGGTTGGGAATTATCGCTAATCGGCTCATGTGATGGATAGGCTACGGTCCCTTGATTAGAGAATATGTTTTCTACTTGGAGTCCAAGTTGGCTTTCCACCGGAATCACCCCGAGTTCAACGGTATGAAAACCGATCCACTCCTACGCGAGCGCTTACTGAGTTTTCCATAGGATTATTTGAGTATGAGGAGTACATCAGCTTGAAGACGATCAATGATCCTAATGAAGGGTGATTACATGTCTTTGCAGTACCCAAATAATGCATACCACTGACGTTGAACTAGTTATGAAACCATAACCGATCTGATGGGTCTGCAGGATCAGATCGATGCTTTTCAGAAATTGATCTTTTCACACTTTCAATCTGGCACACACAACGAATGCCGAATTTCTGCGCTGGTTCCTCTTGTGCAAGAGAGCTACGGGATCTATAAGTTTATCACCAGCATGCTCAGGGCAATGCACACAGGTGGGTATTCAATTCTATCTATCTTCTTGATACGTATACTGAGACCGAGCGCTTAGCAACGGGTGATGCCGATGCACTTTCCCCTTTACATGGCCGTTACGACGCTCAACACCACCGACTCGTCCGATTCTACTACGAATGCTCCAATCTACGTTACCTAACCAGCCTTATCACAATTCCAAAGCTTCCACAGGATCCACCGAATCTATTGGTAGACGATGAAGAACGACCAGCCTTGCCAAGGAGGCCGGCCAAGGAGGTTGAGGCGACACCGTCCCCTCCACCTAAACCTGTGACTGCTGAACCAGAACCCATCAACGATTTCTGGAGCACCGAAGCCCGGCGTCAACAGGAGGAATTTGAGGCGGAGCAGCAGCGTCTTCAGCAGCTGTGGGATGACCAGCAACGACAACAACTCCTTGCTCAGCAGCAGGCTCAGCGTGATTTCGAAGACCAACAGCGTCTACAAGCGGAGCAACAGCGGCTTGCTCAAGAACAACTTATGCGCGAGCAATATCAGAGCCACACGCAGGGTCGGTTGGCTGAATTAGAGCAGGAGAACTTGAATGCTCGTGCGCAGTATGAGCGAGATCAACTGATGCTCCAGCAATACGACCGCCGTGTCAAAGATCTCGAAGAACAGATGAACCAGATAACATCGAATTTGAATTTGCAGAGTGCCTCGAAGGACGAACAAATTCGATCTCTTCAGGACCAAGTCAACACGTGGAGGAGCAAGTATGAAGCTTTGGCGAAACTTTACTCTCAGCTTCGTCAGGAACATCTAGATCTTCTTCAAACAACAAAGAGCCTCAAATTGAAAGCAGCATCTGCACAGGAGGCAATCGAGCGACGAGAGAAATTAGAGCGTGAACTTAAGACCAAGAACCTTGAGTTAGCTGACATGATCCGGGAGCGGGACCGCGCTCTACATGACAGGGATCGCTTGACTGGAAGCAACAAGGATGAACTTGAGAAGGTTAAGCGTGAGCTTCGCTTCGCTCTCGAGCGCGCAGAAAATGCCGAGCGTCAAAAAGGAACCGAAATCTCTTCCCTGTTATCCAAGTATAATAGAGAAATGGCTGACCTGGAGGAGTCGCTCCGAGTAAGTTGTCAACTCGACTCTTTTTGAACACCCACTAACTAGGTTATAGAATAAAACGCGCGCCTTGGAGGAATATAGCACGAATAATGAGATGCGGAATGGTGATCAGGAGGTTGCGCTTCAGGAGAAAGAAGCAGAGCTTGAGGCGATGCAGGCTGCCATGGACGAAGCCCTTATAGAGCTCGAGGAGCTCAAGCTGGTACGTTTACCCCGTGGGAAAGATTGCATTTTACTCAATACTGACTGGCCAACCTCTCAGAACCAAGGTGATGCCGATAAAGCACTAGATACTCAGATTGACCATGTTTTGCACGGCACAGTCTCCAAAATCAACGATATCATTGATTCTGTGCTCCAGACCGGCGTGCAACGTGTTGATGATGCACTTTATGAAATTGACTCAACTATGCAAGCTGGTAACCAGAATGCATCTCCCCCCTACGTTCTCTCGCAGATCGAGAAGGCGTCCGCGTCTGCTACTGAGTTTTCTACTGCTTTTAACAACTATATCAGTGATGGGCCTAACAGCCCCCATGCTGAAATTATCAGGACAGTGTCTAATTTCTCTGGTGCTGTCGCTGATGTCCTTAGCAATACAAAGGGGCTGACTCGCTTTGCGAACGACGACAAGAGCGCAGATCAACTAATCAATGCCGCTCGCAAGTCTGCCCAGGGCACTGTTCGGTTTTTCCGAGGACTACAGTCTTTCCGTCTCGAAGGCTTGGAAGCCCTACAGAAGGCTGATGTTGTCATCAATAACAACTCCGAAGTTCAAAGGGACTTGCAGGCGCTGTCAAAGCTGGTTGATGCCTTTGCACCTAAAAGTACTCGGCTCCAGACAAATGGAGACCTGGGTGACTTGGTGGACCAAGAACTTACAAAAGCCGCGGATGCCATTGATGCCGCTGTCAAACGGCTCGCGAACCTTAAAAGCAAACCGCGTGATGGATTTTCTACTTACGAGCTCAAGATCAACGATGCGATTTTGGAAGCTGCGATTGCAGTGACAGGGGCAATCGCCGAACTCATTAAGGCTGCCACAGCGTCACAGCAGGAGATTGTTCGCGAAGGACGTGGCAGTTCCTCCAAGACCGCATTCTACAAGAAGAATAACCGGTGGACAGAGGGCCTTATTTCCGCGGCAAAGGCCGTTGCCACCTCAACCAATACATTGATCGAGACTGCCGACGGTGTGATCTCTGGACGCAACTCCCCCGAACAGCTGATCGTAGCCAGTAACGATGTTGCGGCTAGTACAGCGCAGTTAGTAGCTGCAAGTCGTGTCAAGGCTACTTTCATGAGCAAAACCCAAGATCGGCTGGAAACTGCTAGTAAAGCTGTCGGCGCAGCCTGCAGGGCCCTTGTACGACAGGTACAGGACATCATTGCTGAGAAGAACCGGGATGAGAATGAGACAGTGGACTACTCTAAACTCAGTTCGCACGAGTTTAAGGTGCAAGAAATGGAACAACAGGTATTTACTTTCCTTTCCTTTCCCCGTTCCCAATTTGTGTGCCCGTGGTTATCAGCATGGATGAGATTGTCTCTTGGCACATTTTTGCTGTTATTTTGGATAGTAACTGACATGAACCATTATAGGTCGAAATCCTCCAGCTTGAGAACTCCCTCGCTCGCGCCAGGACACGCCTGGGAGAAATGCGCAAGATCTCATACCAGGAGGATTAGATTGACTGTCCTTGCCATCGAGATCATCGCCCACCTCGGCATTGTCCGCAATAGTAATGCAGACAGATTATCATTCTTTTATGTCTGGCAACTCTTGATAATCATGCCTCCACTTCCTCTCGCATGCCTTTAGCGAGACTTGTACTTCTTACTCTCATTTATCCTGGCCGTGTTTTCTTATTTTGATTCGATCGTTTTCATTCATTGCTCTATTTCTTATGTAATAGGTAGTAAATAGTTGTACATACCAGTTTTCCTGAAACGGACTGTTCGCCTCAACTTCAGCCTCGCCGGTTACCGCCGATCAAAGGCTCTGCAAAGCCCGCTTATCAAAGGGTCCAAACCCCGAGCCTCTTGGGCCAAATCCTTCTTTGTTGTCCCAGGAAGACCCGATTGCCATGGAAATCTAAAGGATTTGAATGTGGGAACCTCTTCCAAGCCCACGAAATCAGCTCTATCCCTTCCAGGCCAGCCAAGAGTTGCCATCAGCATACACGTAGTCATGATTCGTTTCTGCAGCTAAGCTTGCGAAAGGCGTGGTGGAGTTGTGGAGTCGCGGAAGTGTCAAAGAACCACCGGTTCGCATTAGCGTCCGGCCCCACTGCCCAATCTTATCATGCTTGCATGGGTTTGGTTTCTTTGTTCTTCGAGATCGTCCAGATCCTTCGTTTTGTGATGGCAACTGACACCGCAACGTAGATCTACTCGTGACGTCGACCAACCCGATTTCTTCGGCGCAGGGCGACCTGTGCACCTCAAGTGGTTTGCTCTGGAACGGATTGGGGTTGTAAAATCGAGTGCGAATCACCACGGCAGAATGTGAATATGACAACGGGAGGAGGACAAATTTCAGTCTTTTGGAGAGAGCAATTAGTTAATTCTTGGTGTTTTCGTGGAGAGGCATACAAACCTTTCTCCGTCCGGCCATGTAAATGCGGTTAATGCCATGCGATGCAGACCTGTGCATTCGATTCCACTTGACTCGCCAACATGGCGATGATGCTGTGCATGGATTTCTTTGTTCTGGGTTAGGGAGTCCCAAGTATTGGGTGTTTGAGCGGTTCATTGTGGTGATCGATGGCGCTAGGGTCCGTCGAATAAACGATCTTCACTCCCGCATTTGGGTCTGGCTAGCTAACTGGACTATGTGGGATGAAGAGGCGAAGCATGAGGACAAAGCTTCGAAGATCAGCCTACCAGAGCGATAACAAAATGGCAGAGTTGTGCAGAGTGTTTTCCGTCGAAGCCCACCTCGGGCCGCTTCAGGTTGGTACTTTTGGGGCCCAGTTGCCAAACCAGTGTTATTTTGATTATCTTCGTTGGTTCTACCATCGAAGAAAGGTATTTTATTGGTTTTTTTATAGGCCCAGAAGAGGGACTGTTGATGTCCGGTGTGGCTTATTTTACACTTTGCAGCAAAGATGAATGAAAATGAAGGATGGACAAGGAGTTCTACATTATTATATTGCCTTAGCTCGTTCAGTTACACAGCAGGCGGAAAC
Organism: Aspergillus versicolor CBS 583.65; assembly: GCF_001890125.1. NCBI lineage: Eukaryota > Fungi > Ascomycota > Eurotiomycetes > Eurotiales > Aspergillaceae > Aspergillus > Aspergillus versicolor. The sequence continues at coordinate 2,883,991 of NW_024467526.1, read as the reverse complement.
TTATCGGGTACCTACGTACTTGGATAAAATTCCACTGCTACTTTACTTAGTTAGAGATGCTATGGTTCGCTCTTAGTGTCCCGGTAACGCAGTTTGTTGTTTACCTTCATTTCTGTATACCAATTGTCATCTCCATCTTGGAACTCGACTTAGTAGCAACGCATATTTTATTGATGCCTTTTGCTTATATGAAAATAGCATGTACCACCAAATATATCAAATCTGAGGCCTCAAGACACGGAAAACTTGTCCGGCCCGGAAAAAGAGGGCGACAACAGTGGAAAACAGAAAGCCATCTGTCTAATCGCCATTAATACCCCAGTCGTATTTCCCCAGCATTATATCTGCCAAGCCTTTGGTCGTAGCAATCTTTCCATATCTAACCACTGTTAGTGGGAAGAGCTAACGCCGTCTGAAAGATGTAGAAGAAGAAGTAGAAGCTTCCGAAACGCAAGCTGCTGGGTGTGATATAACTGGGTGTGATATAAAACTCGAGAGAGGATTTACTGTAAAGAGAAAGATACTAGAACTCTCAGAGAATTTGCCAATTTGATAACGGAATGGTACGGAAATTGGAAGTAGACTATAATATTATATGAAAATATTTGGTCACTCCAGGTGACTGGCGGTAACCGCCTAGCGGAGTCTGGTCCAGGTAACGCAGATAACGTTGCTTCCCTTGCTTCAGCAAATATAATGTCCGCTAAACTGTGCAGGGGATCGTTGTAAGGATATTGTTGACCGTAGATGAGGCAGCCGGGCGCAAGCGGGATGGGCTGCTGTCACGAAGCAGTGTAGCCGTGACTTGGATTCCGTGAACAGAAAACCATTTTTCCACTAAAACTAAGGCGAATTGAAACCGATCGTAAAAAGCATTTCTCCATTGGCTATTGTGGAGATATCCTAGCAACAGGTTAGGAGAATTTAAGACATATTTAGCGGAACACTTACATTGGAGCCTGTCCAGCAGGGAAATGCAAGCTTTCATCGCGCAGTAAGATGCGCGGTTTGCTGCAAGCCAATTCCCTACAGATGGATTAGGATGATCGCTTTCTTAATCATTAGAGATACTTACAGAACCGGTGTGCGTCCTCTGGTACGCAATTGAGAGCCCGAACCACGATGTTCTTTTCCGCGTCGCTGAGGTTAGGACGATATTCCATCGCTTGATAGCAGAGTCTTTGTGCCCGGACTTGATACCCATAACCTCGAGAATCCTGTCTCAAGAAATTTACCTTTTCGGCTACAGATTTGCTACAAGAGTGTTAGCGTGTTGAACCAAACTACTTGATTTGCTCACGTCATATAGTACTGGTTGAGACCAGCCCTGAATATGTAGTGATAGCCATATTGTTTGGTGTATCTGGAAAGCTCTTCATTCGCGATTCTCTCCATTGACACGAGAATTTGGTGGAGTTCAAATGTTTTTTCGCCAGTAAGCCTGGACTCAATTGCCGGGTCCAGAATGCTAACAAGTTCGATTGGATGTCCTTCGAAGTCGGGGGTAGTGGGGGTAACATGATAGTCGTTCGCAATTGCTTGAAGGATAGGACCATGACGGCAAACAGGAACTTCTAGATTTACTTCAAGCCCGGTATTCCTGTGAGACGCATGCAGCAGTTTACCGCCATTGAAAAGGGCAGAGACCTGAGCCATGAGCCGATAGCTGTTGTTGTGGGAGGCGAATGAAGCTGCGATGTAGGCTGCTTGTTCTCTCTGCGTCATATGAAAACTGGCGTCTCCAACGATTTGGTCGAGGAGCCTGAAAATTGTTTGGCTGTAAATATTCATTGGGCAATATGGGAGTCGACGATGCTGGTACGATAGTGCGACGTGATTATCCTTGAGTAGTTCAAAGAAAATGAAAGATATTACCTAGAGAGATGAGAGATGAATGGTTGAAGACATGAAGAGTATGAGAGATTGCAGGATCTGTACTGGATCAGAGACAGCAGAGCTTCACTGAATTATCTTGTGTTCTTCCGTTTTTGGAAACAATGAGAGGAAACTAACTGAACCTCTCTCTAGGAAGCCTGAGTGAATTTGACTTCCTTCATAATTTACCAGACCAAACTAAACAAAGAAATGTTCTAGCCTCTAAAGCCCAATAGGAACACAACCTCATTTGCCATGTCTAACCGCTGATCCTTGGAATCTTACAACTCTTTCAATACTTGAACTTCTTCGTCCCAGACACTGTCTTTCAAGGCGCTTTCTCCTGTCTCTCCCCGGTTGCTCCTTAATGGTAGAGGAAGACACCTCAACAAGATATGACTTTCAATTCCCTATTCTCTATCTAAATCGCTAGGAAGAACTCGGGCAAAGAATGGCTTCTATATCGATTGCCATGAAATCATCAACACAATCTGCTGACAACCTCACGGAGCTGCTTTGGCAAGATGCTTTGCGTCACCTCGGGTCAACGAATAATGAAGTCCTTCTGCCGACAAATGTGGTGGATATCATCGGTCAAGATAATGTCGAGAAAATTAAATCGCGTCTTTCGTGAGATACACCGATCTCAAATTCGCGGTCTTATTCTCACATGCCATAACAGTGCACTTCTAGGCACCCCGGTCGTGTCTTTTGTCGATGAGTCGATCAATGCCCTTCGAGTTCTACGCACGCCAGCGTTTTCAGGGTCGTCAATTTCTGTCGCCTCCCATGATAAGACCTTCAGCTCAAAATTCGGCGAAGTCCCTGTCAAATCTAGGGTAGCATCCACCAAACCTACTAAAATCCCTCGACCTCCTAATGCATTCATCTTGTACCGGCAGCACCATCACCCTAGAGTAAAGGGCGCATACCCTGAGCTCTCAAACAATGAGATCTGTAAGTTTTCGTTATCAGAAGCGATCTAAACCTACTAAAAAACAATAGCGGTGATTTTGGGGAAGCAGTGGAGGGCAGAGTCTGAAGAGGCTAAGCTACATTTCAAGAACTTAGCAGAGGAGTTCAAAAAGAAGCATGCCGAAGATCATCCGGACTATCAATACACCCCTCGAAAGCCGTCAGAAAGAAAACGGCGAACTACTTCCCGTTCGTCTCCTAAGCCGTCAAAACGATCAATCCCCCTTGAATCCCCGCCCTCGGTGAGCACATCGTCCCCGAATGTGTTCAGTCCCCCAGTGTGTCCGGAAATGGAGAACGACCATACTGCTAGTACGAGCTACATAGCATCGTTGGACAACCTGAACGTTATACTTGATGCTAGTGGTTTTACAGAAGAACCTGCCAATTTTGGCACAAATGCATTTGATTCTATATTTCAAGAAGCTCAAAGCGACTATAGCAGGACTACATTATTCCCACAGCTGGATCTTGCTGAACGATCTTTTGGAGACGCATTCGAGTTTCCAGACTTTGCAGGTGACTGTTTCTAAAGGGACCGTCTTCGATATTTCGTCCCTATCCATGCATTGCCGGCTGCTCCGGCCCACCATAGTCTAGATGTCACGTCATCTTCTTGTTATCTTCCAAGCATTTGAAGACAACTCTAACCGAGCTGTCAACATCGGCGATACGCTCAACGGAGAGTTTCGAGTTCCCCATTGTCCAAGATGTACGGAAGTGGGCGTGGTTCCGTTCAACCATGATCATTGCCGATTTAAACATGGGTACTACTAAGCAAGCACGCCCCATACACATTTTCCTACCAACAGGTGCGGCGAAAGACAGTATCATTTCTCAGAGTCTTGCAAACATACATATAGTGGATATTCATAGGTGAGTGCAACTCCCGGTGGCATTTTTATCAACGGGGTAATTGACAAGCTGTTTGTTAGTTCCACAAAGTCCGACTGTGTAGAATGATACAGACCCACAATGTATCGACCGAGCTACACAGCTCGGCGGTCCAGCTTTTCCAATTTTTTGCGTCCGGTCATCGATATGTGATCGATCGCTACCCACGAGGTACACTGAAGGGCTGATGGGAATGAACGAGGTGTGCGAGCGGCTCCCGTTGCTCCTGCCGCCAGTTGGCCCTGTAATTTCTTACGAAATAAATTTAGAAGCCATTTATGATGGATCTGCTTACCAGCGACATTATTTACGAAGGATCTAGCGGGATCTCTTGTGTTTGCAGTTTGAGAGAACAGCTTAGAGCTTCGCATAGAATTGCAGGCCCATGTCCCCAGTGGTGAAAGCAATACTATTACTAAATATAATATAATATAGTTACTGGATCATCATTGCACATTAAACGCTCCGCGTTTCAATTAGAGGAAGGAGAAGATGAAAAAAACATAGGTGAGCAAAAAAACATACAACAGCTGGGATTCGCATGTGGTCACCCACCATACTACTAACCAGCCGGCGTGTGGCTTAAGTACGGCTGAGCGGACGGGAAGCCCTGTTTTCCACACCCTGTGGTCGTATGTGCTTGGTTGTTAAAAAATACTGTATTTATGCTCGACTTCCAACTTTGGCTTCTGCTCCTGTTTGTGTTGCTTTGCCGTCCACGCGATCCTCAATTCGTTCCACCGGATCCCTTGTGGATGGAATCAAACTCCCCCACAATCGACGAACTATATTATACCGTATACCTGCTTTCTTTTCGCGACGCGTTGCGGGCGCGTCCCTTCTGACATCTCTCCCTTCCATTTTTGAGAGGGCCGAGTAGCGAAAAAATTACCAAGTCGCCACAAACAATGCATAATACACCTCTGCAATGAGTCGATATCTCACTCCGTCAAAGGTTGCTCTACTATGCCTCATCCAAGTCTATACTGAAGGCGTGGTCCCGAACTCGTCTGCCATCCATGTCCTCTCCTTTGTGGTTGCTTATTTGAGTCCCGTGGGCGCAGAGGATGGACCTTCTCCTTCGGACAACTGGACTGCTCAATATTCAGTGTCCATTGAGGATTTGGAAAAGGCATTGGCAGTAAGTTCATCGTCTGTACCTGGCCGATCTGTTTGGGACCTGTTTCTTCGAAAAATATGGTCGATCGACTCCTGTGACGCGTTGGAAGTGTTCTTCACAGAGATATCTACCATACTTGCGAAGACCCGTGAAGAGCAGATTAGAGACAGAGATGCCGGCCTCGCTCCAGAGTCTGACTGTATGCGTCTCGCTCGATGTTCGCCCTTAGGCGCATTTGTAAGAAGAGCTCAACTGGAATTCACAAGGCTGCAGTTTCACGACTCTGTAAAACTATGGAAAGGCTTTGTGAAATATCGCCTTCCGACATACCGAGCCTGGGCGCGCAAAAATCCTTCCGACGAGCAGGCTTCCGTGGACATCAATTTATTGGAATTGGGCCTCGACACAAGCAGTCACCTTTGTCAGGTAGCATACGGGAACATCGCTGACGATGATGAAGACGACCGCTATGTCAGTACGAAGGAAGTTGAACGGCTTCTCGAATTTCAAATCAACGAATTGCAAAGTAAGATATTCTCTCATTGACGCTCGGATCCCCTTCTAACGAATTAGGATTTGGTGGGAGAGTTCCAGAAGGAATGAAAGCACAACTGGAGCGCATTATTGCATCTGGCGTGACTTTGCCGAATCTGATACACTATTTGAGGTGAGCCGTCGAACCCATGGGCTTCGTTATTTCCTGGGCTGACCTCCACCAGATTTCTTGATGCTTGGAGGGCAGGGGACTACCCGTCATCTTTTGACAACCTCCATCGCTACTTCGATTACACGATGCATAGTCGAGACAAAGGGACCTATCAATATGCGCTTCTCAACCTTGCAATACTACAGGCAGACTTCGGGTGTTATGGAGAAGCCGTGTCTGCGATGCAAGAAGCCGTCTCAATCGCCCGGGAATCCCATGATATGAGTTGCCTGAACTTCTGCATGAGCTGGTTGTATCATTTTGGAAAAGCCTTTCCAGAACTCATCAAAGATGTTGAAAACACTGGTATGCTGGGCAATGAAAAAGAAGGACTGGCGTTCCTCAAAGCGAAGGCAAAAGAAACAGAAATGTGGAGCTTATTGAGCACCACCCTCCTGAGCGAAGCAAAACTCGAACTACAGAATGTACGTCTTGATGTTCCGTGTCCACTATATGATTCTAACCTAATCAGGGAGAGAGTCTCGCGTCGTCGATCGAGAACGTTGTTCGCGCTTCACATTTAAATGTCACAAAGAACTTGGTGAATTCAATGGGGCCGCAGCTCCTACTCCAAACCGCACTATACTCTAGAATAGGTATTATGCCCTTTTTATACGAGGGAAACCGTATTATCTTGGTTAACATATTTCCAGGAGTCACCCATCTTGCCTGGCTGAGTAGCGAGGTATTCCGCCAATGCTACCGGAACAGCGCGCCTTTTGAAGACTATCTGAAGAGCACATTCCGAAGCTGCCAGCTCGTAAGTTGAGATCTTTACTCGGTACACAAGTTACTCACATTTCGAAGCTAGCGCAACAGGGTCGCTATAGCGAGGTTTCTGCCCACATGACTGAGATGAGCCCTGAAAGATTTCGGTCATTGAAAACGAGCCAATACTGGGCATTTTTTTCGGGCGTTCTTCAGCTTAAACGTAAAATCTACAAGTATGCTCTATTCTCTCTCCCTGCAGCGTTCATGTCTAACAGTCTGCAGTGACGACCAAGTAGCAGCAGGTTATCTGCTGTCACAACTACAAGCCATCGATCTTCCTGACAGCGATTTGTCTTTCCTATTGTCCTTCTTATCCGTTGAATTTATGATCCGCCAAGCCAACTATGCGCAGGCGCTGGATCTTGTTGAAAAGACTGCGCAATCAATTCACCAGGACAACTTCGATATCCAGCCCCAAGTCAAACTGCTATGTCTCAAGGCTCGCATATTTGAGAAAACAGGCCAGCCTGAACGGGGATTCTCTATGGCCATGAGGGCTGCAAGCACTGCCTATCGCTCGAAATTACTCCCCGGCCTCTGGGAGGCCATTTGTGCATTAGCAAATGTTCTTTTGAGTCTCAAAGAGTTTGACGCTGCCTCAGTGATGATCGAGAGTATCATGCCTCAAATTCTGGAGTCAAGCGATTGTGATCTCGCGGCGTCTGCGTACTCCCTTCTAGTAGATGCCAACATGGGTATCGCCGGCAAACTCTGGAGCGAAGGGAAGAATACACCCACCAAGAAAGAATACATGAACCGGGCCCTGGGCTACCTGGATTGTGCCTATGATCAATACGAGGAAATTGAGGATATCAGAGGGCAGTGTGAGATGATGGCTAAGAAAGCTACCGTGATGCATCTAACCGGCGATTCGGTTCTTGCCAACGATTATGCTGCGAAGTACCTAGACCTGCAAAAACAAAAGGTATCGCAGTGATGAGTTATTATGAAATTATGCTAGCATCGTGCTGTACTAGCCGTAGGCTTGGAATTATTATTGAACTCGCCTTCACTATATAGAATATAAACCACAACAGAATAAACAGCCTATAGTGGAATGGGATGAAAAGGGATTTTACTCATCATTTTACGTACCCAGCTTAAAGCCTTACTCCAGAGTAGTGGACCAAAGTGATAAAAATAGTATATAATGTTCTCCGCCAGTAATTTGGTATTCCGTGCAGGCCAGGTTGCTCAATCGAACTAAAACCCCAGGGAGAATACCCAATTGGAACAAGGTTATGGCAGAGGTAAATCTTCTTCACCAGCATCACCGTAGTCTCCTTGGACCTAGCTTGGAAATCTGCAACACAAGCTTAACCTGGCTTCCCAAAACCATCCATCTTGTCTCCGAAAATACACTGGTGAACTAAGCAGCTAGTACGAGCGTTGAGATCAGTGTTAGGTCGAACGCTAATGAAATCCTTGCGCCTGACAGCTTCATGAGATATGCCTGGTGTGTGGACGAAGGGCTCCTTCGTGCATGGCGTCGCTGAGTGGTACCCTTATAATTCAATGTGCATCCTGGAAGGGCCTCGTGCAAAGGTCCCGCCGATGCCAATGTCTCTGCTGGGTGTGGTTGGCAGAGTATATTGCCCATACTCTATGGTTTGTACCCGATAGAAGCATAGTCGCGTCACGGGTGCGACTTTCACCTTGGGGGGTAGGGAGTGGTCCCGAGGGCCGTGAGCTTGCAATTGGCCGTTCCGGGGGTATGGAGCACGGTCGATGGATGTCGAAAGCTGAGGGAAGGGTACAGTAATGAATGTGGGCTTAAATATCGTCATTGAACGTTGGCATCGTGTATATTCGTGTGAGGTGAGAATTTGAATACTCGTCTTTGGCAGGAGAAGTACACATCTCTAATCTCGTTACATAGTCGAGGAATCCCAATCGTTGGCCCAGATGAAAGTAGAACATCGCCAAGTAGTTCCTTTCTCCTTATTCCCGCTCGGTCCCAAGGGTCTGGGACAGATCCAGAAGGAGCGACCAAAGTTCACCCCAGGCTTTTTAGTTTTCAGACTAATGCATGGCTCATCGTGGCCTTCGCACGTGGGGGGCGGCTTCTTAGTAAACAGCTTTGACCAAACCTGTTTGCTAGCAACGGGGTCGATAAAATCTGTTTGTTCTTTAGATGATGCCGAAGTAGCCGGCGTTGACGCATTGGATTCATCAGCATCAATGCCTTGCACCATTTCCGTACTTTTTGCACCTGTTACTTGTTGGCTGCAGATTTTAGACGGGCTTCTGAACAAGGCTGTTTCTCCGTCCTTGAGAGATCTGGGATCCTCCTGATCAGTGTCGGGTGTGCTTTTTGCCTTAAAAAATCCCTTCAGCGTACTCTGCCCAGCGGTTGGTGTGACTGCCTGATTACCTGCAGACTTTGAACGCTTTACGGGAGGATTCTCTGTCCTGACGGGCCGTTTGCGCACAGTGCCCTTTGACTGGTTAGGATCGGGCAATACGACAGGGAAGCCTCCACTCAAACCCGTTGGGGGAAGGCTGGTAGACTCTGCGGCTGCCTTGGTGTTTTCAGATGATGGCGTTGGAGTTGGTTGCTGAATAGAAGACGATCTTTGTGATGGCTGACTAGATTTACGCATGAACATATCTTTGATGTTTCTCCGTCTATCGAACTCCGGTATCAGTCGTCCCGACAGTGGTAATAACAGCTTTGCCGTATAGTCTTGTTGGCGTGCGCCGTTTCGAAACAGCCCTGGTGGGTTTACGACATCATAGATATTCGTTTCGCCTTCATCGAGAGGCACAGTGTCCTTGAAAACAGCATATACCGGGCAATGGTCCGAACCCTAGATGCCTTCATTAGCAGGGTTATGTTTCGGTTTCTGCTCAGACCTTACCATGAGCCCTTCTTGGATATTAGAGTCATTGAACCAATCCTGCATGCCCAAGCTGCAAAGGACGTAATCTATTCTTGAACCGTAGTTGCCGGGCCGAGCATTTATTCTCTGCTCCCAACAAGTATACATGCCCTTGCGCTCAGGGTGAAAAGATCTGCATATATCGAAAAGAGCTGGACGTTCCCTTCCCTCATCTCGGTCACCCAAGACTTTACCGTCAGACAGTAGGTGATTGAATAGGCGCCGCGCCGGGGCAGATACAAAGTCGTCTTCCGTAATACCTCCTTTTTTGATATTTTCTGCTGCATGCGCAGCATCGATCTCGCCTCTTGAGATATTAATATCACCAGTGACGAACACACGTTTGCCCATAGCGACTAGATTTCGAACCCGAGCATCCATCAAATCTAGATAATTCTGGCGAAATGCATCTCGACTCTCATCCCTATTGGCGGGGCAATAGATGCCTATAAGTACAAAGGCAGGGAACTCAAGTAAAACACAGCGTCCCTCGGAATCGAGGGTCTCTGCGTCTAATTCGAGTTGCGATAATTGCTCTATCGTTGGATAACCGCCGATTTGCTGATCTTCAGGAAGGTCCCTGAATGACGCGGATGAATTTGGCGGGCATAGGGTTCCCGTCAGCCCCTCCTCAGCGCGGATGGGAGCACATGTCGCATTGCGTGTGTATATTGCGACGCCCGAATAACCTCGTGAGATGTCAGTACCCGATCGTTTGTAGACTCAAGGGGACCGACCTTTTTTAACTCTAGGTAGGCTAAAGTAGCAATCCCACCCGGAAACAAGAACCATATCATCTCTAAGGTCCTTTCGTTGGATTTTGGTTTCCTGAAAAACGACAATATCGGCTTCCAGTATATCAAACATAGACTGTTTGAAACAAAGTTAACGGAGTCTGTAGGGAGAAAGAGGACAATTTACCTCAAATGTACGTGTACTCCTCCATGGCTCATACGAGAATGGATTCCTAATCAAAGTTAGGAGGACACGAAATAAATCACAGGCTTGATATTTACTACCGACCTAATGCCGTTGACTGCGAAAACAAATGCATTAGTATGGCAATTTTGGCAATAATGGAGGCAGCTCACCGTTCCATGTCGTGATACGAAACCCCATCCCTGCTGCTACATGCCCAAACTGTGCATATTACTCAGAAGACGGTGCTTGACATTAAGAGATGCCCTCAAACTCGGTTTGATTGATCAGAAGGGAGCAACAGCACAATTTCACGTGATCTCAGAAGCGTGACATCACGGGAGGTGCAGGCTGCTGACATAACGACGGAACGGTTGTGGCCGGAGACGAGCGAATCACGGGAAGCGCTAAGCGGCTTTTGTCTGCCCACCCGAGTCGACATCGTCTGATATTCCCACCTTTGAAGACCGAGATACAGCTGTGAGCCATTCGCTCTTCGTTCAGCAACAATGATTCCTCAGCGCAGTGCCCTTCGCCTTGCCCAGCGTTCCGCTCCGGTTCGCTCTGCCCTTCAGCGCCGTTTCAACAGCGCGCAGTCCAAGATCCCGTCCTGGGCTGTCGACAACGAGTTCAACCGCGAGAGAGCCGCTGTTAAGCACCACGCCGCCTCGACTAGCAGTATGTTTTACTTTTCCTGAGCCTCTACAAGCCTATTCCGAGCTTGCGATTGAAAAATTCGGATGATGCTAACCCATTGGAACTCTAGGTCTTTGGCTCAAGCTCTCCATCTTGTATGTCATGCAACCGATACCCCCTCTCCAAATTGGATGCAGTCGTACTCATATTACTTCAGTGCCGTTATCCCCACTTTGATTGGCGGTGGCTGGAACGCTTACAGCCAGTGGAACGAGCACTGGGAGCACTGGGAGCACATGCCCCCGCTCGAGGAGCGCACTGAGTACCCCTACCAGAACATCCGCTCCAAGAACTTCCCCTGGGGGGATGGTGACAAGGTCAGTTTATGAAATGTCTTCGAAGATATGTGCATATTAGATTGCTAACTAATTCGGTACTGCAGACCATCTTGTAAGTTCCGTTCCTATCAGCTACGCGCTGTCGGACCGAACCGAGCTCCTTCGCCGTATTTCTATGGTCAATTACTAACTCTGCGCAGCTGGAACAGCAGCGTCAACTACCACAACAAGGACAAGGCTACCTAGATAGCACCGTGTGGAACTAGGACTATACCGATTCCCGAAAACGAAGGACATGTACATTTATCCAGAAAAAGAGGGAGCGTCCAAGAAATAAAGTCCCGAGCCAGTCGAGTGGTCGCCCATCACTATACTTCTTTGAGTTTCCTTTGTATGCTATAAACTCATTTGCTGTTTGGAATGCACATTTTATACAAGCACCTGGTTATTTCCATACCGCCAAGACCTCGTCCTCGAGAAGTCTTGAGTACGTCTATAAAATTATCCATGAAACCCACTTTGCAGATACTGTGAGTTGGATTCAATAATGCAGGGAGTCTTATGTAGAAAATGGGATACGCCTGAACGTTTCGGGGTTGACCGAAGACCAATCCTCTACGAATGCACCCAGATGCGATCTTCACGTAGGTAACGATGTAAATATGGAAGATGACGAAGGCTTCATGCGTACTGAGGTTGGTGCCTGCGCGTTGCTCGTATAACTGTTCAGGTGACGCCATGCGCAAGAGGAAAAATCGGGCGCCCCGGGTCGGTGGAGGAAGGCCGAGCGGGATTGTCGGCCAGCCCAAGCTCCGATACGCTACCTTGACGGCAATGTTCCATGGCAGGGAAATGTATAAATACGACGAACGTGAACTTGAACTTGGAACATATATAGATACCTTCAAAACTTTTATATTACCGTCAATTATCAAATCTACATCCCGAATCAAACCACGTTGTGGTTTTGGTTATTCCCTGCACCCGCCATACCTACTAGTACATCGTCTATACCTCCGTCAATGGCGCCCCGTCCAGACGTCTTGATCATCGGCGCCGGCCCGTCTGGTCTTGTCACAGCCTTGTGGTTAGTTAAGCAAGGCATATCCATCCGTATTATCGATAAAGCAGAGGCCGATGTAACTACCTCTCGGGCGTTGGCCATCCAGGCACGAACCCTGGAACTATATCGCCAGCTCGAAATCGCGGAAGATGTCGTCTCAAACGGGCACAAGATTGCAGCCACAAACGTCTGGTCTGAGGGCACTCACCGGGGCCGGATACCCATTGGCGATATCGGTACTGGGTTGACGCCATATCCCTTCATCCACATTTTCTCTCAGGACCAGCACGAAAAACTCTTGGAAGAACGACTCAACTCGCTCGGTGTCCAAGTCGAACGACACCGAGAGCTTATAGACTTCACGGAAAACGAATCATCGATCACTGCTCGGTTGAAGACCACGGATCCTAATGCTAATGGGGGTGACAATGTTGAAACCTGCGAAGCAACCTTTATTGTTGGCTGTGACGGAGCCCGTTCGGCTGTTCGCCATATCTCCGGAGTTCAATACGACGGCGCAACGTACTCACATATCTTCTTTGTCGCTGATTTCGAGGGAAGCGGGCCATCACTGAATGGTGAAGCACATGTTACCTTCAACCAGTCTGAGTTTATGCTGCTGTTTCCATATGATGACAGCAGCCGAGGCCGCATTTCTGGGGCCATTGATGATGAAACTGCGGAGAAAGGCACCGATATCACCTTCGATGATGTTGCTCCAAGGATGGAAGAAACGCTGAAGCTGAAAATCGACAAGCTGAACTGGTTTTCGATTTATCGAAGCCATCACCGTCTAGCATCTGCCTTCCGCAAAGGCAGGGCGTTCTTGGTTGGCGACGCGGCACATATTCACAGTCCTGTCGGGGGACAGGGAATGAATACCGGTATTGGAGATGCAATCAACCTGGCATGGAAGCTGGCAGCGGTCATCAAAGGACAAGCCGGTTTATCGTTACTCGACAGCTATGAGACAGAACGTCGCGCGTTTGCGAACCAACTAGTCAACACAACTGACAGCGGTTTCAATGCCGTTATTTCGCAGAGCTACTTCGCGCGGACCCTGCGAACATACGTCCTGCCTTATGTTGCACCATTGCTTGCCAAAATTGACTATGTCAGACACAATGTGTTCCGGAAGGTTTCTCAGATCATGCTAGATTATAGACAGAGTATGCTGTCAGCCGGTGTTGCAGGCTATGTCCACGGCGGAGATCGTATGCCGTGGGCCCGTGTAGGAGACCTTGACAACTTTGAGAGCCTGAAATCAATTACCTGGCAAGTCCATGTTTATGGAGAGCCCAAGCTGGAATTGACACAATGGTGCCAGGACAAGAATATCCCTTTACATGCTTTCCCCTGGGACGGGCAGTATCAAACAGCCGGGCTGCAAGCTGATGCAGCGTACCTGATCCGCCCGGACACTTATGTGGCAGTTGCAGAGCCGTCGGGATCGTCTCAGAGATTTGACCAGTACTTCGAAGACATCGAACTGCAATGGCTTTAAACGTTGCTCCTTGTTTTTTAATGTTTCCCCTTTGATACTTTATCTTTCTCCACTCTTCGACCGGCGGCTTAGCTAGGCGTTCAGCTCCAAATAATTACCCAAGGACGACCCTGTTTTGATTCCACATTGTGGCTCGCCGTATAGATCTTGTTGCGTGAGAACAATGTAGCTTAATTTACAAGAACTTAAGAAGCCAGTGATGGGCGATCTCCAGGGGCTGTCCAGCCCCAGTCTTGGCGGGCTGTGCGTCCCGGAAATCTGACTGACTCCAAGGCCATTAATTGCGACAAGACACCGATTTCACAACGCTGGCGTCCATTCAGCCTAATGTGACCAGCCAGGCTTGTTATCGGGCTCGCTTTTACTGTTGCAAGTTCAAATGCATCTGTCAGATGTATGCAGGTCCGTCATCCATGGACTTTCATTCCTGATCTCTGTTGTCATCCGGGATCTTTCGCGTTACCCCAAGCTCCGTCGTCGCCTGCTTCAACTCTTCCTGGCCATCTTCGTCATTTGGAGCACAGCAGATGTCTTTCTGGTGCACCGGCACTTTAATGAAGAGCAAACCCACCTAGATTACAAACCCTTGCGTCGACAGCGGATATTCATCGCTAGTGCTCTCTGGAATAACGAACGGTCACTACCAGGTCATTGGGGCGATGTAATTGTCGACCTAGCCAATGTCTTCGGATCGGATAATTTATTCGTTAGTGTACATGAGACTGGAAGCAGTGATGGTACAAAGGACGCTCTGCACAACTTCGATAAGAAGCTGGAATCGGCGAATATAGGACGAAGCATTGCTTTCGCTGACCAGCCTCCTGACGACAAAGCATTGTTGGATCTGAACCCGGCTGATCCGAGGCGCATCTCTTATATTGCTGGACTGCGAAATAAGTCTCTTCGGCCGTTATTTCAGCTCCGAGATGATGGGATATTTTTTGATCGAATTTTGTTTCTGAGTGATGTCTTCTTTACCGTGAGTAGTGCTCGCCTTTTGGGGTTACTTCATTCCAGCTAACGTGTACGCAAATCTAGAAAACAGACGTCATCTCCCTTTTGAATACGAATTACGGGACATATACTGCGGCTTGCTCTTTCGATATAACGAAACCTTCGACCAAGTCCGACGCACTTGCTCTACGAGACGTGGATGGGTATGAACAAGTCATGCAAAAGTGGCCCTTCTTTCGTGCAGCCGAGTCAAGAGACCCCATGAAATACATGCTGCCAGTTCCCGTTAGAAGCTGCTGGGGTGGAATGGGTAAGCAGGCCGAAATTATTGTAGAAAAATCTCGACGGAAGTAGTGCTAACGCCTGACGCTTTAGTATTCATGGGCACGGAGGCAATCTATTCCTCCCGGCCAATTCAGTTTCGAGGGATACCTGGTGGTCTCGCAGATAAGAATGCCGTGGCTTCCGAAGGTTGCCTAATTCATGCGGATAACCCGTTCTCCAAACGAAGGGGCGTTTACTTGAACCCCTTTGTTCGGGTAGGACATAGTGCGGCAGAACACCCGGCGGGTCGCTCTACTGGACACTGGCTCTCTACTTGGCAGATATTCGAATCCATATGGGAGAATCGTTTTCGCCGCTTTATCCATCCTCCGTTCCTAGAAGGGTGGTCCGTACAAAGCCGCCTTTCTGCTTGGATGGCTGAGGATGAGAATAATAGTGAACGCGGCGATTACTGCCTCGCTGATCAAACGCAAGCTATGGTATCTTGATATACGCAAGATGGCGATTGGCAGGTGCGAGAGCGATTTGAAGATCGGAAAATGGCCACTGATCTCTTATACCTCACACTGCTGGTCAATCATTGCGTATTGCAGTGCGAAACAGCTAGCTCCGGAATCCCCCTGCTGGAGTACATGCTCTGAAAAGGCCGAAGTGACTGGCCTAGTGGGCTGGGCAAACTCCGTGTCGGAATAAATGGCCTGGGGATGTTCTGGTAGGTTAGAACATCTGCCTTGTCAAGTCTCCGGGTGATCTAGAATCACGAAACGATAAGTGCTCGGCTTAGAGAGTTAGCCAGCGGGATGATATTAGCCGACTAGCCCACTCAATTGTATAATTCTGTGAAGCATATTCTGCATGATGCACTGTGAATGATTTGAATAGATAATTTACTTGATTAAACCTCTTGGTAAATTACTCCGTACGTAGTACTACATTGTATGCCTGGATCTATGCGATTGGGGCCTGAGGCACCAAGCTCCGATTCCGCACCCGCCCTCATACTTCTCCGAATGACCCCGCCAAAAAAAATCCCAGTGACGCAGACTATTCCAGATCTCGTCTCTGCTTCCAATTCTCCCCAAATATTCACAATGGCCTCTTCTCTCACAACGACCGACCTCCAGGGGTCCCTGCCCCTCATTGCCCGTGGCAAAGTCCGCGACCTGTACGAAGTAGACGACAAGACCCTCCTCTTCGTCGCAACCGATCGTATCTCCGCGTACGATGTGATCATGGAAAATGTACAACCCCTCCAGACCCGTTCTCCTGCCTAACAACGCCATTTTCAAAGTTTCACCTACTAACAATATCCAGGGA
Source organism: Aspergillus versicolor CBS 583.65 (assembly GCF_001890125.1). Taxonomy (NCBI): domain Eukaryota; kingdom Fungi; phylum Ascomycota; class Eurotiomycetes; order Eurotiales; family Aspergillaceae; genus Aspergillus; species Aspergillus versicolor. The sequence continues at coordinate 2,867,753 of NW_024467526.1, read as the reverse complement.
ATCCCCGAAAAGGGCATTCTCCTCACCCTCTGCACGCAAAAATGGTTCCAAATCCTCCAGGAAGCCAACCCTACCCTCCGGACACACTTCATTACTCTCGACCTCCCCGCGCAAATCCCCGCCTCGTTGCGCCCCGTACTTCAGAACCGTGCGATGCAAGTCCGCAAGCTGAGAATCCTACCCATCGAGGCTATCGTGCGTGGCTACATCACCGGGTCCGCATGGAACGAGTACAAGAAGTCCGGAACCGTGCATGGGATTCCAGTGCGGGAAGGTTTGAAGGAGAGCGAGGCGTTCCCTGATGGCCCTATTTACACTCCTAGCACGAAGGCCGAGCAGGGGGAGCATGATGAGAATATTCATCCTGATAAAGGTATCTTATCTCTGTCTATCTATCTACATTTACGTCCTCGAACCCGATTCGTTGCAATTGCAATCTGATTTGGATAGATGGCTAATTGGTTTCTGTGTCATTGTACAGCTGTTGAGATTGTTGGTGAACCATATGCTTCAACTATCGCTGAGCTCGCCGTGAAGCTCTATAAGACCGCACACACCTATGCGCTTACGCGGGGCGTGATCATCGCGGACACGAAGTTCGAGTTTGGCGTTGACGAGGAGACGAATGAGGTTGTTCTAGCGGATGAAGTGCTTACGCCAGACTCGTCGCGCTTCTGGCCCAAGGACTCGTATGAGGTCGGACGTGGCCAGCAGAGCTTTGATAAGCAGTTTTTGAGAGATTGGTTGGTTAAAGAGGGATTGAAGGGTAAACCGGGAGTTAGGATGAGCGATGAGATTGCACATAAGACGAGCGAGAAGTATAGGGAAGCTTGGGAGCGAATCACTGGGGGCAATTAGATTGTAGGGGACGGTAGGTTGCGCTACCGAAGTGCTGTAATATGTGTTGTTTAGGATGGAACATCAATTCCAAGATATATATGTACTGTACAATTTCCAAGAATTTGCTCTCGGTTTAATCCCATTCATCACGTAGCCCTTTCAGGCCCTTCCCTTTGTTCTCTTGACTTCCCTGTTTCGCAGATTTAGTATCGTTGTGTTGCGGGACCCAGTTGGTTCGAACCCCTTCATCAACAGGTAAAGCAGCCGTCCCGCAAATTCGCCGTTCTTCTTCGATCTCCGGCTCACTCATCCCGTTTGTGGCCCAGATCCTATGGATACGTAAATCGTAAGGCCCCTCTACTCGGTCCGTCAAACCAATTCCAACACTCTTCACCCTCTGACGGATGATAGACGTCTGAGGTTCCATAACAAGCCCATGGTTCGTTCGGACAAATGAGTTGAACGGCAGGAGAATGGTTTCCCATCCAGTCGAGCCAGATGTCGTGACCGACGATACAGAAGGCATGATTGTAGAGGACGGGGGAATGTCGGAGAGGGAAGGTGGGATACCGCCGGGGTACTTTTCTTCAGCGATTTCAGGCGACTCCGCTGCTTCGGGTGATTCTTGTGGAGAAAGGTAGTCATCGGATGAAGTAGATGAGGCGCGCATGTGGTGATGGCGTGTGTATAATCGGTGCTGATGGATGTCGGTTTCGACGATAGTGTCGGTCTGGATGTTGACGGTGTACCTTCGACCGTCCGATTTGACCCGTAAAGCTAGGTAGGTATAAGGATCGAGGTCCCAATGTAGTCGTCCAAACAGCCAGAGGCCTCGGTCTTGGTTGCGGAAGGCGGCGTATCCTAATGAGAAACTCGTTATTTTCTGATCCGATTTTCTAAATACACAGGGCATGTACCTGTTCTTTCTACCCTCCAGTTGTTAGGGAGCTTCGTGGAAATACTTCCATGAAATCTTGCGTGGGCAGGCGTGTTTGTAGAGGAATCGGCGGGGATATAGTCGAGGCTTGCAGTACTGAACCCTCCCACGGCACGGTCTGCCATCGTCTTGCAGCCCGCAACAGCTGCTTCATCTTCGAAGTCTAGAAGGGAATATGGCTTTGTTGGCGTGTGGAGGGCCTCGGTGTTCCAGGCTAGCTCAGCACATTGCAGTTAGTTTCTCCAGTTGAGAGGCGATTTCGGAGGCGCAGGGGACGCACCAATCCTTGACAATCTACCAATTTCCTCCGCGCTTCTTTTGAGAAACCCGGGGGGCTTGGCTGCTAAGCACCTTGCTGTTGGAAACATGTCGAATCCCGGAATTGGGGTCGATCTGGAGGCTATGAAGCAGTTCTTGCCTTCAGGAACTGAGAAGAGAGGATCTCGACACTCGGGATGCCTGAGGCCGGATGACGTCGGCAGGCCTCACCGCCATCGGCAGTATGTTGCTTATCAGATGCGTGCTTGCTTTCTGGCTGGCCGGATTTCTAAATCCAGACCAAATGATGGAGATTGAAACAGCACAAGAGGGTGGAATGAGCACTGGGCTGTTCACTGCCGCATAATTTTGATTTACTTGAGTATATATGAAGCTGTATATTCTGTACGAGCACAGTGCTCTCGAACGCTCACCCATACCCTACAACAAACTGAAGCCCAACACTCAGCTAGATGATACATAATGATCGCCCTTTTCTGTTTGTGACCACCACTGATTCCGAATTCTTCTGAGTTGCTCGCGCTTTCCAAGATGCGGTTTAAAGGCGCCTTCCTTTCCTTGTCCAGACTAGGGGGATATTCTTCATTGCGCTATCTCGCCCGTTGATTCCCTAACTGGCTCGTTGTCCATTCTAGTATAGCATATAGCTGTCATTCACTTGCTCAATACAATATTTTAATCATCATTATCATGTGCTCGGACGATGATCCTATACCGCCCGAATATAGGCCCCAATATCCGTGGCCATCCCAAGCTACGCCGCCGCCTCAAACTATGATATCAATTCCTCAGAGGCCCACGGCTCCTTTCCATAGCCATCCACCTCCTCCATACTATAGTACAAACTATCTTCAAGCACCTGTTGCGGCCCCTCTGTATTGGTCCTCCTATGCCACCTCTTCTCACCCACAGATCCCATCGTCTAACCGTCTCTCACAAGGAGCCCAGCACCCCAATATACTCGAGGGAAATGTGCTCTCCGACATAAGTACACAGTATGATTACAACACTACCTGTGTCTTCGTCAAGAAGTGAGTCTTAATTGAAGAAAATTAGCCGCCTAGTGCTATATTAAAATAGGCCAGTTTGCCACATGATGTCGACAATGAAACGATTAAAGACGTTTTTAAAGACATTGGCAGTTTCACTGTGAGTATTGGACGCACAAGAAGGGGATTGACTATTGCCTATGTTCAATTTTTCGTAAGAATACCATGTATCGCTTTGCTTTGAAAGCATCAGGTATACATTAACTAAACTCACAATAGACTAGCGAGCACGCTCAGCAAGCTCTTATGAAGAATCGGCAAGTTGTTCTCAAAGGGCTCGCTATCGAGGTTCAGCCTTACCAAGAGCGCCCAAAAAGAGGACGGTCAAGCGGAACGGGGTCAGGCGTTGCGACATGATATCTATATCGGTTTTAATGGAGCTGTTCTGAGAGATATATGGTATTAGAAGCATGGTGGGGATAAGTGTTCGGGATTTTATTTTTGGCGCACCTGTTTTTGGTGTTCTGTTTGAAGCCTAATCCTTCCTACAGAGTTTCTATCCAGCATGTAAACTGGGTTGGAAACTTTCCGTTGCATTGTTGAAGTTGGAACGGCCGAGGTGGCATTTGCTCTTCTATCTTTGGTCTGCGTTTGAAAAAGACATCTACTATTTAGATGGGCAGCTCTTGTATAAGGGCCGGTTCAGGGGTGTTCAAAGCTAATGGATTGTACGTGTTCAATGGCATAGCATGTCGTTAGTGAAAGAGAAAATAAAAACAAAAATGCAAATCATATGTGAGCCCTGTAGACAACCAGTTCAGAGTAAACGCCGATTCTATATGTACGACTCGAATGGAGCCATCCAAACAGTGTATGAAAACCAAAATGCAAAAAGGTAGCCGCACAGCATAGGAAGGATTAATAATAGAATAAAATGGACAACCGCCATGCGAATAGCCTGATTGAAACATGCGCGTAGACATGAATAAGCAAAACATGAGCTCAAATATGCATGGTATCATGAAGGATAAACGGGATATCGTGGAACCCGAGAGGGAGAAAAATGAAGAAAATAACCAACTCAACGCAGCATATATATGCGATCCAAACAAATGAGACGGAAATGAAAGGGTTCAATCCAAGAAGAATGGTATAGGAGCTGGAGACAAAAGGATGGTGGAAAGAGATATATTTAAGCCCTGACACGCCTGGCGTCGAAAAGCTTTAGGCTCACAGCGGTGTCATTCACACCGAGGATTGGGGCAGCGTCCTCGAGAAGCTCCCAGGGCCGTACTGGATAGGGCCCAATAATACGACCGCGGTGTTGAATTCGAAGACGGTCCGCGACAGAGTTTGTGCTCTCAGATGATCCTGGGACGGATCCTGTCGAAGCAGCCACTTGTTGTGATTGGTTCGAGGGTCCGGCCGAAGCGTTCCCGGACGGGGTGGGAGTGGGAGTAGAGCCGCCAGCAGCAGGAGACGAAATAGAGGCAGGAAGTTGGGAGTTGTGTGTTGTCGTGTCCGCCATGGGACCTAGAAGGTATAAGAATCGATGGTCGTTCTGGAATTGGAGGAAGGGGGGGCATTTCTCCTTGAGGAAGCGCCCGCACTGCAGGCGCGCTTCATCCGGGAATGAATCGATGAGAGATGCTGCAACGTCTAAAGCATGGGTCTGCAACAAGATTCCGGGACACGGTCGGAAGTTTTTAGGTTGTACAGTGTGGGGGAAGTAGTTGGCGGTTGGAAAGAGGTGGATGATGTTATCTGGCAACCGTGCTAATGAAATGCAAAATATTGACACAAGCAAGCGGGTTTGCTCCTGCAGGCTACCAGCTTTATGCCCATGAGACGCGGGCGCATTGAAAGCAGTCCGATGAAGTACTGTCATCCTAAGCAAGGCAGAGAACCAGAACGCGAGCGATCGCTCGAAGTTGAACCTGGCCATGACCACTGGACCTGAGCTCGACACGTTTCTATTCTCAGCGAAGCTGTTCGTATTTGTCTGCATTATGATGAGCTTTTGGAGGAGAAGATCCAGTCTCTCCACAAGAAGAGGGGTCACTGATGGAACCCCAGCCTCGGGAATGTTATGAGCCAGTTTCTCTATGATTGTAAGGTATAGTTTTGCGCTGTCAATCGCGTCTGTACTGGCCGCTCCATCGGATGATATCAGATCATCGGCGGGTTCGTCAAACATTGCAACGGAAAAGAAGCCGCTTTCCGCTCGTTCGCGAATCTAAAAAATGTTAGTAAGAGCGGAACCTAGAGAAATAATCGCTGCTGTAACATACTTGTCGGGCTGCATCTTGATTCATTAGGTTGACCAGACCCACCCAATGGGATTTCTTTGATCGAGAATCCGCTACTGCAGCCTTGAACATCACATCGACGATATTGTTCTTCACCTCGTCACCAGGATTCGCGTGAAACAAAAGCTGGAGCTTCAATTGGCAGAATGGAAGAGAAAAGTCGTTGTTCATGAGAATGACTTGCTCAGCTTGTGCGCTGGGATCTACATCTATATAAGAATTAGTTGATGGAACATCCAAGTTTTCAACCGGGGCGACAAACCATCTTGGGAGTCGAAGCGCAGGAGAAGGTCAACGGCCTTCCCTAGAACAGTCGTGAATGACGAGTTGCCTGTTAATTCGCGCATACAATATTCTGCCACGCTACTCGAATTTTGAGTAAGTAAAGAGCGTAGTAATTTTGCCGTGCATGCCTGAAGGTCAGGACGCCTTGTCCCCAAAGTAGCATCTTCAAGGGAATCAAATAGCGGGATTGCGTCGTTGATTATGCTCAAAGTCTCATCAGAGTATTTGACAAGAAACTCTTGCTGAGCTAGATGAAAGCGATATGTGACCTATTAACAGACATCAGTGGCGAGTAATTTCAGAAGGGACAGCACTAAGCATACCAGGTCTGTATTGGGTTCGCTTTGTGGGATAAGAAGTTCAAGGACATCCAAGCGCAAGCTAGACATATTAGGGATTGCTGGTACTGCATTCTCAGGAGCTGAAAGTTTATTGACCAAGAGTACGAAGCTGTGAATCGTGACGCACCCAACTCCGATGAGGGGGGCAAGTATTCGAGACATTGTAGGCCGAGATGAAGACTTCAAAAGTCCACAAACGTACCGTACTAACATGATATCGAAATATTTGGGACTGAACGGTCGTAAATATGCAAGATATCTGCAAGCATCCTTCGCGGACAATTTCGTGGTTCCACTGCCAAATGTCAAGATCTTGGTGAGTGAATGAAAAACAGAACCCAAGGTGGACTCGTCTATTCCGTTTCCACAAGACAACAGCTGGTCTAATTTTTCCTGGAACGAGGCATCGGTATCGCTGAAAGTCGTCGGGATATGATCTGAGAGTGGCGATGGTGCTGCTAGCGCCGATTTGCTCTCAATTCGAGCGAGGTCCTGGCGGAGAAGAGAAACAGTACCGGACTCTTCAGGAATCCGCAGTCCAAGCTCAATTAATGAGAAGGTGAAATCCAGATTTAGCGTCCCGAATCTCTTGAGACGTGCATAAGCGCCGACCAGTCCCCTGAACAAATCTGATGTCGCTCCAATGATAGACAATGCATCAAAGTGATAATTAACAGTATCAGATGCAGATGCAAGAACCGTGTTGTCATCACACTCGGTGGCTTGTTTAATCACATCAGCAAGGATAGATAGGTCTCCGAAGCCTTCCAATATTTCTCGAACGCAATAGAATTCTTCTGGTATCAAGGCCGAGACTTTGGAATCAATCGAGAAGGGACGTCCGGCAATTTTTCTGTATCATTTAGCGCGGGTGCAGTGTGTAAAATCAAACATTTCTTACCTGGTCGTATCCCTAAGATGCTTAGCCACTCCTTGCCTAATCCATATGCTGACCTCGGACTTGACAGCCCAGGTTAGATTGGGCTGTGGCAGCTCGGTAAATACTTTATTACTATCTTTGACTTGGAAGATATTCGGCAAACGTTGGCTTATCGCCAATTTCAAGTCCTGGATAGTGGAACTTTCTTCCGTCACCGACATGCCAGTACGAGCCAAAAGTGTGTATCGGAGGTTACGGACATGTTCTGGCAAGCGTCCCAGGGGAAGTTGAGTAAGGAGAAGGGTATCACCGGCCAAAACCTAATAAATAAATAAGCGCTGTTTTGACTTCCAGGTTGCGGGTGAGAACACAAACCTCATTATTATCACCACCGGCGTTCCTCGCAACACCTTTAGCCATGAGCCATTGTAGATATCTGCTGATAGAGAAGGTCTGCGACCTGACCAACTCAGATATAACGTGGTAGATATTATCCATATCCAACTGACTCGTATCTTGTACGTTGCTCACGAACAAAATTATATAGGTGTCAATGTCAATACCAGACATTTTCCACTTCCGCAGGAGCCGAGCTGCGGTATATACACGGCGAAGACCAGAACGAAATCGGGTCGCCGACCACTCGAGAAGCTTAGCGACTAGGGTAACCCTATCTTCAAGAGCATTCAGACAGGCTGTCGATGTAGATGATATGTCATGCGACGATCGTATTGAATCAAATAACTGAACAACGCGTTGCTGGGCAGATTGCTCTGTGGATTCCGGTCGAGATTTCGGTAACTGTACTCGAGTATTACGTTCCGCCAGGGTCTCAAATATCGTCTTGTCTGCGGTCTCCTTCATCTTCAAGCAAGAGAGGATAAGGTTTCGGTGCGTCTCCCATAAATTTGGAAGTATTACCGACGAAGTATGTTCAAGCACCAGCTTTCTTATGTAACTCGAAAGCCGGTCAGCAAGCGGTTGCAACAATATCGGCCGCCGCAGCTCCGTTATCTGCCTCTTGTTAACCATATCCTGTTGCTAGTTTTCACAGTCTCCGCCTACCTGACGTAGTTTTTCAAGAAGAACCTCCGCCAATCGCCGCCCGCGTTTTCTGTACCGTAAGAGGCTATCCCAATAAATACCTAGCATAAGAAGCCAAACAGGTATCATATTGAGTGGCGATGCCTCTAAAGAGGCTAGAAACCAAGTGAAATACTGATCGTGGTCAAGTAAACGCTCAAAGAAGAGACGTGCAGTTAGACTGGCTCTGCTTGACGTTAGTAACGCACAAGAAAATGCCAGACTTCATAGACGTACGCGTATGTCATTTTCGATTTCCAACCTGTCGACCCACAGGCTCCTACTACCCCCTCAAGAAACTGCTGTACACCACTCGTCCACTCGCGAACCCATTTTGCTTCCAAGCCTATTGCTAATGAGCCGCTTGTGCCCTTTCTCTTGAAGGCGCGAATCTCATTGGCGCCAACGCACTTCGCAAGCCATACTGCCCGGCTGACAGGGATCAACTTGCTTAGGCACTGGTCAAGAAGTGCCTTGCCCCGAATACCATGGGGGATCGTTCGACTTAATCTGCGTAAAGGAACAGATGGATTGGCAAGATCACGAAGCCAAGCCTCTCGTTTATTATCTGTTAGAGTAACGCGAGGAGGCGGCTTGAAGGTTGATGGCGCATTAACCGTATTGTGATTCTGTCTTTTCTCCAGCGCGGCCATAAAAACCGACGAAAGCATCTGCAAGCCGGAGCGGTGCTTCAGTTGCGCATAGAGTGACGGACGTGCGGTGTTGGACTCGGTCTGGGAAACCTGGGTGCGATCGTAATATCCTTGTTTCACCGTCTGATCGTTCAAGGCATCTTCCGGATGATCTCCAGTCCATGGTGCAAAATCGGCAATTCCTGAAAGGGTTGGAAGGTTGTGTTAGTTGGCGCCGTAGTGAGGCTCCGACAAGCTGGGGATACTCACTATCTCCTTTGAGAGCAGGTGCAATAGATGGTATTTGAACGCGGAAAGGTGTCGTTTGTACTTCTTTGCTGGTTGGGGATTCTGATATTTTTGTCGCATTATTTCCATACTGCTCTGGTGGCGCGCCCTTCCAAGGTAGAGGCGGAAATGGAGGAGGCGACGCTGGCTTTTTACCTTCGGGCGTCAAGCCAGCATCATCCTCCATGACCTCTCCACCGTTGGTTGCCTCCGATACCATAGCCTGGAAAGACCATACCGGACGACCACGCCAAGAGAGCGAGGAAGGCTTCGCATTCGCTATTCCTGGAGTCACCCTTGAATCTCCGCCAGTCGCAGGCGCAGGACTCGCATCTTTTGCGGACGATCCCGCGGATACGTCCAACCTCAATCGCTTCGCCGGGGGCTCCCTCTCCTGCGCATCATTTATACTCGATGTCAGATCGATAACTGCCGGCTGCCCGGTATGTGGCGGAAGGACGGGCGTGGATTGTTGCGTTTCAGACCGGAAATCAGATAGACTCGGAGCCTGAGAGGCGTCCACACGTCCTGAGCCATTATCGAGCTTGCGCAGGGGGTGGCCCCAGGATTGGACGCCGGCAGAAGAGTGAGGTATCATGTCAATCTCATGGTGTATTCAAGCGGCGGGAAATTGATCATTAGGGCAACTCGCTCGGAGGATAGGTTTGCGGTAGATAAGAATATATATACTGAGAGAGAGGAAAGTGAAACTGCTCGAGTATGTATCAGTCAGTAACAATAGGTGTTCATGTTTCCCGCGCAAGCTGTGGATCGATAATAATCGAGGCCGATTTGCTGAGGTCGACTTGGGAAGCGGTAAATAACAACCGCGGAACAGGGAGTGGTTGACTGACGGGAAACAGCAGTGAAGGAGTCCCACAGTGAAAGCGACTTGGATGAAGCACGAAGGGGTTTGGAGGGAGAAAAGAAGCAATCCGGGAGGATGACAGGAAAGGGCCGAAGACGGAGGCCGAGATACTATCGAGAATCTCCAGATAACGTAAGGCCGAGAGAGGAGACAGAGACCATCCTCCAGCTGAGGAGGCGATCTGACCATCCGTCGGAACTGGGAAGGTCGGTAAGGTCGGGTAAAGATAACCGTAATTTGACGTATTCTGGCTTATTTCCGGTGTGATGGCGAGAAAGTGGTGTAATAATACATGTCATGATACATCGACCCATGCTCCAGGTCCAAAGAACTTTAGTATAGTTCTTGAACGAAACTGGGACAGATCATGAGGTGACAGCTGGAATCATTTGTCTGACTCCAATTTTTAGGTGGTTTACATAATAAAATCAAATGGACTCATTCTTGCAGCTTTCCATTCGACTGGATGCACCTACACCGTACAGTTGGCAACTCGCAGGCCAGAGCGATCAAACAGGCCCAAACATGCTCAAAAAAAAGGATTCGTACCTACACCTGCGCGCCATGCATTAGCACGGAACATTATCTCCTTGGGCAATCTGCTGTCCCACCATGGCTTCCCTGTATTATTTATTTCCGCAGGAGGATATCCAAATCCCTCGATCAAAGTAAGCTTGACACGGAACTGTCGGATTCCCGGTAATCCCTTCGTTTGGCTTGGCATCAGATAGAGCAACTTGGACGGAAATCTACCCGCTGGTTGCGAGCTTTGGCATTCCGGTTACAACATCCGTGGGATCAGACAATCGCAAGCTAAGGGAGGTGGCCCGGGTGCTCCCCGATGCCTGGTGGGAGAGAGATCATTTTCTTGGACTGCCTGTTTCAAAGCGAGGGGACGTGGAATGGCCAGCCAGGTACGGAGGAGAATTGGATAGATCGCGATGTTGCAACAACAAAGAATCCCTTACGTACTTTTGCCGAAAGTGCCAATCAGCCGATGTTTCTCGTCCTGTGCTCCAACAACACTCCATCATGAAGCCGCATCCGACTATCCCCACTATTAATGTGCTCTCGGATTGTTGGCCGAAGGAGGTACAAAGCCAGTATCATGCCACACCTGCCACACCGTACGATTCTTGGAAGGGCGACTTCGACCTCAATTTTCTATCAACTATACTGTACGGAGTACGGCAGATATTGGGTTATTATTTAGCCGGACACAGTCACCCGTAACAACAACAATAATAAGCCTATAGACAAACTTTGTCTTCCAAATGAGAGTCAGGAAGGGGCGCCGTACCTCAACAAACTAGCTGCTCGATACAGGCGAGGGTCCTGACCAGCTCAGAACGGGGCGCGGTCAGAGGCAGGAAATGATAAGATGGTGTGTAAATGGGGGTTTTGCGTGCGACCGGAGATCACAAAAGGCACAGATGGTCACAGATCAGCCAAACAAACCAGTTCAGATTGCATTCTGCCGTGCTACCTGGCAATCACACACTGGAAGCGAGTCATCAGCTGGGAACAAATATCGTCCATCCACACTGAGACACAGAACAGCTCATGATTTGACTTCTAGTGTTCCTTGTTTGTCGAGGTACAGCAAGCATATGCCACGCCACCTGCTTTAACCCCGTGAACATTATTGCGTTGAGGACAAACCTTAGTGGGAGAACACATCCTCGACAAGCGGGAGGAAGATCCGCTAATACTCCGGGAGATATGATATATCTTTAACTTTGGAGTCTGGATTGAACCAAAATGTATATTGAAAATGATCACCGTTGGCATTGCTCTAAAGTAGCAGGGCATCCCTAGGAGTAACCTAGAAGATAAATGTATGGTAGACAATGAGAATATGCAGAGATTTTAAAACATACTGTTCCACGGCGAAATAGTCCAAATGAACCGATTTTCCAATATTGCATTAGAAGTTGAAATCGTGGCTGAGGCTGGCTGATAACGATAATACCGCAGACTGACCCCAGGCCGGGCGGCCGGGGGCCGAGCACGCTTGCCGCTTTAGCCTTGGCGGCCACCAGCGTCGCTGAATGCCAGCCAGCGCCTCTTGGATCTGGAGAATCACCCGCGAGCTACACGGTACAGGCTTCAGAAGTTTACAATAAAAAAGATGGCGTCCAAAAAAGACATGCGAAGGTTCGATCTTGGTATGTCATCCCCCTAACCCTTTGAATTGCCTCGTTCTCTTGCGAAATTCCTGATTGCTGACTGGATCTTGAAATAGCGATTCCCTACGTCGAGCCGCCCAAAGACAAGAATGATGCGGATATGACCGGTACATACATCACATAGAGATGCTGGACTATAGCAACCTGGGCGACTGGAGCTGACTGACTGTCCTAGGCACCATGTCAAGCACAATGCCAATGGCAGCCGTGGGTTACTCGAAATCGGATTTACACTTAACGTAACTAACAGTCCTCACAGATGTTCACAAGAAACAAGTGAGCTTGTGGTTTCTTTCCCCTCGGGTTAATTGCTATTAGCGCGCGTTGGTTATCTGACAACTCCCTCTGTCTAGGATGATCGGATGGTGTGTATTGTCCCCAAAGTATTTCCAGGATAATGCTAATCAGCAATAGGGTCGCCTTTGTCTTCTCGCTCCAAACATGGCTCGGTGAAACTGCCGAGCAGAAGAAAAATGCTAGTACACCGGCATACTTGTCGGTTTTGATGTCTGGTACGTCGCGATATTGATACATGCCTCAAGGGTGATCATTGACTAACTTGTGACGTCTATAGTGTTGGCATTGGGTGTTGTATGTCACCGAACCCCTTTAATAATATGTCTTGAACGACGCAGCAACATCTAACATTTCTACTATAGACCTACCTTCCTATATTCCTCCCGCCCACACCTGCACCAGGTGGCACAGTCCCCGCGCCTCCACCCACACCCTCTCCGTGATATACCCTATTGGCCTTCATGTGTCGGGATAGGTTGAGATGGCGTCCATATTCTTGTATTTTAATATTTTCTTATGGAACCCTGCATCGTCGAAGCTGAAATAGGCGGGAAGCTGCTACAGCCAGCTTATCATACTGCAGACCGCTTTACTCAAAGCGCACAAATAGTTGGCCTGTAATATTAATTTAATACACTGATATCCCGTTGAATTGTTTTTCAAAATGGTATAGCAGAGTTTGTAAGACAATCGGTTATCTCAATCTCAATGACATACATTGTTGTCGAAGAGGTTTGCCACTGCTTTAGTGACTTGCCCACTACACTAGAATTGGCCATGCATACTGAACATTCTTTTCTCACACCGTGGTGGCAGTGTGTTCCAAGCCTCTGAACCTGATAGGCTCCTTTGTAGTACAAGGCTGGACAGACCTGCAGGCTCGACAGAGTGAACAAAGACGACCGGTGCGCGAGGTGGCCATTGCTGAGTCACGGGCACACCGCCTTCCCCCACAGGGCCGCTTAGTATCAGCAGCGCCCCTCAAAAGGATCTTTCCTCCTCTCTCACGAACTCTTCATCCCCATCCAGACCCCAACACTTCGTCCTACGAAACCACTCGACTCGCGATCGCTATTATAGAGATTTTATTCTCCCCCTCCACTTTATTTACAAGAAACCGCTTTTAAGGGCCGTTTACGACGAAAGGCCGAGTTTATGTCCATCGAAAACCTTAAGACCTTCGGTAAGGCCTTGCCACTCCCCTTCTTCAGCGCCCCGTTCCTAGCAGTTTAGCAATACGCCCGCTCCTAAGATAAACTATTTGCACTCAAGGATGCCTTATCATCCAAGCTATTGAGTGTGGGTAGTTATCTTGTGGCAGTCACTTGCTGCTTACACTCCGTTCTTGCGATCTACGTGGGCCCTTTTGGCGGGGTAATTCTGGTTGTGATCCCAGGCTGACACGTGCTCCTACAGACCCCTTCGCCGAAGCTGACGAAGACACCGGCGAGACTAAGCAGTCTCAAAACTATATCCATATACGGATTCAACGTAGGTTTTATACCGAGACCTCATTACCATCGCCACATATTTCGCATGTCGTCTCTCACCGCCTCGGGTTCGTACTAACGGTGGCTTCCAGAGCGCAATGGTCGTAAGACCTTGACTACCGTTCAGGGTCTCCCTAAGAAGTTTGATCAGAAGAAGATCTTGAAGGTGATAAAGAAGAAGTTCGGTATGTTTTTTTTTTAACTCGCCGGCATATCTTGGTATCTTGGCTAACACCGGTTCCAGCTTGCAATGGCACCATCGTCAATGACACTGAGATGGGAGAGGTGATCCAGCTCCAAGGAGATCAGCGTAAGGATGTTCAGGAGTTCTTGACCGACAAGAAGGAGGGCCTTGAGCTTGATGCCAAGACCATCAAGGTCCACGGTTTCTAAGTCAGAAGCCACTCCCCGTTCCGGTCCCTTCTTCCCAGTCCACTTTACACCCGGGATTGCGACTGCGGCAGGTCGCCTATTCTTTCCCGCCTATTCATTGCATTAGTCTCGACTGCGAAGATTATGGTTGGTTAGATTATTTCCATACCCGGTGTGCTGGACTTGGGCCACTTGTCGAACCGATGCACTAGCCAACTTGTCCCTGAGAATCGTGAACGGGCGATTTGGGAGGAGTTACCAGTATCGAAGTACCTACCAATATAGAAGGGTTCTTGAGGGGGATTTCGTGTCTTCATTATTATACTTAGTATTCTACCAGGTAGCTAGTCCAAGCAAGTCCTGTCTTCATTTCATGGAGAGTTAGCCGTTATCAATTTCCTGGTAGATGCCGTGGTGTTCTTGAAGGAACGTCTTATGAGTACGAATCAAGCAAACCTAGGTCGCTCTTTACTCCTTGCGCCTTTTCTCTATACTGTCTCCTTATAAATATCACGTTTATCAATGCCAATGCCTACACCAAAGTACTAACTCCCCATTGTATTTATCGATTTGCCATTTACAACGACGGTGATATTGTGTCCGGGCAATGGCTAATAAAATAAACCGACGTAGACGGTTATATATATGCAATGTTATTGTATGGCATGTTACGTCTTCATACTGCGTTAGCCCGAAGGAAAGAGATGCAATATACCAGAGGCCCTCTCTTGCATTTAGTCAAAAGGAGGGAAATAAACATGAAACGCAAAACATCAGGATCATGACACCAAATAAAGTGGACAGGAGGTACTTAAAAGATCATCAAAATCGGGGGATGGGGATGGGCATCCCCAGCAGCCGAAACGCCGGATTAGTTGTTTATATTATTAATCGAGAGCATAGAAATGAGATATAGAGTTTATGGGGCATTTGCGCCTCACAGAATCGTACACTTCTTGTTCCTTTGTTTCGCTGCAGGCCGCGGGTTGAGGACAGCACTAGGAAAATCGTTGTCAGCTTCAACACAACAAACTGAGGTAGAAACTATGGCGAAAAATACCGAATTGCCTCATCGAATACGCTCTTAAGATTGCGCTGTGTTAGCGCAGAGCACTCCAAGTACTTATGAGCTCGGATTTCTTTCGCGACGGCCAGAGCCTGCTCATAAGTGACCGGCTCCTGCTTCCTGATGCGGAGGCCTTCGAGCTGGGCGGGGTCGTCCCGCAAATCGAGCTTGGTACCGACCAAGATGATAGGGACGTTGGGGGCATGGTGTTCGATTTCCGGAAACCACTATATGAAAGTTAGAAATATGAACCTTGTAATCTGGCGGGCGTTCTGCTGTCTAAACACGTATTCCACAGCTGGGTAAATAAGTACCTTTGACTTAACGTTGTCGAAAGACGGAGGGCTGACGACAGAGAAACAAATGAGGAATACATCGGTTTGTGGGTAGGACAATGGGCGAAGTCGGTCGTAATCTTCCTGTCCAGCAGTATCCCAGAGTCCTAAGCTAATCGGTCTGCCATCCACCATCACACTAGCCGTATAATTATCAAAACTGTGGTAATTGGTCAACAAGATATTCAGCACGCTAGAGGGAGGGTGAAAAGCGTGGTAACGGACACGGTGGGTATGTATTCGCCGGGGAAGGCATTGGTCGTATAAGAAATGAGGAGACATGTCTGACGAGATGGTTAATTATGGGGTCACTGGTGCCCCAAGATGCAGCAAGAAAAGCGATAAGGGCAAGAAAGACTAACCTTTCCTACAGCACCATCACCGGTCACGACACACTGTTGCGGGATTAGCCATTGGCTCTGGTTTGCCGGGGGAGAGGACTGGCGGAGAGCTCCTGACCTTGAGGGACTGAGTAGCAGGACCTGTCGCCATTGTCGCTTAAAAAATCCAAAGCTATATACACGATTCTGACGATAACCAAACGGGCTCAGGGTATCAATCGATCCAGCGACGCAAATGATATAAATACGAGGGATGTTGTGGGATGGATAGGCGGAGCGACAGATGAAACGGGGGTATCTGCACGGAGGGACAGCGCCGATCGATCAGTCACGAAAGGTTGAACTGCGAAGCCGGGGGCGGACGAGATCAAAGGGGGCGAATGCAGAGGAAGAAATGAAGAAAATTGCAAAGAAACAAGAACACAAAAAGGATGGAGAAAACGGCACGGCGGCTGCTGGAGGAAGAAGCAGAGGGGAGAGAAAGAAGGAAGAGGAGAGGATGGAGTTAGGCGGAGGTGCTGGTGTCTAGTGGATTGCAAGTGGAAAGGGAGAGGGAGTAGTGAGTGAACTAACAGACAGCCAGACACTCGGGAGCTCGCTCTCTAGTGCCCGCCGACAGCTTTGAATGGCAGTCTCAATCTGATCAGTAGATTTAGCTTGACCTCAGAGGACCAACCAAGCCGTCTTTTTCGCTTCTTGCAAGCACTCGGCGCCTGGACAGCGACCAGGGCAGATCCGGCACCAATAACAATTAGTTCCCGGGGATAGCATGGAAGATAATCCAAACATTGTTGTAGCCAGTCTACGCGAGGCTGTTGTCTCTCCTGAACCACACATGGGCGCTGTCTGGAACCGCGGTTCACCAGCCCTGGTACTTGGTAGGCGGGCGTCCTACGAGCAACATCGTCGCTATCCAATGCCCATCGTCAGAATCCAACCCAATTATCGCGGACCATTCCTTCGCGTCTGCGACTACAATGGTCAGACAGCCACACGACCCGTCGAGAGGGCTGAGAACTGGCGGAGTTTCGATGCACGAATCAGTCCCGCAGCTCCATCTCTTATTGTTGGTTGCCCTCGCCACTGCTACGCACAATCTGGCCACCACTCTGCATGTCAACACTGAACTCACGGCTACAATTGATCTGATCTGTCAGTGCTCAGTGTGTTGAAACATGCGGGGTTACTGATCCACCTGGCAAAGCTTTGATCATTTCAGTTTTTTGCGGTCAAGCTTCAACTGTTGATTTGACGGCAAGCTGCTCAAATGCCAAATGGTATCTCAACTAGAATAAATTATGTACAAAACAACGGCCTGTCCACTCACTCTGCAAACCCGTGTGCGTATAAAACAAACTTTTATATAAACATGCCGAACTTAGATAGCCGGTGGGGCTGGAAAACCATCCGGGAACCCGTCGAAGACCCAGTTGAGGGAGTCAAATACTTCTGAAAACCCTGCCTCATTGAAGAACGCTCCTTCTTGGTCGAAGTTTGGCGGATACATCAGCCCTGGGTCTTCCAGGGACCCGTCCGATTGCCGAGGAACTGCGGCTGTTGCGACGCTTGGATTGGCCGTCATGGCTTGTGTATCTTCCGCGTTCTTCAATGGCCGGAAGCGATGTCGCCAACGCCAAACCGTGTCATAAACATGGCTCATGCTCATGCGACATCTGACCTTTATGAGTAAAGTATCATCCCCCGAATCCTCGGGGGCCCCAGCATTCCACATCTGCGCCAGAATATCGGCTAGTCGAACAGGCCTATCATGGTCCATCACACTGATCCTCCTCAAAGCTGAAATTGCCCCGTTAAATAATAACTTCCCGTGCTCGAAGTCGATGTGTCGTCGAAAATCGCTTTTCAGTAGCTTCATTAGGGCAAACGCCGCCGATATGATCATCTGGAGGATATAGTTCGTTGCATGGCCAATGAGTTCGCCCGGTGAAGTCTCGAGATCTAGTACTCTTCCTAGAAATGACGTCGTGGCGATAAAAAGCTTAGTTAAGTCGTCGCTCCGTGCGTTCGAGCCTAAGAACACAAAATACCGCAAATGTAGTTCTGCTGCTCGTAAATGAATCATGTTGATCGCTGCCAGAAAAATCAAATTAGCTATAACCCAACGTAACAAACTAGATGATGCTGTACCGGAGATATTTCGGCCGTATTCAAGTTCCATTTCCCGGAGCTCATTTTCCAGAAGTTGTGAAATTAGAAGCTTTTCGGAGCTGATGAACTCTGCAGGGTCAGGCCTGCTGCTGTATAGAGATTTTGTTACCCGATCGCAGAATTTTTCGATGCGTAGGCGTGTTTTCAAGTCTTCTGGGGGGTGATAGTCGGCATCTCGAAGTGACGCTGGCTCAAGTGCCCAATCGTAGATTGTACTTGGAGGCTGGCCATACCCAGTAGCAACACTATTAGGGAAATGATAAGTTTTGCAATACGCCATATATTCTAGAGAGTCACTCACTTTTGGGCAACGATATTACATATTACCCATGTTTGTAGCCGATCCTTTACAGCTTCACCTTGACCTTCCATCCGAAAAGTCGTAAACTCTTCAGCCTGCACAGGGCGGTGTAACCCCAGCTGCATGGAAATTTGCATCATCAATCCGCATAGCATGAAAGTTGCATCCGTCCTCTGGCTCGTGGTCGGAAGTGGCCAAGTGCAGAGAAGACATAGGCCTTTGACAACACGATAATCCTGCGGAACGCTCGTTATTGTCGACCACAACAATCTGCTGAATGGCCCCGAAAGTGCACTGAGTAGGCCCGGCTCTGACGGAGCTCGCCGGCTAGCGACACAAATAATTGACCACGCTTGGAACGGACAACGACGGAGATACTCTTCAGGTTGCTTTTGGGGGTTCAGAAGTGGAAGAAAAGGGTGGTAGTACTTGAAGAACCTGGGGGGTATCAGAATCTTGGGTACTTGTATGGGGAATACTAGACCGCGTGACCTACTGATCAAATAGCCTTGCTACCCTTTGTCGGGATAGAGAAACATCCTCTAACCTCCAAATACTTTCGTCTTGAGATAAGATGGACCCATCGCTGTGCATAGTTAAGGGAGTGGCTAAAGTCTGCGGTTCTAGTTTCGCAGACATAGTCCGCCCCCGACTTATGTTTGCGGGATCGGGTCCATAATACATGTCCTCAGAGCACTGTGACACTTTGTCACTAGCTCGAGGCTCGACTGTATGAGCATGACTGCCATCGCTTGAGAGCCGTTGGCGGAGATCTGCAATCTCGCGCTCCATTTCAGCATTTCGCCTGATAACGTTAGTAAGGAGTAGCAAATATCGCGTATCGTATAACAAAATCTTACTTTCTTTTCGAGATGCGCCTGAAGGAAGGCTCCACCTTACATTCTATATGAAGCCGCCGACAACGGGAGCAGGCGTCCGCGGGTGTCTGAACGATATCACATCGTAGCTAATGTTGGTCAAATACGACAAAATTCAGCCAGACGTTGACAAGGCTAGGTAGGCTAAGGGAGTTGTGGGTAGTCCAAGGCGCATTGTTCCTTGTCCGTTGGACATGGGTCCCACGCACGCTGGATGGGTCTTTCTGGCATACCTTTTGTTGCTTGCACTCGTTACATGCTTTTCGACACCCACCCCGCCGCTTCCCCGTAATGGGCGGGGTCTTCTCCATGTCTCCGGGCTCCGAGGATCTGCTTGAGAACTCGAAGCCTGTCAGTGGGTGCGAAAGTCTCGGGTTGTTCCGAGGGTCGGGAGAGGTGCCCTGGGGAGATATCAAGTTTGCATGCGGAGGGAATCCATTCTGTGCCAAAATACCCCGGTACTCGAGGTCCATCGGTATAAATCAGAAGTCGATAAGCGCCGGAATGGGACCGCGGGGCGTATGAACACATGCAATATGGAGAATGCAACAACCAAAGGACATTGATGAAGGCGCCGGAAATCGGAAGAAAACGTTGGGGGTTCAGAATCGGCAGTTCCGCATCGCTGACTCATCCGCGCCAATCCCGCGTACATCGTGTAGATCAAAGCGCATGGGTCCCCTCGTCATTTCATTTAAGGTACGGCTACATATAGCTATATGTGGGTGCTTTTGTTATAACGAAGTGGTATTATAGCGATTGAAAACTTTGCCTTTTCATAAATGGAGAATAGAGAACTTCCCCGTCTGCGCATACAATATCCCCGTCGTAGCAGAATTGACGTTCCCAGCCAGGAACTTCTTCGAAGAGATGGTCGATGCACCGCAAATGAACGCCTCCAGGCTCCAGATGGCGTTTCCTATATGGAGACAGTGGCGACTGGCGACACTGATAGCATCACAATGGGAGTAGGGACAGTCTCACATGCAGTCACGTGATACGAACGGACCAAGCCGCACTTGAAGCCTAAAAACGCCTCCCGCCATTCCTGATGTGGTAAGCTGGTGACGCTGAGGTCCTGTGTTAGGCTTCCGTCATTGTTCAACCAGGTCTGTTTATAACCTTGTGCCCTCTTCGACACTGCTGCTCCTGAAAACCAGATACTTCTTTTGTTTATCACCTCCGTACGCCAATAATACACATGGCAGATGCTGCGCTCCAAGATGGCCCTGCGCCAAACACTCCATCGTCCGGGGATCCAGGAGTGCCACCTTTAAGCGCTGGATCTGCCGTCCCTTCCGCTCCAGGCCTGGAAGTCCGGATGGGCCCCCCAGTTGTTTCGGAGGAGTTGAAAGCTCGCTTGGACAAAGTGATCTATTCAGAGGTAAGGCGAGCCATGCGCACTGTGTGTGTGAGGGAAATCCGCTAACCTAGAGTTCCATAGATCGGCGTGACGACTCTCCTGACTCGATTGAAGCAAAGCGTTGCTTCTGCCAGAGTACGTTAATGACAATTAAGCGCTGCGGCTTTATATGAGTGGACATATACGCTAACGGATACTTGTTTTCACAAAGGACTTCGCCTCATTCCTTAAAAAAAGATCGATTTTGGAAGAAGAGCATGCTCAAGGCTTGAGAAAGGTGTCCCGTTCCTTATATGATGCCGCACATAAATCAGAGAACCGCCAGGGCACCTACAGTTATGGCTGCGTCGAGCTCAATAGCTTCCATGACCGCATGGCAGACCACGGGCTTCAGTTTGCAGCGTCTTTACACCAGATGTCTGACAATCTTACCGAACTTGCAGGGAACATCGAGCGAGGGCGCAAGCAATGGAAACATGAAGGGCTGAGTGCAGAAAAGAAAGTCATAGATGCGGAGACATTGGCGGAGAAGGCTAAGGCTAAATACGACACCCTGGCAGAGCAGTATGACCGGGTCAAGACCGGGGAGAAAGCAGGTGGAAAGTTTGGTTTTAAAGGTACCAAATCCGTTGCTCAACAGGAAGAAGACCTACTGCGCAAGGTCCAAGCCGCAGATTCAGATTACGCGGCCAAGATTCAAGCCGCCCAAGCAGCCCGAAAAGAGCTGATTTCGACCCAACGACCTCAGGCTGTACATAATATCCAGCAATTGATCTCAGAATGTGATTCGGGGCTTGCTCTGCAAATGCAAAAATTTGGTATGCATAGCATCGACACTACGAATACTTTCCCAAACTGACCATTCGCTTAGGGACTTTTAATGAGAAATTGCTTTTGGGACAAGGCTTATCCATAAGTCCATTGAAAGAAGGAGGGGATAGTGCTGGACCCAAGAGTCTCCGTGAAGTAATACAGCAAATCGACAACCAGAAAGACTACCATGACTACGTTCTAAGTCACGAATTCAACCCCGGTGCTGTGACCTCAGAGCAGGCTCAGTACCACCGTCACCCAGTGAGTCGCTTGAAGCTATCTCCAACCCTGCTCTTATCTAATTTTTTTCCAGACACTTGGAGGATCGACTGCGCCCCCGCAGTCTACCTCCCAGTCTAATACACAAAACAAGCGGCAATCTATGGCGCTAGCATTGCCTGCATCTCAACCCGCTGCGTCTACAGAGCCACCTCAAATACCAGTCCAGATACCATCGTCAGGCCCTTTAGAGAGCAATCAATCCCCGCAATATCCTCAAAACCCAGATGCATTCTCGGCTCCTCCGTTCCAGCCTCCGTACCCAACCTCGTCAGGGCCCCCTCCTGAGCAGCAAGTCATAAACCAAGCGCCGGCGCTGGCTCAGAAAGGACCATATTCGTCTTCCGGCAACGGTTATTCCTCAAATGTGAACCTTCCTCCTCTGAAGCCAGTATTTGGAGTCTCATTGGATGAGCTATATGCTCGTGATGGAACCGCGGTTCCCATGATCGTGTATCAATGTTTCCAAGCGATAGAGTTGTTTGGACTTGATGTAGAGGGGATCTACCGACTCTCAGGCAGTGCGAATCAAATTAGTCAGATGAAAGCCCTTTTTGATAACGGTAAGTGCCCCGTGAGTTTAGTCGGAATGCCTCTAATATCTAGATAACAGACTCGTCTCAAGTCGACTATACCAACCCCGAAAGCTTCCATCATGATGTGAACAGTGTCGCGGGCCTATTGAAACAATTTTTCAGAGATCTTCCAGACCCGCTCTTCACCTCAGCAGCGTACTCGAGCTTTATTGAAGCGGCCCGTAAGCTCCCTCGGGTCTTGCGTTCGAATCTATACCTTATACTAACTCCGATCTAGGCGTTGACGATGATATTCAACGGAGGGATTCACTCCACGCAATAATTAACGGCCTTCCAGATGCACATTACGCTACTTTAAGAGCTCTGATTCTGGTAAGATTCCAATTCAGTCTCCCTTGCATAATGATTACCCTTGCTAAAACAGTTCAGCACCTGAACAAAATCCAAGAACACTACACTCAAAACCGCATGAATGCAGGCAACATTGCCATTTGCTTTGGGTATGTCCCAGATCCAAGTTTCTAAGCTCGCCTTTCTGGTGCACCACTAACAAACTGCCTAGACCAACTCTGATGGGCGCCAGTTCAGGCGGCAACATTGCAGATGCCGGCTGGCAGGTACGCGTGATCGAAACTATCCTCATGAACACCTTCCAGATATTCGACGACGATTAGAGGCCAATTACTTACAAGGTCAATCCAAAAGAATACCATAATGTATTCTTGCCCGGACTCATCTTGTTCTTGTTCATACTTCGTGATTGGCACCATCCCTTTAGTACGCCCTTTTTTGATATATTTTGATGTATTTGACTTATGCTTTACGTCTGCACTGTATATAATACTGCTTTCGAGGGCAGATATCTTTCGATACATTATTACCCAATGTTAATATGACCCCTGGGGTCATTCGTCGTTTTATATTTTACACCATTTCCAATTCTATAAATGAAGCCCGAAGAGCATGGTAAATAAGTACAAGATTTGAAGGCAGTGGAGCAGGAGTATAGTACAAATAGGAAGCGCCATGGCCAAGACGCTCGTAATTACTATCAGAGTAAATCAGCCAGAAAGGTCAGCGTTGGCGCAATTGTATATAAAAGTTTTACACGACAATAGCAGACCGGGAACATATCCCACAGTCCGTGATATTGTCCGACATGCCTTCTCCGCAGGGACTACCTGGCGCCAGAAGGTGGAAGCCGTGGTATTGATGGGTCGATGAGTGGAGGGGAGAGAAAAGTTGCCTCATTATATGGCAAAATTATTTCTTCGTTCCCATCGTTGCCCTCATCGCGTCGAGACGTTCTGCAAACGTGAGCCCTTGAGCAAAGAACGGACTGCTTAGGTCGTCGATTGTTGTGGGTGTGGCGTGACCCCAGACACGCCAGCTTTCCTCCTCACCAATCCACCGGAGTTTCTGGAGAACAATGTATTCGGTGCAGTCCTGCTGCTTAACATTTGCAGGATCATAATCTCCTGATGGCTGTCGCTGCGCCTTGCCTGTTGACTGACGACTTGTGATACGGAGGACCACTTGGCGTACGCCAGAGTCGGCCAATTCGGGAATTTGAGTAGCACGGTCTGATACGACACGGATTCCGGTGAAGAAGGTGGATGGGGACCGAATGTATTTGTCCAGGGTCCAAGTCACTATCTCGCCCTTGGGGCGGGCTGCGATACGGCCGATAAGGTTGTTTGCAAGACCAGTGCAACAGATCTTGCGTAGTGTCGTAGCATCTCCACTATAAACCAAGAAGAACAAATGTTAGAAAACGGTACAGCGATACTGCACGTACGAAGCTAGCTTACTCGGCAAATGCGGAGTACATCCGTTGGTGAAAATCACGAGCTATTTGTCGCCGTTCTTTCAACCGTAGAGGGAGTCCTTTGCCATCCGTTTTACTATATACGAAGAGCCTACAACCAGTTAGCTTACCATTTGCATACAATATCGATGCGGAAGGATGTGCAGCACTCACCCCAAGAAATTCTGGAACCATGATTTCACCCACAGCCATTCAAAGTGTAGTCGTTCCCTTGGTTGTTGAAAGATGGACGGCATATCCCTCCACAATGGCCGAATATAGGTCCCCGGTAACAGTCCAATGTCTTGTGGCAGCTCTGATCGCGACATATTTTGGCCCCTAGACTTCATACTGGGCTGCGAGGGCTGCCTTACTGATAGCGTCTGTGGCATCCCTTTCTGCAGAGCACTGTATTGGGCGGAGGGCGAGAATTGTCGACATTGTGATAAAGCGATTGTCGAGGACTGTGAAATAACAGCTGTGCGTGCTCGAGCAGCTGAAAAAAGCGGTACACCCGCGATCGAGGTCGCCATTATGAAATTGGGTTGCGAGTCAAGCCGATTCCTCGAAGCGTTGAAATCCGGTGGTTTTTTTCGCCGATGAGAAACCCGCGGTATGTCACGTGATTCCCCAAATGAGGGACTTGCGATTTCAAACCGTCGCTTCATCTTGCATGTTCCCTTCAGGGCGTCGTCGATCTCTTTCGACCCCTTCAAAGCCGTATTCCCCGTGACTACACATTCTAGTCTCGGCTTTTTACTCCTCGACTGCCGCGGGATAATTGGTAATCGGCATCTCGGTCTTAAAGAACAGACAAACATCTCTACTCGTTAGGGAGGCGGAAGCGAACGAGTTTCTGTGGCATTGAACGCCATCCCACCACGTTTTTCTTATCGTCATTGATTTCAAATTGTTCTGCGACGGCTGCACATGCCGTATAATTAAGGCTGGCTCCTCCTCGCCGTGATGATGCTCCTCCACCCTTCTCTCCCCGCCGCCGATCGTCTCCTGAACCTGACTTGATACACTACCGTTCGGCCTCGAATCTGATCACACCTACGTCCTTCGGCGCTTCCCTGGCTATCCCATCGACAGTTTTCCGTGATAAAGCGGTGGCTTCTCCGGATACTTCGACTGCTGTGCCGCCCTCTCCAGCTTCTACGTCCCAGACATCTACCAGCAACGATGCCAGCCACACGATACCGTCAGCCCTGCATCCCCGGGTTGCGGTCATCTTAGGCGTTGATCGGAAGTGGTGGGTGCCTCTGCTTGTATCTCGTGCTCTGAGTACCGCGCCAGCGGCGTGGTGGGGGCTCCGATGTGCATTCACTTTCCTGGCCGAACTTCTCCATATTCGGCCTGGAATGGGACGTGAGGGGTGGGCGGCAGCGATCGTTGGAAGTGTAGGGCAAAATTGGGATGTTGAGAGGAGATTTCGGGTGACTGAGGTAGCATTGGCTATCATGTGGGTATGTAACGGCCGCTTGTACTGAGCTTCGCCTTGTCTTGGAATGATAGCAGGGGTCCGGATCTGTCCAAGTACAGTTGTGCTAACTAATGTTTACAGTGCTGTGCATCCGCATATCTTTCTTATTTTTTTGCTGATTGTATGATGTCTCGTTGGTATGCCGTTTACCATTTATACGCTGCTTCTTAACCAAAAACGCCGTTTCTCATACCTTATTTCCTTTCGCAGGCTTTTGAATTATACCCCCCCAGCTGTTGTTATTCGTCTTCTTACAACGAACGGATTGATTGCATATATCACTTCTTGGGTTCTTTATCTGTCTGGTGCATCTTCAGACCCTCGTCTTTTGTTACCAGCATGGATCTCGATCACAACCGTGAGCTTCCCCAATCATACATCATCCGAGTGCCAATTCGCTGACCGCCTTATTTTGGTAGACTTTGACTTTCTTATACCATGCTACTCAGAACCATGCTACGATCAAACGTGAAACTGCAGCCTCTCTTCTTGTCGTGTCGGTAGCAAGCTTCGTTAGCATGTCTTCACTCCTTCTGCAGTTACACTTGACACGCGAGAACGAACCGGAGGTACCACTCTTCGTCCTCACGCGAAAGATATGGGACTTCGCTGTCGATGTGGTTCAACGGATGCGGGTTGCGAATGATCACATTGGAGAGCTGTAATGAAACTACCTCACTCAGCAGTCTAATTAGGCCTCTTTTGGTGCAGAGATCAATATGAATCAACATTACTCCACTGCAACTGTATCAAGGTGACACTGCTGGCATATAATTTTTTAAAATTAGTTTACAGATTGCGAGTGAAGTAATTTTCCAACAACTCCAAACTATTATATCCCAGACAGATTTAGGGTATCTGTTCAAACTTGCTGAAAATGGCGAGAAAACAAGAACCTTACATCCGAAGGTGCTTTTATAAGAGTGACCGATTACCTCCCCCCAAAAAGGGCTCATAATTAAGCCATGCGGCCTCTTCTGCTGGGATGCACATCTGCATAGTCGTCTGCTCCAGTTTCCTCCGTCTTGGTCTTCCTCACCTTCTCCGTCTGAATCTCCTTGCCCTGGCGCTTTCTCTCCTCCGTGAGCTTCTGGTTTTTATAGTCAATCTTGGCTTTTCGGTGTTCCGATTTTCCACCACCGCCGGCACTAGTAGCGTTGCTTGTCAATTGATAGGTCTAGATAGGAGAAGAAGAAGAAGAAGAAGAAGAAGGGAAATGGTGACTCACGTCAATTCAACATTAATCCGACGAGGGGGGTATTTGCCATCATCGAACGACGAGTGATGATAGAGCTTCAGACAGGTCTTCATACGGTCGTAGTTGTCGAACTCGACGAACCCGAAGCCGCGAGATTTCGTGGGCTTGTCTGGTTGCGTAGCCACCCGCACGGATATCGGTTGTATCTTCTCGAAGTGTGCTTTTAGGGATTCGGTGTTGGCAGAGTAGGGTAGGTTTCCTATAGAAGCCGCGAGTTAGTTATCTGGGTATTGATGTGCGGATTGTTCCTCTCACCAACGAAGACGATGAATCTGGCTGCCTTCTTGTTTGGGGCGGCAGATTCTTGCGCCTCTTGTTCTTGGCTCTGTTCTGGTTCCTGCTTTCCTCCCTCCATTTGCTTCTTTGCCTTCTTTGCCTTCTTCTTCTCCTTCTTCTTCTCCTTTTCCGACTTCTCTTTGATCTCCGTATCACCGTCAACGTCCATCGCGTCTGCTGGTTGCTCGCTAACTTCGGGCTCTGGCTCAGTGGCATTTGTCTCTTCAGCCGGCTCCTCCTCACTCGTTACGTCTTTCGATTTCTTCTCCTTCTTCTCCTTCCTCTCTTTCTTTTCCTTCTTGTCCTTCTTATCTTTCTTTTCTTCTTTGTCCTTCTTCTCTCTCTTATCCTTCTTCTCGTTCACCTGCGTCCCCTCAGCGCCATTCTCGATGTCAACAGCATCCTTCTGCTTGCTCTTCTTGTCTTTCTTTTCCTTTTTTGCGTCCCGATTTGAATCGCGCTTAGCCTTCTTGCCTTCGGGTTCAGTGGCCGCGACATCCTCCGCGGGGGTTTCGAGCTTGCGCTTCTTCTCGGCCATTGTTGCTTCTTCGCGGTGACGGATTATTCAAGATTTCAAAATGACCCAATTCTTTAAAAGGCGTAATACGATGTGAGCCGGAGATATAATCCTCCCAAAAAAAAAGATATTGCGAGCTCAAGGCGTGTGACAACGAAGAAAACTAACAATAATAACAAAAAACGATAAGATACAAGCCAAAAAAAAAAAAAAAAATCACTTTTCCGCTTTTTTCTGCCGCGTGGAGCGGACGGGCGGTGGGAAGGTCTCCACCCTATCCACTTACCGTATTGGTGGCACGTATTTAAAGTGTCAAGTTAGGGCTTTTATGGTTTCCGGTTCAATCTATATAGGGTGTTCTATTCAATATGCTTGCGATATTTTCACAACTAAGAACAAATAGAATTAAAAATGTATCAAGTAAGGAAAATACAAAATGAGTGTATATAGGTTGGACCGAAAACGAAAAATAATCAGTGATAAAACGAAAATAGCAGGAGGAAGTTGATCTGTATAGGCGCGAATCGAGTGAGAAAACTTGAACGAAACCATAGCTGAAAATGGCATCGTATAGTGTGCAGAGTTAAAGTGAACGGATTATGCCTGTCCAGTTATTTTCTTGCCCTTTGGTACACGGGCCAGCCAGTAGATGAACACTGCTCCAACAATATTGAAGAAGATGTAAACCCACATCAAGCCAAAATTTCTCCAGGCATCATCGAAATTGCTGCCAACTTGCATGAGAAAATTATCCGTCTTGTCCATGGTGCAAAATGCGCATTGAGAAGTGGCATCCGGGTCTTGGAGATAGCCACTTTGCATCATGTCAATATAGTCTTGCATGTAGCTTCCACAAGTGCGATTGTCCGGTGGGTTAAATTGGAGATATTCCACGGCCTCACACTCAACATCCGTCCCAGACAGACCCGTCGAAAGCATCGCCGAAACCAGGTAAGTAAAGGGTGACACTCGATACATGAAGATCCAGAAACCAGGCATGGCGTCGGGAGTCGAGAGAACGCCGCAAAAAATCAGACAGAGGGAAAATAACATTGTCGCAATATTGCCTCCAGTCTCAGCCAGTTCAATGCCGGCAATAATCATATGTGCAAATGTGGAAGTAAAAAGCAAGAATGTCCAAATTAGCAAGAACATTAGGCCACCGCGCTCTGTAACCGCATCCGTTGGCTTCGCATTGTCGTACAAGCCAATGGGGTAGTACCAACAGAAAAATACAAATGCTGCCATGAGTGTATTCCAGGGAAGTTCAACTATAATATTAGCTGTCATGAATGCCTGCCATGAATATGTTTTGGATGGGCGCTCCCGTGCTTCGTACAGAGAGCGTTGGGTGACAAAATTAGGCATAATTTGCTGTACTAGGTTGCCGAATATTGTCATCAACATGAAAACACTGAACATTTGGTTCTGTAGGCCTTGCATGGACGTGGGAGCTTTGAAGAATGAGAATCCAATATATAGGGATGTGAGAACACAAAGGGCGGCTTTGGACCAGATATAAGTTGGCGTGCGGTAGTATTGAGCAAACACCCGAGTAAGGCACTCCCACAGCTGGACATGGAATGGAGCGGCGAACTCGCTCAAAGCGCCCGGATCCGACGAATCAATTGGCTTTTCCGACAACGTGGATTTCAACTCGGCGAGATGTTCCTTGACCTTGGCATATTCCGGACTTTCACGCCACATTTTTACCCAATCAATCTCGGTGTGGGATCCAGGGGCTGCTCCAATGACTTCCAGCATCCACTCAGCTGGATTATCCCCGGGAGGCAACGGCTGAGAGCCATTGCGTACGAAGTAGTTCGAAAGCGTTGAAGAGTTAGCTCCGATTTCTCCAAAGTAGATGGTCTTCCCTCCAGACGCTAATAGGAGAAGTCGGTCGAATCGCTGGAACAACATAGCCGAGGGTTGGTGGATGGTGCAAAGGATGGCTTGCCCATGTTGAGTCAGTGTATCAATTAGGTCTAGAATGGACCAAGAGGTCTGACTATCAAGGCCAGAAGTTGGCTCATCCAAAAACAATAGGAGCTGAGGCTTAGCGGCAAGCTCTACTCCAATTGTTAATCGTTTGCGTTGTTCAACATTTAACCCCTCTCCAGGAACGCCGACAATGGCGTCTGCGTAGGCCCCCATTCCCAGGAGCTTAATAACTTCTTCGACATAATCAAGCTTTTCCTGACGACTTAAGTGGGCGGGTTGTCGTAGTAATGCACTGAACCTGAGAGCTTCCCGTACAGTTGATGTAGCCAAGTGTAGATCTTGTTGCTGCACATATCCGGTTTTGCGCTGGAATGATTGGTCCCGCAAGCGCCCATCAACAAGCATTGAACCGGTAACAACACCCATGGTGACCCGTGTGGCCAAGACATCCAGTAATGTTGTCTTCCCTGCTCCAGATACACCCATCAGCGCGGTACAGGTGCCAGGTTTGACCCAGCCATCAACATGGTCAAGGATCGTTCTTGGCTGTCCTTTGATTTTTATATCGTAACAGACATCCTCCCAATGGAAAATTGCAGTTTGTCTCTGAATCTTAGCAGAATTCCGTGTTGCTGCTTCCTCAGTTTTTGGGGCACTAGCGGGCTGGCTAGGGTTCTCGGGGTCGGCCTCGCCTCTTGGAATGTTTGGTTGATGCCCGCGGCGGAACAGGAGAACCTCGCCTTTCGACTTTTGCTCCGAAATATATTCCGTGCCGACCAGGTAGGTGAACGCGAAGAAAACCATAAAACCAATCAAAATTCCCATGTTTCGCCATAGATGGCCTTTGGTATAGTTGTAGCTCAATTCGACAAACTTTCCCCCATCCACAATGGAAGATCCGGATTCTGCACCAACTGTTGAACAAATCCGGTACTGCATGGATATGCTGTCGTATTCCCCCTGAGATGGAATGATACCAGCACACTCGAACTGCCGACCATGGAATTCATTGACCATAAAACTCTCAAAAGAGTAAGCGATCGGATTGATATAGTTCATCCAACGGGACCAGCCAAGCATATTTCGAGTAGGGATAGTAAAGCCCGTGTAAATCACCATACCTAAGATCAATATAGCTGCGGGCACGAGAGCCTGGGAGAGTGAACGAGACGTCGCAGCAATGGTTCGAAAGATCATTGACATTGTAAATGTGGTGACAACCGAAAAGATCCAGAATGTGAAAAAGGCGTCAGCATCACGACGCAGGTTGGTCATCAAGTACAAGGGTACATTGAACGTAAAAGAGTTGATAAGCTTGTAGGGAGTATCGCACAGCATCGAAGCCACGGCCTCTGCAAAGGGATGGTAGAATGCATATCTTGATTGTTTTTCTACTATTGGTCGCTGCGCATAGAGCGTCAAGATCTCCAAGGCACTCGAGAATGCGTTTAGGAGGACTGCGAAGAAAAGGAGGGCCCCTCGGTAGTAAAAGCTGCTCGTGTCGTCGGTAAGGTCGAAGAATACGGATCCAATAATCAATGCCATAATGAAGTTTCCAATCAAGGCGGTTGTCGTGAGACTGAAGTCCCCGCGGAGACGCTGAAATCCGCGGCGAACACATAACGAGACCTGGTTCCATACTGAGATTGTATATGGAGATTTTACTCGCTGGCGCTTTGATTGCATGGCCTTCCGTGCCTCCACGAATGCATTATAAGAGGGTCCACCAATGGGGTATTGCCTTTCGAACTCCTCAATTTCCTGTATGAGTCTCGCACGGTCTTCACTTGCTTTCCATGCCGCCGCGAATTCGTCCGGCGTGCGAGGGACGCGATCTTCAAATCCAGGCCGTATCAAACGTTCTGAAGGGCTAGTGAGTGATGTTAGGAAATCTGCAGTTGTTTGTCGCTCAGGACACTCGAATCCCATGTCGACAAAGAACTTTTTTGCATCCGCTGCGCGACCAAAATAGATCTGCCTTCCTTCATAGAGAACAGTGACCTTATTGAAAACATCGTATGCGTTCTGAGATGCTTGGTAGATAGCCACGCAAGCAGTAGAGCCAGTATACTTGCTCATCAAAGCCAGATTCTTGCAAAACTCCAAAGCGTTGGCGCTATCGAGACCTCTCGTGCTATTATCCCAGCACTGCAGTGGAGCTTGGCTTAATGTTGCCTCTGCGATACTAACACGCTTTCTTTCACCACCACTAACACCACGAACAAAGTCATTACCCACACGGGTATTGATCGTATGCGAGAGGCCAAGCATAGCCATTACCACATCTCTCATATGCTCCGCATGCTGCTTCTGACTCACACCTTCGAGACGGTTACGCGGTGCTCTTGCTAGAGCGGCGAATGTTAGAGTGTCACCCACCGAGAGCTGAGGGAAATGAACATCATTTTCCGCTGTATAAATAGCCTCGCCTCGAAACGAATTTTGCATGCTTTTGGCAGAGATACCTGGTTTGAAATATCACACCGCGTTAGAACCAAATCCGTATGGCCATGGTTGAGTAGAGCCGATAGAGAAGCTCACCTTGATAATTCATCACCGCGTCTTCTGACGCCTGTATTCCATTCATCTCGCCTGCAATAGTTTTAAGAAAGGTGGAACATCCACTTCCAGGTCTTCCCAAGACGACAAGCATCTCGCCGCTCTTGACCAACCCTTCAAAATCCCTGAGAATCTGAATCTTTGGCATCCTTATCCCAACTAGCCTGCGAGCCATGGTTCCAACCTCGAGGAGCACATTCGAGACATCTTTCTGGTAATCGGTGGGCGACCCAAAGCCATGGACACTCAGACTCTTGAAAGCCACGCCGGCTGTGCGGTCAGGGTATCTCTCTGGATCACGAGACCGGATCTCTAATAGCATTTTCATCCAATCTCGGACCCGGAAGTTTGCACTCTGAGGGTTAAGAGCAGATTCGGAGTCATCGAGGAAGAATGGATTCTCGAGCGTGCTTTTTGCTGTTAATCTCGTGGACTGGCGAGTCAGACGTCTAGCCAGTGAAACCACGCGAGTTTCCACATCCGGCTCATCCCCGTGTAGTGTCTCTCCATCCTCACTTTTGTCTTTCTCAGAATGGCCCGTGTGAGCTCCCGTGGAGAGATTGTGACCAGCTTTGTCATCTTCACCGAGTTCCTGCAGTTGTTGGATGTTGTGACTGACTACCGACTGGGATCGTGGTACATTAGGAGTGATAGATCCGAGAAACGACATGATGACGAAGTATTGCGGGTGATAGTATGTATCAAGAACAAATTCCCGGACTGCTTTTCAGGTGTTTGCAGCCACACCATCTGCCGATATTGCGCGTCGAGCAACTGATGGGTAATATGATATCCAACTGCTTAACGAAAGAAGATGCTACTCATTGTGCGCAAAGGAAGCCAGGTATATGCGTAAAGACTGGAAGATCCCTAAAATGCCAGCAACAAATGACACTTCCCTGGCCTTTTATTGTTACTTCATGTGAAAAGAAAACGAGAGTTTAGGCAGTAAGCAGAACCACCGGCATCTGAAAGAAAGCTGTCGGGTCGGAAACACCATGCACAACTTGTGTTGGGAATCCCGGCTCCGATTGGGAAGAATTTGTGATTCTCAGCATGATTGTGCTCCCGGCAGTAATGTGACCCGACACGCAGCAAGGCATAGTCCGCAAAGAGCATCCGGGGACCCGGGATTATCTTGAGAATTGGAGATGCCATTCTCCCAAGACTTTCTGGACAATGAAAATGCTTCCGGCCACTGGGTCTCGCCGAACCATGGGGCATAGTATTGGCCGATCTATGTCTCTGAGAGTACGTGCCTCGACGATAGTTAGTAGGCAGCTTTTGATCCGGACTCCGAGTCGGATTTGGGAGAATCGACAAAATCGACCTCCACTACTATTTCAAGTGAGGTATGCATAAGTGTATTTGGATCCCTTATATATCCCACACCCGCCCATTGCCCCGAGTTTATTGTATTGAGCTTCGCTTGGATCATCAGGCACAACTGCGCTGCTCTCTCATCAGAACAATTTCACGCACATTGGAAAAGATCGAGCGCCAAGATTTAGCATAAAGGTCCAATTTCTTAGTGCACTTTAGATGGCTGAAGTGCCGGATAATCAAAATAGTGATCGTGACACACAGGTGTCAAAGTTGAGAGAGGAAGAAGGGATGGCGTTGACTGAGATACCGCTGTGATACCGCCGTGATACAAAAATTACACGACATCCGGCTTCCGTCTGAAGCCCGAAACCGCCATTCCGGGCGACTTATCAACCTATCAACCTCCCATGGCTGCGGCTTCAATACGGTTACCAATAAATTACCAAAAGGGTGCCCACTGCAGCCCTGCGCCAGAAACACTCTTGGCCGCCGTCTGGTCTCCCGGATAGCAACTGCTCCGAACGATGCACACACACCCCTCCAAGGCTCGGTTTCGCAGCGATCTTCCCTGCTTGGTCTTAGACCACGGATGATCCATTTCAAAAGTCCGGGGTGAAATGCCGCATTATTTGAGTGGGCTTGTCAGTACCCAATCATCTGAAGCAACGATTTGAGCTCGTCGAGCGTGACCGAGCAAGGACGGGAGTCTAGCTACCACTGGTAATTGTTAGGACACGAGCTTTGCGTGAGGGGTGGAGGTGGGAAGTTGTTGTTACTTGAGCATTATCATGCCAACTCTTTCCAACTACTGGCCTTCCTTGGACCTCAGCTTGCTGCTCGTATACAACCCTTGACATGAAATTGAGCTTAATCCAGAATTCGCCTGCCTTTCCAAACCGCAAGCACCTACGACAATGAAGACGGCCACCAGTGGGGCCAACAACGTTGGCTCCCGCTGCCAACCAGCGCAGCGACCAGTATTCGATGCACAGGGCGCCGCTAATCGTCGGGCAGCGGACAAAGGATGTGCAAGAAGCCAACGAAGAAAGCAAGTGGGTGACGGATATCAAACTCCAATAGCCAATGCTGATCGTCTATTCGTGTAGCGGAGCAGCAGACCTCGAACTCAGGAGCCACAATATGAGAGCAATCAGGAGCCGGAGCAGCCAAACAAGAAGCTCAAGACGAAAAATGATCAGAACGGGACTAGACGTCAAAGAAACCTGAAAAAGTACCCGTGCCACTTGTGTTGAATATATAATATAACATGCGCGATAACTGACTAACAGCTGTCTGGATCTAGCCTTATGATGATCAATCGATTAGAGACCAATATAGGGCGAATGGAGGCTCGTTTACAGGGTTTGGGGTTTGACCTATGCAATAATAAAGAAACACAACAAGTCCCGCCACATCAATTGGTGTCCAACAGCCCATATTCAACCCCATCACCATGCACCTCCGGCCCCGAGAACTCACTGGACGAGGCATCCTTCAGGGATGAATCACATCACCAAGACATCTGCGGAGACTTGGAAGAACCACGCACCACCGCAATTCCAGAGGTAGCACAGGAACGCGATGCGTTAGATACTCAAGAAGTCAAGGAAGACCCATTTCCTGATTTTGGGTATCTCGTACTTCCGAGATGTATACTCGACACGCCAGCTAGAAGTAAGTTGATTGATACTTAAATTATTTGCTGTGTCGATTGACCTAAGCCTTCAGGCCTCCCTGCTTTATCACACGAAGGTCTGGAGTGGGTGAGCCAACAATCTGGCGTATCTCCCGGATTATTGCCCGGCGGGTATTTCAATACTACGCCATTCGGCCCGCGAGGGCCATTGGGGTCATTATGTGACGACTTCCCAAGGAAAACCTTTTATCCACTGCCGTCCAAAGAAGAAACTTCGGCGTTGCTGCATGATTATCTACAGAATTTCAACACCCTGTGCCCTCTATTCGAGCAGGCCAAGCTTGTCTCTCTCTTCAACCAAGACAATTTAGATGTTGCTCTTCGAAGTCCTGCGTTGTGGGCTAGTGCCAATGTGGTGTTTGCCCTAGGAATCGCATTTCGCATCAATGATGGAGCTGTTGTGCAATCAGAGTATCAAAAAAGCTGGCTCTTCATGAAAAATGCCTTCGGTACCTTTCATGATCTTTGTCTAGGTGAGCCAGATATGTGGTCCATCCAGGCACTCTTAGGAATGGTATTTTCTAATATCCAGGCTCAATATCAGATCCAAAACTAATGGTCTATCTAGTCGATTTTCTTTTTAGGAACAATGTCTGCCGAACCTTGCTGTTTTCTCGTCACCGCCGCCATACGCATGATTCATCAAATTGGGTTGGGAAAGGGAGAGGAAAGCGTTACGCTCGACTCGGAATATAAAGAACACCGAAGAATTATATTTTGGGTCGCATACTGTCTTGATAGAGAGTATGCATACTCACGATCCTATCGATGCCTACCGCTAATCATAATCAGGGTCTCACTCCGCTTCGGGAGACCTCCCACGCAAAGCGATGATGATATGAGCATTGGCCTACCTACCGATTCACCAATACGCGACGCTAGTATAATACCGTCAATGTATCAGAATGTCGAATTTGATGCCTTCAGAGCACATTGTCAACTTGCAACCATCAAAGGCCAAGTCTACAAAGATCTATATTCGGCGGCAGCAAAGGATAGATCGCTCTCCGAGTTATTGACTTCTGTCGGCGCGTTGGACCAAATGCTCGAGAACTGGAAGGAGGAACTACCATCGAAATACCAGCCAGAATTACAACGATTGCAGTCCATGTCGATGACCCTTCTCTACCTCCATTGCTCCTATTTTAATTGCATTATCGCAATGCACAGATTAATTGCAAGTCGAGGAATCCGTACAGGTGATGATCTGGTCAGAAAATACGAAGATTTTGGTTATTCGGCTGCTCTTCCCGGCTCTCCAAGAGTATTTGCGTCCGAATCTCTGTGCACCAATGCCGCACGAGCCTCTATCAGGCTGATGAAGTATATACCGGAGGGACATATATCCGCTGTTGGGTACGTATCAATTCAAATTCTATGAGTATTGTTATCGGTCATCATACTAAACGTCCGGCTGCTAGAATCCTCATCCATTATCCTATTGTTGCTTTGTCAACTCTTTCTTCCAGCATTATCCGGAATCCATTTGATACCTCACGATTATCTGACATGAGGCTCATCGATCAGGTAGAGACGCTCTTGTCTTCGTTTATTGCAAGTATTCCAAATCAAGCCATCGCACAGCTGAAGACTTATTGTGCAAACTATCGCGCTGCTGCAAAGGCTGCGATCCAAAAGACCATGCAATTCTGTGCCAATAAAGATCCTTTAAATTAATATCCAATGGCAACACGAGGTATTATCGGAACCCAATGTTTCGTACCCTTCAAGTACATCGTGAACGTCTTGTGCTTCCGAGATATATATCATGCCGATATTCAACGGGTACGCGAAGCTGTGGAGAACAATGGCTAATACTTTAATGAGGTATGTATCGGGTGTGTTTGAATGAGTTAGCGAGGGCCACTATTACCTGTTTCTTGTATTATTCTTTCTAAGATTGAATGCCGGAGAAATATATAGCCTCAAATAACTTTTTGGTTCGCTATTATATACAAGTTTCAATCAGTTCGTTAAATTCCTGCACATGAAGGGTATGTTTCAACCCTGCTCAGTAAACGCCGACAATAGCCATTGCGTATCGCTTAAAACACAAGAATCTCAATCTTCTTTCCCTTGGCCCCATACCGCTCGCGGAGCTCGGGTCGAGTGAGCAGTTGAAGAAGCGGGAGATGAGTCTCTTTCATGTCGAAGATCCCTCTTTGCTTTTGGTCAACATGAGAACCGTCAATCACGACGCGCTTCAGTTCGTCCAGTTTCAGGGAGCCTGTGCTCGTCAGTATCAATAAATATCGGATCAGCTAACGAATACACCAAAAGAACATACCTGCTTCAATCAAGTCAGAGATGCGGGCCGGAGTACCCGCGCCAATTCCAACTCTGGGTCATGGTTTAGCAAAATCGGACTTATAACGTAAACCAGAGCACTTACCGCGCTCGTTCGAGGAATTGCTTAGCTTCTTCTAGCTTGATGTGTTTAGCGAATAATTTTCCAATAGGAGATTCCTTTGTTTGAAACATCCGAAGGGCCCTATTAAAGATAAGCATCCTATCTATTCTTTGTTTTGGAAAATAGTGTCACATACCTGACAACATCCGCAGCGCGGAGACCAGCAGGTGAAACGACAATAGTATGCGGGGTTCCTTTCTTCTCCGACGAGTCTGAAAGATTTAAATCTTTAGGACTGAATGATTTCAAGAATTCAGGAAGATTTTCCAGTGTTCTTGAAGAGGTAAATGACGATGTATCGAAGAATGCCGAGTCTGCGTCCTAACTTAGTGGCTGCGGCCGTATGTAAAGGATGAGATTCCACCATACCTGGAACACTAAGATCATTCAATTCAACCGCAGTCAGCTCCTTATTGTGCCGTTTGGCTTTCTGAATGAAGTGGTCGGCGAGCAACCGGCCGTCCATCTTCCCGATGGCCTCGTCAACAGTTCCCTTGCGCTCTTTTTGCAGAGGCTCCCCCTTAAGAGTCTTTGGTTTGTCTGTTTGATCCTCCTTGTCTTTCTTATCTTTCTTGTTCTTCCCACTTTTCCTTTTCTTGTTCTTGGGGCCATCAGGAGCGGCACCTTTAGATTTATTCGGAGCGTCGGACTTGCTCTGCTTGGAGGGCTCCTCGGCCTGTCGCTTGCGCTTTTTCTCCATCTTGGCGGCAAGGCCAGTTGAGGTGTTCGTTTCTCCAGACATATTTGTCTGTATACTCGGAAATGCTGAGAGGTTATTCCAGCTTATCCAAATCTTTATTTTCGAATGGCACGGTCATGTACTGGTTTGTCGCAATTCGCAAGTAGTTCTGGGAACTTTTTTGTGCTGAGTCATCAGACTTTTATCGATAAGCCGTCGGGGTCGAGAGTCTCGGCTGCATTGTTGTGAGACGCGCCCCAAAGTTCACGACCTCTCGTCACAACGCTCTCAACTTCGTCTATCAATTGGTATATTCTACGTCGGAGTATCAATTGCTGCTGAACCGTCTATTCCGATGCTTTAATGCTTGCTTTGTACTAGTTGCAATGTCGAATACTCCTAATCCGCGTGAACGCCGGCCCGCGCGAGATTCGGGAGTCTCTGAAGCGTCTACCCCAGCCGGTGATACTACACTTACTAGGGTATGTAAATATTCAACCAACACTACACCTTCTTGCTAACTCGCGTGTTACAGTTACAGCGCCTTCCTATTCATTCGCGCTATCCATCTACACCAAGGCGGCTTGCGGGATCTACAACCCCATCGGCGAACAGATCGGCTTCTCGATGGGGAACACCAGGGAACAGAGGGGGCGCCCCGTCGACTCCTTATGGGCTCCGTGCAATGCAACGGCGTGCAGCTAACACTCCCGGGCGGAATCGTCGAAAGAGCGGTGCAGCCCAACGCGAAACGGTTTTCGATGTTCTCCGAAACCTTAGCAAAGGTATGGAATTTTTGGATAGCTTACTGTGATCCCTAGTTATTAACCGTATGCCTGCAGCTCTCGCACCAGAATCACAACCTATAAGATCCTCACCACAGGTTCAACCGGAGCCGGAGCCGGAATCCGAGGTTGACGAATTTGACGAGCTTGATAATGAGCCTGCGCCTGAGAGACCACGGCTATCCTTGCCGTTAGAGGACGTTGGGGGCGAGGATGATGACACAAGTCCTGAGATACGCCCACCACGAATGTCGATGGCATTGGAGGACGATGATATGACACATACCTCTGTGGAATATCCTCGGAGAGCCACCTTTGACCGCGATAGAGGCCGCCTGTCTATGATGAGTCTAGGTGCCCCCCGGCTGAGTGAAAACTTTGCGGATACTACCGGGTTGGAAATCGGTTCAGATGCTGGTGACGATACTGGTGTAATACAGAACGATGATGAAGGGCAGGACGAAACTCTCATCAGTCAGGGTGCTTTTGACCGAGGGTGAGCCTAAAACATTTGAATTGGATATCGCATGTTGTCTAACACCCCTTTTTCAGTGGAGAAACGGATGATATCGGGCGTTTCAATCTTGATTTCAACTTTCCATCACCTGCTGCCCCAGTTGATTTAGACCAGGATGAGCCCATGAACGACGACGAAGGGTTTGAGCTACCTGTAGACGACTTTGAACAACCAGGACTTGACCCTGGGTCCGATGATAGTAATGTCGGTGATGCTACCGGAGGCTTGGGCCTAGAGCTATATCCTCCAGATAGAGTTTCCCTGAGTCAAAGTCCTGGGCTTGTTGGAGGAGGGTTACGCGAAGAAGACTCAGTTATACAGGGCAAGAAGCAGAAGAAGTTATCGCGGCATGGTATTCCAATTCCTAACATGCCTGCCGGCGTCGTCCGGAAATTGGCTACGCGGTTTGCACGAGCACGAGCCGGCCCGAAAGCAAAGATCAGCAAGACCACTCTAACAGCGATCGAGCAAGCATCTTCGTGGTACTTCGAACAAGCTAGCGAGGATCTAGCAGCCTATTCAAGGCATGCTGGACGCAAAACCATTGACGAGGCCGACGTCACCGCATTAATGAGGAGGTTAGTTCGTAATTCTCTTCCTATCTCGAATGTGGATTCTAATAGGCAGGCAACGCCATCTCAACAACACTACAACGGTGTTCTCTCTGGCTCAAAAGCATCTACCGAAGGAGCTCTTGCAGGACATGAGACTAGCGATACCTCCCAGATGAACAGTACAACTATATTACAGTGATATATCATATCCAACAATCCGAACGCCAGTACCCAATGCGCAGTCTCACAGGTAGTTTACCAACTTATATTCTGACGGACACGGCGGGTAGCCTCGTTGGGCCGCTTCCGAATAATCATCCATAGCATGATAGATGTCGCGAGAGATAATCCGTACCTATCTATATGAGCAACGAGTCTCGGCGTGAAGGCTGTGGGAAGCCTTGGAGGACATTAAAAGGGACTCACCATGTGAAGATGTACTGGCTGTGGTTGTTCCTTAGGTTCACTTCAGCAGCACGACCAATGGGAATGCCCTTTGCTTCCCGGTCCATTGCCGCTATCAGATCCTGGACTAAAAGACCGGTTAGCCGCGTCCGGAATCAAAATCATATACCTGCTCACCCATTGTTTGCTCTATCCATACCGGCTGACTGTCTGTCAGTTCAGCCATTTGTTCAACATCCGGAAAGTAGAATCTTCCTTCCTCCGGCTTGTTATCCGGTGTAAACATATTCTTCTTCCAAGGTTCCCGTATCAAGCCTTCAACGGTTACTTCGCCCTTTGGTAGCCCCTCCGGCCTGTCTTTCTGTTCCATCATATTCTTGGAGATCCATCCCCTGTTAACCAACACCGTACTTTCCCCTTCCCCTCTCTCCAGCGGGGTGATAACCATAAATCCGTCCTGACCTTCACGGATGCGCGGCCCAATCAACATCTCTTGGTCATGACGGAGCAGACCTGTAGCATAAACACGGCGATAATCAAATTCAGAAACGACACTTGGGTCGACACGTGGAGGTAACGGGAGAGGTTCTCTGACAAGGCGGTCTTCATATTTCGCAATCAACTTTGTTTTCCAGTCGAGACGTTGGATTTGCCATGTTCCGAGAGCGAAGGAAATGATAGGGATCAATGCTTAATTCACAGGCCAGTCAGTAATGTTTCCCGTACTCATACAGTAGTTGTCAAAGAAAAGAGCATACCCAAAATTATTAAACCTGGTCCATGTTTGCGGCCAGTTCGGACAATCTGCGCGGGGTGGTCCACGACTGATAACCAGCGCTGATCATCGCCCATCTGTTGACCGTTGAAGTAACGGACCTGGGTCTGTTGATGGCGGCATCTGGCACAAATTGAATCGAGCTTGAATGCTGTGCGCGGACTTCGAGCGGACGAGGTTATGGGATGTTGCCATGCCCGAGGAGCGGCCCGCTGGAGGGCCGAGAAAATAGGTCGCATGTCCAATTGAGAAGTGACTTTCTTTTTTATTCTAGCTGTGAATTTTCAAGTGACAATTGCACAACCTACTGACATGGAGGGTTTGAGTAAGAAGAAAAATAATGTCGAGTTGACGGAGGAGGGATTGGCGGCCGAGTCCATTACGGAACTTCAAGTGATCGGCGCCGGCTTATGCGCCGCCGACGATTCCACTGACCTTCATGTCCATGGCATCATTCTCAGTTTCCCACAAAACCATCCCGAAAGATAATGTTCTTCGCCGGTTCTTTACAGGATGGGATTGCCCTCGCCGTTCAGGAGTCCAAGGCTGTTATTTGCTTTGTGCCAGGTTCGTACTGCTGATACCCTGAGGTAACCGGTATTTCATAGTACCGCTGCTAACCAGTGCTCTCTTCAAAGATGACGGCGAGGCCAGCTCAACATGGCAAGACGAATACTTTATAGGTGACGAGGTACAATTTCTGATGGCTCTATTAAGCCCCTATCTGCACACTTTATTCTGAATCGTTCTTTAGCAGTTTACAGAGCTCCT
The DNA here is from genome assembly GCF_001890125.1 of Aspergillus versicolor CBS 583.65. Classification (NCBI taxonomy): domain Eukaryota; kingdom Fungi; phylum Ascomycota; class Eurotiomycetes; order Eurotiales; family Aspergillaceae; genus Aspergillus; species Aspergillus versicolor. Next base: position 2,825,831 of record NW_024467526.1, on the reverse strand, counting down.
CAAAGCACGATCTGTCCTATTGCGCATCGCCAAAGACAGCCCGGAAGCTGGGTTCCTAGCTTCTGTCTGTCCCGTCACACAATACCCGACAGTTGTCGTCATTAGGTATGAATGTCATTTTATTAAGATGATCAAGCGATGAGCGCACTGCTGACCGTCTTGTAGGAATGGAATGCTACGGGAATATATCATGCCGGATGTCTCGAAAGACGAGTTCCGCAACCGACTTACGGCCGCTATAGAGGATAGTGAAACTGAATCCCAGGCGCTTGCTCCTTCGGTAGCTCAACAACTGCCCCATCAGCCTCAGGAAATGAACCCCCCCGCACCAGCTCCGGAGCCTGCTGTGACACCCCCCACGCGAAGTGCGCCGACATCCGAGACGCCATCAATGCCGGAACAGGTCAGCCGGGATACACCCGAGAATAAATCCAGCGAGAAAGGAAAGAAGCCTGTATATGCTGCAGGCTCTCAAAGTCAGCCCCGAAACCAGGAAGGAAATAAGCACCGCCAATCCCCAATTGAATCCCGGGAAAAGAGCCAGGAGAAGGACACAAAAGGCAAAGCTTCAGTACGAGCCCCAAAGAAAGAGAAGCTGGCGGATGAACCACCAGTTCGTCGGCCCACACAACCAGCAGGGCCTCCAACACAATATCGTCTACAAGTACGATTATTCGATGGAAGTTCCGTGCGATCAACTTTTTCGCCCACGCAGACTATCCACAAAGATGTTCGCCCTTGGCTTGATAGTCAGCTAGAGGAAAAGAAGCCCTATAATCTCAAGCATATTCTCACTCCCTTACCGAACAAGACTCTTACAATCACTGAAGAGGATCAAACGCTTCGTGAGCTCATCACCGGCTCCACGGCAACCTTTGTCATGGTCCCTATCAAAACATATATAGAGGCATACTCGGAATCTGGGTCTTTACCTGTTCGTGCGTTGTCTTCAGCGTATGGGCTGGTTACATCCGTAATCAGCGAGACGGTAGGGTATGTCGGCTCCTTCGTTGGGTACGCCCAAAACACCGTTGCGCCATCACATCCAGAGCCGGCTCAGCCCAGCGAATCACAGCCATCTACAGACAGTACAAGGCGCCCTCGGCCGTGGGGACCCAACATTCGGACCCTTAGAGACCAGGGAAGTGAGCAGGATAGCCAATTCTATAATGGTAACCAGGTGGGCTGTTCAACCTTTATCCCCGAAACTTATAATCAGTATTGCTTGGCTAACTTTGTCATTTTCTGCCGATATAGTTGAATTTCGAACCCAGACAAAATGATGCGCGATGAAATTAGCATATCTTATTGGCGACTAGTACTCTTTCATCCTATACCATTGGTCATGGTCTATGGAAGCTCTGTACATAGTAGGTAGTAGACTGTGCGTTGCTGGTGGATGTGGTGGAACATCCTTGACGATCACTGTATTATCTTTGCACTAGAATAAGCAGGAACAGACCTACGCAGTGGCTTTGGGCCGTAACCCAGAGCGGGCTATATTTCGAGGAAGGAGCGGTGGCCCAACTCAGGAAAGAACAACCACCGGCCCGCCGGCGGTGGCCTCAGGTGCAGGTTTCCCTCGAGGTGACGCAGGTATATTTGATTTCCACTCTAGGAAGGCACGACTCCTGTCGGATATTACTTCGTAGGTATCTTGTCTCTAGACCAGTAAAGGCTTAACTAGGTAGTTGCAGAAAGTATCGTTCTTGAAGAGGAGATTATTCTTTTTATATCTGGGTATCTTTGTTTATCTTGGCCCAAGGTAGACTCTAGTAAATCTCTCGACAAAGATATGAATTCCTTGACGGAAACATGGTCAATAAAATAGTCATAATTACGCCGCTATGCAAACACTGTTCAGATTGACCTCCATGCGGAATTCAAGCTATGTATTTTATCAAACCACTTCGAAGCCCAAACGTAGTATACATAGTATAACCACGCCTAGTAAGGCTTAGCAGCAGCCTGGCAAGCTTTCTATAAAAAAGCAAGAATATCAGCACCATATTATCATGGGCGAGGAAGGAACATACCAGTTGGTCAAGGTACCATCCGCAAATGGACATGTTGCCCTGGTTGTCATCCATGCACTTGCGGAAGTTGCGGATGTCAGTTTCGCAGGCGGGGGTCTCCCAGGAGCTGTTCGTTGCGCTGCTTTGCCAGAGACCGTTGTCCATAGGCTGGGCTTCTGCAGGGGGCGCCTGCTGGGCCTCGGCAGGAGCGCTGGAGCCGCCGCCGGAGAAAAGACCACCGACAGCGTGGCCGATGGAGGAACCAACTGCTACACCACTGTAAGAAATTAATTAGTATCGGATATTTATATATATATATGAGAGGAAAGATCTGGTGTTGCTCCACGCGCAGCTCGTCACCAGGGAAAATAAGACAGGGAAAAAAAAAGTATCCAAGCTCGGGTACGGAATATGCGACTTACGCAGCGGTGGAAGCCATCTGGCCGAAAAGACCTGGACCAGCGCTCTGCTGTGCGGGAGCTGGGGCTGGAGGGGCTTGAGAAGCAGCAGGAGGGTGAGCAGCGGTCGAGTGAGGCTGCTGCTGCTGCTGGCCATAAGGTGCACGAGCCGGCTGAGCGGGTGCAGTCGGACGAGTAGGAGCGCTGCGCGCGGGAGTAGGAGCGGCACCACGGCGTTGGCGAGGCATGTTGACTGATGTATAAGGTTTGTTTAGGTCTAAGAGATAATAGTGGACGTGGGTGACGGGGTTTATATAGCTTTGTAGTAAAGAAGATGGTCGAATAGCCGGCGGAGAAGCAGGTCCACTGGAATTCGGGATGCTTCGAAATCTGCGGCAGTGTGATTGGTGGATAAGTTGTTTATGTCAGCTTTCCATAAGTAGTATAGCGTTATGATCCCGGGCCAAATTGAAGTATTACAGCTTCCGTGGATGGAACTCCAGGTACAAGTTGTTAGAGTTTCTCTAAGTGAAGAGCAATTATGACAGAATTAACTTCAAACTATCCAGTTCTATTGTATGTGAATATTCTAACTCGTTCGTTTGAATTGAATTGCAAACATAGATATACATTAAACCCGGTATCTCCGGCCCCGGATAGTGGCGAGTGTCGCTGACACTGTGAGTCACTTGCTCTGGATACTGAGCGTTGCGGTAAGCTGTGGATGTTTTTATGCTCGTATTATACGCGTAATTGCCACAGAACAATTATCGGTTGGGAATCGCGAGCACCGCAAGACCTTGTGGGCGCCTTACTGCAAGATCTCTCCTGTGAGCTTCCACCCGCTCATTCTCGAAGTCTTCTATGGTAAATTTGCGAACCATTGGACCGACCGAGGGTCGAAGACATCTATCGAAACCGAAGTGCATGGGCCGTCATATTGAGTGCCGATGGCAGACCTTTATGCGTGGATTGCATTGGACATGAACCATTCAGTTGAGTAGCAACTGCGATCATGTTTCCTTTCTTGCTTTCCTCGACTCATCTTTCTTTTTCCTTCTCTCATTGCGGCGCTCCCTGCGCTCTTCCTTACTGCGACCCTTTTTATGTTTGCCGTCTTTCGTATCGGATTTAGTTTTGCCATTCTTGTGTCTCCGGGTAGGGCCAGCATCGTTTTCGGGAGTTTTCATATTTTGTGAGGCTTTGGTCTCCTCGGCCCCGCTCGCAGGTCCGGTGTTGGCGTTGGAATGTTCCGAATCGCTTGAAGCAGCCTTGGAAGATGCCTCGGGCGTGGTGCTTGGTTTCTTAGCTAAGAGTGATGCTTTCAGTTGCGCGCGAGCCTTCTCCTTGGCCATTTGTTCCTCCCGTTGCAAATCATATTTGTCGTTTCCGGCCTATAAACGTAAGTGATGGCCCAAGTGGGGCAGGATTGGAGTTGCATACAAGCCCATGTTTAATAAAGCGCCCGGCAGCTTGTTTATCAAGCACCATGGTCCTCTGCTCTGGTTCTGTCTCCAGTGTCTTTATCTTGTCGAAGTATTGTCTCACTCTCGTTAGTTCTCTAAAAACCGGATGCTCTGTAGCTTTTACACCGCGTAAGCGCAAATACGCTGTGAAAAAAAAAGGTAAGTTAGTTCATGCTTTTTAGTGTATTAAGGGAGTTGTACAGAAGATCAGTGATTCCAAAGCATAAGTAATCAAGACATGAAATTTCGCTTTGTCTAGAACCGGCAGCTTCTTAGACGATTCTATGACGGTGCTCTCCAGGATCGGCACAAGTGCCTCTTCGAGGTCATCGACATTATCGTCCAGCTGTTCAATGAGCGGAATTAAGTCTGCAGACTCCATTTTGCCGGGGTATATTCACGGAGTAGGTAGGTTCAATGACCTTGAAGTTTGTCGGGTGTGGATTCTTTGAAAGTTTGCTGCGATCGCCGAGCATAATAGGCGGTGGCCAAGGCGGTGAGGATGGCGAGCATCAATTGCCGATCAGGGCAGGCTGCTCTTTACTTGTCAGGGTGTGAATACGCCAAACCAAGACTGACTTCGACCTCGGGCACGCTGTCAATGTGTATTACTTGAATATTTCCATTCTGTGCAGCCACGAGAAAACAAATGCTACCTGAACATTCATAGCGCAACCCCAATTTAATGGCGGTGTTCGGTCACCACCTCTCAGTCTCGCATATGTTGGGAGTCCGTCCGCTCCTGCGAGCAGCGGCCTCAGAAGTATGTGGTGCTAAAGCGCGTATTCCTCACCAGATCTTTCCTAGCCGACTAGCATCGACATGGATGCAAGATACAGACAAAGCCTCCACGAAGAGTGAAAACCGCCGACTATCTGGCCGCATCCATATTCTCGGAGTTGGAAATGTTGGCACATTTGTCGCCCATTCGCTCGCGAGCCAGCCCTCTCCACCACCCATCACTCTTCTTTTCCACAATCCGGGGGTTCTCTATGCTTTTCAGAAACGGAAACAGTGCCTGGCCGTCAATAGCGCTGGCCTAGACGACATCAAGACTGGCTTTGACGTCAGTGTCCTCTCCGACGGAACTTGGTACTCGTTGCCTTATGGAGCCGAAGGGAATAATGCGCCGGCGGGTGGAGAACGCATCGCTGAAAATATGGCCGAAACTGAAGCCGAAATTGAGGCTAAAATGGCAGATATTGAAGATGATACCGAACCAATTGAGTGTTTAATAGTCACCGCCAAAGCACCTGCAACTGTAGCTGCTCTGCGATCTGTACAGCACCGATTGACACCCGAATCTACCGTACTGTTCATCCAAAACGGCATGGGGGTTATTGATGTAGTAAACAAGAAAGTTTTCCCGGAGCCTACACTCCGTCCACACTACATGCTTGGTATCGTCAGTCATGGCCTTGCTCAGCGACAGGATAGGTTTCATGTCACGCACACAGGGGTGGGCACAACGATCCTAGGTCCAGTGCCATCACAAAACTCCGGAACCCTGACATCAACCGACAAGGAGCCAGACTGGGCCCCGAGTACCAAATATTTACTGCGCACATTGACACTTACGCCGTCTTTGGTTGCTGTTGCGGAGACCCCTTCCTCTATCATGCTATATCAGCTGGAGAAACTAGCCATGAATTCCATTATCAATCCATTGACTGCATTGATGAACTGTCGAAATGGCGAAATCTTGTATAACTATAGCTTCACGCGCGTGATGAGATTACTTCTTTTTGAGGTCTCCAGCGTGATCTGCAGTTTACCAGAGCTGCAAGGCATACCTGGGGTCGAGGGTCGCTTTTCTCCGGAGCGTTTGCGCGGGATGGTAACGCAGCTTGCAAACAAAACCGCCAAAAACCACAGTTCCATGCTGCAGGACGTGCGATCCAACAAAACAACAGAGATCGAGTTTCTAAACGGATACATTATACGACGGGGTGAGGAACTCGGCATAAAATGCGTGGCGAACTACATGATCAAACACCTTGTGCTTGCAAAACAACGAGAATCACGGCAGAAGGATCTCAGCGCTATTCCTATTGACATCACAGATGACCCCAAGAACAGGGGGTCTTGACCGTTTACATGTGATTAACGCATTTATGCTCAACATGCTACGGCTTGCAAGGCTTTATTACAGAGTCCCTTAATTTGCTTCCACCTCTTTAGCAACATTTGCACCTTCCCCTGGTGCTCCTGGCCTATCTTGCTAGATCCAAGATTACCCAATTCCCCTATAGCAAAATCCGCCTCTTTTATATATGTACGGATCCATTCTCGGATAATGTCTTCCGACTTCTTTTCATCTACTCCTCTGGTAGAGTAGCCGAGGACGTAGTTTTGCCAATCTTCGAGGGACATATATTTAATGCAAGCCGCGATTTCGGTCCGGTAACACACTCCCGTGGCTGTGACTTGATAGTTTCTAGTCGAGTGTAAGCAGAGAACTCAAACATGGGCACGGAAGACCAAAATTTACCCGAAGTACTGCTGCAGGTTCAGCTCTTCCTGAATGGACGCGCTGAGGTCTTGAAATACTATATCATCCAAGTATAATGTCTCGGATTCGTTCTGGTCTAGGTAAAATCCATCTACCAAAATCAGCAAACAGGAAGGAGAAATCATAAGCTACGCTTGCCTCACATTCGGTGAACAGAAAGTCATTTGGATGAGGCCCATAACTCATGAAAATCTCCTCGCCTGGCTCTACATTAAAAGCTGTAAGCAGTCTATTAAAAAAAATTTAGCTTCAACAGGCACGTACCATACGCTTTCACAGCCCTAAAGACGTATTCTTGGCCATCAAACTTAACATCACACTGTATTAAGTCAGCAAATCGGTCTTGCAGTTTACTGCCAATCGCACATACTGCCACATCGGAATGATTGAAGTAATCAGCGAATGGAAGCAACGCCATAGCATCGTTCCGATCTTCAGGTGGCCCCTGGCCAGGCATCAGATAGAAGAAGCTCCTGGTGTTGACAATCAACCAGTAATAGGAGTAAATTTCCTTGCTGGTCTCAGGGAAAACAGCAACCACGCTCTCCCAGGCCTTGCGCAGTCGTTGTTCCTGCTGGGGGAGAAGCTTCTGGTGGGAAGACTCATATTCGAACTTCAGTTTCTCTTTTGGAACACTCTTCCAGCAACCTGATATTGACGGTGGTAGAATAGTGGCCGGTCCAGAAGAGGAGCAAGCACGCAATGACTCTGGCCATAAAATCGGCATGCAATCTTCAAAATCGTCCTGGGTTGGCCAGGTTTTTCTCCAAAGTTCATACGGCTCCAGGTCCTCTGGCTCGCCATGACACAAAAATGCCGCTAGAAGCGCATGTACCGGCGTTCCTTCGGCAAATTTGCTAGCGAATGAAGATGGAATTGTGTCTACTGTCAACATTACTTTTCGTGGGACTCGCACAATCGCCTCGTTCTCCTATGTACAGACCTTAGAATGCGAAATACTTCACAGATGCGGGACATGCGGTCACGTACTTGTATACTCCGCATGGCTAGCATTCCTAGACCACGCCCTGGGAATTTTGCTGGGCCAACCCCATTCACAATGATGCCCTGAGATATTGCCCATTGCGTGAACAATTCATGTTCCTCGCCAGGCCACCAATCTGGCCTCATGTTTCTTGTCCGGGAAAGGACCTGAAAATGCAAATTTTGACCGACCCTACTTTATATGTTGGCAAAATTCACGTCGGAAACGACATGTTTGGTCACACTATTCCACTGTACTAAACTTCTTATGAGCAAGGGTTGATAAAATCAAAATTATCACCGTTATCAATCTTTTATCAGTAGTACGGTGGGGCACAAGGGCCACCTGCGTCGCCCGGAGCCCTCCTCCGCATCAGACCACCTCCGAACTCATCTCATCCTGGTTTGAATACCAAACAATGTCTGTCTGAACTTCTAGCAGCAAATGTCGCTCTTGAAGAGACCAGGGCCTATTGCTCGCAATGTGCGAGAGATTGCACTACCATGCACACGTATCCCCCCGCCCGCATGCTCGCGCTCTTTCTCCGGCCTCAATCGCCCACCACCAAAATATCCCCATCATGTGCCGCTCGGCTTCTTTGAGAAGGGGTTTCTCGCCATTGGTTCTGCAGCAGGGGCACTACTCAATCCTCGAAGAGCTGGTCAGTCTGAAACTACTGGAAAAGGGTACTATCCTGAAAAACTAACTCAATTCTCCTGATCTAGACCTAATCGCAACCCTCGGCGAAGTAACAGCAACACCATACTTTATATATAGACTCCGCAATGCTATGCTCCAAGATCCTACAGGCCGACAAATTCTCCGCGACCGCCCACGCATTACCTCCGAAACACTCCCTCTTCCCTACCTCCGTTCCCTCCCGGAGAACTCGGTCGGACGGGCCTACGCCGCATGGCTAGACAGGGAAGGCGTCTCCCCAGATACCCGCGATAATGTGCAGTACATCGATGACCCAGAATGCGCATACGTCATGCAGCGATACCGCGAGTGTCACGATTTTTACCATGCTGTGACTGGGCTTCCTACATTCGTAGAGGGCGAGCTGGCGCTGAAGGCGTTTGAATTCTTGAACACGTTGATCCCGATGACGGGACTTAGCATGGCTGCATCTGTACGGTTGAAGCCTGCGGAGCGGGAAAGGTTATTTTCGCTGTATCTTCCTTGGGCAGTGCGTAGTGGACTGTCCAGCAAGGAACTTATCAACGTTTATTGGGAGAAAGTTCTAGAGAATGATGTTGACGAATTGCGGGCGGAGCTGGGGATTGAGAAACCGCCGGACATGAGAGACATTCGACGAATGATAAGGATGCAGAAGAAAAGGGAGAAGGAACGATTGGAGGGCAAGAGTTCCTAGGCTTCTTTGTGCTTGGTGAATAACTTGTGTATTTTTAGCGAGATGTATAGATGTATATTACCCCACTTAACAGCTTTCGAAGCAGAGCAATAACAAGCGATGACTTGTCCCTTCACCCCTAACAATTGAATGTCTCCAATCCACGTAGATAGGCATGTTCATTTTATCAAAAGCCCAGGTCAGCAAATGTAGCTTAAAGCAGGTGATCGGATGCGTCGTAAATCATAGCCTTCCATAACCATGCCTCTTTCCTTCTCACAGATCCAGTAGATCGTCGTCATCATCCCATCCGCCCTTACGCCGATTAATCACAATCTTCTGCTCCTCCTCGTCCTTGCGCTGATTCTCCGCCACGGCATTCAGAAGCTGTTTGAGTTGCTCTTCTGTGACCTTTTGTCGTAGTTGACCTGTCTGCGCAAGCATGATGAGTCTGTTCTCAATATCCATAGCACGAGACTCCTTCACCATGCGGATACGCCCTAGACGATCTGCGGCTTCCGGTTCAAGGATCTGGTTTAGGATACTGGTGCGTCGTTCGGCTGGAGACAGACGGACGTATTATGAGCGGGTGTTGTAGCAATTGGGGGGGGAAGGGGGGGTGTCCAGGAGAGCCTACCTTCAACTTGTCTGGCGAAAATGGCGGGTTAGTGATTTCTCTTGATCGGGGCATATCACGAGCCTGAAATCATACGTACTTTCTTTGGTCTTCTTGGCCACCCTCTGATGGCCCCGGGCCACCCCGCGGGCCACCGCCCTGTTGCTGGAGTTGCGCAAGACGAGCTCGCCTGATCTATAGCGGTATTCATGTCAACCCGACTGCGGGTATTGTGTGACCGGGTCCGAATTGGGAGCGGCATGTACTGACCTCCTCTAGCTCTGCGTCTGCCATGGCTCTTCCGAGAAATAGTTGGGGTAGTCTGACAACAGAAAATACGTGAGGGAAAACAAAGACGGAGCTTCTCGATAGAGATTGAATATTGCGTCAGTCGATCTGAAGATTTGTCGCGCTGATAGAAGCCGAACCCCACTCAAACTATGGCCTGAGGCAACAAAGTTTCAAGACGGGGGTGGGGCTGAATTCAATACTACTATTCCAAATCGCGGCAGGTCAGACTCCGAGAATCATGCCGGATCACGGATGGCTGTGATTATGGTCATTGCGCCATTGACGCACGTTTTCCTCTTGCAGAGAAGATATTGACCCGCCATTGGTTGGTGCCTGAGCTTGTGTCTTGCTCTCAAGTAGGCAAGGAAGGAAAAGTGTATTACCTTCGGAGTATTCAAGGCTTGAAGCCGAATCGCCCCGCTGTAGTCCCCATTGTATCCTGTTTTCCTCTAAGTACTCCGTACAATTATTACTGTGACAGCCCCAGTGGATGATATATTGTTGGGTTGGTTGGTCAAGGGATGCACCATTGATACATGTGACGCTTAGCAAACATTTGATCCAGCCTGCATGTGGTCGTCACTGTCTGGCAGAGAAGCTCCAAGTTAATAAGGCAGCAAGAGCCCCCCCACTGACTACTTGTACGACGTCGGAACGCGCAATTGCACTCTGAACAGCTGTTTCAAAGTGGCTTTGGTGTGATCCCTTGCGCTGTTTGTTAGCAAGTTCAGCAAGATCGGCGCCCTGTCTGTCATGTTTCTGACGAGGTCGGTTATTTTGCTCCGATGAATGGTCACGAGCAAATCAGTCTAACAGATGCTGGAATAGCTATGATAATAACACGAAATATTAATATATTCATGTCGCAATCACATATTGGAGCTCGGCTTCGCCTTGTGATAGCAAGGATTCGTGGAAACGCGAATACACGTCACATGATTAAGTAGCGGTCATTTATGGTAAGTAATTCGCCACTACGGTATGGCCGCGGTAAATACGGCTCGGAGGAGTGGCTCCGCCGGGATCCTCCTTGAGCCCTTGACTGACGAAGAGGCTGCGAAGTGCTTCCACCACCAGCAACATTCCTCATCTGCTAGCCGCCTTGGAAGAGGGGTTCGTTCCATCTCCAACTCCCTCTTCCTGTCGTCACTCACATTCCTTATTCCAATATCACCTCGCCCCGGCCCGCCCAGTCTACCTTCGTTCTGCTGCCTCGCATCCGCTCCCTTCCCAGCCTTGACCTCATTCCTCTTCTTCGGCGTCAATGCGTCCCAACTGAACCCATTAGCGCCTCCTCGAGTTACGCGCCGATACGAATCCTGTCTTCCAAGCTCAATATCTCGCAAATCCAATCTCCAGCACTCTTTCTTCGAATCGATCCGTTTTCATGAGAGCGACAGATTGACTATCTGCCTAATAGTGACGTCTATCTGGTCCCGGCGCCTCCCCCCGTCGCCGACTCCCCGACGAGATCCTCGCCACCATGGCAGAGTATGTTCCCAAACTCAAAAGCGTTATGAGGCAAATTCTAATTCATCTATAGTTTAATCGCCTTCCATTCTTACTACTCTCACCAGAGTTTCCTCTCACCCTCAAACATGATTCCACGCCCCAGCCACAAACGCTCCCTTTCCTCTGGTAATAGGTCTGCTTCGCCAGAGCGACAAGTTACGAAAGCCAAATCCACAAATGACCTCTTGAAAATCGCCGCTACACCCCCGGCTACAGCCGTTCGATCCTCGAGTGAAGGTGGATTCACCGACGCCGGTTTCAGCACGCTGAAGGACCCGAGACTTGTACCAAGCTCTGAATCATCAGAATCGTCTACACCACCTTCGCATCACCCGGACCTCAACGATGAAGTCGCAACGTTAAGTTCAAAGCTAGTACAAGCCATCAATAATCAGACAAAGCTCGACGACACTCTAGTCGCCACCCGTCAAGAATTAGAGCAAGCCCAGGAAAGGGTTCGCGCTCTAGAGTTAGAGAACGATAAATACCGACGAGACATCGATGAAAGTGTATACGTGAAGAAAGTCGACGTTGATGATGGATTTGCGCGTTTGGAAGCCTCTTTAGAAGAGGAGAAGACGCAGCGTATCATGATCGAGAAGGAGAAGAAGGGCATTGAGCAGGAGCTAGAGACACTCACTGCTGCTCTTTTCGAGGAAGCGAACAAGGTAAATTAACGATCTGACTATGCCTTTAAAACTCTTTCGAATTTCTTCCTAACTTCGGTTCAATAGATGGTCGCTGCTGCCAAACTCGAGCGTGAAGCTGTGGAGAAGAAAAACGAACAGTTGCGCTCCCAAGTCAAGGACACAGAATCGCTCCTCGCCTCGCATCAAGAACAACTAGCCGAGTTGAAATCCGTCCTCCAAGTTATGAATATTTCAAAAGATGACCTTGATGGCCGCACAGCCATTTCTACAGCACCACCTTCTCCAGCCGGCCCCTTACAACCACCTGCGTTTACGCGGAAGAGTATGGAAGCTACAGATATCCCTAACGATATTATATGCGCCGAAATTGCTCCAGGTCCTGCTACAAGCTTTCCTGAGCTCATTAAGACTGTATGTCGAACCGACGTACTAGGGTTCGAAGATTTTCGGGACCTATTTGCTACAGCAAAAAGCTCTAAACCACCCAGCCGAACGACCAGTGGGTCATACTCTGGGTTGAATGTCATGAGCTTAGCTAGCTTCAGCGGCGCGGGATTCGGCTCGGCCTCCTCGTCGCCCTCCAAATCTCAGACCCATTCACCGAATGGAAGTGTTTCCTCACCGCAACCAACAATTGCGAACATTCCTCTGAAGGATGCGCGTTTCTACAAGCGCGCACTTATGGAAGATATTGAACCGACCCTTAGACTTGATGCGGCTCCAGGAATATCATGGCTGACCAGACGGACTGTGTTAAGTGGTATCTGTGAAGGAAGCCTTGTTGTCGAGCCGATGCCATCAAATGTCAAGAAATATGAGTTTCCGTGCTCTCTCTGTGGCGAACGGCGAAACGGCTCTGATAACGAGCGGACCCACCGTTTCCGAACTTCTGACAGTGAAACAGCACAGCGATATCCGTTGTGCGTCCTCTGCCTAGAGAGGGTGCGCTCGTGCTGCGAGTTTACAGGCTATCTTCGCCTCATTCTTGACGGCCACATCCACGCCGAAGATGCCGACGATTTACAGGAGGCTTGGGAAGAAACAGTTCGCCTAAGAGAGAGGATGTTTTGGTCCAGAATTGGCGGTGGGATCGTCCCCATTTTCGCTCAAACGAGTGCCCCAGAAGACCATCTCGAAGAGCCTCAGCCCGGTGTTGATACTCCTATCCAAAATCCCGTGGTGAAAATCGAACAAAGCGATATACAGAATACCACTCTTGATCAGGAGAAAATCGCTGCAAGCATCCAGCCTGTCACGGCGGACGCCATGTCCTAGAGTTCTAATCCTAGGCATACCTAATTTATCACTTTGGCATTGTCAACATGTCTTCCTTTCATCTCGAGAATCGACTTGGCAAAACAAACCGCTCGTACAGAACTTCGACATTTGCTAAACGGTCATTCAGAAGTTAGAACCGCTCCGCAGATTGAACAACAAAGTTGTTCAAGTCAGCGGCAGGTCATAGCGGGATATAATTCAAGGTAGCATGACCTTAAGCGCGGGCCGCTTGTTATCTTTTTTTGCTTATGCTCCTTACTCTCTATTAACACCGTGCCAACGGGTATTCGTGGTGTTGTCGCTTTTAATATCTTGTGTCGTCTATCACCTGCGACCAGCGCCCGCATCTTGTATTAATACTAATATTGTTCTGCTTCGTTTGATTTCTGTGTATGGTCTTATTTCCTAATATTTTCTTTTTCAGTATTCTTTGTTGTTTTTCTTTCCTCCTTTTCTTTTCTTTATTGCGCTATTCCCTTGATCTGTTGGGGACTCATCATACGGCGCAACGGGAGTACTTTTGTTTTGTTCTTCTCATGGGTGATTCGTTTATTACTGATTCTATTTCGTGTTATACATTTATGGCTGCAAGGTCTTATGCATGAAGGGGATGATCTACGAGATGGTTAGTTGCTATACCATGGGTTTATGGCCTTGATATTACATTGCAATTCAAAAATGATTTTTCAAAAAAGACAATCTTCCCAAACACCGAAGCTCTTAAGTTCAAATACCAGAGTTATCGGCTAATTGTAGGTTCAAGACGCCGGTAGATTTGATGAACAATCATAAAACACGATAAATACTCTACAGGTAGAAGCGGGTACTCTTGGGACAGAAAACTATTGTACTATTTCGAGAAAAGTTCCCATAACCATCAAACTCCAGAGAATGAAGACACAACGCCAACACAATAGGCCCCCAATGAAAAATTATGTCCTCATCATTGCTTATACCGCTCATGAAGATGCCTGATCTGATCCTCGATATTCATGTTTTGAGGGTTCGCTGGCCCGCCCATAGGGCCCGCCGGCTGCTGCTGCTTCTGCTGCGGCCCGGCTCCCGGGGCTCCTTCAAACGCCATACGCTTCTTCCTGGCTTCTTCCTCAGGGTCAGGAACGCCTTGGAGAGCAGTAGAATCAAAGACGTCGCTTCGCTGGCTAGCAAGTCGTTTGAGGTTACCAACCACGTCTGCTGTAGAAAGGTTGGTTGTTGCGGTTCGGGCCTGGGTCTTGGCCTGTTGTTCTCGCCAGCGGGGATCCAGCATTTCAATGCGCATGTGTTGTTGCAATTCTGCTTCGGGAATTTGCTGTTTACAGTTTGGACAGAGAGCCATAGCACCTGCGGCGTTCTGGCGGCGAGCTTGCGCACGTGGGACGTAGTCGGAGCGGATGCGCATTGGTTGCTGGCCCGGAGCGGCTTTGGCCGCGGCAGCTTGTTCGCGGGCCTCCATGCGTTCTCGGATGCGTTGCTCTTCCTCTTGGGCTGCAGCTGTTGCAGCAACTGGCGGAATTGGAACGGCTTGAGGGGGTTGTGGCTGAGGGGAATACACAGGACCGACCGGTTGAACGACGGGCTGGGGCTCTGGCTGTGTGGGGTAGGCGTTGTAGTATGTGGGTATTTCCATGTCGGTTGGCATGGCTTCTTCAATGCGGAGAGGATTGAGCGACATCATTGCTTTCTGCTCTAGGGAAGCCGACTGCAGGTCGTTTAGGGAGGTTGGCGGGGGCAGGTCGGCTTGATCGTCTGCTTCCGTAAAGAGAACCGTTTCCACAACCACAAAGTCATGCCAATCAATTTGCGCATACTCTATCCGCTCGGCTTCTTCCTCTTCTTCCTTCTTTTGTTTCTGCTGTTCCTGGTATTTCACCCACTCCGCGCGCTCCCTTGCGCGCTCTAGAATATGAAACTTATTCTTCACATTGTGCTCCAGTTCTGCCACTCTCTTCTTCTGAGAAGTAGCTTCATCCGCACCCTCTGGTCGCAAAAGAATGGTATACTGGTCGACCAATCGCGTAAAAAACTGATAGAGACTGTGCTGTGGTCGAAGGAAATCAAACTGGAAGTTCCTCGCTTCTCGCTGAGAAAGAGCGGTCATAAAAGACTTCCCCCGTTTGGCTACAAAGAGAGCCGTGAGCCTGACAACTTCCAAATCTTGCGCATTGATTATCGGCATTCGTGCTGAGAAGTGAAACTCTGGAGGCTCTGCAGGTCCTTTGGGTGCTTCGGGTGCTGGAGTCGGAGTCGGCTCGCCTGGGCGGCCAGCAGACACATCAGTCCCTCTCCCCTCCTTGATCTCATTGAGACGCCATTGGTAGAATGGTGCATACGGGTCATTCGAGTTTAGGAATGAAAATTTAGGGTTGTTCCGTTCCTTTTCGCGTACGCGATCTAAGAAACCGAGAAGTTAATTTGCAATCCTGAGATAGCGTATTCCAAAAAAAGAAATTGCGAAATACCTTCAAATACGGCGCCATTTCGGGCGACATAACCAGCTGTCTTCTCAACAATCGCTATACAAGCCGTTAGTATGCGCATTACTTCGCAGGCGGATTGAGAGAACTGACCTCGAATGTCCTTTGGTGGCAAGACCACCCCCTCGGGAGGTTTGCTCACATCGTCTGGGACAGTTGGTGTGTTGCCGTTACTCATGGATGCCATCTTAACGACACCGGCCAGAGCGTTCGGTGGGTGAGGAGGGTGCTTGGGGGAGCGATCTAGAAGCTTGGGGTTGATCCCAACTGTCAAAGACTCGGCTTCATCTTTCTCGCGACCGAAGCGGTTAGTTTAGCCGCGCGCCTCTCTGCGGCTGCTGTGACTGGACCAATCTACCGCCAACGCTAGTCCCAAACAGGATGGCGATCATCTTATGTAAGCTCAGGTCTTCTCCGGCTGTCGCAGCCTCAAACGTGAGACAAGTGAACTGTTGGTTTCAGGCCCCATCAAGACCATCAGGGAATTGCTCCAGGTCCAACCAGCAACAATAATTGCTTTAAGCAAATTCTGTAGTGAATTAATTGTTGAAGTAATTTGTAGTATAGACTGACTGTTTTCGTCCAATACCCTGCATCTAGACCCCTGCCACCAGCTTGTATGCTCAACTGCTTAAAGCGGGTTGGCCTCACCTCCGTAAAAAGGGAGTTCCACTGTTCACTGTTAAGCGCATCCACACGTGTTAAGTTCATCGTTCGGCTTCCTTTCACCACTCCATCCTACCACTTTATAAGGCTCTGTCACTCGCTTCTCCTTTTCTTCCCCTGGTCATGGCACTGTGTGACTAGTGGCCACTGCTTCTTCAATTCTGCCATTACTGCTGTTCCTCGACAATATCAATTACTTAACCTTCCCAGCGTGACCCTTGGCGGCGTCTGTCCGTCGGCGTGTTGTCGAGCTGCCAGCTTCAATTCCGTGCCAGTCGACTGCTCCTCGGCCCCTCTAAATGATACTCTAATTATTTGTCGTCTATTCATACCATTGGAATACCTCACACTCTCTTTTGCCTATTTATAAGCTTCTCTGTCGCTCCAGGAGTCCCCGCTCCAAAATGGCGCCGCAATCCAAGAACACCTTGGACGTTCGCCCTCCACGGACCTCGTCTCGCTCCCCCAGTCGCTCGCCCCGGCCGAAGAACCGCAAGAAGGCTGCGGCTGCTGCTGCCTCGAGCTATCAGTCAGATGGCGTCACAAACAATAATATATTCAATCTCCCAACGTCCGATTACAAGGTCATGGTTCTGGTGACAATAGTTGCCGCCGTGGTGCGGCTGTTCAGAATCTACCAGCCGACAAGCGTTGTCTTTGACGAAGTGCAGTATGTCTTAACCCGTCTGGGATATCTATTCTACGTGTAGACGGTTCTAATATGGAATGAACAGCTTCGGCGGGTTCGCGACGAAATACATCAAGGGCCGCTTCTTCATGGATGTTCACCCCCCTCTCGCCAAACTCCTCATTACACTGGCCGGATGGCTTGCTGGCTTTAAGGGCGACTTTGATTTCAAGGAGATTGGAAAGGATTATCTTGAACCCGGGGTGCCTTATGTCGCGATGCGAATGCTCCCCGCAATCCTGGGAGTCCTCACAGTGCCAATTATGTTCTTGACTTTGAAGGCTACGGGTTGTCGTACCGCCACCGCTGTTCTGGGTGCTGGTGCCATCCTCTTTGGTGAGTGTCTCTGATCGAGTCAGCAAGGAGTATGTATACTAACTCTGCGCAGAGAATGGATTGGTCACGCAATCTCGCTTTATCCTCCTGGATTCTCCCCTAGTGTTTTTCACGGCCCTCACTGCTCTAGCCTTCACTTGCTTCACGAATCAGCATGAACTAGGGCCATCGCATGCCTTCCGCGGACCCTGGTGGTTTTGGCTGGCGGCTACTGGTCTGTGTCTAGGTGCTACTCTGAGCGTCAAGTGGGTCGGTCTGTTTACAGTTGCTTGGGTTGGTTCTCTGACTATCCTGCAACTGTGGGTGGTACTCGGCGATACAAATACTGTCACTCCCGTATGTGGTTCTTGCTTTCCTCCAACTAATCAATACTTTTTACTTATCAATTATTTAGCGTCTCTGGTTCAAACATTTCTTTGCCCGGGTATTCTGCTTGATTGTGATTCCCTTGGGATTCTACTGCGCTATGTTCGCAATCCATTTCCTATGCTTGGTCAATCCGGGAGAGGGCGATGGATTTATGTCCTCTGAATTCCAGGCAACTCTGAACTCTAAGGGCATGGCAGCTGTGCCTGCGGACGTTGTCTTCGGCTCTCGTCTTAGCATCCGCCACCACAATACGCAGGGGGGATACCTACATTCCCACAGTCATATGTACCCCACCGGCAGCAAGCAGCAGCAGATCACCTTGTACCCTCACAAGGATGACAACAATCTTTTCGTTGCGGAGAATCAGACCCAACCTCTTGGTCTCGATGGGGCAGAAATTATGGGACCCCTTGCGTGGGACAATATCACTACAAATTATATCGAAGATGGCGCTGTTATTCGACTCAATCACATATTGACCGGCCGACGAATTCACTCCCACAATGAGCGGCCCCCAGTGACTGATGTCGATTGGCAATTCGAAGTTTCTGCATACGGATACGAAGGATTTCCTGGTGATGCGAACGATTACTGGCGCGTTGAAATCGTCAAGTCTATGTCAGACGGGGAGGAATCAAAGAAACGGCTACGCACCATTCAGTCAAAATTCAGACTAGTCCACGTTATGACCGGCTGCGTTCTATTCTCCCACAAGGTCAAACTTCCCGAATGGGGGTTCGATCAACAGGAAGTTACCTGCGCAAAGGGCGCCTCTATGCCCAACAGCATTTGGTACGTTGAAAACAACAAGCATCCAATGATACCTCCAGATGCGGAGAAGGTCACCTATCGAAACCCCGGCTTTTTTGGCAAGTTCTTCGAACTCCAGAAAGTGATGTGGACTACCAACGCGGGCTTGACGGATTCCCACGCCTGGGACTCCCGCCCACCGTCATGGCCAACTCTACTGCGTGGTATCAATTTCTGGGGAAGAGACCACCGCCAGGTCTACCTCTTCGGGAACCCATTTGTCTGGTATTTGTCTACCGCGGCTGTTTTGATTTATGTGATCTTCAAGGGGATTTCTGCTATTCGCTGGCAACGGAACTGTGGTGATTATCGCAATTCCACCTTCAAAAGATTCGACTATGAAATTGGTACTGCAGTGCTCGGCTGGGGTTTCCACTATTTCCCGTTCTATCTCATGGCACGCCAGCTCTTCTTACACCACTATTTCCCTGCACTGTACTTCGCTATTTTAGCACTGGCCCAGGAGTTTGACTTCATCACGAACCGTATCCGCAGCTTGGGCCTCCCCTCGCGACCTGTCATTGGCAAAGCTCTGGCTGGTGTCTTCCTCGGGCTCACGATCTTCACATTCACTCTTTACTCTCCTCTCGTCTATGGCAACCCATGGACAAAGGATGCCTGTCGGCAAGTCAAGCTCCTGAAGACGTGGGACTTTGACTGCAATACTTTCTATGCCGACGTAAGTAATTAAGCATATCCATGTCAATAAATGAGTCACCTAGTATTTTGGAATGATAAAGTCTGACAATACTCATCAGTTGAACCAATATGTGACCCAGTTTGCAGGCGTAAACCAGGCTATTCCAACGACGCCAGCAGCTATCCCCCAATCTTCTAAGCCTGCCCAGGCTGAGCCAAAGCAAGAAAAGAAGCAGGAGAAGGTAGAAAAGAAAGAGGAAAAGAAAGAGGAAAAGAACAAGCAAAAGCCCGTTAAAGATGAAAATCCCAAGGCGAGCATCACAACAAGCACTCCAAAGATTCGCGGAACCCAGGCGCGAGTAGAGTACCGTGACCAACAAGGCAACATCCTTGATGAGGCTGTGGTTGAATCACTGCGGAAGGAGGGCAAGGTCTCGTTCGAGACGAAGCATGAGACCCGAACCCGCCTAGAGCATGGCCACATAGTCGACGTTGTTGATGGCAAAGTTGCCCCTCCTCATCCAGATGTTGAAGGCCAAAACCCTGAAACCCAGGAAAAGCCTGAGGAAATCGCGGAAGACAGCCCAGCCCCCGCAGCTAGTGCAGGAAGCTCTGTAGAAGAGCCCAAGGCCCCCGAAGCCAAGCCAGCCAGTGAGGGAAATGAGGCGACACCCTGAATGGATATATAAGTCTGCCTCCATTCCGGCGCACCTTACCATATTCTATTCTCTCTCTTCAAATTTTCTTGTTTTACACTACCCGTTTGACAAAACTGACTTCTCTGTACCTTTTTTTTTTTTTAATAATTCTCTATTCTGAACTGACGGATTGTGACATTGTACATGTTTACTTTGATAGCGCTATATAAGCTTACAGGCGTAGAGGAACAAAAGAAATCTCCAATTGAGTGACGTAAAATCAAATTATGCACAAGCTCTCGAATAAAGAGTTTCTTCCCCATCATCTAGTCTTCACACAAGGATTTTAGTTGTACAGCGATCACCATTTGAGGTACTTCCAGCCCAAACATACTGGCAGTCCGTATCTAAAAATCGTATTCCTCCTTTCCGTACTTGTTGAAACGCTCGTGGAGGTCCTGGGGGAGGGGGGCGAAAAGTCAGCTAAAACGCAATTCTCGGAGCAGGATCTACGGGAACAAAGCCCATAATTCATACCTCTGGCAGAGTAACGTTGGGAACAATGACAGTGTTCAGGGCACTGGGCGCGTTCCTCAGGGGCTGGCTCTTGTCACCACCAGGGTGGTACTGGTACTTGTAGGACTTGCCGCCCTCGTCCTCACGCTCCCAGGGCATAGAGCTGTCGGGGATGCGGACATTGCTCTCGGAGGTGACGGAGGTGGGCTTCTTGCCGAAGTACCTATTGACATGAAACAATTAGCAACTGATACTTAAGCCCAATACGCCATTGAGCTTCAATTGAGATGACTAGGAGTTGTCGCTTTCGACATCTCCTGACGATACCAAATATGGCATGATCAACTTACCAGCCAGCAATCAAGAAAGCACCAGACATAACACCGAGCAAAACCTATTTCCAATTAGACACGCATGCCTTCAAAATATGATTTCAAGTCGACAGAATTCGTGGGGAAGTCCGTACATAGAGCTCGGGGTCACGCTTAGGAGCCTTGTCGAGGCTTGATTCCTCCATCTTGGAGCTGTAGAGGCGGCGCTGGGGAGCGCGGAAAACAGCCTGGCGGGCAAAGGCCCGGCGAGAAGCCATGGCAGCGATTGAAGACATGGTGTTGAGTTGGGTAAACGGAGTGCGGTGGCTGCGAGGACTGTACAGGAGCACTTAGCGGCAGAAGTGGGAGGGCGAACTTCGAGGTGAGGTCTCGGACGATGACGGCGCAATCATAAGATCGCATCCGGTTGGTCAGTCGCATAGTGTGGCGCTTAGTCATCTGGTCTACCGAAGAGACCAAACACTCGCGATTGTATCATGGGCCCGGCCTCCTACAGTGTCCGTGCTTCTACTCGCCTTTCCAATATCGCTCACTTTCCTCTTTTTCGCGTGCCCTGGAGAATTGGTGGCAATGTTGGTGGCGTAACGTCGACGTGCTGCTCAGTTTTTGCGAGTAGTTTTCCGACCTCGAATTCGCAAGGTATGTGGCTGAACCCCCTTTGGCGAAACAGGGGCAGAAGTCGAGACCCGAGCCTCCCTATCGTGAAATGTGCGGGCTGGTAGAATTTACGGCGCAAAATGCTAACTATATATCTTCAGCTCTAGGCCACTTACGCTCTTTACCCTGCTGGTTGCTCTCGGGTTGATATTTGTGTTTTGCTCTTGTCGCTCCTTACCACCTCCTGGGCTTCGCCGAATACTATACGCGAGTCTCCACCGCGACATAATATTTTGCGACGATAATCAACATATCACATCGCTTCCAATATCTTCCGACTACAATGGCTTTCCAGTCAAGCAATTCGGAAAACATTGAATCCACAATTCCCCCCACTCAGCATGCTTTAGGTCTCCCGCGCCCTCCATCCGTCGGGGGTATTTCGTCGCGAGTGACGGATGCGTCTGAGGATGGCGACAATTCACGGACAAATACTATGTCGTCCCAGGTACCACAGTCGCGGCCATCTGTGTCCCGAAGAGGGCCTCCGCCAGCAAGGAGCTCCATTGCTTCTGCCAACCAAATAAGACCAGAAAGCTCGGGCAGCAGGTTAAGCCGCACTCACATCCCGTCGCTCGCTGCGTCCGGCTTCTTCCGGCCCATGTCATCGCAACGCCTGCAAGCTCATCGAGGCCGCCCGGTAACCAAGGACACGACCGCTTCGACAGAGGAATGGGGGGATCAAAGCAACCACAACCGACGGAGCTTAATATCGAACAGCACCTTCCCAAACTCTCTTCCAGCAGTGGAGCAAGAGGTTCCCCCTTCGCGCGGTACCGAGTTCACCGACCCCATTATCCCCGATAGAAACAACTCAAACGCCAGTCCTACAGCAGATACGACGGTGAGAAGTGAAAGTGCAAACCTTATACATGATAGGGAACGCCCTCCACAACTCAACCTAGGCGTGAACTACAGAGGCACAAACGAGGTTGAGACGCCTCAAAGGTCTCCGCTCTCTTTTCTCTCTCTCCAGAACAGGAATGGCCCCGCAGAAAATCGCGATAGCAGAACGCATGAGCGATTATCGTCTGCGGATTCCTCACCAAAGTCTATCGAAAAGAGGACGGAGCCAGTCAAGAAGGGAAACAAAGGCAAAAACTACGAGTATTTCGTCGGGAACACCATCTTTTGGGGAGGGGGCAGGTTCCAAAATTCCAGAGACAAACCAGTCAACATTGCAACAGGTTTCCTCGTGCTTGTACCAACCGGCCTGTTCTTCGGATTTTCGTATGGGTTCCTTACTCCAAGTCACCTACGTTCGATTTCTAACAACGTACTTAGGGCTCCCTGGCTATGGCACAACATTTCTCCAGCCATCCCAGTTGTGTTTGGCTATCTCTTTTACTTATGCTTCTCCTCATTCATACACGCGTCTGTGGTTGATCCGGGGGTAAGCTAAGACTTTCTCTTATCCTGTGTTGACTCTCGCTAATTCGCCCCCAGATCATTCCTCGTAATCTTCATCAGATGCCTCCCCCTGACCCATCCGAAGATCCTCTCGCTGTAGGCCCACCGACGAACGACTGGGTAATGGTGAAGCTCGCAACCTCCAATGTCGCCGCCATGGATGTACCCGTCAAGTACTGCAAAACCTGCTCAATCTGGCGGCCCCCACGGTGCTATCATTGTCGCGTCTGTGATAACTGCATTGAGACCCTCGACCATCATTGTGTTTGGTTGAACAACTGTGTTGGCCGGCGGAACTACCGGTATTTCTTTGCTTTCGTCAGCACCTCTACGCTACTCGCTCTCTTCTTACTGGGTGCGAGCTTAGCGCACATCCTGGTGTATCGATCACGAGAGAGTATTAGTTTTGGCGACACCATCGATAAATGGAGGGTACCTTTTGCCATGGTGATATACGGAGCTCTAGCCGCGCCCTATCCCGCCTCATTGTGGGCGTATCATCTCTTCCTGGTTGGTCGCGGCGAAACAACCCGCGAATACTTGAACTCGCACAAATTTGCAAAGGCTGACCGCCACCGTCCTTTCACACAAGGAAACATGATTCGAAATTGGATGGCAGTATTTGGGCGAGCACGGCCACCAACATACATGCAATTCAAAGAACACTACCAAGAAGGAGACCAACGACTAAGTACTATGAAGCGAAAATTCCTTCCTCGCAATACTGAACCTCAGAACGACATTGAGATGCAGCGTGTGCCTCCTCCCAACTGAGGTTGGGGTTTGCTCTATTTATTTTATCTTCTTTTGATACCTTCATTCATTGACGATTTCCTATTACATCTTTTATTTCTTTTCATCCTACAATATAGTCTCTGATTTAATTCTCTCTTTTCACAACCCTTCTTTCTTTCTTTTTGTTAATATAGTGGCGGGCTTGTATGTATTCTAGGTAACTAGGTACCCGCTAGGTTTCGCTTTGTGATTTTCATAAATGGATGGACGGCTGTACTAGGTAACGGATTCTTATTTAATGTATGAAACTAAATCAATCTTGCGGTGAGTCACCAAGAGCGTGGTGACCATAATAATCGTTGTCATTATATATAATAATGGTGTTTTACGACATGAAGTGGTAGTGGCTCCCTTTTGCAGCAACCCATAAATTTATGCAAACATAACATAATGTTGGCCAATTCAATTTCACCTACTCTATTCATACTAGCATCAGGGTACTTATAATTAAATTATTCCTGTATGCCGGGGAACTATCATTGCAATGCTAATGAATGTTATCCATGGCATAGTAGCAGAGGCTGAGATCGATGACCATACCATACCGGGTATACTGGCCAGGAACCGCGCGACAACCAATGAACCTCAATGGCAATAACCGTGTGGGGACAATACAGCGCTAGTGTTTATTAGGGCAAGTGCAAAACTCCTCTGATCCACAGCATCCAGGGTGGGTTGGAAGTAGTGAGGATAAAGGCAACTTAACCTGGGATAATACTGGGCAGTTTAATTATAAAGCCCATAAGGAAGGATCGGGTTTATTTGGCTATCTGGGCGGGCTGCAAGGACCGGTTTATTGGAGTGTGGGTGGCTGAGTCGGATAAGAGCATCTGCATTGCCGCATCGTTGTCCTGAAGTAATCACGAACAGTAAGTATATAAGCTAGTAAGAGTTGACGGGAGATACCTTGTTTAGAAAACAGTAATCATTCGTTGAGAAACCTTCTCAGATAGGCGGTTGTTTTCCGGTGGGACATAATATTGTGAGCTGCTCGATCACCGCGGGGCCGAGTGGCTTTGATGGTGGGATGGAGATGCATTTTCCTTAGAGTTAAAAGGGAGAAAGGAAAAGGAAAGGACGAGAAAACCAAGGCTCTACAGTTACAAAGATCGCTCAGTTTCGTCATTCTGGTGTGTTGTAGTTAGCGCTACCACAATTTGAATGGGCCGTGAGACAAAACCCTGAGCCTTGGACATAGCGAAAGGCTGGAGAAGTTAATGGCGGATATTTCGCGTTTAAATTTACCCAAGACGTGACTATAAACCGTAGCCTGACACACAAACAGAGTTAGTTGCCTTGGAGGAAATCCGTTTGGACTTCTGGACTCTTCTCTCCGAGGTCGCCGTTTTGGAGTCGTTGCATGTCAAGAGAAAGCCTGACGATGACACCACCACCACCACCAGTGAGTTTGGTCCATTAAGTTGGACAATAGTGATATCAGCTACAGTATGATACATTGATGTCTTGGGCGTCAGTCGGGACCGAGTGTGACCGAAAATCTTATATCTTCAGGATTACTCTCGCAACCCTGAGTTGGCAAAAGGGATGCAGGCGATATCAGAATTTCTCAGATCTATGCCGGGTGTATTTTCAAGAGCCCTGGAGGTTTGAATGATCATGATGCGTGTAACTGCCGAGTGTTTGAAATTACTGCACACGACAATGGGGCTCTGGGGGCGGTTCACCAAGTGGGTGGAAGGGGTATAGATCGCAGCGGCTTCCAGCAGTACCAGCAGGGCGAGGGGTACGTTGGAAGCAAGCGCCGACATAAAAAACGAGGGAATTGGAGCCGTAGAGCAAGAACGAGGTAGAGTGAAGGATTTGTTGATGGGCAGAGTGCAGCAGCTGGGGGCATTCCGCGGCTGACTACTGGGGGAGTCGTTCTACCGTCCCCGTCCCTTCTCTCCTGCCATCCGCATCCTCCTCGCTCTTTCCTCCTTCCTTTCTCCCATTACCCCCAACTTCCACTTGCTCCCCTTCTCTTTCGCTTTCGAACCCCTCTCCATACCCCGACAAGCTGCTATCCTCGTGCGAAAATGGTCTCTTGCCTGTAGACCGTTTCTCGCTCTCCTGATAAGCGGATTTCTTCTCTCCAGCTTCTGGCCCAGCCCAGTTACAGACGGAACACTCCTTTCGTACTTAGGACACGGCCCTCGGAACTCCAGGCCTGCATATTATCCAGTGACTCTTGGTGTTATTCAACCGACCTCAACCACGACTTCCGCCGCCTGCTCCCGACCTGTGCCGTGTGATGGATGCTCGACTAGGATTGTCCGGCGCGTCTCCCGCAACTCCCGCAACAATCTCGGACCTCGTGAAGCACTCCCACGAACCCCACGGTCACGCAATGGCCTTTGAATACACCGAGCAACTTCTCACCCCTGAGAATAGCCGGTCCGAAACTTCAAGCAATAATGAAAACGCGTCTAACGAGGAAAAACCGACCCTACGCCGACGATCTACACGTGTAACGCGCGCCTCGTTGCGGGGAGAGGCAGAACTCGATGTTAACACAGAGATAGATAGCCATGAGGTATCATTGTCTGCAGCGACTACGGAACACACCAGTTTGAATGTTACTCTCGACAATGGCGCCGCGGCGCGGGGGAAGAACTCCCACTCCTCCCATCTCCGCCACAGTATTGCGATCATGGAGTCAGCTTTGCATAACGAAACCAGTCCCGCGCAAGATCCGATGGATATTGATGACAACCAAGTGGCCCCTGATACTCCTGTTTCCAAATCGTCCAATGGGTCGCAAACCGAAGATGTGCCCGTCGCCTTGCCGCCTCGAACTCTGCGCAAGCGCGTGGAGCAAGCATTGGCTCGTGACAAAGGAAGTATATCAGAGAAGTCCTCTAAATCTATAAATGAGGATAACAAAACCCCGATGAGGCGCTCGTCTCGCCTGAGTCTGCTAGAAAAGGTGTCCGATCTTGCTGGTCGCGCCAGTAGTGTTCTGGGCAAACGTTCGAGCAGCATGAGGGAGACAGGAAAGGAACCAGACAGACGATCGAGTCTTCGACCCAGACAACTTACTACGCCCAAGGAAGAACCAATCCGCAAAGAAGAGCCACCGACAAAGAAACGACGTGTTTCTGATAGTGAACTTCTAGCCAAGGATAAACCAGAACCGGAAACAACCAAGGAGGAACCTACATCCCCAGAAGCTATCAACAGATTTAAGGAGAAGCGTTGGCTGAGCCATGGGCTTTATTCTGGACAAGAATATACGAACTCGCGACCAAGCCAAAAGAGAACCGAAAAGGCAAGGAGGAAGAGCCACAACCAAACCCCAGCAAACCACCAGAGGAAGTTTCTACCACTGCCGATGTTTGCCGGAGAGAGATTGCTTCAAACTGGACGAGATTTTGAACTTCCTTTCGATATCTACTCCCCTCTTCCTCCAGGTCAGCCGAAGCCTAACGAGTGGAGGAAAACCAATAAAAGTATGTGGTGGCAATGAATTTGAATAGTACTGGGATACTAATCTTTGGAACAGATGTCTTTGTTGGTGAAGCTGGCAGTATATGGCGAGCAAATAAAGAGGAGGAGTTATCGAAATGTACCTGCACACCAGAGAGCGGCTGCGACCAATTTTGTCAGAACCGTTACATGTTCTATGAATGTGATAACAACATATGTGGTCTAGGGTCTGATTGTGGTAACAGAAACTTTGAAGAGCTCAAACAGCGCGCGAAGGCTGGGGGGAAGTATAACGTAGGTGTAGAGGTGATTAAGACCGCAAATCGTGGGTATGGCGTCCGCAGTAACCGCACCTTCGAGCCGAATCAGATTATCGTGGAATACACCGGCGAAATCATCACCCAAGAGGAATGTGAGAAACGCATGCGGACTATATACAAGAAAAACGAAGTATGCTCCCCCCTGGTCTTAAACGTGTTCTAGGCTTGATTCTGACATATTGTCCAGTGTTATTACCTTATGTATTTTGACCAGAACATGATAATTGATGCTACCCGTGGTTCTATCGCTCGCTTCGTGAACCATGGCTGTGAGCCCAATTGTCGTATGGAAAAGTGGACTGTGGCCGGAAAGCCGCGCATGGCACTCTTCGCTGGCGATCGGGGAGTTATGACTGGGGAGGAATTGACATATGATTATAATTTTGAGTGAGTATCTATCTCTGCATCCAAAAGCGCCGACCTCCAATCAGTTGTACTGAGTTCTTTCTAGCCCGTATTCGCAGAAGAATGTTCAACAATGCCGATGCGGTTCCTTACAATGCCGTGGTATCCTAGGCCCTCGAAAAAGAGAGAAGGAGCAGCGAGAAGAATTGAAAGCCGCCAAGATGAAGGAAATTGCGGATGCGAAGAAGGCGAATGCAGCAAAACGGAGAAAAGAGAATGCCCTTAACAAATCTCGCTCGCGCACTACCAAGAAGCGAAGGCCGTTAGCTTCATCATCTATCAAGACTGGTGTCAAGAAAGCTGTTTCAAGGGCGCGCGCCACTGCCACTAAGGCTACGGTGTCTCGGAAAAAGCCAGCGAATGTGGCCAAGAAGTCGACAAATGCCTCTCCACAGAAGGCATCAACAAACTCGAAGGGCGGCGCAACCGTCAAGTTACCCACGATTAAAGCTAGTCGGGCGAAAACTAAGACAACGGTGCGGGTTCAAAAGACCGCCCAAACCGCAAAGCCCAAGACCGAGAAGGCCTCTGCGCCGCCAACTAAATCACGCAAGCGTACCACGGACACCAAGACCAAAACCGCTACTGGAGCGAAGAGCCCACCTGCTCGCAAACAACCGAAGCCAAAGAAGGATGTTTTGAATGATATTCGCGCAATAGTCAACAGGGGAACTGTTACACACTCCCCGAGGGCAAAGCCCCCAGCCCGCACGTACGGCCGCTCAGCTAGGACAAAGACAAGTTGATCGGACTATTGGGCACGACAATTATTGTGGAGATTTGACTCCTGTTGGAAGCCCTTCGCCTTTTGTGTAGTTGATGCCCGTTGGGGACATTGAGCAGCTTTTTTGGCATCCTCCCATTTGGGCCCCTGTTCTGTCCTTCCATTACCTTTTCTTCTTTCTTTTTTTCTTTTTTTTCCCCAGGGAATCCCGTGGTATTTTGGGTGCACTCGTCCTTTCCGGTTACAGTACTCCTTGGGGTCCTTCAAGTTTGAGGAATTGGTGTTCTTGTATGTCATTTTTGGGATACATATGGCCTATCTTGATCTGTTTTGATTTTATCTGAGCCTATGCGTATTATGAGGATGTCCTTTTAGGTGTTATGTTGGTTCTATCTTTTCCATCGCAGGAAATCTTCACCGTTGAAAGTCGTTTGTTGATGACAGCTGCTATACTAACTTCATTAATCAAATCCAATGTAAATGATCCTATAATTTCTTTTTTTTCTCTTTATCAAATCTCATTTAGTATACAGTGAGCAAGCACGCGCGGGAAACCGGGGCTTCAGTTAGATTCGGCAAAATACAAATAAATAAACCTGAACACCCAAATCACCGCTAGACAGAACCATACGGAATAAAACTGGGAAAGAAAAACAACTCGAGTATGTCCGATAGTTGAAAAGCATTTACTGGGTTGGTGATGGTGCATTGCCAGGGGCCTCTTCTTGTTCTCCTACCACCCCTGTAGGGGCTTCATCCTGTTGTTCCGCCGAAGGCTCAGCAGATGAGACGGCGGGAATTTCAGCTTGAGAGTGAACTGGTTCTTGGGGAGGTTCTTGGGCAGAAGTTTGTGGTTGTTCAGACGTATGTTCTGGTGCAGTTTCTGGGGCAGTTTCTGGTGTGGGCTCTGCTACAGTTTCTGCAACGGGTGCCACTGGAGGCTGAGCCGTTGATTGGGAATTAGCTGCCTTCTGTTGTTCCTGGTCTGAGGTAGCTTGCACATCTACCTGTACCTCTGCCGCAGGTTCAGTAGACGATTCTTGAGGTCGGTCTTGGGCGACGGGTGGTTCTGTTGTGGCTTCAAGCAGAGAAGGATTTTCTGATGGTGTCTGCTCTGGGGCCGGTTCTTGGGGGTTCTGCTCCGACTGTTCTGTTATAGGTTGAGCAGTTTCGGTTTCTACTGCGGGCTCGTTTGAGGGGGGACGGTCCGGGAGAGTGGGTGCTTCGGGTACATCCTCTGATTGTCGATGTTCAGTAGAAGGTTGTGCTTGTTGCGCCGCGGAGGTTTCTGTGGCTCCCGCAGTAGCTGTCTGTTCTGCTTCTGGCGGTGTAAGTTGTTCAATAGGAGGCGCCGTGGGTTCCTTGGGAGTAGGATTGTTTGTTTCTGTAGTAGTTTCTGCAGGCTTGGGCTCCGCTGGCGCCTCCACGGGTGGTTGTGCCGGGACTGTTAGCTCAGGCTCTGATGCTGCCTGTTGACTGGCAACATCGCCCGGCTCTTGTTCCAGGGTTGTTTCTTTTTGCTCGCCAACTGGCGTGTCCTTGGGTGCGTTTTCCAGACTCGCTTCCAAGTTATCCAAGAGATCAAACTCGTTACTGCCCGACTGCTGAGGAGTGGAATCCGGTTCTTGAGCTTGACCTGCCAATGGGGGTTGTGGCGCTTCCGCTGAAATATCCATGCTCACTGGCTGATCTCGAGGGGGCTCAGGACCCGATTCATCTGGTTCAGCCATAGTCACATCCATTCGCTCCCCTGTCTGCTCACCAGTCGTTTCAGCTGTGGCAGGTTCCGGGGCCGGGGATTGTTTAGCTCCTTGAGAAGGCGACGGAGCCCTTCCCGTAGACGCAGGTTGAGCAGCGTCTGGCATTGTTTGTTGTTGTGTTTCTGAGCGCGTTTCCGTGGCTGGTATCGAAGAGGAGCGAAGGGCGTTATCTGTAGGCATGGAATCTGCCATTTCAATATCTTCTGTCTTAGCTTCAGTGGCCGGTGGTCCAGTATGTTGATCCGAGGGTGTAGAATTCGTCGAGCCAGGTGATCCAGCTGGAGCGTTCTCTGAGGGAGCTGCAGATGGTGGGGCTTCTACACCTGGCTGTGGCTCTGACTCCGACTCGGGCTTCGGCGGATGGGATGCCTGCGATTCTGTGGGTGTCTCTACCTTAATAGGCATAGGAGTAGATGCCTGCTCCGGTTCAGGCTCTGTGCTAGGTTGTGGACCAGGTGTCTCTGGAGTTTTGGCTTCCACGCCAGACTCGTCTCCTTCTCCATCATCGCTCTCTTCACCTTCCTCGCCCTCATCATCGTCCTCATCCTGAGTTGTTTGGTCTACTGACAATCGCGACGGATCTGTCTCCTTCCCGTAGTTTGCAGCGTTATCGGTAGCGCCCGCACCAGCGCCATGAACAAGCGATGCGTCCGCTCCTTCCCCCGGAGCAAACATGACCTTCTTTCTCCTACCCTTTAAGCCTTTGGCCTTGCGCTTCGGAGGCGGAGGCCGTCGTCTTGGCGGAGTAAGAACGGCCGCCGAGCCTGCCTCTGCAACCACTACACCCTGCGCATTGACAACGCCGACCCCTTCAATGACCGTCCCTGGAGCCGGCGCCTCGGGAGTCACGGTCGCTTGATTGTCGTCGGCAGTTACTTGACTATCGTCGGTGATTTCGCCTTCGATCTTATGCCCTTCAGGAACCCAGGCCGCGTAAATTGAAACATTGCCTGTCGCAGGGTCAACCTTCTTGAAGCGGGTTTTCCTCATTGGCACTGATCCATTGGCGCCGTCAACAGCCCCAGCCGTAGCACCATATAGAGACGGCAAACCCGGTCGCCTCTTTGCTAGGAATTCCAATTCTGGCGCTTCCAGGTGCTTAGGGACTGTGGCCCACTTGCGCATCGCAAAATTGCGCTCCAAATTCTGCTGCGATTGCTGTTCTTCCGGATCTGTCGCCTCCTTTTCCTCGTCATCAAGGTCCTTCGAAGCTGGGCGAATGTATATGCATCCAGAACGAGCGGCGCGTAAGAGCGCCCGGCTCATTGGACTTAGGAGATGACTATCTCTAGGCATTGGGTGCTCAGGAATAGTTTGTTTTCCGCTGTGCCCAGGTATTTCCGATTCTGTGCCTTCGGTTTTCGGCTCCTGCGATACTGTTTGGACCTGGCGCGTCCATCGCCGAATGGGTAGTCCTTCGAAGACATCGTGGTCAATCTGGCCGGTTCTGGTGCGATTGACACCATCGCCGAATTGGCGCCCAGAACGCGACGACCTAAACTACGCAACATTAGCAGACTGCTGGAACACACTGTGATCGCGGGTCTTTGTTCGCTCCAGCGGAGCGTGAATTGGACTTACTGTCGGGGGCATGGCGCGCGACCGGTGAGGCCCACCGTCTCCCAATTCACGTCCGATGAAAGTAGAATTGAATAGAAAAGGTGAGACCAAGAACAACAATTAGCGGATACACCCTACAATTCGTGCATTAAAGGGGTGGATTGAGATGGAGATATGAAAGTGAATTGAGTCTCCCGGCGGAGTTGAACGCCTGTCAACCTGAGGTGCCATGCGCGGGTCTCTCGGCACGTGATCTTTATCGGCACGAGGGCGAGAATTCATACGAACGACTCTGTATAATTTAGACTTGGTTTTGTATGTAATTCTTCGACTGAAAGTATGAGAGAAGATTGAAGTAAAAATGCGTAACAGGGCTAACCACAAGGTGGTTTCCAATAAAAGTACAGGTAATCTCCAGATCTATCCCCAACATCCGGCCAGCAACGAACTTGACACGGGGTGGCGCATATTTGTCTTAACGCCCACAATTTCAGCAGTAGATATCCGTGCGATTTGATCATGCATAGGTATTGTTATATTAGTCCCAACTGTAGAGACAATTAGCCATCGTTAAGAACGGGTGCAAATTAGAGATGATAGGTGAAGTCTTACCCGGTGTCCTTCTGACGGACGATGCCACCTTCTTGTCCACTTTCCTTTCCCTTTTCCAAGATATCAGGATTAGATTCATGAGAGACTTCATTGAATGCGATTCTTACCGTCTTTTGGCCCTCCACAACCAATTTATCCAATTGATAGAACTGGCTGATAACAGTTTGTCTCTGTAGTCGGGATTAGCATCCATTGCCGCGGGGAATGAATACCCGACGACCATCTGTCGCAACCCTGAATGCGAAGCAGATATCCGGGTAGTGGAAAGAAACGACTGACCTTCATCATTCGCAAATTCTGTAGACCATCCTGGATCAACTCTTGTACCCTCCGCGGCTCAGTCTCATTTTGGTGCTCCCGGAAACCATCCTTTGTCCGCCGAAGTGCGTACTCGCGGAAGTTGTAGTTCGAGAACTGAGAAGACTGACGAAGCAAAGATCGAAACTATGTAGTACATGAGAAGATTAATATACCGCCGCCCGCCTTTCGAAAATTGGATTGGGCATTGCATAGCACTCACCAGAGACCGCGCCTGGAAGGCAGTGTCCCGCGAAATAGAAGAGACAGACATTATGGCACACCTGGGTACTTGGGGAGTGGAGAGAAAAGAGTATTATTGAAAAGAGGAGGTGAAAGATACAATAGCCCCTCGATGTAAGGCCGGACTCTTGATCGCGAAGCGCAAAGTACCGGAATGGCGTTGGATAACTCCGATGCCAACGGTCAACCTTGACTGGAGGCCAATCGAAAAGCGAGTCTGTTCGATGGACAAGTTGAAGATTGCACGGAGATTATGCGGCTACTTTCCCCCTCGATAAAGATACTGTTCATGAAATATTAGTCGGAGGTTCTCACGGCGCGATCTAGGGTGGCGTTGAGGGACAAGCTCGATATAGGGGCGAGGCAGAAGCTCAGGAAGGGCTCAGTTGCAGAAAGATGGTCGCAGAAGGTACAGGCGGACTGGAAAAAGCGAGAAAGGTGAAGGTGGACTTACAGTATGGGGAGACTAGGCAGTTGAGTTGGGTATGCTGAGGAACAGGCTCGGGAAATTCTGATGCTTTTTTGGGTCAAGATGACGGAGTTATCGGACAGTCCAGCCGCCCTCCGCTCTGCACCTCCGCGCTTCTCCAACTCCAAGCCGCCCTCAGCACTTCGCCATTAACTTCACCTTCTTCAGTTTTGCTATAATCAATATAGGCTTCTAGCGAATTCACTCCATGACACAGCTCCCCACACCTCCAGTGTCCCGTCAGACCTCGGAGATTCCAGATGGCGAGCTCAAACAGCTTCAGATAGACGACATCCCGCCGGATCCCTCAACATCCCTCGATGCACTTCTTGAAAGATATCTTCACCTCCTCGATAAACATCAGAGATTGCAAAGTGAGCTATCATCAGAGCTCTCATCAGTATTTCTACCCAACTTCTCCTTGGGGACAATGGCTAAATGCAACATTAGGGGTTTCTTTCTCTTGCGCATGCGAACTATACCTGCCCCCCAGGTCGACGATATGGCGCTGATTACTATGATGAACGGATGAAGGCTTCAAGGAAAGTGTGAGTTAATGCCATATTGAGAACATGCAGCATTTTCACTTTCTGACTATTTGGTGAGGCTGGCTAACTGGGAATTTTGAACTAGGATATTACAGCCATCTTCGTCTACGGACCAAACAACCGATAACATTGAACTGGACGGTCCGCTTCCAGCCTCCACGCCTCCTCCGCAGATATTTACGGTTCGGACCGACACGAGCAGTGACGACGAGCAAGCCGAAACAGGTGACCAACCTGCGCTGCCAGAGCCAAATGAGATAGGCGTGGCACAAGAACCTTTGAGCGATGTGCGAGGCGACAACCACGGGGAACCTACTGCATCTTCTCAAGCATCCTCCAAGTCTCCCGAGACGGAGCCAGCATCAGATACGAAGCGCGAGCCCGCGAAACGGAAACCACATATTTTAGACCCAATAAAGTGGTATGGAATACTTGTTCCGCCTTCTCTTCGCAGTGCCCAGCAATCCTTCACTAAGGCGGTTGAAAGTAACTTGCCTGAGTTAGCGAGTGTCATGGTCGAGATGCAGACTGCAGAGAAGGAGATCTCTAGGCTGCGGAGGGAATTAGGACGACAATAATGAGGGTCCACCATATGCTCCAAATCATTGTATGAGCGTATTAATCCATCTCAAAGCTTTATCTTTCTCTTGGGCAGCGAGCCGCTTGGGTCTTGCGCTTTCGGTATGGTGGCATGCAGTGTGTACCACTTGTATAGGAGGAGCATTCTAGAAACATTTCGCCATAAGCTGAGGCCAATGCTGATCTCGGCCTGGGGTTCTCCAATAATAATTAGCTCCCTCCCTCCCGTAGTGGCTCTGGAACCGAGCACAAGATAAAGTCAGTCACATGATGGCGGCAAGACGACCAGGTCGGCTCTCGCCTTTTGATGATTGCGGGCCAGACGAGAGAGAGGACAACACTTCGTCGACGACATCGTCAGCTTCGTTATAATGCAAGACATTAGCCTCATGCAAACTGGTCGGCAATGGGAGCCCTTTTCGAAATGTGCCGCAATCCTGTTGGATGTCTCAAAATAATATATATTTAGTGTATTAAGAGACGGCATCGGGAACGAAACCATGCTAGTTCGCGAACCCAGCCTCCTCTCGTCCTCCTAATCTGCTGCGAAATTAGTTGGTCTTTGATCGGACCCTTCAACAATTTTGGTCAAAAACAGCAGAGGCCCGTTTCAATCATGACGGGCTTCTCCACAGTCCGATCGGGCATTTTACTTGAAGACAACCAACGATATGCAAGGCAGTGTTCATCACCCGCCTCTTAAGCGGCGGCTGGACAAAAATGCCCACCGAGAGAGACGGACGAATAATAAACAGACTCCATGCTGCTTTTCGTCAGCGTGATCTTTCCGAGTCTCGAACCCCCTGGTTTCAGATGGATTAATCTCCCGCTCGGAGTGGTGCCTCTTGATCAAATCTGAGACGTGCCGTTGTCTTAGTTGTCTCCACCGAGCCAATAGCCTCATCGTCCGCAGGCATGGCAATCAGACTGGCTCGGTTGGGACAGATCCAGTCGCTCTGGGTCACATCACCTGGCCAATCTATCGTCTTCGCTAAGCCCTTGGATGAAATGGTGTTGCAAACGATGAAACGTCGCCATCATCTCACTCTGGATCGAGGTCAGCACACGGCAGCGCCGATTTTAGATTCAGCGTCCAATCGCCCATCATGGACCTGGGAATCCTGTCCTCTGTATTTTTGTATTTCGAGCATTGCAGGTCAATATTCCAGACCACGCTGCCGAGGCCGAAACTGCAATCCTGCTGCTCGATTGCAGGAGACCAAGTGATTTGGGCCTTGTAATCCTTCGTGAGAGCTTCGGCGTTAGCCCAAGCCTTGGGGAGGTCTCCACTGACTGTTTCCAAAACCCAAGGTCCTAACAATCCGGGTTAGGCTGTGCACCTTCGACCCATGCACCGAAGGATGAGAAAATCGGCCGGTATCAACCTCGAAGGCTTGGTTTGAGGGTCTGTGACTTTTCGAAGTGGAAGAGTCTTTTCCGTCCTTTCATTACCCACCCGGCGTGAGGTACCTTCGTCCAAGTGAATCCATTGCTCTTTGGGTCACCCCGTTTGTTGCTCTCATTCTTTCTTTTTGACTTACCAGGCAAGAGCCGGCGGCTCTCTCGACTCTGGTATTGCTGAGTGAATTTGTGAGTTGTGTATCATGTCCGATTTTAACAATCTGGTTCTAACAACAGTTGCTTATGCTATTCAGGTATACTCACTTTGATAGACTGCCGGGTCTTGAGAAGTGATTATGCGATTGTGGTAGAGCCTTAACACTCGTTTCCCTTCTTTATAAACTTCATTGTGGTATGCAAATCTGCCCAGAAATCAAACGTTCCTTTGGCAGCCTTCAGGATAGCGTTGACAATTCTCAGAGGCATTGAGTGCCGTCCTTATCTTGAAGCAGATACATTCTTTCCAGTCCAGGGCTGCTGATTTTCAAGCCCTTTCAGTTCTATTATTCGCATTTATAAACATCACCAACAATAAAAGTTGCTGAGGTTTGACATTCGTCACAGTCATAGCGCCTTTTCGTCATTCATTCGCCGTCACCCCTGGACATCTCCTCGATCCATAGTTCGAGCTGGCCGTTGTTCACCCTTACGTTCAATCTATAGACCAGCGTTGGAAGCACTAGAGTATCGCTCAAGGTCCATCGTCGTCTCTACTCCATTCACCATTATTTAAATCACCGCTCTGATACCGATGGATTCAACTTCAAAATACGGCTGGTCCGGCCCTAGAGCCGCGGACACCAAGGGATCTGTCCGCCGCGCAAGGGAAATGTTAGAAGTTGGTAGACGCCCTAAAGTCCGAGCCCCTCAGGACAATTCAACGGTACCACCTCAACCTAGGCCGCGTATAGTTCCTCAACCAAACGCATGGCCATTGCTGGGTGATAATGAAGGCAAGCGCGCCAATATGGCTGATCCGCAGGGTCGCTTGTCCGGTATGGTTGATGCTCAAGGAAGGCTTCTGGTGTCCAGAGGAACTCCACCTCCCCGCCCAGCTCGACCTGACCTCCCATCCCCTTCGATATATTCGGAGAGGAGCGTTTCAGAATTCGCACCCAGCCCTTTGCACCCACAACAACGCCGTACGCCCTCGTTTTCTCAGCCATTTGTCAATCAACAAAACATCCACCCTGCACTACGAGAATCTGTGCCCGTTACAAACGAAGACATGCATAGGAAGTCTGCTACGTCATCTACAGGCTCTATTCCATTTATGACAGACTTCCCCCCGCCGCTTCCTCCGCAGAACAAAACGAGTCATCTCGCCCCACCGAACCCTATGCGTTCAGGCATGGATCGCAGGTCCTCCGTCTCACCAATTCCCGAAGAATTGCCTGATAGTCCAACCATACTGAACAAACCATATGGGCCTAAAAGAGTCACTGCGTCCAGTTGGAATTCCGAACAGCGGGAATCAGATATCTTAGGAGCATACATGGATGGCGATTCCGATAGTGCGCAGGGTTCGCCCGAACATGGCGAAGTGACTTTGGTTCGACAAGCTAGCCTCGGAAAACGAGGCAAACCTTCCTTGCGCACAATCAGCAAACCCAACGCTGAGACTCCTCAGCTAGCTGGAAGGAATGGCGAAACAGGAACACAGTCAGAACGGACAAATGATGCTAACCTGAAAGAAATCGTAGTTGGCTTGGCTACGCGCGATTCTTTTGGTTCGGATGCATCCAAGGAGTCAGGTATTGATCCTGAAAAACCACCAATCGTGATGGGAGAGGATATGAGTACACCCCATTCGTATGACGACAACATGAGGTCTCTTGGAATCGAGAACTTGCCTCAAAGGGCTCCAACATTGAGTGAGATGAGGCCAGGAGCGCGCCGACCGCCTCGCTTGAATATGAGCGCAGTTAGGGATGCTGAAGCTCGTGGTAGTCTGACAAGTCTGTCTGATTTGATAAAGCGCGCAACAAGACTCGCAACTAATCTCGAACATGGACGGACAGCAAGCAGGAATGACCTTTTAAATGTTGGGGGAGGCTCTAGATATCCATTCGGTACGTTGTGTTTCAAGCCATAAGCCGAACCCTTTGAATGCAGCTAACGAATACTTAGGTCACCCGAATCGTCAGTCAGGCTCGATAAAGGATATCTTAGCCTCATTCCCAAATCCCGCTGCCACACCAGAAGGCCACCGCTCATCTTGGCCGATTTTCTGGAGGAGATCCACACTTCACCAACTGAACTCCCAGGAGCGGGGGGAAGAGTCGAACCGGGACCAGGAGAAGGGAAATTCTCAGCAGCGGTGTCGGTGTTGCGGAATGCCTATGTGGGCATTCATTACTCTCTGCATTATTCTTCTCATCATTATAGCGGCCGCCGTTTTGATACCCATCTTCCTAGTTGTTGTCCCCCGACAAAACCAAAATACCGATAACTGTGAGAACACTGCACCGTGCTCGAATGGTGGTGTTAGCGTGTCAAGCGGTGACACCTGCTCCTGTGTTTGCGTCAATGGATATACGGGCTCTGGTTGTACAACAGCGGGGGATGCAAGTTGTGTCACTACCGGAATCACCCAGAACTCGACCTCGAGGAATGCCACTATTGGGGATGATGTTCCGCGGCTCTTCCAAGTCTCGAAAGACAATTTCAGTATCCCACTAGACCCTGTCACCATAGTGGCCCTCTTCAGCCAGAACAATGTTTCTTGCACAACAGAGAATGCACTTGTGTCGTTTAAAGGGCTATCACCAAGTGAAAACTCACGCCGTTCCATTTCTTCTGATATGGTTAACAGAGACCCGATGTCGCAAGGCAATGAAGAACCCGAGGCCTCGACTGTCTTGGACGTCCCAACTGCGACGATTCCTGTTCGAAGAGAGATTGCAACGAAACATGGCATTGTTTTTGAGGACAGTCGTTCTAATGATGACAGTGATGCTAGTATAAGTCCTAAAATGGCGGAACCAAGCCCCACTTCAACAACTAAGACCGTGGAACCTTCGACAACACCTTCATTCTCCACTGAGGTCCTCGATTTCTCTCGGGTCGCTGTTCTGTACATCTTCCAGAAGACTGGAACCCTCGATGCGGCAATGTCATCTGCAGAGTCTCTCCAGAGTCACCTGGAACATTCCTCTTCAAACTCGACCAGCGGGAACTTCATGCTCGACCTCAAATCCTCTGGCGTAAAGGGCAACATTACTCTAAACTTCGACGATTTCACCATCACAGATTTCGACGGCG
This sequence comes from Aspergillus versicolor CBS 583.65, assembly GCF_001890125.1. NCBI lineage: Eukaryota > Fungi > Ascomycota > Eurotiomycetes > Eurotiales > Aspergillaceae > Aspergillus > Aspergillus versicolor. The sequence goes on along the minus strand of NW_024467526.1, from coordinate 2,786,816 downwards.
ATATTGTTGGTGGCGACTAAGCACGCTGCGCACGTCTCCAGCTGTGCTCTCTTTGTTGCTTTTTTGTATTCCCCTCCCTCCTTATACTTCACTGTTTGCTCGATGATGTTCCGATATTCGCTTTGCTTCTCGCATTCCTTTGCGCCTGTTTAATTATCTCGTATATATAAGGGTACATGGCGTGCTCTCTCTGTTTCTTTCGGCGTTTTCTGGTATAACTTTCATTGTTCCTCAGCTTTTCATACCCTTGTTACTTCAACCCATTTCTGGTTAGATTGTCGGGGCGTTGACAGCTGATTAGCGGTTTAATCTTACGCCTCTTCGCGGAGCTCTAAAAATACAATTTTATAAAGCGTTGCTACAATTAACTATACCCGTACGTAGCAGTTTGACCAATGCTCTTGTAGCTTGATAGCTCTTTAGAGTCGCAGATTTCAGTTTCTGTAAGACTACAGTATGGATTCAAATTATGTACAGCTTTTGCTGATACCCAACCACCAATGCCGAGGTTGCTCCTATTAATATACAGAATGGTAATAAGCTGCACCCAAACTCCGCGAAAACCGTGCCCTCCGAATAAATGCAGTATAATGTGACAGCAGCAGACCGAAAGACGAGGAAAGGCCAATTGGTCGCCTATACAAACAACCCAACACCGGGTACAATACCGCTCATAGCAGACTCCATCTCAGTAATGCGCCGTAGTTTTCTGACCCGGCCGTCTAGGATAAACTGCTCAGCTTCCCATCTCTTCCTCTCGTTTGTCTTTGCCTCGATTTGCTTTTTCGAGGGCCCACGGAACCAGGACGATCCGCCCTTGGCCTTTTCAATGGTTTCTTCTTCGTCTTTCTTGGTCTTTTCAAGAAGTTGTGAGACCATGGTCTTCCAGTTTCCTAGGCTGACGCGGAGGCATTCGGCGCAGCGGTTGTTTGGATCGCTTGTGTCGGTTTCAGGGAAAGTGGTTTCGGCGAGGTCGACTGCATCGCGCGTCCAAGCTAGACCTGTTTCTTTGGAGGATGAGGCGTAAATAATTTCGCCGATGTATGTCATTAGGCCCGCCTCATCGCAGGGAGAAGTTGCTGTCTTGAAAGGAGGGTCGTTTCCAGACAACGGGGGCGACGGGAATTGAGCGGGAATGAAGATGGTTTTGAGGGTATTGAAGAAAGAAGCGAATGGATCGCCTGTTGGTTTTGGTACAGACGGAGGAGTAGGGAGCACGGTTCCTGGCGGAGGTGGTGAGGCGGCACGACGGGCTTTTAAAACGGAGGTGAGGATGGATAGGGCTGTTGGTAGGTTTCCGTGTCGGGCGTGATGGACTGCGAGAGCAGTAGATACCCGGAGGATGTTTTCCGAAGGCGCGGCTTGGCTTCCATGTTTGACGACACCAGTTTTCAGGTCTACCACTTTCTCCGCATCGACTGGGGAACCAGACGCAGCAATGTCCATCGCCCAGGTATACATATCAGCCGCGGTGCTCTCAAGGCCCTTGTAATCTAGCCAATCCGCGTACGATAGAGCAGCATCGAGTTTCTGTCTCGTTTCAAAGCCACGAGTAGTCAGAATCTTCATATAGAACACCTCCGGACTTGGCGAGGCCGGCTCAGCGTCCTCCTCACGAGGTGTCCTCGAGCCAGCTGGCACAGGCTTGGGACGAGGGTTTGACGGCCCAACAAAGTACTCTGCCGATGCTGAGATGCGTTGTTTTCGGTCTGTCAGCCAGCCCTCGAGGTTTTCAGCTGCCTTCGCAGCGCCCAAAAGAGCTTGGAAGTAACCTCGTCTCCAAGGCTCACTCTTAGCTGTGATATCAAATCCAGTTTTTCCAACACCCTCAATAAAGATTCCACCGTCCTCTAGCTCGATAAGCCCCTTTCCTTCACCTTCCGGATCCTCTAGCCGCATTATCAGCTCCCGGCAGAAACCTGCGACCATCGGCCAATCGCTCATCAACTTTCCAATCTCCTCGGGGTGCTGCCACGCCTCAGCGGACCGCAGACACCAGCGACTTTTCCACGTCCATTCCGGCGGCGTCGGCCATTTGTGCTCTAGTTCCTCCTGGTACACCCCTATCTTGATCATCTCGTAAAAGACAAGCATAGCGCCGAGTGACAGACTAAGTCGCAGCACACGGGACATGCGCTGTTTGAAGTGGCCGCGACTTTCGGTGGAGACGAGTCTCGCAAAATGTTGTTGAAGATGAATAGATAGTGGAGGAAGAGCCCGACTGATAGGTGACGGAGAAAGGAAAGGCAGTTGAGGTCGGCCGCGTTGCGGGGAGAGAATCAGAAGGGGTGGCTTTTGAGTGAAAGGACGGCGACATGACCGGCGACCGCCGCTGGGGATAAGACGCGGGCGCAGTGAGGGGGTTGCTGCCCCTGGTATCCGGGACATACGAGTATGTTGTCGCAGCATTCTCTGACGCTTGTGTCGGATGAGGTTGGAGTCTATCGATTGACAAGTCCGTGGAGTCTCGATGAGGTGAATATGTTCTATGTTTGCATAGTTTGCATAATAGCACCGTGCGCCACAGTTTTAGCTTGAGACTCCAAGGCAGGCTGTGGCAGTGTAGCTAGCCACTGCAGGTTAACAATGTTAAAGAGCTCGAAGGCCATTCTTAGTACCCAATTGAATGGAATCGCACTACATGTAACGAGCCGTACTCTTGATGTATGACTATGGTTTCGATTAGGTTGAATTCGTTTATGATTCTTACGATAAACGGCGTCTAGGCTTATAGATGGGACTTTTTGCGGGGGAACATGATGAGCATGAGCATAGCGGTTGGAAGGTTAAACTTGGTGCATCGGCGCTTGAAGAACAGATAAAATAAATCTACGATGTAGGGGCTACATTTCAAAGCATAGCGCTGCTCATTCAGAGGTCATGCCAAAGTCGTTACTTTAATTCAAACGTTCTATAACTATACCAGAACACTCTTATCCCAAGATCCTGTTTCTTTATACAAAGGAAATAAACATAGCAGATCATCTCATCTCAAACGCACTGTTGTCATCTACAGACGCTCAAAGTAGCCTTCGCTCTCGAGCACGAGGACGATCTCGTGCACAATGGAGCGAACACTCTGCTTGGAGACGTCGACAACGAGGTCGGCGTTGGCGGGAGTCTCATAGGGGTCATCAACACCGGTGAAACCCTTGATCTCGCCGCGACGGGCCTTTTCGTAGATACCACGCTTGTCGGTCGACTCGCAGTACTCGATGGGGGTGTTGACGTGGACGAGGAAGAAAGAGCCGCCGGTGCTCTGGACGGCCTCACGGGCAGCCTTTCGGGAGTGCTCGTAGGGAGCAATGGGGGCGGCGATGACGGCGGCACCGGCACGGGTCAGCTCACCGGCAACGAATGCGATGCGCTGGATGTTGGTGTGGCGGTCCTCGGCGCTGAAGCCAAGCTCAGAGGAGAGCTCGTGACGGACAGTGTCACCAAGGAGAAGAGTGACGGAGCGGCCACCCTGCTGGTTAAGAGTGACCTGGAGAGCACGAGCAATGGCATCCTTTCCGGAGTTCATGTAACCAGTAAGGAAGATAGTGAAGCCCTGAAGGGCACGGGGAGGGCTAGATTCCCGCAGAATCTTGACAACCTCGGGGTAAGAGAACCACTCGGGGATGTGAGCACCGGTGCGGAGACGGTTGCGGAGCTCAGTTCCGGAGATGTCGAGGGTCTTGGTACCAGCGGGGACCTGGTCGCGAGGCATGTACTCATCGGTGTCGGGGAGATAGGTGACTTGCTGGAACTCGACGACCTCGATACCAAGCTCGGCGCGGTACTTCTCAACGGCGTGCTGGGCATCGTAAGGGCCGTAGAACTCCTCACCCTTGGAGTTCTTACCGGGACCGGCGTGGTCACGACCAACAATGAAGTGGGTGGCACCGTGATTCTTACGGATGATAGCGTGCCAGATAGCCTCGCGGGGACCACCCATACGCATGGCAAGGGGAAGGAGACCGAGAACGGCCATGCCGTTGGGGTAACGGGGAAGAAGAGCCTGGTAGGCGCGGACACGGGTAAAGTGGTCAATGTCACCGGGCTTGGTGAGACCAACAACGGGGTGAATGAGGACATTGGCCTGACGGGCACGAGCGGCACGAACGGTCAATTCACGGTGGGCTCTGTGCATAGGGTTTCTAGAGACAGTTAGTTACACCATCCAAGCCCTCAATTTCCCGAGATCAAGACAAACCTAGTCTGGAAAGCGACAACTCGGGTCCAGCCGAGCTTGTCAAAGTGGATACGCAATTCCGCGGGGGTGTCTAAAATTGCGTCAGATCTTATATTCCTGGCGTTATTCTCGGCGGAGGGGCAAGCTGGGCTTACAGCGGAGGCCGACATAGTCGTAGTGGTTCAGCTTGTTGACTGCCTCAAGCTTTCCACCGATGTAGTATTCCTCAACCTTGGTGTTCAGGTACTTAATAGCGGGGTGCTCTGGGTCACCACCAAAAACGAGCTTGGCTTCCTTTGCCCTAGATTAGGTCGGTAATGTTAGAAGATTTCCCTGTTTAAATAGTTCAAGTCCAAGCCGCATATGCCATGCCCTTGGCCAACTCAATTATCCCACCCCGCCGACCTTTAACAGCTGGAGAGCCAAGAGAATTGCGCAAGATGCATAGGCGCCAAGGGCAAGGCATTGGCCAAGAACCAACGGGATGCATTGAAGGACTCACTTATCGGGCTGGTAGATGTCGTCAATTGTGAGAATGGCGAGATTGCGGTCGTCACGAGGGTCGCGCAGGGTGACACGAGATCCAGCCTTGAGTCCTGCCTGGTCAATTGACTCCTTGGAAGAATCGAGGGTAATGGGCATAGAGAAAAGGTTGCCATCGGCAAGGCGAGATTCAGCGACGACACTAAAGAAACCCCACCATTAGCGAAACGTTCCACCCATTTGCGAATATTCCTTTCGCAATGGCATTATTTTTGCAATGAATCATCTTCAATCACGACCCCGCGCAGCGCGGGAAGAGCGAATTATGTTGGGTAAGTGGAGGGGAAGCGTACCCATCGTAGTCCTTTTGGTTCATGAAACCTTCGCGGCGTCAGTCAGTAAAGGCTTGGAATGTTTTTTTTTTAAAAAAAAAAGCAGGCCGTAGTCGCAGAGCGGTGAATTTGAAAATTTAAGCAATTGTAAACGTACCCTCAAGAGGACTGAAACCACCGTTCATGATCAATTCGAGATCGCACAGCTGGCGCTCGGAGAGGACAATGGCGGGGAGAGTTGCGGCCTCGGCCTCGAGCTGGTCGTGGCGGGGAGCATCGCGGGCGACGAGGTCCTTGAGGACACCACCGTGGGGAGAATTGGCCATTCTGAATGAGCAGAAACTGACAATGGAACGGCGAAGACTGAGCTGGGAAATATGAGAAAGGTGGGAGGAAAGAAAGAGAGGAGGAGGCGACGAGAAAATGAACAAGTGGAAGGGGAGCCGGCAGTTAAAAAGATGGAGCGGAGGGCCCAGAGCCTGCAACGTGCGGAACCAGAGATTGGTGCTCTCTCTCGACTCAGGAGAACGATTGACTGGCCCAGTCAAATAATAAACTGTCCGGTTGGATTTTAGGGTGGGGGGACGGGTGTCGTCTACGTATACTCGAGGTTATTCTAACATCCTGTTCATCTATCCCTTCACCCTTGATGTTACCTTGACTACCCTTGCAGACGAAACATGACACTCGTCAACGGCATACGTAATGAGTCGTGTTTACCCAGGAGGCAAGTCCTTCAGGACTTTTCCTTTGGTTTGCATTAAACAGCCTCCAAGGCTCCGCGGGCTATCTCAGGCCAGTGAGAAGACCAAACACTGGGATTTTCACCAGCTAGTCTACCGAGACAGATTCATTTCCAGGAGCTCAGACTTTCCACCTCCGTGGCCTTTTGAAATCATGATTTTCAGGGGTTGAGACTATTATCAATTTGTCCTTGACATCGTCGTCAGCGACAACGATTTGATACATGATCGGGAACTCGAGACGACAGTTTTTTAGCGCCGCAAATGGCTCGGCGGAATCCTTCCAAGCTTGAGGCCTCGAACGTCAGTGCAGCGAATGGCGGGGTCGGGACTGTGGTTGCCAGTCCCCAACCCAGGCGGAAGTCGTGTTGCCTGCACCTCGTTTTCTTAACCCCCCAAGGCATCTGAAAGCGAAGAAGCAATTCTTCGGCGCTTCGAAGCAGTGGGGGCACTTTTTATTGATATGTGCAGACAAGCTTGTGACGATTATGAAACAGGGCGAGTTCGACAGCGGAAACTAAAGCCATGCGGGCAGCGGCTGCCGGTCGCAATCACGACATTCTCCACGCGGCTTGCGTGATTAAATCCACCCAATCGGGTCTAGCGCCTTGGCTGCTCTCGCCGATCTCGCAGCCACCGTGGACGGCTCTTCGTGTTTCTTTACTCCGGAGTAGAAGTATGGAGGATCAGTGATCACCTTGCATGTCCTTGTGAGAGTGACGCTATGATTGCCACCGCTATTTAGTTACGGACTGCCCGTGGGATCTTGGGCTTGTCCCTGAATATCAACCGAGTACGTGAGTTCCCCTGACAATCAACGTCCCCGGCAGTGCTTCAAGTTTGCCTATCGACCCACCCATTACGTTGCAGAGTACGTGAGAAGGAGATTGATACTCCAATCAAGACACCGCGACGTCCGGGTCTTGGCAATTGCAATCCTAATTTAAATAGAACCGTGCGACGGTACAACCATACAATTTAAACAACTGTCCTCTGGCAGTCTGGCGGAATAAATCCCGGGTCGAAAAAGGAGTGGCACCCGGTGATAACTGCCAACAAGCCCCGGACTTCTGCAGCTTTGTCCCTTCCACTTGAATTGCCGCTTACCCGAAATTCCATGGTAGTGGTGGCAGGTTATGGTGAACGTTTTTCGAGGTTGTCGCGCTCCTTTGTAAACAATGCGCTCCTAGGTAATACTGTACTTCCCCAAGACCTTGTGTTTAATCCCGCGAATGATGCGACGAACACTACAGTGTATATCTGAAAAGTGGTAGTATGTATTTCGAAATATAGCTAAACTGTGCTTCGCACCTGGTTGAATGTGACCATCTATACGGTGTACCGTTCCAGGCCTCCTTAGGGTCGGAAGCATATCATGCCCTATGAGACCGGGTATTTCCAGAAGCTGAGATCCCGTGCCCGAATAGTCAAACCAAATTCTAACGGGGACTTTCCCGGTCAAATAGAAGAAAAGGCACCACCAGCAACGCAACTTCAACTGATCCTGCCAAGAGATAAGATCAGATAAGATTAGATCGACAGGGTCCCTCCGGCCCCGCGGTTCTGATCACGCCCGCATCGATGGTGCAATCCCACACCAAATCACACCTTCCAAGTTCCAACGTTAAACCCTGTCCAATTCCTCGCCCCTTCAGCCCTAAGAGCCCAATCTTAAAGCCAAGACCAGCTGATCGATTTCGAACTTGATCACGACAACTCCGCCGAGTCTTACGAATTTGGCGGTCAGGAACCTTGAGTCACGCCTTCCTGCCCAGTCAGGCTGTCAGGCTGAAGTCACCCTTGCCTACCGCGGAGAAACACGGAGCTCGGCAGTCCATCGCGACATTTATCTGACGTCTGGCGTGCTCTCCTCTTTCTATGATACGGGTTTTTACTTCGACGATGGATGGAGAGCGCTGTTTGCAAAGATAAGCGTGTTCTAGGCGACAGCATTCAATGTGAGGGGTTATGGAGAACGCAAGGCACGATTGGGAGAAGGGTCCACCGAACAAGTTACCACCTCCAGCAGGTTCGATTCGAGTTTCCTATCCCTGCAAGGGAATGGAAGTTCCTTTGCCCCACGTGAATGTATTGGAGTATTATTGAGTCGTGAGTCAGAGGCTGGCCGAGGTGTAATGCCCTGTTCATTGGTTCGGATGCCAGTTCTCCTGCCCAGGGTTTAAGGGTCGAAGACGGCATGGTGGGATGCGGCCCCAGTGCAGGTGTTTGCCTGCTTGCCTGTTTTCCTTCTCTTTCCCTTCCTTTCCAGTGAATGAAAGTGTGATGATTTGTAGACCCGAGGCATCAAGTTTTTCGTAAAAATGGTATAGTATTACCCCACTTACTTTGACGAGCGCACACAATCAAGGTGTAAATATGTCATGGTCAACCAGAGATGAATATAGCACAAGTGATTTTTTTTTTTTGGAAGTATCGTAAGATTTGAAATTCTAAAAGGTATCATTTCTATCATGTTATTCATTAAATTGGATCGCTGATTTATAGTGACCCTGCCAAATCCTTCTGTACAAAACTTCCGTATGGAAGAGGGATTGACACGAAAATGCTTTTGCTGCGCCAAAAATATGAGATGTTCCCCGAGACCGAAAAAAAAATCTTGCCGACATTATTTCCCTAGTCGCGCCGACTAGAACCAAGACAAAGGCATGTATAAACTCGCTAGACATGAAAACGCCAAATTGTGAACGCCAGAGTAATGCAATGTAGAATAGACCAAGGACTTATGCTCATTGAGCAGTTGTAAGCTGGCTTTGCAATGCTGAAGATAGAGCCTCCTCTTGGCGCTTGCGTTCCATGTCCATCAAGTACTGGGCATATTTGGATCGAGGGTTGTGGATACCGCACTCAGTCTTTGCCTGGCCCTTCCAGCGGCCGGAACGCTCGTCTTCGTTCTCCTTGACGGGGGATGTAGAGTGGTAGTCACCGATGCTCTTGTATCCCCTGTCCAGAAGCACGTTGTAAGGAACATCATTGTCCTGAACATATTGCTTTACCTGGTCGAAGGTCCAGTTGGCAAGGGGGTTAATTTTGATGAGACCAGCCTCGTCGACCTCAATGATGTCCATGTCACCACGCTTGCCTCCTTGGCTGCGTCGTCGTCCCGTCAAGACAGCGTGGACGTTGAGTTCACGGTAGGCACGTTGGGCAGGCTCGACCTTGGCAACCCAGTCATAAAGCTGATCATCCTTTTCCCAGAGACGATCACCGTGCTTCTTGGCGAATTCAGCTTCGCTCTCAACGCCCTGGGGCTTGTAGACATGGATGTACTGTAGCGGATACTTCTTGCGGATGTTGTCGACAAGCTGGAGTGTTTCTGGGAAATGGTGGACTGTGTCGAGGAAGATGAGGTTGACCATCTGAGGACGTGGGATTTCCAGCTTGGATAGCATGTCCATGATCACCAAACCTGTAAGCCCAAACGCAGTGGTTTGGAACAGGTGAGGCAGAGACGTAACACACCATCTCAGGACATCTGAGAATGAAGTTAGATACCAAGACGAGACCAGTGGGACAGAATGAAGACACCAACCTTGAGGCTCGAGGAATTGGAGCTGTCGGTTGAGAAATTGAAGATGAGGCTTGGTGAAGACTATCTCTGGTAGATATTCTTCGCTTGAACCACCACTGACATAGCCTGACTCGGTAGTTGAGTCCCTCAAGTCGGTAGTCTCGGTGTCGGAGGGGTAGTTGGAATGCATCTTAGCTGGCATTGCGTCTTATACAGCCCTAGAGGAAGGTGTATGTGGTCGTAATGGGCCTGGTAGAGGATGATGTATGATTGTGGCGGAGGAAGTAGAGTAGTGTAGGAACCGAGAAGAGAGACAATGGCTCGTTTGATATAGAAGGAGAGCGGACAGGGGCGATCACGACATCTTCCGCAATGGGGGGCGCCTTTCCATAGCCCTCCTCCCTCATACTCCGTACATGCCGATTCATTCTGCCGTTCGCGAGCACGACATCGCCACTAACCGCCTGCCATATCGGGATTTAAGGTGAAAATTTTGATCTTCTAATCCTCCGGAGAAATCACGCAATACCTGCGTGTATGGTCTCTTCCGCCACCCGGAGTCATCTTCTGCCCTCAGAGTTTGGCAGGGTTGATGATAAATCCACCCATTCTGACGTGCTCTTGGAACCATGGAGAACTGTCCTCGGAGAAAGTAGGGCTTATGCAGCTTCCACAAGGGAGTCGATTAGAAATCGTTTGCCTTCCCATTGCGGGGATAACGCAGTAATGTACACCGTCCTCCGTATCTCGGAGGCAAGGCTGTTGACGATTAGCTATCTGTGACGAAAGCACAAGCAAACAGGTCATACACAACATATTAGTAAGGATAGAGCTCTTGCTCATCTTGTGTCATCCAGAAGATGCCATCATGGATGCGTAGTCCGGGTCTTGTCAGCGCTGGTCGTTGAGAACCCCCCACTTGAACTGAAGCCTTGACGATTCCAACTTGGGCGCTTTCTGCCTTGACAAGCAGCCGATGTTTGGCCGTGCCTGGCGGCCTGAGGCATCAAAACCACGTGCTCGCGATCGGTGCGGCCGTTGAGATCTGGAGGAAAGTTGAAACCAACTAATCAAAGCCTTTTGCGACTTCTGCATCCCATTCTCGCGCTACCAGAGGGAAAATCTCTCCCCACGGGCGGGTGCTGTTGATCCCTGCCGACCTTTGTGATCTGTCTCTGTCCCTCAAACTGTTCCCCCCGCACGAACCCTTCCTGCACCTCTCCGACATGTCATCGCCCAACCCCGCGGGAGCTCGTCCTGCCCGCCCTGTTTTGCGACAGGACTTCTCCAGTAGCTCTTTCATCCACGACCACCAGCAGTACAAGCCACCGGCACCCTTTACTCAGACAATAGGCAATGTGCTCGGAAACACTAATGAGCAGCCGCCGGCGGCGGTTGCCCGCAACTCGAATCCCATTTCTCCGGATCCAAAGAAGGTGACCGACAGTGGCATCATCCACAGTATCTTCCATCATCGCGAGGGCGTTCTCCCTCGAGGGACCCCGAAGCTGGTCGCAACTATATTCTACAAGTCTTCCGAGCCGGTGCACCCCCATCTACACCCCGATTCATCGCCCAATCCTCGACCTGGGGATAAGCTTCCTCACCCCATGGTACCTGTGGGCTCGGCCCCAACCATCGACATGGAGAAAATCCCACGCGAGCCTCCCGCGCCGGAACCTGAGCCTCTGGATCACCTATACGGCCCATATGTGTCACAGCTGTGCTTGACCAATTTCCTTCAAATTATCGAATCACTTCCAATTCCGTATCAGCGCATGACCACCTCGCACCGCTGTCTGGATACGCATGAGCATCCGCGCGTTGTGGAGGTCACTTTCTCGCCTCCTCCAAATCCAGATTATCTCAACTTCGACGACCTCCGTAAACATGAGAGTATATGGCGATTCGAGAGAGAATGGAATGTGGAGGTTGTTCTGCAGAGGGAGAGTGCTTTCCGCAGGCACAAGCGCTTGGTTGTTTTCGACATGGACAGCACTTTGATCAGGAATGAGGTGATCGACGAGATCGCTAAATTTATAGGCGTCGAGAAAGAAGTTTCCGTTAGTGCACTGCAATGTTTTTGTTTTGGTACGTGATCCTAACATTCAGTGGCAGGAAATTACCGAACGCGCAATGAATGGTGAGCTTGACTTCGCGGCGTCACTGAGGGAACGAGTCAGCCTGCTAAAGGGAGTGCCTGCGGATGTTTTCGAGAAACTGAAGTCAGTACTCACCATTTCCCCTGGTGCTAGGGAGGTGTGCAGAGCCCTCAAAAGGCTTGGCTGTAAGTTGGCTGTTCTGAGTGGAGGATTCCAACCACTTGCAGAATGGTTGGCTGGTGAGCTGGGCATTGATTACGCCTTTGCCAATCACGTACGTTTCAGCTCTCCCTTAGCTGACCCCTCACACCCCAATTTGTCCGTCTTCGTAGAGTATTCATTTTCACTAATCTCTGCCGTCCACAGCTTGAGGTTGACCCGACGTCGCAAACCTTGACGGGTAAACTTGTCCCAACATACCCGATCATAGACGCGAAACAGAAGCGCAGCCTGCTTAACTCCATTGCTGCGGATAACGGGATTGATATTGCGCAAACTGTTGCCGTTGGTGACGGTGCCAATGATCTGCTTATGCTCCATGCTGCTGGACTTGGAGTTGCGTATCGAGCCAAGAGCAAGGTGCAACTCGAAGCCCCAACACGCATCAACGGCGAGAGCCTAGTTGACGTTCTTTATCTTCTTGGTTTGAATGATGAGGACATCCAGGAGCTCACTGCGTAACTTTCACATAGAGAACATTCTTCGAGACTTCTGAAGGCTGGCTAGAACTGGTTATTCAACATTCTTTCTTATCTTGTCAGGAGCAGGTCTCTTACTTTCTTTCTGACTTGCCAGCGGGTCCTACTAAGTTTTCACGACCTCATAACTCACGATTCTTGCAGAATCTTGCGGGGGCACCGGCTTCTTTTCTTTTGGATTTACGGGCCGCGACCGCATAATTCTTAAATACTATTGCGAATATGAACTTCGTCTTAAGCTAAATGTAGGTGCAATTGGGACTGGTGGGGGTGGGCGTATGTATGTGATATATTCGAATGAATACCATGATGACTTATACGTGAAGAACGAACGAGCCAAACTAACCACCCTATGCCAAAATATCGGGGATCAAAATTATTTTGACGTAATAAATCTAGACTGAGGGTAAAGGGAAAACTTAGGTAGACTATTATTGCAGCTTATTTACGGAGTATAGGTCTATAATACTGATATTATGGGGTTATTGGGAGAACTCGTGTTGAACCATACCATCATATGTCCATGATACAATTATTTTGAACCATTACAAGACGCCTCAAATGACAAAGAATCTTCTCTCAGAATGTAAACCGATAATTGCTCTAACCATGCGCCAATATATGTTGAATGAATGAAATAGGAAATAACTACCGCGCTTCGTCGGCTGAGATGGTGTTATCGCTGACAGCCCCCTCGGGATTTCCAGCTCGTCTCTTCTTCAGGACGTTCTCGATAAAAGCCTCTCCAGCTTTGTAGCTACTCCGCACCAGAGGGCCGGAGGCGCAGTAGAGGAAGCCCATGTCGAGAGCACGCTGGCGCCAGAGTTCGAATTTATCTGGGGTCACGTATTCATGTACGGCCATATGACGCTTTGTTGGGCGCATATACTGACCAAATGTAACGACGTCAACGTTGACAGCTCGCAGCTGGCGCAGCGTATCCCAGAGCTGCTCTTCTGTCTCTCCAAGGCCCAGCATGAGCGACGTTTTCGTGATGAGTGATGGCTTGGCCTTCTTCGCGGCATCCAAGACACGAATTGATTGCTGGAACGTGGCTCGGCGATCACGGACAAATGGTGTCAAGGGTTCAACAGTCTCAACGTTGTGGGCGTACACATCCAAGCCAGACCGAGCCGTGATGGCAACCATCTCCGTATCCCCACGATAGTCACCAGTCAAGCACTCCACCAAGATGTTGGGTGCCTTTTGTTTGATCTTGATCACCGTCTCAGCAAAGTGGCGAGCACCACCATCGACAAGGTCATCGCGGTCGACAGCTGTCAAGACGACATACCCCAATCCCCATCTAGAAATAGCCTCCGATGTATTTTCCGGCTCGTGAGGGTCAAGCGGTGGCGGGGCACGGGAAGTCTTCACACTGCAGAACCGGCAACCTCGCGTGCACGTATCACCCATAAGCATGATTGTCGCAGTAGCGGAGGACTTGTCGCCGCCGCCCCAGCAGTCGGAGATATTCGGGCATCGCGCCTCCTCACACACAGTGTGTAGATTGAGACCTCGGAGATCTTTCTTAAGGCGCTGGTAGTTCTTTGAATCGGGAATCGGTGTTTTCAGCCATGATGGTAACCGGGTCATTTCCTTCTTGCGCCCGGCTGGTCCGACGAGAGCGGTTTTGAGGGCGTACGCTTCAGAGGGATCGAGGGGGGCATTGTCGCTTCCGCCACCAACAAAGTCTGTAAACGAGGGACCGGCATTGAGCTTGTCCGTGAATGTTGTCCGTTTCCTCGTAGTTGCTGTCGAAGCTCCGCCGGTGGCGGAAGAGGGATCAGTAGTTGCGTAACCACGATAGCTGAGGTAGGGAACGCTCCCTGATTGAGGGACCGCAGCCTTTGAGGAGCAAAGAGCTCTAAAGCGGTTTGTCGCAGCAGCCATGGTGGTAACTGCAACAAGAGGGTGTTGGTGTTGTTTGCGAGAAGGTGGAATTCCGCGGGAAACCGTCGCCGGTGATGAAAGCCCGCCTAGTCCGTATTATATAATCATGCCTCAGGCACCTAAGTTAACTTACCCGCAGACAAGCTAGCCGCGTGGTATATTCTACAAAGCAGGTAATAATACGATATGAAGTTGATGTGACTGGGTATCCGTATATTATTGATTCTAAATACTAAATATTGATGGGAGTGAATAATTATATATTAAACACTGTAAGTGTCGTACCCAACTTAGACGAATATCACTCAACAACCAGCGGGTGCAACAAAGGGAATAAGGAAAGAGATGGAGAGAGAGCTAGATTGTGCAATGGGAAGGTATAGGAATACGAAAATGCTGAAAGAATGACAGGAGCTCTAATCAAGACACAGAGGATCGCTTTGATATAGAGAAGAAAAAGGAAATGAAAATGAAAATGAAGGGATAGTGGTTTCCTGGTAAAAGAAAGGAATTAACGAATGTCTATGCTTTGGTCTCCAGGACCTGCATTAGAACTAGCACGGACGACTTGAGGGCCTCGTCATGAGGGCCTCGGAGTGTAAATAGAAGGTTATCCGCAATTCGATCGAGATCTTGGTTAAGTTTGCTGCTTCGAGATCCAAGCACCTCGTCCCGGATACGCAAAGGCGGAGCTTGCGCAAACTTCATTCCAAGAATTGAAGTAGCCTTCTCCGGCACCGTGTCTAGCTTTGAAACCTGGGCACGAGGCGGCCCATTAAGTGTTCTGCGGCACAGCGACGGCAAAGAGAGTAGATAGTTTTTCGCAATCAAAACAGCACAGAGAGAATCGAGAAGCGATTGAGGGGCGTCGGGGAATATTTGGCGGAAAGGGCGTAGTAGGGCCCGTTCGTGATTTTGACGCAGGAACATGACAACTGGAGAGGTAAGGCGGAGCATGTTCTGTGGAAAGTCTTTGACTGAGTGCTCTAGCTGGTCTATCGTCCACTCATGATCCCACCACTTCTCTAACTCTTCCTTGTCAGACCTTGTCGACGAGGCGTCGGAAGATGCATGTATTCGCGGCGACGGAAGGGATTTATGTGGATGTGGTTTTGGATTTGTCTCCGAGCTGTCCGCATTTTCTCGTGTTTGGTCACAGGTGATGGTTTCACTGGCGGCTTCTGAAGCGACAGAGCTCGAGTCTGTATATTCATCTTCTTTATCGTCACAATCTCCCTTTGAAGAGTAAGTGGAACTATGCGTAGAATATCCGCTGTCGGACATTTCCAGTGGCGTGTCAGGACTAAAGGCCGAAACCTCTGGCAGACTGTGATCGGGTGTGGCGGGTATGGTACTTGTCGGAGTAGGGAGCGAGTAGCTCATTGCTGGAGAGGATTGTCGAGAGATATCAACCAACTTAGGCTTTGTTTTGCTTTTTACCGCGAGCATCTGGCATGGAAATTAGTACGCTCACGAATTTCACCTGAAGACAGGTCGGACATACCGCATCATTATGTTCACGATTCCAGTCCGGAACGAACGGGCTCTTTTGAACAATTTGAAACTTCCTTCGATTAGAAACCTTGGATTTGCCGGCTTCCTTCTCTGCCGACTCCATTGGAGCTCCCTGGAGCCATGTCTCGCAATATGAGAGACTGCTTGGGACCCAACTACCCTCACTCGAGACTGTGCCAGACCTACTCCGCTCTGCCCTCGAAGATGATCCAGAAAAGTTCCTCACCCCTACCGAGTCTGTACCCGAGCAGGTTGCACGGGGTGACATACATCTTGAATCCGTTGTTGCAGGATTGAACTGCATATTGCCCAACTCACATTGTTTCACAAGGTTGGAATGTGCCATGTGTACATTGGTCGCCTCACCCGAGCACTCTTGAACGGATACGTCAGTTGCAGGTGTCTGAGGAGTGCAGTGTTGACAGGAAGCTGTTCGAGGATGGCAGGTACAGTCATCAGCTTCTCGATCGTTGTCAATCTCAGACCCTGGTTTCGAAGAGAAGTATGTAGACGCCAGTGAAGCCTGGGAGCGTTGAGTGTCAGATAATGGAGGACTCGGGAGAAGGCCGAATGTCTCTAGGGTCGAGGCCGTGAGGTTCTGGTCTGATCGCCAGGCTCGCAGTGTCCGAATTTCAGGAGGTCGTGAAGTGGTCGGTGACTCCCGAGTAGGAGCTGAACCATTCTCGAAAGAAGGGGATGCTGGGAGACGAAGTTGGAAAGGTTCTTTCATCTTGCGCACCGATCGAAAAGGTGAAATAGAGGTCGTGCCGCGGTCTGCTGAACGTCTTGGTTGCGATACGGTATACTCAGACTGCTCGGCGCGCGGAGATGTTGATCGGATGAAGGAGAGAGAGTTCTGTGGCTGCTGCCTCTTCCATGGTTGAACATTCGGGGAATACCGCGGAGAAGCTAGGTTACTGGGATGAGATGCCTGATCCTGGCCTGCTAGACTATAAGTTGGAACGCTCCTGTTTACGTATGTCGGGACGGGACTCGCGGTCACGGTGTGATGGCGCTGATGGCTATGAACATGCCTAGGGTGCCAGCCGGCAGCTTCGTAGTCCGCAAAGGACATGGCGAATACAAGTAAAGAGTCAAATGATATTAGAAATATGAAGTTCGCTTGTCGACCACGTAGTATGGGTGAACGATAGGGCGAAAATCAGAATTGAGAATTCCAAGCCAGTATGGGCGTAGACGCGGTGGAAGAGACCTTATACTGTTGAGTGGTTCAAATTACCAAACATCCCTTGGCCACCTTGCGGTGACAGAACGCCAGACATCGGGCATGCTAATCGCCCCCTTCCAGAGGAATTTTGGAACATGATCAAAGTCTAAAGGGCCGCTGCCCACCGTCCTTGCATTCCAGACAGAGGCAAGTCTGGATCATTGGACAGAAAGCCACAGAGAAACGTGGGTGATGGGCCTCTCAGGGCCTCTGCAGAGCGTCATCACAGAAGGAATGAGACACGCAGGATGCGCGCGAATCAGAAGGGGAGACCCCTCGAGGGGACATTGGATGGACGTCACGGTGCCTCGATTAAATCAAGCTGTTGCGCCGGGCAATCAAAAGTTGCAGCCCCTAGTTAGAGCCCCTTGCGTCAGTTGCTGTGGGTGCACTTGCATAGTGCCCATGCTTAGGCAGGGCGATTCAATCCAAGAGCATGTGCAAGAATTCCAACCGAGATGTGGCGGCTACAAATTGGGCCTCAGCTCTTTAAGAGCTTGAATTCCTCCAAGAGGCGCCCAATTGCTTCAATCCGAGCCGAGTTCTTGATGAAGGCCTGCCATCGTTGGTAGCAGAGCAAGCCAACTCCAGCAATGCTTTGCATGGTATAATCAGTCTAGCCGAATAGGATTAGCACTTTGAAAATGAAGGAGTTCAGGGATTCAGGGTCTTTCCCTTCCCCAGGGTTGATGTTGATCTGATGAAGCCCATTGAAACTATTTTATTGGCTCAAAAGGGAATGCCACGTGATCGAATACAAACACTGCAAACGATCTTATCGCAGAGCCAAAAAAAAAAAAAAAGATATGGGCCAAGATAGATCGAAGAACGTTCTGCGAAACGACCGACTTGAATCCCATAAAGCTCCCCATGCTATCAGAATGCTTTGTTGCGTCGACCTTGGCGTCCGCGAAAACGCCTGTCTCGGCGTCCCTAAGGGATGTCGGAATTTGTCTCCATGAGCTTCAGCCGTCATCGACCCTACGGTCCACCTTCAAGAAGAGCTCGACTGCACCAAATTGTTTGGCAGTGAGCGTGTCGCATGTGTTTGCTGCGCAGTCAGAAAAGGCAATTGTACATGTATATAGTAGGGAAAAGGGCAATCAGGAAGCTACTGTTCCATTTCCTGAGCGCATCCGCAGCATTGCCGTTGCAGGATCGAAGAATGGCGATATCGTGGTTTTGGGCACAGAGGGTGGCCGTCTGATTTTGTGGGAGGTAGGTTAATCCAATTGGCATCGTATGAATCAAGGCTGATGATATTCGACAAAGGTTTGCACTGGGCGCCAAGTTGCTTCCACAGCATCGCATTTACGTCCAGTTACCACCGTCGTGGTCGATCCCAGCTCGAACTTCATCCTCTCCGGCTCGTCGGATGCCAGTATCCATGTTTGGTCATTAGTAGACCTCCTATCTTTCACAAAACCCCCATCAGGCCGCGACCGGCAACCCCCGAACTCGCCTATCCGCACATTCTCTAACCACCGAGCGGGCGTTAGTGCTATTGTGGTGGGCCACAGCACTGGCAAATACAATATCGCTGTCTCTGCTGCCCAAGATAATACTGCTATTGCCTGGGACTATCGGACCGGTCATGTTCTACGGAACTTCCTTTTGCCGTCTAGTGCGGCTTCCCTTGTTCTCGACCCTGTTGATAGGGCACTCTATGTGGGCTATGAGGATGGCAGCATCCAGTCGGTAGACTTTTACAAGGACCAACCTACCCAGCATGCTCTTTATAATCCATCGCTGCAGGCAACTCCGGCGCAGGTGTCCTCGGAAGAACGCTGGCTGCCACCGTCCGCTGATAGCGGCACAGCGCATTCCCTGACTCTTTCTTATGATGGCATGACCCTGCTATCAAGCCATGAAAATGGCAAGGTTTATTCCTGGAATGTTGGAAGACGGAAATACGCCTCAACGATAGCGGAATTGACACATCCGGCCACGAACGTTATTATGCTGCCGCTCGATGGCTTATATCAGCAGGCTACCAATCTAAAGCGAGTAGCACACACTATAGTCAAGCCAAAATACGACCATACCCTTTCAGAAAATGCACAATCCGCAGGCACCGTTCCTGCAGACTACGAGTTCAACACACATCTTCTATATTCATTACCGTCCAGGGAAACACCTGCAGGGCCAGACTGGTTTATGGATGCCTTCTCTCACTCTTCATTCCCCACGTCCATGCTAGAGCAAGGCCTATCTGAACTCGCTGCCATGGGTCAACCAGGATCGAATCCAGTATCGGCTCCTTCGATGGACGCTGCAATGGATGTTGACAACCCTGCGAAGGATTCCCAAATCGCTTCTCTAGAAACCGAGATCGCTACTCTGAAACAGAAAGCGTCCGTGAGCGATACAGCCCGGCAGTCCACTACTGATGAAATTACACGACTCCGCTCAGAACTTGTCAATCTCCACGACTACATCAGCGAGCTCAATGGGAAACAGGAGCAGTCACATCGGGAGAAGGTCCGACGGGAAGCACGCAAGGAGGAAAGGGCAACCCGACGACGGGAAGCCTGGTTTGCGGCAGAGAAAAAAGGGAAGAACGGTGATTCTGTACTTCGCCGAATGGAAGTCGAGGACTCTGAAACGAGTGGCACCGACGATCAAAGCAGTGACGAGCAATGATACTTCTCTCCGTTACGTCATTCTACGTCCTTCATTTCGTTCACGTTTTTTAGCTGGTCGTATAATTAGGAGCGTCTGGCATGTTTCAAGGGTCTCCGAAGCACGATACTACATAGGACATGGGTAACATTCCACGGCGCAATGGGTTAAAAGTTTGGGTTGAGTATAGAGCTCCAAGTATGATTGGACTACCTAGCATATACACGGCGAATAATAAGACAACGTTGTATGCGGCGATTATAATTAGCTGCCATGCAGTGTTCACTTCACGACTCCCTTCATCCCTTGATCCCTATATCAACCAAGCCGGCGTAAAGTGACATCTCAATATTGCACATTCCAGGGCCGTGTCAGAGGGGCCTTTTTACCCAATAAAGCAAAAATCACGGTTTAAAGCGTTTTTATCCCGACTACAAATTCCGAAAACGTTTCAGCGTCTTATTAAGGGACACACCCAACGGCTGATGCCTATACTCCGTACCATTGGCATGGTGCGGGTATATCACTTGGGCCTCTTGTAAACTCGGCCACTGTTGAATTTAAACTAAAATGGTATACATGGCATGGAGAAGCTCAATTACTAACTTCGCAGACCGTTTTATGTACATGGTTAAAGTTGAGAGAATGATATCAGTTCTCAGTACCCACCGCTCGCACCCCCCTGCTCTTGCACCTCACCCTCCAACTCCTGCACAATCTTGACTCCTGAACTCGCACCAATGCGCTCTGCCCCGGCTTTCAACATATTGATGCAATCTGCTGCAGAACGTACACCGCCACTCGCCTTAACCTTCGTCCCCTTACCCACAACCTTTGCCGTCTCATACATCAAGGCCACATTCTCAACCGAAGCACCCGCACCATTAAACCCAGTGCTTGTCTTGATGAAATCCGCCCCAGCCAAGCAGGAGATAACAGACCCGGCAATTATCTCATCCCGAGTCAACTGCGACGTCTCTAGAATAACCTTCAACCCAATGGGCGCCGGAGCGGCCTTGCGGACACCAAGGATATCCTCGTAAACATCCATGTACTGCTTTGTCTTGAGTAGCGGGTACTTGAGAACCATATCGAGTTCCGAAGCCCCCAACTCGACAGCTTTTCGTGCCTCGTTTTCTTTCTCTGAAGTCTCATACATGCCTTCGTGGAAGCCGACAACACAGGCGACGCCTACCTCGGGTGCCTCGCGCAGCTTCTTCACGGCCTGTTCAACATGGCCTAAACGAACGCATACTGTTGCGAATTGGTACTTCGAGGCCTGATCACATAGTTCGTTGATTTGTTCTTCTGTTGCTGCTAGTCCTAACTGGGTGTGATCAATGGTGCGGTTGATTTTGGCAGGTGGCGTGGCTTGTTGCTCTGAAACGTTTGATAGCGAGCTTTGGATTGTGGAGATGAGGGTCTCCCACTCCGCGTCGTTCTTGGGGACAGACATAGTGAGGTCGAGTCTTTTCTCAAGTCTCTCCGAGAAAGTAAACAAAACGTAGAAGAACACAAATCCCGACAGGTCATTGACAGCCCCTCTTCCTGCGGAGAACGCGGAGTAACCCCACGTGATATCTAGATCTAGACGGACTAAACGGATTTTGTGTATTCGCAGGCCGCCTTAACAGGATACACGGGGCATTATACTACTCGAATGATTGGCAAGACTCGCGGTGACCTCGGTAATAGTTCGGACATAACTATAAAGAAAGACTGGGAGCAGAGATCTACATTACAGGCCATACAGGCTGTAGTCGGCAAGTCTCCAATTCAGGTTCACAACAGGAAAATACAATAGTGTGTTCGAATGGCGACGTATTCTACTAACAGCAATTTTATTCAACTTGGCAAAATGTATAAAAGTCGGGTATCGATTATGCTTTGGCCTCTCCTCCACCAACGATGAAAGACTGCGCGAGTCATCTCCCCCGATTTAGGTGAAAGTGCCGAACACCATGTCTTGCTCGTTCAATAGGCATTGACCCCTCAGCAGCATGATCCTTTGCATGAGCCTTGAATGTCATCCACCTTTCCAAACTTTCCTGAGCCAAATGATCCAAAACCGCCGCCGCCACCGGGGCCACCACCTCCACCTCCACCACCTCCTCCCCCTCGCGGGCCCCCAAAGCCATTCCAGCGAGGTCTGGTGTTGTCCTTGTTTTCGGCTCTTGTGACGTTGAATGGTGAGTTCTGGGCAGCCTCGTAAGGGTCAAGCTGGGATCGAACTGTCAGCAACAATGTCGAGAAGGGATGGAAGAGATGGGATGACTTGGGGAAGACCATTCAAATAAACATACCGCGAAAAAGCTTGTGAAGTAGAGCCCAAGGAACAGATAGATATTTTCCATAAAACGTCTTATCTGGACGGAAACTGGAGGACTGTGGATAAGAGACGATATCATTAGTGATCGGCGCTGGTGGGAAAGAGCATCACTGCGGCGGGGGCGATGCGGTTTTTTACTCACGCTTGGAGTATCTGCCCATTATGTAGATAGACGCCGGGCTTCGAGGATGCTTTCGATGATGCCATGATTAATATGCAGTTGCGATGGAGTGATGATGGATTAATCAGTGGCTAAGTTGCAAGTTGGGGGAGATGACAGAAAGACGCCGGGCTTGGCGTTGGCGGGCCCGTGACTCTTTGTTCCTATTACTACTTGGGATGTTATCATAACGTACAATGAATGAGATAGCATCAAATTAGCATGAACGGAGATAAATTTCAATAGATAAATTTTCTAATTCTAGACAGATCTATATGGGTATCATAAACACTTTTCTGCCTGCTAACATGCCATCATGAATTTAAGCTGTCGTTGATCCTCGGACCTTCGATCGTGTCTCGTAACTCGTCCAAATCCCGGAAACCGTCTTCAACAATCCATTTCTGACCATCAGTCGGTTTGTGAAGAACATGGCAGCTCGCCCCAACTACAAGTAAGCCAGGTGGCCGCGATCCCTCAGCCTCAAATGCTTGGCAGACATGCTCGAGTGTAGAACGTATCACTCGCTGATCACTGCAGGAAGCACGTTCAATGATGGCGCAAGGTGTTTCTCTTGGCCAGAGTTGTCGCGGGCGCGGGGGATTGTCACATTCTTCCGCGATTGGATTGGTTAGAGAGTCGATAAGGGTGGAAAGTCGGTGCAATGCCATCAAAAAGACAACTGTCTGTGTCGGCACATAGGTTGGAGGATCTGGTGCTGCACCTTTCCTTCCAGTGCCTGTGCATACCAAGACCTGGTCAGATACTCCTCTGTGAGTTGCAGGGATCTCTGCAAACAGGGGGGCGCTCAATGCACTGGTGATGCCGGGTAATACAACAGGCGTAAAGCCCTCGGCGCGGAAAAATTCAAGTTCTTCTCCTCCTCGCCCATAAAGATATGGGTCACCTTGTTTAAGACGTAGTACCTGGCGACCTTTTTGAAGTGCATCCAAGCCCATGCGGAGAAACTCCTCTTGAGCTTGGTCAGCGTTTCCTGGAAATTTTCGCGCAATCCGAACCTCTGTTCGCCGCGGGATCAGTTCTAAAACAGGTGCCGGCACAAGTTTATCGGCTAGGATGATGTCTGCGCACTGAATAGCATTATAGGTTGCCCGTGTGAGCAAATCAGGATGCCCTGGACCTGATCCAGCGAGAATAATTTTGCCCTTGCGCTCAGGTAACTGGACCCCATTCGTGTCAGAAGGATTCGTATTCCCTGAGCTGTATTCTTGAAGTATGTTATCGATGTCCGAATCGTTGATGGCAGCGAGCTTGCGAAGTGGCCAGTATTCACAGATCTGAGACAACCAGCGCATGCGGCGAGTTTTTGCGGCGTTAACGTCGTCATTTGTGACCAAATTATTGAAGGTGTGCTTTTGTCCAGTTGAGTCGTCCTCATCAACATCAAAGCCCGTATCACACAGGCCCGCAGCAAAGTCTTCTTCCCAGAGACGCTTTCTGGCCGTTCCCAGTCTGTCTATGGCACTCCCGAGGTTTGGAGGAAGTGCTGACGATATTTCTCTCTTCAGTCGCGAGCCTAGCTTGCAGCCCCGGCCGGAAGTCGTAATTCCGACATGAAGCGGGCCATCTGAGTAGGTAGACAGCAAGCTGAAGGTGCAAAGAGCTGGAGCATCGGATACATTAACCGGGATCCTGAGGCGTCGGCATAATTTGGAGATATGAGAGCCTGTAAGTAAAGTTAGAGAAGGTCACTATGAAATGACATTGCACTGTACATACTCAGAGGATGACTCCCACCAAGGGTGACAAAGACCATGTCCACGACGTGATCAACCTCTTCCCTCCCTAAGGTCGTTAAATCACCATCTTCAAATTCCCTTTGAATCCATTTTGCAGGCCCATTTTCAATATGTGCTGCTAAAGTATATTGCAAACTCTCTGAGCCAGGCGAGATGACCACTGGCTTTGCGCCTGCTTGCACACTTTTGGTGCAACGGGCTGCAGCAAGAGGATTAGCCCCAACAATCAAATGCACCTGGGAGTCCGCGTTTAATGAAGCCAACAGCGGGATTTGCGCTGGGTTCTCTGACGATGCGTCCTTCATTGTGGAAAGCTATCACCCGAGTCCCGACTTGGCGGCCCCGGGGAATTGTTCAGAGATGATTGAAAGTGATGAGCAAATGTGGTGAGAGTGTCAAGCGCCTTGAGCGATTTCTATCTTCTTCTTGTCAAGCAGGGCGTCGAGCATGAAGCATTTAAAAAAGCCGCCAATCTCCCGGTACTGACTCCGCGGAAATAAAATAGATCAAAGCCAATTGGTTGAGAGGCAAATCGAGATAACGGTGGCTTTGAAGACGTTTTGGATAATTATTATTCGTGATGATGATCAGTAGATAAGCCTATCGTAGGCTATTGAGAGGTCTCAACATTCAGAAGATCAGAAGATCAAAAGCAACTGGAAATGACTCCATTCAGTGTGGACTTTTCCCTTGTCCTTGTAGATTTTATACATTCTTCCGCCCAAAGCAGTTAAAACGATGGCGTGATCATGGCAGCTTATCTAATTTGATGCCTTGTTTGTAAGGCTGCAATATAGGGTTGATTCCGCTGTGTAGAGAGGAGGTCGGCAATAAAGCCGCCGCTTGGGCTCCATGAACAAACCAGGCGTCGTTCATGATAAATGGATGGTTTGTACAGTTGGTTGAGATTTTATTTGTCGTACAGCACCCAGTCGGGTGCTCATTCAGCCATAAGCTGCGACGTAAAACTGGCTGTTCCACATGGCGTAGGAAGTAGACTCAATATGGAACGCACAAACAAAATTTATAATACCTCAGGGCTTGATTGAGAGTTGCAAATGTGATCCCTAGATATACACATGAGGGGTTTGCACAGGGTGAAGTTGATCCCTTTGTTTGGACTTGAGCCGAGAGGACAACCTGCTCACGTGATGTGGAGCTTCGGCCAGCTCGACTGACGCCGCAAGCTCCAGATGCAATCATATCTCATCATCTTCTCCAACCTCACAGCCCATCATATCCACAAATTCCTGGGCGGGTTAATATTCTCTTTCTCACCTCCTGATACATACCTCTCTTCCTCCCATTTCCTGCTCCTGATACCGCCGCAAATCAGCGATTACCATCATGTCCGACGGACTCTTCAAGCCGGAGAAGGACTTCTCCAAGGATGCTGACAAGCTGATTCCGGAGGCGGAGCAGTTAGCAAAGGTAGAATCTATTGATTCCGTTGATTCAAAGGGGTCTCTATACTAACTACTTGGTAGACTGACGTCCAGGGAGCAATCGACAAGCTGCTAGTGTTGGAGAAGCAAGCCAGACAGGTATGACAGTTCCATCCCACTAATACATAATTGTCGTATTCTAATTGCCGTGATCTCATAGTCAAGCGACTTACCCACCACATCTCGATTACTCATTACTATCGTCACAATCAGCAAGAACTCCGGCGACTGGAACCTGCTCAACGACCAAGTCCTACTCCTTTCGAAGAAGCATGGCCAGCTCAAGCAAGCCATCACAAGGATGGTACAGACGGTGATGAAATATTTGGATGAGACGCCGAATCTGGAGACCAAGCTATCAGTTATCCAGGCCCTGCGAACCGTCACGGAGGGAAAGGTCAGTGCATAGGCAGGCTTTATTCCGTCCACCAAGTTAACGTACCTCTCAGATTTTTGTCGAAGTTGAAAGAGCTCGGGTCACACGGATCTTGTCCCAGATTAAAAAGTCCCAAGGTGATTTGAACGCCGCTGCCGACATTCTCTGCGAATTACAAGTCGAAACTTTCGGATCGATGACAAGAAGGGAGAAGACTGAATTCATTCTCGAACAAGTCGCACTCTGTATTGAGCGTGGTGATTGGACACAGGCGACAGTTCTGAGCCGGAAGATCAACAAACGATATTTCGCCCGCAAGCCGAAGAAGAGCCCGGAGGAGATTGAGAAGCTCAAGAAGGAGGCTGAAGAAAGAGAGAAGTCCCGGGGACCCGACGAGCCTCCCATGGAGGTGGATGACGATGTCACGGATCTGAAGCTTCGCTACTACGAACAGCAGATTATTCTTGCCAACCATGATTACAAGTACCTGGATGTTTGCAAGCACTACAGGGAGGTGCTTGATACTGATTCGGTACAAGAAAACACAGAACAACTTCAAGCGGTAAGCTCACTCGTCTTCTGTCAACCATCTAAGTAGTACATGCTGATCTGCCACTCAGGCTCTCGCGCGAATTGTATACTATATCGTACTGTCGCCATACGACAACGAACAGTCCGATCTATTGCACCGTATCCAACAGGACTCAAGGCTCTCCGCGGTTGCTGTTGAGGCTCGCTTGGTAAAACTGTTTACCGTACCCGAACTCATGCGTTGGCCCATTGTTGCGGAGCAGTTCGGTCCTCATCTATGCGATACCGACGTCTTCAAACCTAAGCCGAGTCAGTCCGCGGAAGACCAGCCATACAAGAGGTGGCAAGACCTTCGCAAGCGCGTCATTGAACACAACGTACGTGTGGTGGCGAAGTATTACACCCGCATCCAAATGGGGCGGTTGACCCAGCTTCTGGACCTGACCGAGGAGGAAACCGAGAAGTACATCAGTGAACTGGTTACCTCGAAGACCATCTATGCGAAAATTGACCGACCTGCTCGGCTGGTCAACTTCGCCAAACCTCGCGATGCAGATGACGTGCTGAACGAGTGGAGCAGCGACATGAAGAATCTGTTAGGCCTCCTAGAGCGTATTGACCATCTCATCACCAAGGAAGAGATGATGGCACGCATCCTCCCAACCCGGGAGAAAGCCAAGGCTCGTTAATGCTCAGACGATCAGGAACGTGAGGGGATGGTAGCATATAACGGGTGTACAGCTATGCAATAGTAGAAATGAAAATCATCCGCATGATTAGCACTCAACTGCTGAGCGCAAATAACTTCGTAATCATATGTACTCTGTATATCTAAGAAACCAAAAGCTCTATAGGTATAAGTCAAAGCCGCCAACAAATCCAGATATAAGAAGACCCAGCAACCCGATACCTTTTAGAAAGGCACGTCCATATCGTTAACATCTTCCTCCTTCGCGGTATCTTTGCCCCACTGCTGCCCTCCTTCCAAAAGCTCCCTAATAAACTTCACTGCGGCGTCCAAGTAAGGTCTCTGACTCGGCAAAAAGTGGCCACCAGGATGCCAAACCACCTTACCCTCTTCCTCTGGATTCCCAGCACAAGCATCTATCAAAGCCCTACTCCTACTCTCTTCAACCACAGCATCCAACGACCCGAGCACGTGCAATATAGGCGTCTGAATCGGCGGGCTCTCATAAAACGCTCTATACCGATCCCCAGGTGACCGAAACCCACTATAACACAGCGCAAACTTAAATGCCGGATGATTCAACTTTGCAAATGATTCCGGGTATTTGAACCCCTCAACACCCGCTGAGAACGAAGCAGACGGCGCGAACTGCGCAAACGCATCCTTCCTCTTCGACCCCTCCAATAGCGAAACAACCATCGCAGCCATCGCAGCGCCCTGCGAAAACCCGATCACGCCGTCAAATGGGCCCTCCTCGCTGAGGACCTTCGCGATTGCATCGAGCCCATCCTCGAGACCGACATAGAGTGGTGGCTCGGCGGTGTTTGAGCGTCTGTACCATCCAAATGATTCAATTTCGCTCTCCTCCCCCGAGCCAGAGCCTTCTTGTGGTGTGTAGCCGGGGATATCCGCGGGGTTAAGGCGTAAAGGACCAGTGGGATATATAGCAGCAATCTCGTGGAGGGGGAAGGCCTTTGTTATATGCTTTATCAGGGCGCGGGATTTGGCGTGAAAGAGGGGTCCAGACTGGGTGTAGCCATGCAGCATAAGAAGTTTTAACGGGGGGCGGGCGGCCATTTTGGATGAGATCGACGAGAAACGCTGTTTATAGGGAAACTAAAAAGCGATAAGGCCACGAAGGGTAAATAAAAAGAGAGTATGACTTCGGTGAGGTGCCTTGGGGTAAATGATGTCTGAGGGTACAGTTTTGTCGTTGGTCTGAGCTGCAAGATAAGATAACGCTTGGCTGGGACTGACAGTCAATCCCGACAGCGAAAAGAGGACCACGTTGGACGACCTAGGTGAATAATGTTCGTGTACAGTTTTGCCAAACACCGATATTGCACTGTCAAGAACTTTGCTAAATCTCCTTAAGTTTTGGGGCTAACCATCCTCCCTGAGACGGGTATAGTAGTAAATCACGACTACAGCAGCAAATGGACCAACATGCTGTCTTCGAGTTTTTCCATATGAGCACGGATACGTTAGAAAGGATAGCCCGTCCAATTGCTTAACGGGAATACAAAATGATTGGCCGTCTAGCTTATTGCTCTAATGCCTACAGTTAGAGAAGCCACTGTGGACCCCGACCCCGGGGCCCCAGACAAAAAAGAATACAGGCTAAGCGTTGTTGACGGGGTGTACGGATACTAAGGTGGATGTGGATACTACATGCTACGCTTCCAGGATACTGAGGTGCATCACTGCATATAGGTGTACAATTCACTACTGCGCCTAGGAGTCACGGCTAGGGCTACTTACAGACCAAGTTCAGCAATCCCAAGAGAAATACTGACTCAGACGGTAATGGAGTCCAACGCGTCCGCTTGAGAGCACATGCCAAAAGTGATTATTCACCTTCGCCAGAGGAGGATTTGTCGCCCCTATGCCTTCTGGTATCTGAAATTCGCTTCGTTTGGCAACGGTTCCGGCGGACGCGCTCGCTGTGTACATCCCATAATGCGCAAAACCCAGTACGTTCGTTCAAACAACGATGTACAAAAGGAAAAAAAAAAAAGCATAAACACAAGAAGGTGAGAATAAACTGGTTTTTGACGGAAACAAAGCAATAAGTTGACAGAGTGTGGACCGATCAAGTGCCAGATATCCGGAACTCCCCTCAATGTGAAGAAAACGCTTTTTGGTATTGAACGGTGATGTGAGGTGTAAGAACATTTTTCTCATTGCCCATGAGTGTTGTAGGGGTTTCTCGCAAGGGGCGAGGATTCCATCTTCTATCTGATGTGCTTTCTCAAAAATATAGTATTAATCCATCATCATCGAAAAACGCCACGTTGCAATCGTCATCGCCCAACTCCGTTGTCGAGACGTTTACTTTCTGCGGAAAGAGCAGCCCTCGGTGAGACGGGCCTTACCACCGGTGGGTTGGCAGAGGACGGTAGAGCAGCCGGAGCACACAACGACGGTCTGGGCGTGAGAGAAGACGGTGGTGATGTTGAAGCAGCCGGGGCACTTGACGTCCATGAAGAAGGAACGGGGAGCAGGCACAAGTTGCTACTCGAAGAAAATTCCACCATTAGTTGTCGAGTACCACAATTATCCAAATTCGACGCCATCATACCTTAAGCTTGTGCTTGCGGGCCTCAGCCTGAGGGGTGGGGTTGAGAAGGTCGACCGCGAGAACCTATGTGAAATAAGTTATTAGCGAACCGTATTCTTGTATATTGACAGGATTTTTCATGACGCCGCGATGATGCACCGTGGAGCGACGGCGATGGCGACCACGAGAGCACAAAATCGATCGACATTCCACGTAGCTAGAATCAACGGGGGTCTGGGGAGAATAAAATAGTCGAATTCAACTTACCATCTTGACGAGACAAAAAAGTCGATCAGCGAAGAAAGTTGAGATGGAGCGCTGATGAGATGGCCGGCTTGGGTGTGAAAGCAACAGGAGAGGTCTCGTGGAGATGGCGAAGATTGAAGCGAATTCTCGACGGGGGGTCCCCAGCCGGCCCGTTTGGGGCTTCCGTAGGGTTCAGCCCTCGCTAACACTGTCCTTGCCAATTCCAGCGGGTTCTAGCAATGACCGCATAAATTACCTAATTACGTGCATATGTTGCATATCTTTCGCATAATTTCTCCGCTCGTGTCTGGAACACTGTACACCGTACGCATAATAATTAGTTATCGAAACATTTATTATTAATATTTTACTCTATCGCTAACGTAATGCGCTTGTACATAAGACATGATAAAACAATACGGGCATATAGCTGGAGCCAGCCCAACTCCAAAATATTTGATCCGCCAGACAAACTGAAGGCGAAATTTCTAAAAAGCAGTGGCTTTCTCTGCGAGGCTTCACATAGTTGATATGCGATTGGGTGCCTCAAGTTTCGATCTAAAGTGTCTTCTTGGACGCTTGAAGGACATCACCGTTGGCGGCCTGCTCTGGAACATACGGGTGCTTGATGGTTAAACACCAGATATCAATGTAGTCGCAGATGGTTGTAATAATGTCATGCTACTAATGTTAGCGGATCGAAATTATTCAATGTAGATTCGTACTCACCACGAAGCTTCCGTAAATACCAAGACCTAGGCCCAAACAGAGGAAAACAAACGCGGGTTGTCCAATGGTGTCAATAAAGGTTTTTGGCCAGACACCAAAAAGAGCACCGGCACTGTCCACCACAGCCAAGGCAAGAGGTCCAAGAAGGATGTTTGAATAAGGGAAATCTGCCTTGACCAGGTGGGCACAGATCATTCGACCAACAGAGTAAGCGTTGACCAAGCCGACATACAATGCAAAGGGAACCATATGGTTCTCAAGAATGGTCGGGTTGAGGTACAGATATGCTGGTACAAGAACCCAAGTCAAGACGAGAGGAAGGAGACCATACAGTGGCTGGAGGGGATCCTTGCCACGCTCCTTGCGAACCTGGACAACGTGCGCGATGCTCGAGCCTGTGGCGAAGAACAGCATAATCCCGCCGTAAATAAGATACCACTGCGTGAAGGGCATTTCATAGAGCTGCGCAGGAATAAACCCGAGTTTAGGAACGCCAACCGTCTCGAACATGGGTTGATGCCAGAAGCTTCCGCCCCCCATATATGCGGTGAATCCAAAGACAACGCAAAGCGTCAGCACGCCTTCGACAGGACCGGAAACAATCCCCAAGGTCAACACTTGCGTGTAGTACATGTCCCAAGTTTGGACGTAAAAGGTCATGGTAGCTATAACATCACATTAACATCCACATCATATCTAACCATGGGGTTTGCATACATCCAAAAAGAGTCAAAACAGTAGCCCACGACTGGCCGAGATTCATAATCGCAGCGAAAACTACAACTCCCAGAGCCGTGTTACACGCGTCAACACCTGCAGAGGCGCAGATTTCAGTCAGAGCGCCTCCGATAGAAGGGTTGTTTCTACTTACTGTGATCAAAAAGCTCGCCCAGAGGACCACTCTGCTTAGTTCTCCGCCTAAAAGGCGATGTTAGTGTCAATCCGCTATGAAGCCGGGAGCGGGAAATCGTACGCCTGGATGCCATCTACACCATCAAAGGTTTGGTACAAAAATAATCCAACGGCGCAACTAGCATAAACCCATGGCGGGCAGTCTTGATCGAGAGTCGGGCTGTAGTATAAGACGGTGAAGAAGTTGATCAAAACGAAAAAGAGGCCTGTTAAGGTAATCTACCGGCCAGGTTAATTGTCGCGCTTTTCATTCAAGGTCTGAAGCTCATTGAGGCCATGTTGGCACCCATCTATCTGCTCCATGTTGTCGCCAGGGCTTGGTTTTGACGCATAGGGCTGAGAGACTATATTGAACTTACAGCATTAGGTCTAAATAAAAGAAGGCTGTCAGTCGGGCCAAGCACAAGACACAACCAGCATTACTACTCACGCCATGCTCATAGGGAAGCACTTGATCACAAAGTTATTATAGAACGGCTTAAGGACATATCGACTTATAAGCGACAGGTCAACTCCCGCATAACGATAGTCCTTCAGGTTTGACAGCTGGTATTGCCGGATGTACACCATCTTGGCAGAGAGGAAAAGATGCCGCTTTTCAACTCCGGTGGATTACGATAAAAGGGTGTTTATAATAATCTTCTTTATGTGACGGGCTGGATGGTTGGGGGTCGGTTGATCTGTCCGCAGTCGATCCTCGCGGAGGGCGAAGAGCGCGACAAGGGTAGGGTAGGTATGTAGATAATAAACAATTCGAGCAGTTCAAGGGTAAAAAACTTGACGAGATGCGCTTCCAACAACAATCAATCAGGGAAAGAGAAAGTAAGAGAGGAAAGTTCTGCAAAGTGGTCGGAAAATCTCCCGTGGCCGCGACGCCTTTTGTCCAGGAACCCAAATGCTCTTATTTATGCGATACTTTTTTCTGCCGGCGGAAAAGCGCTCCTTGAGGGCGGCCACGAATACCGGAATACTTTTAGATTACAGGAAGTACGAAGAATGTCACAGAACGTCATTTCCCAGCGCTGGCCTACCAGATTCGTTTGTATTCGGCGTATGGGTGGGTATCGGCTGACCACGTGCTGGTACCCCCAACGAAAAGGACGAACTAAGTTGGGATTCCGCCTTTCTCCATGCAAGTGGAATGCCTTCAAGGTTAATAACACGCCGATCATGGCAGAATAGATTAGCTGGCAAGGTGGGGTGTCCCTGCAAATGTCCGTTGACAGTTATCCGAGGTTGCCATATGACGCCAAAGCGCGGAGTTACGAGTCTGCCTAATGTACGGGAGGATGGCTTGTACGCAATATCATTTGGTAAGGCTGGCGCCGCCGCTTAACGTTACGGGAACGTCAAGAAATGAGGCAGATGCATATAATTGTTGAGATTGGTGCACTAAATACATGCAGTGGGCAATTTCAAAAGCGCTAATATGCCATCTTTCATACACTAAACGGTCCGCCAAGTAAAGGTGGACAGAAACATCGATCTCGTCCCAGAAATGCGAGGACCCGAGGAAAAATCACATTCACTTCCTCCTGGCGGTTATGCAGACAAAGAGACTTCTATTACTCTGGGACGACTTACTGCCGTCACAACCAGCCAGCCCATGTCACTAGTATTCTTCCATCAAAGGGTCTGGGTTGTATTGGCCACGCTGCGAAGCTAGACTTTGCCAGATCGGTTCCAAGCTTAACCAACAGGGCTCCATGGCATCGGAATCAGAATGCGGCTCTGCATAGTTTGAATGAGCGGAACGGTCTTGTGCACGGTCTCGGCCCAGCCTTCAATGCCCCAAGATTGCTCTCGGCGGACCTTGCGCTCCTCTAGATTCGCAAACTGCCACAAGTGGTGCACCGTGTTCAGGTCCCCGATTTGGACGAACCAAGCGCCAACGCCTTCCATGACTTCGCGGCGTGCCTTGAGACCGCGGCGCCAATGAGTTTCCCATTCTAGGAGATTTCCGGGGTGGAGGGTATAAGACCGGAGCTCAAAAAGACCTCCCAGGCGGCGTGGCGGGGTTGTAGGCCAGAACGAGAACTCCTGCATCAACGAAGTTTTCTTGCTCTTGATCAACCCCTTGAGCTTACGGTCGAATTCAGGGAACTCTGGATGGCACGAAATGTTGTGAAGAGAAGCATGATAACCTTCATACCGTTGATACTCCCAAATATGGACTGCGGAATTATCATTAACATCAACCACAGGAGCCATGGGAAGGGTCGGGTAAGGTATAGATACCAAAAGTCTCGTTGTCTCCCACTTGCGTTCGCCAGCTTCCCACCAGATTCACACGGTTCTCTTCCGTGCCTGCCATCCGAGGGTACCACTGGCCAACAAGGTCAACATATTCGTCTACTCTGTCTGGTTTCACTTCGTGGAAGACGATGGAGTGGACGTATTTGCCACGCGCAAGGACTTGCGAAAACGAACGCTCGATATCTTTATCGAGCTGCTGGCCTTCTTTCGTTCCGTAAATCAGGGATGAGAGCGGCCCGCGTTTGGCAGATCGGTTGGCTTCTAAATTGTGTTCGTCTCCTAAAGAACGGTGGGTAGAAAGTGAGCCCAATGCTTGATTATCAAGAACATCGGCGGCATCAACGATGGGACTGTTTTCATCGCTCGCGTCGCCCTTGCGGGGGGCGGCAGGAGCGGTAGCGTACTCACGGAGGCGATCACGGGCAACAGGGGATGATGGGGCAGATGCAGAGGTGGAAGCAGAAGCACCGACTGACTGACTCTCTTGCTGCTCTCTCTTCTTGCGAGCTACTTCCAGGTTCTCGCGAAACTCCTTCTGACGTGCAACGAACTCTTCAGTTGAGTCGGGGGTGATGTCCCGAATGGAGGGCGCGCGGTGGACAGGGGCAGATGTGTGGAATGATCGAACCAGCGAGGACGCAGGCCGGAAGACTCTTGGGGTAAGCATGGCTAAGATGGATTCAAATGCGGTGTAGTCTCAACAAGCAACCAATACAGAGAAGTTGGGCAGATTGTAAAACAAAAAACAGCGAAGAAAGCGGGAAGGCGCGGTGCTGATTCAGAATGTCGGCAAACGGATACAAATGAGAAGCAGGGAAGAAGGGATCAACACCTATCCCGAGGTGGTAAATGAGCACAAGGGTGGAGGGGGTTTGAAGAGAGGGGAATATAGAGGACAAGGAGCAGGGATGGGATGGGATGACACGAGATGCAACAAAGCGGCCAAACGGCTGAAAGGGAGGTGCAACACAGCAGCAGTAACAGACGGAACCAGTAAGGAAGCAGCTCGCTCAGAGACCAGGATCAGCAGAGTGAGCTTCGATCGTCAAGAAGTTGGCTCTTCCCCAGAGTAACAGTCAAAGCTCATCCACGGGTAGTGGGAAGACAAGGTGCAGTGATAATTAACACACCAATGGCGATGGATGGGATGGAAAGAGGGGAGAGATTTGAGGGGAGAGTGAAAGCTGCAACGGGAGCTTGCCTCGAGCCAATGTGCGGGGAAGGAGTCTAGTGTCTTAGCTGCAGTTGTCCTCCAGGTTGACAATTTCGGTTTTGCGTCAAACAAAGTCGCTGCGAGGGGATCTCAGTGTCTTATATGGCCATTGTGCGACCCGTTAATAATAATTAGCAAACGAATCCAAGTTGAGATTGAGATTCTCCCCCTACATTCGGCAGATGGAGCTGTGTTCTGGTGATCCCCCGTCCAGCTCCTTCCCCATATCTATGACGACATTGACGGCTTTTGAAAAACTGGCTAGATGTACAGGTCACTTTTGGTCTATAAAAAAAGGATCGCCCTGTGTAAATAGACAGCTTGCGCGTTCTGGTCACGCGGGTTGTGGCCTCCTTTAGCAGCTGTTCCAGCTCCTGAAGTCATACCTGCGAAGGAAGACCGATTTACAGTATAATGTCAATCTTGCCTAAAATTGGTTTCTTTGAGGCTGGCCTGGTGCAGACTTGATGTGTAGTTGTTTTGGAGACTCGCCACTGTCGCACAGTTATTGGGTGTCGCAGCAAGATTGCCGCGACAGAATCAATTGCAAAAATAACTTGAATTCGTGGAAATAAAGTCTATTCTGCTGAGTTTGGTGTCGCTATGTCTTGTTCATTCTCGTTCGATCTCGATAAGCTTAGCAGCGCTACCATGTAGTTTCGTCGAGCAAAGGTACCCGGAGAGCATCCGACCGAATCAGGGAACGCCGGAAATTGCGGTCTTGGGTCGTTGGTCGCCACCCCATCATGAAGTAATCGCCCCTCCATCCGGACGCAAACTGGAGAGAAGAGTTGACACGACAGGATGCCCTCCGCGCAGCTGCCTCCCAACTCATTCAACCCCCGACCAGACACTATGAGTGACTCTTTAAACCCCCCTCTCTCGTACGAGGCCTCTGCCACAACTACTCATCGCCATGTTGCAACTACCCTCCCGCCGGAGGTCTCGTCGTGCCTCAAAAACACCCGCTTCGTATGTCCAGCCGATGCGTTTTAGTGACCCATCTTACCTGTCTGCTAATACCAACGCTTTTTATACAGCTCCATCTAGCAACATGTGATGGCCTTACTCCCCACATTTCTCTCATGTCCTATACGTACTTAGCCTCCACGCCTTTCGATCCGTACCCCACAATCATCATGACGACCAATTCATCTTCGCGAAAGACCACCCACTTGCAAACCAACCCACGAGTCTCACTTTTAGTACATGACTGGGTGTCACACCGTCCGCCTACCCGAGCGCCGAATCCTGAGGCTACTCGCGACGGCTCGCCACCACCCGCGGCAACCCGGTCATCTCTGGCTAGTCTACTTCTGAATTTAAATACGAGTGCTTTATCCAGCATCTCTACCACAATCACGGGGGAGGCGCGATTTTTGGATTCTGGTTCCGAAGAAGAGACGTGGTGTAAAGAGAGGCACTTGGAAAACAATACGTTCGAGGAAGAAATGAGCACGTTTGGCCAAGCACAACAGCCTGGACAGCGTCGACCCAGTATTTCTATCGACGATGATGTCCGGGTTGTCACCGTCCGAGTACGTGAAGGCAGGCTTGCTGACTGGAAGGGAGGTGTGAGGGACTGGCTTGTTGTTCCGGAGGGAGGAGAGTCCTCGGGCGATGGCCTTGCAAATGGCGTGGTGCTTTGATAAAGTCGGCTATGGTATTTCGATATGTATTTCAGGTTTTGCCGGAGCTAGAGGGGCATCGAGGCTTTGGGAGCATTGCGGGTTTAAACGCGTTCATGTTTGATTATGAGGACAAGTCATGGACCACGAAGTTCTTTCCAAATCTATTCCGTATGTTTCCGCATGCGCTTCAAGATTCCTGCACAAATTCAACCTAGCCAGTTTGCAAAAACCGTGGAACAAGCAGCATCCCGATTGTAAAATTGATTTGAATATTGATTGGCATCCATCGTTCAAGCTTATCACATGATTCGATGCCAGTGACGTACTGTAGATTGTTCCAAAGTACGCCCGCATCTCCAACAAACATCGCACATCTCCAACTCTCAATTACACCAATCGCACTGGCCATTGTACATTAATGCACAGATCCAATTTTCAGCCACCCTCGTCCCTATCTCGCCTACAGCCGCGAAAACCAACCAGGTCTACAAAGAAAAACAGTGCAATCCCAACTCCCATCCAGAACCATGCGGCTCGCCCACCTCCACTTCCCCGGCATAACCTCCTTCACCCGCGTCGCAAACCTCCAACAGTCCCTCACAACCCGTCTCCTCACACACAAGAAGCTTGTCCAGTCCCCCAACGCCTCAACACCACTACCACCTGACCCAACGATAATAACTTTCACCCCGAACCCAGTTTACACAACTGGCCGCCGCGACCTCCCGCCATCAAACACCTCGCCTTCCGCCTCAAAAACTCTTTCCCTACCTCCCGATCTTGAGCCGATACGCTCTCTTTTCTCCAAAAAATCACAGCATAATAATGACTCCCCGATAGCAGAATATCATCCAACCCTGCGGGGTGGGCAGACAACGTACCATGGGCCTGGGCAAATGGTTGCATACACCATTCTCGATCTACGGCGACTAGGTCTAACGCCGCGGTGCCATATTCGGCTATTGGAGAATAGCGTTCTTGATGTACTAGCGGGGTATGGCATTGAGGGGGCTATAACTGAAGACCCAGGGGTTTGGGTGCCCTCCCGGTCAGGCAGTGAGCAGCTACCCAGAAAGATCACAGCAGTTGGTGTTCATTTGAGGAGGAATATCAGCAGCTACGGGCTAGGATTTAATGTCACGGAGGAGCCGATGTGGTATTTCCAGCAGATAGTGGCGTGCGGGCTTGAAGGGAGGGAAGCGACAAGCTTGCAGGGGCAAGGAGTGAATGGTGTCTCTGTTGAGGAGGTAGCCGGGAAGTTTGTTGATGCGTTTGTGCGGAGGGTAAATAGTGACTTTGCTTGCGGGGGGAGCGCTTCAGGGGAAAATATTGATGAGGTTTACAGGGTGGAGGAAACGGACCTAGTAGATTAACTACACTTTCGGTGCGTTGTCGAGTGTAAGTTTGGAATGGGGCTGGTTTGTAGATTTACTGAGATGTTACAGTAGAACGATACTAAAGGATACACAGTACATTGTACTAATAGTTAAACAACCTTGGGTAGAAATGCGTACATGCAATGGGTACGCGTACACTGTCCAACAAAACAAAGAAAACAACTCGCTGCGTCCGACCAGTAGATGTGGTAATGGAACGGAAGCAATAGATAAAACAGGCAGTAGCAAATTGAGGCCGTATAAAGCGTGGTGATTGGATCAGCACGCTGAAGGTGAAACCTATCTCGATAATTGTTCTCGAGATGGGAAATTAAGACATTAGAATGGTGGTGTATCTAGGATGTCGAACTTATATACAACGAAGGGGATAGAAGCAAGTGAAAGAAAAATAAAATAAAATTGCAAAGGCTGAAATGCTGATTGCTGAGTCGTGAAGTAGTAGCGTCTCTGGGGCACGAGTAATGAAAATAAGCATTGTCGGGATAATATGTTGAGGCCAACGGGTATATAAAATGGTTCAAGGCAACATGTGATAGAGACGCGATCACTGAATGATACAGCGGCTCTGCGATACGCTGGCATTCTGTGCCTTCACCTCAAGGGCGACTTTGGCGGCTTCGTAAAAGGCCTCTCTGATGCCACGATTTTGAACAGCAGAGCACTCTGTCGAGTAATTAGACCATCCCATTCCTGGGCTCCTTGAAACTGTAGAATAACTTACCAAGGTACTTCACGGCTCCGATCTCCTTTGCCTTTGCCAGTCCTTGCTCGTACGAGATAACATTGGGGTTATCATTGAGGAATTCGTCTTTTCGCAAGTCACACTTGAGGGCTGTGAGAACCAGTTTCACTCCGGGGACGTTCTCCGAGATCTCCTCGATCCATTTGCTCGCCACATTCTCGAACGAATCGGGGCTGTCGACCTATGTTCCACAAAGATTTAGCCACGAGGCTTAGTATGTTGAGTGGCAACCTTACACTGAAACACAGCATTATGACATGCGTATCCTCATAGGATAGCGCGCGTAACCGATCGAATTCTTCTTGTCCAGCTGTATCCCATAGCGATAATTCCATGTGCACGTTGTCGACGAAGATGTCTTGCGATTATGAGTACCTTTCAAAGAAAAGTTGCGAGGAGGGGAAATACCATGGACATAATTCTCTGCGAAGCAAAAGTCAGCATCATCTCAGCATGTTGCCTGAGGGAGGGGCATACGAACCAAAAACAGTCGGTTCACTGTGTCGCATTGCTGCGGTTAATGCAAGAACAGATATTAAACGAAGGGGGAGTCTCACTAGACCGTTGGGAAGTACCTAAACGACAAACGTCAGTATATCGCATGTTAAATGTATTGAATACAGGAGATAGCTTACCCTCTGGTGAACACGTTCAAGGCTGAGGTTTTACCACAAGCACCGTCTCCTCTGGACCACTGTTAGAAGGCAAGAGCCAATATTTTCACGGTTTATTTGTATCACTGACAGCAGCACCATCTTGCGCCGAACAACTTTCTGGCGTCCACAGAACTCCATTTTGTCGGCGCGGTATTCGAAGGTGGGATCGGATTCGAGGAAATGCGAGAAGTTCCAGGGGGGGGGAGCGTGTTTGCGAAAACGGCGAGAACGCTGGCGGTATAGTTACGCGGCTATATAGGAAGGATGCAGTCGGATAGTATAGTGGTCGTAAAGCGTGTGAAGAGGTGACTTGGTGCGAATATGAGATGTCAGTGAAGGAGTGAAGAAATGGTGAAGACTGCGCCCCAGTCGTGGGCCGTGGAGGGTCGATGTCATCGGCCGAAGTTACCAAAGATTCCGGCGAATAGGATGATCGTCATCTGCCAAGCTGTCGCAAGATTTCGCTTCTTCCGGTGCCTGAGCCAGAGCAACCCTCGATCAGGCGGATATCATTATTCGATTCGAGCGGTCTTCGAACCGATTTCTCAGGATCTGGATCTCTCTTCTTGGTCCTTTGTAGGGTGCGATCATTTTATCGATCTCTTAGGCTTGCTCCACACCGTGGTGCCTTGCCTCCACCATAGCGTCGCGCCCTCGCCTCACTCAGCCATCCTGACCCTGTGGATTAATAGATCATCATCAATAGAGCATGCCAGGGGTTCTTCTGGCTCGGAGTTGTTTTAACACAGATGTAATCATCCGCAGGGTCTCTGGGTTTGATGGTACGTAATGGACGTGGCGGAATCGCGGCCCGGACCTAGAGTGTGCGTTTCGATATATATTTGCAGTTGCCGCGTAACAAGTCATAATTGCGCTCACTCAGTTGGCAACATGAGGTGAGCTCCAAACACCACCAACCAGGGAAGGATAGGCCTGAATAGAAGTTGAGGCCCTCAGCCGGTCTTGATTGTTTCTTTCATTACTATTGCTTAAAAATGTAACGTTCACAAAGCGCCCTGTGTTGTTGGACCCACACGAGGCTCGAAGAAGGCGGGGGCAGGAAGTTGCTGCCCCAGGCGCTGAATTGCTGATAGGCGCGGCGGGAGCTTCCAGTTCAGTTCACAGTTCACAGCTCACAGCAACACCAAGTCCTCGCTTATCAATACCACCGGGCTCCATTTCTTATTCGGATTATAGACCTAGAAATTATTCACATACCCTGCTGTGCCGTTATCTGCTCCCCTACACATTCTCAAGTCGCCCAAGATGTCGGATGACGATGATTTTATGCACGACTCTGATGAGGAGTAAGTACCGCCCGCCACGGCTCGTTATGAACAGCCAAAGAGCTCGTCTCACACATTTTGTTGCTAGATACGACTTTGAATACGAAGATGCGGACGAAGATGAGGCAGGAGACATCGGAATTGAGAATAAATACTACAATGCCAAACAGATCAAGGTGGATAATCCGGAGGAGGCCATTGATGAATTCTTGGGAGTACCTGCTCTGGAACAGGACAAAGGAGATTGGTATATATATATACTCTCTTCGGAAGCCGGAATCTGGATGCTGATGACTCTTAGGGGTTTCAAAGGAATGAAACAGGCAATTAAGCTGGAGTTTAAACTCGGGAGATATAGCGATGTAAGTTGGCCCTTGCCATGCTCTCTTCCTTCTGTTTACTTAGGCTGACTACCTAGGCCGTTGAACACTATAGGGAACTCTTAACATACGTCAAATCGGCAGTTACGCGAAACTACTCGGAAAAGTCGATAAACAACATGCTCGATTATATCGAAAAAGGATCAGATGACGACAAGGCGTACCAGTGCATGGAAGAATTCTATTCTCTCACCCTCAACTCCTTCCAGAACACAAACAACGAGCGGTTATGGCTTAAGACGAATA
Organism: Aspergillus versicolor CBS 583.65; assembly: GCF_001890125.1. Taxonomy (NCBI): domain Eukaryota; kingdom Fungi; phylum Ascomycota; class Eurotiomycetes; order Eurotiales; family Aspergillaceae; genus Aspergillus; species Aspergillus versicolor. The sequence goes on along the minus strand of NW_024467526.1, from coordinate 2,745,954 downwards.
TTAAACTGGCCCGCCTGTGGCTGGAACGAAAGGAATATGGCCAGTTGAGCAAAAAAGTCCGAGAGTTACACCGGGCTTGTCAGAGGGAAGATGGTTCGGATGACCCCAGCAAGGGCACATATCTACTGGAGCTGTACGCGCTAGAGATTCAAATGTACGCCGAGACGAAGAACAACAAGCGATTAAAGGCACTCTACCAGCGTGCTCTCCGCGTGCGGTCGGCGGTACCCCACCCTAAGATCATGGGGATCATCCGAGAATGCGGAGGCAAGATGCACATGAGCGAGGAGAACTGGGAAGAGGCGCAGAGTGACTTTTTCGAGTCCTTCCGGAACTACGACGAGGCGGGATCGATGCAACGGATCCAGGTGCTCAAGTATCTTGTGCTGACCACCATGCTGATGAAATCGGATATCAATCCTTTCCATTCGCAAGAAACGAAGCCGTACAAGAACGACCCCCGCATCTCTGCTATGACTGACTTGGTGGATGCTTTCCAGAGAGATGATATCCACGCTTATGAAGCTGTCCTCAGCAAGAACCCGGACGTTCTGGCCGACCCCTTCATAGCAGAAAACATCGATGAGGTCAGCCGGAATATGCGGACCAAGGCCATTCTTAAATTGATCGCCCCGTACACCCGGTTCACGCTCAACTTCATCTCAAAACACATTAAGATTTCGGTTACAGAAGCACAAGACATCCTGAGCTTCCTAATCCTCGACAAGAAACTAAACGCCAAGATCGATCAGGAAAGTGGCACAGTCGTGGTTGAAAGTGCAAGTGATGTGGACCGACTGCGGTCCCTGGACGAGTGGAACGAATCCCTACGAGCGCTCTGGCGAGTGACTTTGAACGATGGCGATGGATTCAAAAACGACGATGTTTCGCAGATGACCGGCATGGGGTTGAGAGGGCCCTCACTCTACCAATCGGCCTTTGACGATGATGTTGCTCCTGCAGGTCTCCTACGCCCCGGCGGCCACCGATTCCGGAGAGGGGGAAAGGGCAGCAAAGCAGGACACGGTGTCAAGGCTGGCGGTTCGGGGCTGTTTTAGGCGGGGGCAATTAATAGACAGGGAAGCAGGAAAAGAAGGACACGGATTTTGTACGAGAGCCAGTAGCGGTACTACCTTTCTCGTACTTGGTAGCTGGCCGAATCATGGGATTGCAATTGACCAGAATCCCTGATGGCCGCGCGCCTGCATAAACTGGAAGAAGATATCGTTATTGAATCATTCATCCTGCTGTGTGGTGTTGTACCGTGTCCGCAGTGTACATACAGTAATACGTACGAATGTACTGCGTGTTCTCAACTTTCCTCACACACCGGGAGAGTTGAGAGTTGAGACTTTGTACCAATGGTGCAAGCGTTGACACTGCATGCTGCACAATGAATGAATCCGCAGCTCCTAATGACCTGTAGGAACCCACCAACGGGCGGAGGAAGCGTGAATTGCCTGTCCGTTTGCTTTCGCAAGTCACAGAACGATAAAATAAACCACGCTCATTCGTGGGGATGAGATGCATGGTCAAAAACACGACAATCGAGGCTGCAGCTGTAGACTGGTGGGACTACTCTGCTGGAAACTGGAAAAAGGAACGAGTGGAGGGCGATATTACCTCCCGGATCCTTGGATTCCATTATTTCATTCCAATTATTTGTTCTCCATTCTGCGGCGTGCGCAGTCTCCAGCTCCGTGATACGGTGATACCACCCTTCGGTACTGTACTCTTGTAGAATGCGCCAAAGGTACCAAATGTACTTTTTTTCTAAGACTTCTTTCTTCCCTTTTAATTTCTTTCTTTCTTTTTTGAACCTAACTGGCCAGCAAACAACCTGTCCCCAGAAGAAGAAATATTCGGAAGACGAGTCCAGTCGGCTATTGATTGCCAGGACACCTCAGCAATCAACATTTTAACGATGTTGACGCTGCTGCCAAGGAAGGCGGGTCGAGCATGTAACATTGCAAAATACCCCATCGGATGTGGAGTGTGCATTGTGGGCAATTGACAATTGGCGTCCTGCCATCGAATGGTTTCCGTCTGTCTCCATTTTGGCACGAACGCCTCCGATTGTTCTTCTCCAAATTGAAGATGGCGGTCACCCTCCCGAGTGCGCCAAACCGCGACGTTTGAAGTGGACCAAGATAAGAATAGGTACTTACGGCGAATCGCGGATGGGGAAAGCTCCTCAACGTTCCAGCGCTGAGAAATTGGAGCTGCGCGAGCCGAGAGGGGAGAAGGTGTTGGTGCATGATGATCAGCCGTCTCAGTCAAACTAATGCTACGGTGTACCCGTCCCGTCCGTTGCGTTGCTGTCCACTTTCCTTTTAGCTAACGCTTCAAAATTTCACGGCCCCGAGGTAGACGAGAGAACAATCCTCCTGTTTGGGCGTCGTCTCTGGCATTATTTGGATCGGAACCTGAGACCCGCGAGCATAAATTTCTGTACTGTACCTTTGCTTGCGCGAATATTGAAGAGGCAGAGATCTCCGTTGTAGCAAATAAAACCAGCCATCTGTGATCGACGCCCAGCTGTATGTAAAAACGACTAAAAGGCGGGAATAAGCAAAAACTCCCGGGATAAACCGAGGCGCCACAGTCCATTGAGTTGTTCCAAGGTACGATCGGAGTTGCTGTCGCGGATTCCTCAAGCTGAGTGAAAGAGCCCAAGCAAAAATGTACATGCTAAACGAATAGGAAACGGGATGTTCCTCGTATGCAAGCCCGAGGACGAAGGAAAAGAAAGTATTGATACAGGCAGGTACAGGATACGGGCGGCGATGGTCATAGGGTGATGAGACACCTGTCCGTCGTTTGCATATTTTTTGACTTAAACTTGAGTAAAAAGAAGAATGGTTCGGCCGGGGTTTCCGAGGTGGCATATGCAAGGTGTTTCTAGCTGGATCGAATCTCAAGACCTCAGCTCCCGTCGGTTTGTCGACAGGGAGCAAGGACCGATTTGCTCTCAACAACGGGAAATTTTATCCAGAGTCCCAGACAGATTACTGTGGGTGCCCACGAGGATGGCAATTGGCAAAAAATGTTGGAGTTACCCAGCAGAACGGTCCAGAGACAGTGCCACTGTTGTCTGATCCCGCTCCATACTAGGATTGGTTATAGCCGGAGATCAAATGGGGTCTGGTGGTGAGTGCAGCGAGAAAGGTTTGATGGGCGAATTGACTGTTGAGCTTGAGCGGATGGTTTCACGTTGCTTTCTTTGAGCAATGTATGACTATTGAAAGCCTTGCGCCGTCATTTAGTCTGTTCGCTAGCTCGGTGACGAAGAGAGCTAACGAATGTCAAAGAAATCCGTTGATTCTCAACCTCTGCTGCTAATTGTGGGCTGTCAGACGGGGTCATGGCAGAAACTCTGTTTGGAGGTCTTATCGTTTCTTTACTCTGGTACGCGGTGCTCACTCCTTTTCTTATTTGCCCGCGTATTATTTGCGTGGTGGTTAGCCTACGTTAGCAAGAAAAGGAAAAAAGAGGCAAACTGCGTGGGAAAGGCGCTGGGGCCTGATTGTTTCCTGGGATCGTGCCTTTGCAGTCTGGCAGCTGGCTGCTCCCCACCTTCGTAAATAATATGCAGCAACTGCATGCAAGCCGGGTCGGAGCACGACAACACAGTCACGGAGTCCCCCTCGATACCTCCGGAAGTACCAGTCGCAGATTGGGAATTATATTAACCTGCAGTGCTAAGCTAAGGGCAACCGCCGCGAGCGCGCGGAGGACAAATTGGGGGCGAGAGAAGCTCGGTTTGAATGCGTCTTTCTCTCTGACAAGGCGTTCACTGTTCAGAAACAGAGCATGGATTCCCTGGCTCGAGGGATTCGGATCTGAAAGCCAGCCATCTTACTCGCAGTCTCCGACGAGTTGCAGGACAATCGGCCCAGTCAAACGTGTTGCTGTGGGCGGAGATGTGGTCGCTTTCAAGTGCAGCACATGAGAGTTTCTTTCTCTCTCTCTCAGTCAAGGCTTGGAGATGGTGATCATAACGGACGTGACTAAGATTTCAATTCCAACCATTACTTCCCAGGATGGCGAGGGGTTTTTTGACGATGGGGAAGCATGGAGATGGCGGAGTGAGGTCTGAGCACAAGCAAGGACGGGCTATCACTGGCCCATCGCGGAGGATTCGGCATTTGCCCGGTGACCAAGTGAATAACAAGAAAATCATGGAGATGGATGACAGCATCAGCGACGGGAATGAGGATTGGGGACGCAGGCGGAAACGCGAATATGCGATCGATCGTGCCCCGTATCATATGTACAGTATTTCTGCTCGATCTGGATTATCCTGGACCAGAGAGTATTTGGTAGACCCACAAGCCTTATCTGGCGTGACTGCTTCAATTGTGCAGAGTGACGCTGCTGGAAGTGCTAAAAGCGCTGGAATTGCAGCAGCTCCAGCATGCCGGGTGGTTTGAGGTTGTCACTTGCCCGTCAGTGGTCTTTTTTCGCCTTCTGTCTCCCCGCGAACTTCGGCTCAAGTCTCTCTTCACTCTTCACTCCATATTAACCCGGGCCATCGTCCCATCTCTTCATCCCTCCCCCTGATCCCTGCTCCTTCTCGCCTGGTCTCGCTTGCTCCATTAGTTTGTTTCTCCTGCCTGGATCAAAAAGGTCAGAACCGCCCTTTCTCCCCACCTCTCTCCGTTAGTACATACCCGAAGATATCGATATCTTGCTCCCCGACACTTTTTCGGCCCTTCCAGCCAGCTTCACGCGAGGTCTGAATCCATATTCTTTCATCCTAAGCCTTGATCTCTTTTTGCTGTCATTTGTTCTTGCAATACTTCCAGTAGAGTCGGCGGGGGCACCTGTCACTGGGTGGCTGCAGTGTCACATGCTACTTGGTAGAGCTGTCTTTCAACTTCTTTTTCTAATTCCTTCCAGCCTTGTGGCTCTTTCACTCCATCCCCCCCGTTTATCGTTGTTTAGACCCAGCCATTACTGTATCATCCGCTCATCTATATACTTGCTGTCGTCGGAAAGCGCCAGCCCTGGTTTTTTATTGATGCTAAAGTGCTGTATGAGCAGGGGTTTGCATTACTACAACGACAAGATCAATATTGAGCGCGAGAGAAACGAGGCGATACCAGGTTGAGATAGCGCCCGAACGATGTACCTTGAGTGATAAACTTTTGGATCGCTCGTACCCGACGTTGTTACCCCATCGACCCCCGCCGAACGTCCCACCTGAAGAGGGCAGTTTGACCTCACCTTATGCGATGTCCCTATCGGATATTCCTAGGAATCACTTTGATCCCTTAAATCACTTTCCACCTAGGGAGGAACATTTTTCTGGCTATTTCTCTCAGTCTCTGTCTCCGCCCGCGTTCCTTAGCCACGGAATTTCCCAACTGTCAAACGCCTTCTACGCTCATCATCCCGCTATTTTCAATATGAACGCACTATCGCAGGAAGAGATGGAGCGATACCAGGAGCTCTCCAACAAATATGAACCAGAGCTCCCAGTAAGACATCCCGTCCTTAAAAGTAGTTGTTTCGCACCTAACTGACGCCGCACACAGGGTCCGCTTGTTTCTCACAAACAATCCACCAATGCAATTGCGCTGGATTATGCGAATGCCGACCCGGCTTTTGCCACGAAAACAACCGTATGATCTGATCGCTTAACAACGCAGACTGAAACCAACTCTTACTAAGTCTTGCTCTAGGCACTGGCTGTTACACACCCGCATTCGCGTATCATGAAAGGAGATGGAAACTGTGGCTGGAGAGGTAATGTCGAAATCCTGCAAATGAAGATTAAAAAACTTACGATGTCCAGCGGTGGCCTTTGGGTACTTCGAGAATCTCTTCAATTTACGCGATCCCATGCAAGTACATCGCGAGCTGGTACGGATCAAATCGTTGAGCACTCTTCTCGACCAGGTCGGACAGGACGAAAATCTGTATGAAATATTTGTGGACGCCACAGAGGAAGTTTTTGGGAGTATATCGGGCGCGATTGAACGCGGCGAACGGGATGATTCATTTCTTATTGAGCTCTTCAACGATGAATACAATTCGAATGCGATCATCACCCATTTCAGAGTCAGTGAATCCTTCAGCCCTGAGTTTATATTATCTTTGCTCTCTCCCTTCGGACCCGATGATCATGTTTCTACGGCTAACGATGGTTGGTGCTCTGAATGCAGCTTCTAACCAGCGCCTGGATGAAATTGAATCCCCATCGCTACGGTGCCTTCCTATCTATGCCCTTAGACCAGTACTGTTCAACGCGAATAGAGACGGTCAAGACCGAGATTGACGAGGTTGGTCTGCAAGGATTGGTTGATGGAGTAATTGAGGGATCCGGACTTATGGTGGAAATTCTATATCTCGATCGAAGCGAAGGCGACGCCGTCACCTCGCATGTGCTAACTCAGACGAGGCCAGGAATTGGGGCAATACGCCTGCTATACCGACCGTAGGCCAGCTCCGTACTTTTGTTTATTGGTTATTGCCTCTAACACGAATATCCAGGGGACATTATGACTTGCTATACGGAGGCGAACCGGCCATGAACATCCAGCCAGTCGTCAACTTACAATACGCTCTGTCTTCGGATTATGAGACTCATTGGGACACTAATGATCTCGGGTTTGACGTGAATTCCAGCTTGATGGCCATCCCCAATTTGATGATGGACACCTCCTTTGCGATGGCTCCTCCAATGTCTCAACCTCCCTCAGACCCTTATCGGGTCTCACCACCCCAGGAAGTCTATCAACCTCCTGTGCATACACCCCCACCCCCACCAGCAGCGTCTGTCACCCCCCCGCAGCCACAGATTCGATTAACTGGACCACCTCCGATAATGAGCTCATTACCTCCTCGGTCAAACGACGGTCCCCAAATACGGCTGAATCCGCTCGTCATGAAACCCAACCTGAGTCATTCACTGCCAGTTACCGCCCCTTTCAAGAAGTATGATTTCCAATTTCTACACTTTGATACGACCCTGGACTAACGTCCCAGCAGCTCTCCCTACAACCAAGCCCATTTCCAAAACTCAGATTTTGAACCAATCCACTGGGAGCCTCACGAATCCCGGAAATAATACCTCCCGATTATTGGGGGACCTCGTTACGACCTATTTGATGCGCCCCTCGCAATTTTTTATGACATGAAATGCATGACCTCACCCTACAAATTACACCAATTGGTTTCGGATAACAGGAGGACTACCTCCTGTGATGAAATGTTTTGTTGTTGCAGAATTGCTTTTCGCCAGTGGTGAAATTGAAGTCTCAAGCGTTCTTCCATGAGCAACCTTTTGCGTGTTTTATATCGTGCTCTCTTTTTAACCGTTCACTGCGTTTCCCATTTCATCTATTAGCGAGTGCTATGTATGTTGCATAGGTGTGAGCGCGATTTGATCCCAGCTTGAGCTTTCAAAAGGACCCACTAATCAGAGTGTGAGGATCCTTTGATTTCGGCAAAATGACAACCACCCTTGACGTCTGTCTTTGGCCGCCTGGCATCGTAGATATCCGTGTCGGCGTGTTCATAGTTTTTCACTCTTTCCTACGGGCACATGAATCGGACTAAAGACCCACAACTTCGATCAAGCTCGTTATAATCTGATATTTCATTTCACATATGTGCATTCTTGCATGTTTATGTACGAACCAAATCCTTAAATGGCAGTGTTGATAATCGACTCTTATGACCAAAAGACACATACCAGTTGCAAACGGGAAGGATATATGATTTTCGAAGTTGCTTGAAGCAACCAAGAGAGGCGAAACGGGCCTGAAATTATCATCGCCACGATATTTGTTTGAGTATGGGTGTTGTACCATGTTTGATAGCATAGGCTGATAATCGAAGCTTGTCCAGTATAGTACGTAGGCTGGAAAAAAAAGGACTGAAGTACGGCTGATTTTAACAATCCGTCCTTTATAATTCTAGCTCAAAAATGTGCGAGAGTGTACCAGCGGTCATGCCCAAGTTGTAGGTGTTAGCTTCAGAGAAGGAGCAGCCTTCAGGGTAAAATTGGGGGTCTGGGGGCGGCACGATCGTAGTCATTTGTGCTCAGTGGGTGTATAGACGCCTAGGAGACATTTATTCCATATCGAGCTTCCCCTAAGAATGGCTATTGCGCATGGGTTGCATCGTAGTGGTGGCGCACTGCATCAGGTGAATTCGTTGTGAGGCGTTGGCGCAAAATTCACCCATTCAGAAAAGTCCATTCCCGCGTTAACGTTCAAGTCTTGGTTAACATCGGGAAATATGCTTCCAAAGGTGGGATCGTTGAAAAGTTGGTCGGCGAAGGGCATGTAGATTGGATGTGGCTGCTGTGGCTGGATGGTGGCCGATCTGGCAGGGCTGGTAGGGTTTGACGAATATACTGGGGCACAAAGTCGATTTATCACTTCTAAACAGCGACCGGCAAGGTTATTGTTGCTTAACGAAGGGAACATGAGGAGGGCCTTCGTCGACTCGATCTCCTGGAGCCAGCTTGGCGCTTCGGCACTGGTTGGATCTGTCATCAAGAGGATAATTGGGATCAAACCGGCTTGGAAAAGAAAGTATCTGCCGACAAGATGTGAGAGTTAGCCAACTAACAGTGACAGTATTCCTGATATGATAAGGGTTCGAAACGTACAGCATATACCAAGCACCAAGCCGCGTGCAGGGATGGTTGTTCACAAAATCGGTGATAGAGGATATGGTCAACCTAGCATTGCGGAAGCAGAGTGCCCTGCACTCGGCTTCAGAAAGATCTTCGGGTTCAGTGGGCGTGTTTGGCGTCCACCTCCTAGAAGCCCATCTTAGAAGGATCGGGCGATAAATGAGGATTCTTAGGTTCCAATCTCGCCACAGTAATCGGCTGCGGACAAGAGCAAAATTGTCCGAGATGGAGCTAAGGTCTGGCTGCTTAATATAGTCTGGTAGTCCATCGTACCATTCGTCCATCGGCTTCTGAAGGTTCAAAGTCTCCTCTGGAGTGGGATTCGGCCCCGAAATGAGGCGTTGGTAGACGCTATTTGTTAGAATGTGGAATTTAGCTTGTGCAATCATTCCCGTGTATAGTGTCGGCTCGTTCACTTCGGGAGGTAAAGTTGTGGTTGCTGTTGTGAGGGCTTCGTCGTGGATATTGAGAACATGCTTCACATCCATAACGCTGTCTTCTGGTAGAAGAATGGGACGGCCAAATGTCTTTGCGGCACCGCTATCGAATATGTAGACGCCCCACCATAATCTTCTGCGGATTTCACGCTGTGAGAGGCTGATCTTCCAGCCGTGGAACTCTTTATGCAACCCAAGGCTCATAGACATTCGGACAGCTAAGCCCAAAAAGTTCCATCCCGTGTTTGGCTTGTTTCTTTTCTGTGCATAATTGCTCAAAAATAATAAAGCTTGAACGAGCGTCAGATTCCCAGCTTCAAACACAGACATTTGTTGTAACCTGCTTCTGGCTTCTTGGTAGAATGTGATGTCTAGGTCAGAGTTATCGTCACCAATACACCAAGCCCCTAGGGCGAGGATTGTGTTTAGCAAGATTTGCCATGCAGGTCCATGAGGTCGGGGAAGCTGTTCGTAAAACTGCGCCCTGAAAGTGGCTTCATGAACGAAGGGATAACTCATATGATAATTGAGGAAAAAAGCATCCATGAACGCCTGTTCCACAACGCCAGATGGTGCTATATTCAAAAGTTGGGATTTTAAAGGGATCCTGTCTGAATTGTCTGCGGGTTTCGATGATCCGGTTGGTATGTTAAGATCAAAACCATGTTTGAGCAAGGCCCTTAGTGGTACAACGCTGGAAGATGCCCCTAAGACGGAAAGGTTAGCACTTGGTGGGAACATGGATGCGCAATGGAGCATATACCAAAATAACCGGCGCCTTCTGGCTTAATAGACAGAGCGGCCATTCCGTCTGTTAGATCCCCAAGTGTAATTCTGTTCTCTGCCCAGTCAAACCCATCGGCCTGCTGAGGTAAGGCCTCTGGCGCTGGTTCATGACGATCTGCTTCAGCCTTAGCTGGAGTAGAGTGTCTGGAGGAGGATTTGGATGATGAGCCTGCCCTGGGGAGCGGCTCTTGATCGTGTAATAGAGAGCGGACTGTAGCATCTAAATCACCTCCTGGGAACAGCCGCCCTAATGCTGATTCGAACGCTTGCAAGCGGTCTTCCACATAGGTTAAATGCCTATGGCAATCATTAATATTGTAATGAAACAAAAAGAGGCGGGTAGATGAGATTGGATGATTAGATGGAGGTATCATACTGTCGTGTCAGAGGGCTTCTGGTTATTTTTGGGCTATATTTGCATTCTTTGCCGAGTTGCTTGCATTGCATGCAAGTCGGTTTCTCTTTGGAGCACTAACAACAAGTCAGATTCAGGTCAAGGCATAATACGTTGAATAAGAAATATATACCCTGGACTTTCGTAGGCGGCATTCATCACACTGCAAAGCACATAATCAGAACCAGCTCTATTATACTCCAGACTGTAACTTACTGCATAAGAGTGGGAATCACGAGTGCTAGCCATGTTTATATTGTTCCTCGATACCAAGTATCTTTTGCTCGTTGAAAGTCATAGATAACTTGGATCATCTGCGAATGAATTGTCAGTGGACGGGTTACTGGTGCCGCATTCTATGTTACAGAGTAGTCGCCCGGACTTAAACTGACCCCAGCGGAGCGGGGATAGATGCATCAAAAACCCCAGGCGCATATATGTCGTACGGGCAGTCTATTTTGAAAGTTGAGGGAAAGAATGGCCAAATTTATATAAATCCGTGGAGTACTAAACTTGGCCTCGAGGGGTGCAGTGGGGTACAGTATAGCGAAAAGCAGTTCGAACACCTTGGTGATCGTATGGGGCGCACTCACGATCGGCATGAAACAGGAATTAATGCACGCTCTAGGGACTAAATGACGATGGGTACATCAATCAAAGATGCTGATCATTGGTCCCATGAGAGGTGATACAAAAGGAATGAATTGAAAGACTGTCGAGGAAGAGAAGACGGCACTTCTGCCAGTCCAAGTGTGGGGGAGGATGCTATCACGTGATCAGGAGCAGGAATTTTTCTCAGATGGAACGAGTTTGCCCTGTCGGTTTTTCAGAAAAAGGGAAGTTCTGGATGGCATGCGAATCATTATTATTGCTAAGATCATTTGTGCCTGCCACGGGGTGAATACTGATTGTCAGTTCACAGCCTATGAGCCTTTTGCATAGATGGGCGCTTAAACTGCCGCAAGTGTCTTGGGGACTGTCGAGGAAACGACCCGTTTATTCTGGCTCTCTCAACATATCACTAACCACAGACATTATTTCCAGCGGGAGCGCATTTGTACCATTAAAATATGATCGTATTTATGTCGAATAGAAGTATTGAATTTGCAAGGCCACATGCATTTAGAATCGTTGCCTTAGACGCGGGGCATCAAGTGGGCCGCCACTCAGGTACAAAAATTGCCCAATCAGATGCCCTACGTGACTATCAATTTCCACGACGTCATTTTGAAGCCGAAATATTCAAGCGGCACTGAAATTTATCTGATGTGCATGTACAGTACTCCGAAACCCAGGAATTGCGACTGAACTACACAGGTCCATATACCACGGCAATCCCCTACTCCTGCTAGAATATTGAAGTACTAACATCGCCCCCAGTCCAGTCATGCCCAGCCAACCGCCCCTCCCCCACCTTCTCACACCGTATATATGCTCGCCTCCTCCCTCGTCGCTCACAACCGTTTCATCCGTACTAGGTGCTACAGGGAACTGGCTTGTATTGCGATTCTTATGTGCGGCACTTAATGCACCTCCTAACTCCTATTCTGGTCCTGGGATTGTCGGGGCCGAAGGTGGGAGGAAGAAAAAAGTTGTGCTTGTGAGTTTTCTGCGGAGTTGGGAATTTTGGAGAGCGGAGGCAAAAAGATTGGTACGGACATGATACTTTCGGAGACGTTTACGTACGTTTACTTATGACACCACCAGGGTCTAGATCTAGCACGTCTTACAGAAAAACGGCAGTTTGCGTTTGTCGATGGGCTTTCAGAATTGTTCTCCCCTCCACCTGCTCCAACGTCGTCACCAGCGCAATCACACTATCCTGGGGCTGGCCCAACACCTCGGACAACCCTCCCTACTCGTTCATATCCTGGTATCACCCCCCATGGTCTGTCACCGACGCGCCAGCCACCTCCATCAGCAAGCCCTGGTACCCTGTCACATCAGCCTGCAGAAGAAGCCAGTCCGATGAAGCGACTGCGCCTATCAGGCAACGGTATCGCAGCTATAGATGGCTTGGAAAAGGACATCGTTGCAGTGATAAACCAGCTGAAGACCTCAAATCCTGGCGAAGATGGTGGTGAATCCGATGTTCTTCTGATCGTCGACCAGCCGGATCTGTTACTTGCAGCAACGGGACCAAATAAAGGAATCGGTGCTACGGAGATGGGGGAGTGGATAATGGGACTACAACAGGTATGGTAGAGATCGTGTTCTTTGAAATTACCCATGGGAAGGGGCAAGTGAGGTTCTGTCGGCTAACTCTAGCCTGTGACCATCTAGGCTGCGGCAGCGACTATTGTAACAGTATCCTCAGATTCGCCATTAATTCATAATGCATCCGCATTTGTACATCAGGCAGCGACTCCTTTAGAGACGGAACATGCCGCGTTTACAGTTGAATTGGCTTATCGGGCAGAAATGGTTATGCAGCTTCGGAACCTGGAAACTGGTGCGGCTAGGGATGTTAGTGGCGTCCTCAGAGTTAGCAAAGGAGGGGCCTGGGGTCATAAGGAAAGCGCTGGTGAGGAAAATTGGGAGGAAAAAGAAGTATTGTACTTCGTCCAGAGAGATGGGGGGGTAAGTGTGTTCGGGCGTGGGGAATAAGTTATCAATGCTGGACATTGCAAGGCATAAATAGGGCAAATATAAGTGCTTCGAATGTACGGAGCCAGACATGGTAAACAATGTCTAGATGAGTTTATAAGCGTAGGATCTTGTTCGCCGAAGGTTGGATTCAAGAGGCAGGTAACATTGAATGGATATCTCAATATCGACTCTGCCATAAGATGGGATATTCGCCAGCCATAAACAAAGAAAGGAAATTCATTCATGTTTTGTCCCTTTTTTGAATTTTATCCATTTCGAAGGCCCATGAGATTGTAAATTTTCTGTCTTCCAAGCACCGTCAACTGTAGTGCCCTTTTTTTTCTCTATAATAAAAGTGCTCTGACGGCAAAAGTGAAGACATGTCCCAACTCCAACTCCATGGGAGTGCCCCTGCATGAGAAACCGGTTACTTCAAATGCGAGGCCCCTCTGCCGTACCAGCCCCCTCCAGCCCCTAGGAACGAAAACGCGACATTGGGATTGATCTAGTGGTTCTCAGGGCCACGGGCGCCCTTAGGAGTGCCGACCTGGAAACCGTTCTTGAAGCGGCGGTGGACGTCCCGAAGGTGAGAGGTTCTTCCGGAACCGGTGGTCTTTCTTCTCTTGGCCTTCTCGCCCCAGTTGACTGTATTCCACATATTCTCGTAAGCCAATGTTCGAATGCAATTCAGATACCGGTTCCTGGTGATTCCACCGCCAAACAATAGGAAAAGGATATGGGGATGTTCGTACACTTGCGAGTCTTAGCAGAGGGGTAACCACAGTTGGCGCAGGTCGACTTCTGGATGTGGTAAGACCGGCGGCCTGGAATCGAGAAAATAAAACGTTAGCCCTTCCGTATGCTCTTCATTCCGGTCGTTCCTAGTGTATTCCAACGCAGAACACCACTCATATCTTGTCGGAAAAGGTTTCGGGAGGAAATGGAATACTGACCACAACGCCGGCAGAGGGTGTGAGTCTTGTTGTGGCGCTTTCCGAAGCTGGTGGTACCCTTCGCTATAATCGTCGTCAGTCTCTAAAGTTTCATCGAGGCATCGAACAGGTTGACGGAATATCGGATTTGGACGTACTCATCTTGAATTAGGACCTGTAATGAATGACAGATAGTCAGTAACAAAATTCTCCTTGGCTGAGCATTTCACAAAATGAACTGGGCGCAACTCACCTGGCGATTCCGTTGAAGGGCTGGTTGTCGTTGTCGTCGTCGCTACTCGGCTGATCGAAAGTTCGCGCTGGGTCCGGGTGTCTTGCTAAGCGAGTGTGCCAGGAGAGGGCACAAGCCCTGGCAATCTCCCAAATTAGTAATATCACATGACCTTGCCCTACAGCCGTAGTCACGTGAATGTTCTGGAGACTAAAGTACCGGATAAGAAGACAAAGAAAGATGATGCGAAAGTCGATTTGTCATTCTCGATTCTCATACTGTATTTGATTCCTGTCATTCTCAGAATTTATTTTAGAATAATAGTTTGACACAATTTAACTATGCATACAGTATATTATGTACATTGAAAGTAAGTTGATTCAGACATGTTAATTAGCCCTATGACTGCGGCTATTCAGCATCATCCTTTCCAATGAAAGAAGCCATCGGATCATCAGCTGCAAGTCTGCTGCGCTTATATGTCTCAAATTCCTCCTCTGTAATTCCTGTTTGCGTCTCCATGAGCGTTCGTTTCTTTGCAGTTGAATCTTGTTGATCCCGGCTCTCTGGATTCTCGTTTTTGTGCGAATCCGCAGCCTCACTGGCTTCTAGCAACGGCTTCTCAGTCTCGGTTTCAGGTAGTAGGAGCATGTTTCCTGCTTCTTCAAATGCTCGCTTCCCATCATCGCCAGTACAATAACTGTTCTTGACTGTAGAAAAACAGCAAGTATACCCCCATTGGAAATCGTGCCACCAGCTACCCCATACTGATTTGTGATTGTTTGTGAGTATATCTTCAGGGTATTTGGATTTGGCTGCTTTCTTCGGTGCGCCTTTGATTGCCCCTGTTTCATCATACTCAACAAATCGCTCATTCTCGATCACCATTGTATCGCGGAGGGGAGTTTTCTGCAGGTGCTGTTCACCACCATACTTATCGAGAAGAGCCTTCCGTTGCGCATCACGCTTGGCCTCAGTCTCGGCTATTTCTTTCTTTCGCGAAATTTCGCCAGAAGTTGGATTCGCTTGTAAATGAACCTTTTGCGTACCGCGTTCTTGAGCCTCCCAAGCGTATCGTTGAGCTCTCTCGAATTCTGCCGCATCCCCGGACGAGCGGACGAAATTCTCTTCGGCGACAAGAGCAGCAGCTTGATCCTCTGCAGCGCCCATGTCTACCATGCGTCGCGTTTTCGGATCGTACTTGGCTGAATCCAAATCAAGGTTCAAAAGATACTTCGCGGTGTCTTCTCGAATACGCAGATTGCGAGTGGCTGTGCTCTGTTGTCTTCCCATATCAGATTCCTCTGCATACCGGGCTTCCTGCTCCGGGACTTCCTCGTCTAGACCATCAATCGCATTTCCTGTTTCCCCATCTGAAATCTTCGCCTGCCGCTTTATCTTCTCCAACTCCTCGTATTCCTCTACCACTTGTCGGTATTCGCCCGCATCGTAGCCATTCCACCGGTCTCTTTTGGCATCCCAGCCTAAGTCGACGTTTTGTATAACTTCATCCGCTTGAATATCTTTCCCAGTCCATTTTGCGCCTTGTTTTCTCGGTCGGCTTAGGCACTCTTTAGTTTTGTGCGTCATGGCACCGCAGTTCTCGCAAGCGCCTTTGCGATACTTGGTGGCGGCTGGGCCAGCACGCTTTCCACGCTCGTACCATTTCGATTGATCTGTCGTTGATTTATGTAGACGTTGATGCTCAAGATAGTCATTTGCGGATTCGTCGTCGTCGATATAGAACGGTTTTTTCGAGATGAAAGCGGGAATATACTCGTTGCGCTCTTTAGATGCGACGTCTGCAGGTTTTCGAGACGACATTACGGCGGTAGGTGAAATATGAACTAACGGCGGCGAAGAAAGTGAGTAGAAGGCAAACACGGGTAATCGAGGTGCAGTATGAATATTAGATGCCCAACAATGCCCAGCACTGTTGTTGTGGAAGTTGACCCCTCCTACAATAGTACTTGGGTCAAAGGCTGGTCATCTTGACTTTCCTGTCACGTGAGCAGGCGTTCTTCCCGCGCCACCGAACGCGTCTTTCATATCAACCATTCCATCGGAATTCTTCCAATCTATGGTGAAATCGCGATCTTTCTCTTTGGGGGCCCTGGCTTGATAAGGTTGTGACATATGATTCTTTTTCCGGTATGCTGACAGCGTTCGCTGTCACAAAATCAACGTGATCAATGGAGCCTTTCCAAGTGCGCCTAAACTGTGTGGACCATTATCAGGCAAACCCGTCGGAACTCGACCCTCCTCTGCCTCACAAGATTGGAAATAGAGAGAAACTTTACAAGCCTAAGGTCCCTGTGGTGAGGATATTTGGTACTACGGAAACCGGCCAGAAAATTTGCGTCCATGTTCATGGCGCGTTTCCCTATCTCTATGTTCGGTACGATGGGGACTTGAACCCCGATACAGGTTCGTCGAGGCACTTCCATCATTGTGTTTCTCCAACTAAGGTCATATTTAGTACGGTCTGCGGCAAAGAGTCTGCATATCTCAATAGATCATGCCTTAGCCGTCAGTTACCGACGTAATGCGTACGACAAAAAGGCGGTTTTTGTTGCGCATATTACTCTAGTGAAGGGTGTCCCCTTCTATGGCTACCATGTGGGATACCGTTTCTTTTTTAAGGTATACCTATTAAACCCCATTTACATCACACGGTTAGCGGATTTGCTCCTCCAGGGTGCTGTGATGAAGCGCCCAATCCAACCATACGAAAGCCACATGCAGTATATCCCGCAATGGATGTGCGATTATAGTCTATTCGGCTGCGCGTTTATGAAGTGCGGCAAGGTCAAATTTCGCTCTCCGGTACCAGAATATCTAGATTTTACCGACCTGTCCCACCGCTGGCATGACCGATCAATACCATCTGATTGGATTTCAGATGAGAGTGTGCTACCCAAACAAAGCCACTGTCCGCTAGAAGCCGATGTTTGCGTCCAAGATATCCTGAATAGATTGGAAATAAATGAGCGACCCATTCATCATGACTTCGGCGAGCTTTTGAAGCCTACGGTATTAAACGAGAGACTTGTTCCAAGTCTGGCGGGGCTATGGCAGGATGAAAAACGCCGGCGAAAAAAGCGACTCGGGCTCGTCGATCCGGATAGTAGTCCATTTACCAAGGAAGACCTAGTCTCATTTACGTCTGATCCAAGAAAGAACTCGCAGGGAGATTGGATCCATGGAGATGAATTCCAGCTATTGGTTCAACAAATTGCTGCGGAGGAGCGACGCCAAGATAATGACCAGGATGTCACGTTGGATGGGCTTTTGCGACACAACGTGTATGAGAAGGATGTCAAAACTGCATTGGAGAGCGTTGAAGACTTCTTTCCCGGTCCAGATGGGTTTACGAGCTTGCAACTGCGCTACAACAGCGAAAGTGATCCGGCGGAAGAGGGGGCTCATGACTACGTTGACGAAGATGCTATCCGGCTAGTTGAATCAAATGCGGATCCTGACTCGTCTGAAGAGGATGGCATGACTGACATATTTTCTGAGGATGAGGATGAAGTGGACCTTGTAAAATTGGCTACTAGCATGCAGCAAGATGAGAGCTCCGATGAGAATTTTCAAACTCGAGGGCACAAACCTTTCGAACCTCAAGATGATGAATTGGACTCAGAACGAAATGGCACTTCTGGCTTTGAGGAGCTGGGAAGTGTTCCAGGTCTAGACACCCGCGGAATCCAGTTCGACGTCCCTACTCAAAACAAGATACAAAGCGATGATATGCGGGCGACGAGACTGAATCAGAACAAAATAATGGACAAAACTACCCAGGTCGGCATACATTCTAGCCATTCCCAGCCCCGAGAAGCATATTCAGAGCATGACCTTACTATGAAGGATTATAATAATATGCCTAGTCGCCGTGCAGAACAGTCACCTCCACTAGAACAGCTCTCCTCCCAGTCGAAAATTCGTCCCAAAAACATGAGCCAAGCTGGTACATTGAATTTCCCTGTTGTCAAAGACCCCAATGACCCGATGACAATCCTACGCTTCAGTCAAGAGGGGTCAACCTCGAAAGTCCTGTTGGACATGGGAGCAAAGCAAAATGACGATCCTAGAAAAGTTGAGGACATGCTGCAACCTCCTTCGTCTACTGAGACTGAATCTGATGGTTCGTCGGATGTAGTTGCCCCTGAAACTGCAGCTCTTATACTTGAAGCTTTCAATATCCCATCACATATCCGCTTGGGTTTCTTGCGGCGACCCTGCCCTGTTCCTAGGGAAGTTTCTTCAATAATAGACGCTTTCGGACACCCAAGTGTCATATACAAAGATGCGCACTACAGTCGGGACGAAGACGTCCCTGATCGTCCACGGGACTATGCAGGAAGGGAGTTCCGGCTTGGGGGTACCAGTATACGTTATCTTCCCGGTTTTGATCGTTCTGGCCGCTCCCCTGCAATTCTGGGTGAACAGAACATAGGGACAAAGGACAAATGTGACTGGAATGAAACAGATCATCAATTACGCATCGCATCCACGGCTAGGATTTGGGAATTTGCAGCGGAACCCCCTAGCCGTTCGGAGGTCATCACTTGGTTTGAAAACCAACAACGCAAGGCTTTGGCACCACCCACGAAAACAAAGGAGCGACATAAGGACAAAGAGTCTAGGATGCAAGCGCTTTCCCAAATCGAAGGCCCAACACAAAAGAATGACCATGGATCCGAATGCTCGCAAAATGAAGAATCGACTAGTGTTGAGCATCAGGCTCAGTATATGAGCACTATGAGTCTAGAGGTCCATGTGAACACTCGAGGGGTGCTCTCACCGAATCCGGAAGAAGATGAGATAGCTTCGTTTTTCTGGTGTATAAGCTCGGAAAATGAACTTCTCGACGATAATGATGTTCCATCAGGAGCCCAAATTGGGATCGTTTTCCAAGGAGATGGAGAACGTCCTGAATTGAAAGTTTCCAAGGCATTAAGAGTGGATTGGGAACATGAACCAACGGAGCTGGATCTAATAAATCGTCTAGTTGACATTGTTCGATTGCATGACCCTGATATTATCACCGGATACGAAGTGCATAACAGCTCTTGGGGGTACGTAATTGAGAGAGCAAAGAAGAAATATGATTTTGATCTTTGTGACGAGCTATCGCGGGTGAAATCGCAAGCACATGGACGATTTGGCAAAGCGGCTGATAAATGGGGCTTCAATCAAACTTCGTCTATCCGCATCACTGGAAGACACATGATCAATATATGGCGTGCCATGAGGAGTGAGATGAATCTACTACAGTACACAATGGAAAACGTTGTTTTCCACCTCCTGCACCGGCGGATTCCGCATTATTCATTCCGCGACCTTACCTTATGGTATCAAAGCGATAGGCCTCGGGATTTTATGAAAGTTGTCAACTATTTTGTTTCACGCGTTCAAATGAACATTGAAATTCTTGACGCAAATGAGTTGATACCTCGGATCAGCGAGCAAGCGAGAATTCTTGGCATAGACTTTTATTCAGTGTTTTCTCGAGGGTCCCAGTTCAAAGTCGAGTCTCTGATGTTTCGAATCGCAAAGCCAGAAAACTTCATCCTTGTTTCCCCAAGCAGAAAGCAAGTTGGTCAACAAAATGCCCTTGAGTGCTTGCCGCTTGTTATGGAACCTCAGAGCGATTTCTACACTAGCCCTCTTCTTGTTCTGGATTTCCAGTCGTTATACCCTAGCATCATGATCGCCTACAACTATTGTTATTCCACTTTCCTTGGGAGGGTTCACTCATGGAGGGGGCGAGATAAGATGGGTTTCATGGACTATAAACGGAAACCGAGGCTGCTGGAGCTGCTCAAAGACCAGATTAACATCGCGCCGAACGGTATGATTTATGCAAAGCCTGGGATGCGGAAGTCGTTACTTGCTAGAATGCTCGCAGAAATACTGGAAACGCGGGTGATGGTTAAGGCTGGAATGAAGGTGGATAAAGATGACCGAGCACTGCAGCGTCTTCTTAACAACCGACAGCTTGCCCTGAAGCTCATAGCCAATGTTACATATGGGTATACATCTGCCTCGTTCTCAGGGAGGATGCCTTGCTCTGAAATTGCTGACAGCATCGTTCAATCGGGTCGCGAGACTCTCGAAAAGGCCATTGCTTTTATTCATTCTGTGGAACGATGGGGCGCTGAAGTGGTGTACGGAGATACAGATAGTCTCTTCGTTTACCTCAAAGGACGGACTCGGGATCAGGCTTTTGATATTGGTGAAGAAATTGCTCGAGCCGTCACAGACATGAACCCACACCCAGTCAAGTTGAAATTCGAAAAAGTCTATCACCCATGTGTGCTACTTGCGAAAAAGCGATACGTCGGCTTCAAGTATGAACATCGAGACCAAAAGGAGCCCGAGTTCGACGCCAAAGGCATTGAAACTGTTCGTCGCGACGGCACCCCAGCTGAGCAAAAGATCGAAGAGAAGGCACTCAAGCTTCTATTCAAAACAGCAGATCTTAGTCAGGTGAAGAGTTACTTCCAGAATCAGTGTACGAAAATTATGCAAGGACGTGTGTCAGTCCAAGACTTCTGCTTTGCAAGAGCCGTGAAACTGGGAACCTATAGTGAAAACGGAAATCTTCCCGCAGGAGCTCTAATTAGCACAAAGAAAATGCTCGAGGATCCTCGTGCAGAGCCTCAGTACGGCGAGCGCGTTCCCTATGTTGTGGTCACAGGAGCTCCAGGGTCCAGACTCATCGATCGCTGCGTATCACCAGAGATTCTCCTGCAGGATGCACAAATCGACCTCGACGCAGAATATTACATCACGAAGAACCTCATTCCTCCTTTAGAACGCATCTTCAACCTTGTTGGAGCTAATGTTCGCCAATGGTATGACGAGATGCCGAAAGTCCATCGCATCCGTCGTGTGGAAGGAGCAAACTCCATCATTGGTGGAAAGACCAGCATAAGAACCCTCGAATCGTACATGAAGGCCTCAACTTGCATTGTCTGCAAGACCAAACTCTACGACGCCGAAATCCCTGTCTGCTTAGATTGCATGCAAAGTCCTCATCTCTCTCTACTGGAACTTGTCTCCCGCCGGCGGCAGGCCGAGCAGAAAGTTGCAAATCTTGGGCGGGTCTGTCGGTCTTGCATGGATGTTCCTTTTGGGGACGAAGTGAAATGCGACAGCCTAGACTGTCCTGTTTTTTACGCAAGAACGAGAAGTCTGGCTCATTGGAGGCATACAAATGCTTCGCTTAACCCTGTAATCAAATTTCTACAGGATAACTGCGGAGACGGCTTGGAATGGTAGCTTACTTGGGCCGGCTGGGAAGGCACGGCGTGGACATAGGTTTATTATTCCTGAGATATCCATGCTACCTGGGTTGCTTTCTCTAGGTTTGGTTATCACTTTCTGTCTTTTGGTTGGAGTACGCTGTTATACTGGAGTTGGGGGGGGGGGGGGGNGTTTGTTTTTGGATACCCGTACAATGGCAGTCGCAATTGATCATTTTTAGTCACCATATTGCCACCTATCGCTCCTCCTAAGTAGCCGTATGTAGGAAAGAAATAATAGCTGCTAACTTTAGAAGAACACCGCTAGAGGGACGAATATTAGAGACCGGCCAGTTTGTTTAGCGTATCGATGCCGAGAGGGTCATCGCCTGCATTAGACTCTTCTTCTTCCACAATTTCAACAACACGACTCTGTCTGCCTTTGCCATTGATAATTGTCACTGGTCGGTTCTCCTTTAGGTCGTGTGTAGCATTCTTAGGGTTAGCTGTCCATCCGCCCTCAGTGGGGTCACGATCGAAATCCAGTAGACTTTCCCCTTCCACCGGAGCAGATGAAAGCACTATAGATGAGGAAGGAGTACTCGGCATATGTAAAAGCCCAAAATCAAGAAGTTCCTCTAGTAAATTGACGCTACCATCATTAGGGAGGGCTGGGTTGCTGTGTGTGGTGGAGGTTGAGCTACCTTCATCGCTGAGGTTGAGCCCGAAAGGATCGTCATTTTGTTGACACCCGGCATCGTTAACTACCTGAAAGGCCTCGTTGGCCACTTTATCTTTGACATTTGCGTCAGGGATTGTGTCGTCAGATTTACCCTTCCGCAAACCTTTGATCGCGTCCTGGTCCGCCGGAAGAGTAGTTGTAGAGTCTGGGTGCTCGTAATGACCAACTGCAATCTGGCCGAGGACCCTTGGGAATATCCAGGGAAAACTGATCAAAGGTAGCTGATCTATCTTGGGGGCTGGTGTATTCGTGAATAGGTTTTCGTCTGCGGGATTGTCTTCGCGGTGTTTTGCTAATGCTGCAGCCATCTCCTTGTGCGTAATTCGATACATGGCGACGACAAGAGGCGCGAGCAACTCAAAAGTCCGACCTCCAACCTCTTCATAAGCTCGCTTTTTGAAACCTTCTCGTAGTGCAGAAGATATGGTACCAATATCCTCATGGAGCTTGTAGTCTTTACTCATATTAGAGTGATTGAGCACAAATGTCGACCACACCTCGAACTCTGTCTTGATCTCATGCTGTGCCATTATCCGGCGGATGGAAGTGTCGTATTCATCTTTGAGCTTCGTGGAAAATTCGTAAAAGTCTTCCGGGACTTCAATCTGACACTCTAAGATCCGTTTGTCGAAATTCATCTCAAGGTTTGGATCAAAATCGATTCGCTCCACGGCATCGTATAGCTGTCCAAGGATTTTCCCCGAACGATATTGACAATGCTCAGGTTTGTATATCTTCTCCATAAAATGAGGCCATTTACGGGGCCGCAGATCGCGTGTAATCATGGCTGGATTCCCTGTCTTGTTGTAGTCGACCGCATCTGAATGAAGTTGTGCGAGCCGCATGCATTTTGCTTCATTGACGCCACCCACTAAGTAATCTCCCCATGCAAGATGAGCGTGGGCAATTGCTGGGAGGCAATCGTTTTTCATATAGGTGACAAAGAACGAAGTAATCTCGTCCACGGTGACATCGTGGTCGAGGTCATGAGCCTTCTTACCAACATAGTCCATGGGCTCACGAAACCAGTCTTCTGGTAGCAAATCTTGATCCCAGATCACAAGGTAATCATCTCCATCAAGGTCACCACCGGAGCACATGCTAGCAACATCACGATCTCCAGTTTGGGGTAGGACAACGACGTCCTTGAGGTGCTTCAGGCTGGGAACGTTGACAGCTCTAACCACGCGAATATCACCAGGGTAGAGAGAAGGGTTACGGGCCAAAATGCATAGTCCTTCGATAATTTCGTATTTTCCATTCTCTGGGCGATATACCTGCACGAATATCTCAGGTATTGCTGCAATCTTCTCTTCGAGGGATGCATCGCCGTTCGGAATTTTGTCGAAGAAATATCCTTTCAAAGTCGCAGTCTCGTCCATACAGCCCAAGAGGCATGCGCCTTGATCGATGACTATCTTTGCCTTTTCCTTCAGATATTTCAAATGCCACGCCCTCCATAGAGTGAGAAGCGAGGTTACAAACGGTTCGTTCGATCTTCTAAAGCCGTCGAGAACCATTTGACTAACGGCAAGCGTTGTCTGGTTAGGATCCACATATTTCCTTAGCAGGTAGACTGCCTTTGGATCACTTTCCATTGCCCCATCCAAGTTCTTCAGCATTGTTCTAAGCTTAAGATGGAATACCTCGTCTGTGATTCCGAGTGTGGACAACACAAGGATCAGCTGTCTGTTGAGAGTTGCAGAAGAGAATTGAGACCAGCGAATAATCTCCAGGCCTTGGGATAGTGCAGCAAATTTAAATTGGCTCTTCCGAATGTGGACATCCTGACGGCAGGCATCTGGGGAAATGATGAGCATACCCTTGCAACCTCCTAGACGAAATTGATAAGCAGAAGGAGGCTCTCTGTCAGGCGTTTTGATTTTGAGTTCTGACATCGCAATCTGTGCGAGGAATTTCGAGATTTTGCCAACGCCATCTGAGAAAGTGTAACCGTTCCTTGTTATGTCGTCAATTTTCTTGACATGCGCAGAGCAACCGGAAATGGCCCGGGTGGTCGAGAAACACTGTCCCAGTCTGGCAGCATGTTTGGCAATGTTTCTAATGTGACCGAATTGCCCCATCCAGGCACGGATATTAGCAGCTGTGACACCGTCTTTAGGAGCGAAAAAGTATGCTCCATGCTCGCGGAATTGAGAGTTTCCAAATGCAAGAAACTCGTAGCGTGTACTTCCAATGACAATGCCATTAGCTAACGCTCTTTTGATACGAGTAAATACCTCATCCATGGTGTTATCAGCAGTGAAATGGATGCGACCCATGTGTTTCTCGTCTGTAAATCTGACTCGGAGAAAATTGTCTGCGAGATTTATGTAATGTCGAATGACCCGGTTTGAGATATCTATAGAGGGGAGGTTGTAGTAAATTGTGCTTGGAGTGATTCTTGCTGATCGCATGAGACAACAGTAAGATGGTATTTTCCCGGTCGTGACACCTTTGACAAATTTAATGTCGAATATTTCCATCGGATTGTAGTAAGCTTTTTTTTGAAGAGCAACATGTTCAAGGAGCTTCCTTGCCTGCACCTCTCCGAGTTCAACTAGCCGTAAGGCAAATTCGCGATTCATGTTGAACTCGGAAAGGAAGCCATGTGATATGCATACTTCTAGTTGGTAGCGTACTGCGAAAGGCAGATGGATGTGGGTAGGGTCAATCAGATCCTGTAAGGAGGCATATGAGGTACCAGAAGTCTTAGGGTCAAGATCAATCCATTTCCAAATAGTTGTAGGTTTGGGGGCGTTACTGTCGACAAAAGTGAAGCGGTCCGTCTTCTCGACAATAAGATTATAATCGCTCAAAATGCTACAGAAAAAGGTAAACTGTCCTTTGTCATCACAATTTCTGGGGTAGTTGATTCGGAAAGCGTTCCAGCGACCTACATAGCATCAGTCAACCAAACGTGAGACACGGGAGGTCCATATGTCCGACTCACCAATATCAATTATTGGGTTCTGCCTTCGAAGGCTAGCTGGAAGAGTAGCCAATCCTTGGGGGTTATGAACAATCTGAGCTTGTCTGAACCAGGTATCCGACTCCCTCCATGACATTTCTTCTATAAATGTAGTCTCGGTGTTCCGAATCCGACGTTGATATATAGGCGGCGAATTTAGGAATGTGAACTGAGAGATGACACCGTTCGAAGTATTTTGTGCTTGGAAGAACCTATCAAGCTGCGAAAATGGAATCCTAAGGCGATATTCTTCAGGCGATGACGGACGTAGGGCGCCGGGGATGTGAAGCTCGAAGTATATGAACAAGTCTTTGCGTCTCAAATTAAGAAGTAGAAAAGCAGCTCCATTTGTTGATGATCCCACGGTTCGCATCGGCATCATTGTTGTTTCGTCCACGACAACTCCGATATCCATCGATGAGATTGGGATTTTCTGTATAGTAAACACTTTGTGAGAAGGGCAAGGACTTGAGGCAGAAAAGATGAATAGTTGCAACTCACAATTTCCGCTGGGAAATGAACCCCGGGACGAACTGGACTGGGAACATCCCATTCGGGAGCCTTGTTATCGAGGGCGATACGTATGTAGACTGTTTCCCCATTTTGCAGCTTTACTTGCTTGGTACATTGTCTCCAAAACTCGTTGACCGGAGGAGGCCTGTATGAATGTTTAGGGGCACGAGAATGCAAGTGGTTGTTCACGACTTACTTAAAGCGTACTTTAGCCTTTGTACCTCTGCCTCCATGGGAATCTTCCCAGATGTCGATGGAGACGATAGTGCCCTCTTCCTTGAATGCTTTCCAGATATCTACCGTGCCCAATTCCTTGGGGACGTTTGTGAGAACAACAGCAAGCGATGGCCATGACATCCATGGAGCTATCAGCTGTTGGCGATTAAATTGGGTAGCAGGGCTTGGGCGGTACTTGGCTCGAGACATAGTAGGCTCTGACCGGTTGAGAGATAGAATGAAGCAACACAAGGTACGAGAACGTGAACAAGTATAATAGACGAGCTTAGATAATTGGAGGGCAGGGCGAGAGAGATGAGAGCAAGATAGAGAACTTGATCGAAAGCCTCGAAGCTATTTCTTCTCCCGCATGGGTAAGATTTTCAAACTGGTTTCCACCTATTCGAGATTGAGCAAACTGACTGAACTCAGCTAGATCTTCATCACACTCATGCAGTTGTTGTTTTATTACCAAGATAGGTATTGTCTTGAGTGTTGTGTGGAAGAGCCAGAAAAGGCAAAGCAGTGAATGGATACAAGTAAGAAAAAGTGAAGGATGTGGTGAGCTATGAAAAGTGAAAGAAGGTAGCACTCACTTTCAAGGCTGAGAAAGGACCTCACTTTCCAAGTTGTATTAACGCGCAGACAGGGAGCCATGCAGGCACCCGCCAGACAAAGCAACATGGAGAGGAAAAATATGATCTAGATACAATCATAAGCACCAACTGCAAACGGTGCATGTAGCGCAGGAACTTTACGTGTTTGTAGAGTATCAATCTCTGATGATTTACAAATATAACCCCGAATTATCTACTGTGGTTTCCCTTTGAAAACAACAAATGGCCTGGATATATCACTTGCTATATAATTAGGTTTTTTATGTACTATATATTATTATGTCATTAGCATGATTCACATAGGAACCTCGTAACTCTTAATTCATGTAGGTGACAATGCTCCAATAATAGCGGTGCTTATACCCGTCCATGGCCATTCATCTCTGATAAAGAAGTACTGGTGAAGACAAAATCCTTTGAGAACTCAAGATCCAGATCCAAGTCAATGTCATCGAGATGGTTCTGGTCCCCTTTGGGATTAATTCGACTGTCATGGAAGCTTTCGTGGCGACTATATGACAGCTTTTCCGTAGTCTGCGAGTCTGGTAGACTATTGAGACTGGTCTCTCCAAGGGGCGTTCGTACTTGGTGTTTCTGGGGACTAGCCCTAGGGGGTGACTCTCGCGACTTCTTGCTACTTTCAAGTGAGCGGGAGGGTGACGGCTGATCTGGAGGAAACGCATTGTTACGAGTTCTTTTAGGGGTACGAGCGACTGGGCGAGGCGAGGTGGATGAGGCGGTGGGATCATCGTCCCGAATTGGGGAGAGCGCGCGTGCAGAATTCGTTTGCACTGTGGCTGTCTGCGATTGCTCGGATGAAGGACGGGGTCGTTGTTTGCTTGAGGTTCGATTGTCTGAGGATGCAGGCTTGAAACCCATTACACCCATTAGTCGACTAATGTGCTGCTGTGCCTCCGAGAATTCGCGCGCTTTAGCTGCTCGCTCTTCTCGTAGATGTTGGACCTGCACAGATGTTAGATGAGGAATATTTGGGTCTCTCCTCAATTCTCACCTTTTTCTCCAGGTACTGGACTCTCTTCTCCTTTGTTTGTAATTCCCTCGTAGCTTCTGATTTTACCTCCTGCATTGCGCGTTGTAAAATGATGAACTCTGACTTTTGCTCCGCCGCCTATAATTATCAGTAATGGGAATGCTGGAATGCGCTAGTCAAAGACTTACCCCCTCGGCCATTCTTGAAGCCTGTATCTCGGAGTTCCTTCGGGACTCCTCTAGCTCTGTTCTGAGCTTTTCAGTAGTGCCACGGAGAGTGGTTTTCAGGTTCTCGGTTTCGGAAGCCTGTTCATGGAGCTATTATACTCTTAGAATTCTTACTTTTAAAGAAAAATAAAAGGGTGTAGAGCAAACACTGACCTTCCTCTCTAGTTCTTTAGCCAAGTTATCGGCGCTCTCCTTTTCGTTCATCAGTTGTTGAATCA
The DNA here is from genome assembly GCF_001890125.1 of Aspergillus versicolor CBS 583.65. NCBI lineage: Eukaryota > Fungi > Ascomycota > Eurotiomycetes > Eurotiales > Aspergillaceae > Aspergillus > Aspergillus versicolor. The sequence goes on along the minus strand of NW_024467526.1, from coordinate 2,718,183 downwards.
ATGTATCCTTTTGCGCAAGAGACGCCTTGCTTTGTTCCAAGTATGTTTGTAGAGTTGAAGCCTCGTACTTTACTGCAGCAATCTCCTCAAGAGAAGAGGAATTGTCTTTTGAAGCCTCGGCCAATTTTGTCCTTAGATCTTCATTCATTTCAGTTTGACACTTGATCTCTTCTTGGAGTTCGTCCAGACGCTCGTCCTTCTCGGTTAAGGACGCAATGATGCCAAGCTCTCTGGTCCTGGATAGCTCTCGCTCATTGGAGATAGTATCCTGTGAGGTACGTTGTAGCTCTTCGAGGTCATTTTGGGCCTGAGTCAAACTCGCAGACAGCTCATCAACACGGTGTGTAGCTGAGTTCGCGTGCTCTTCCAGGCCAGACATTTCCTCTCGAAGTTCGGTAATTGTGCCTAACGCCTGCTGCAACCGAGATTCTAAACCATGGTTCTGTTTCTTTAGTTGTTCTGCTTCTAAACAATACTTGTTGCGCTCGTCCTCGGCGGCTCTGAGAGGAGCTTCAATATTGCCACAGCGTTGCTCGAGGTCGTAGCAGATATCTTCGATTTTCCTGGCAATACTATCATTTGCGATTTGAGTGTTTGCCGCCATCATGTCTCTCATACCAGTTCTCCAATCATTCCTAGAAACATTCGCCGTTTCATCAATTTTGGGAGACCGCATTGTAGTTCGGAATTCTAGTGGTTTGGTCTGCGACGAGGTGCATTTAGGTTCCGGTAGTAATAGCTTGCTCCTCCTGGTCACCAAGCTTATAAGCCCCGCGGCACCAAGGGAAAGTGACTGGTCCTGTGCGTTGCGTTGCATCGTTGCTTCAAAACAAAACGAAATAAGGTCCGACAATAGATCATTTTCCAACCCCGAGACTGAAGCGGAACACACAGTATTTCCATTACAGTCCAATCCTGCTGGCTGTCTTGGGAAACTTTCCATTAGGTTATAGATAGCCGGCCCATACTTCTTGGACACTGTAGCTGCAAGTTGCACGTCAGAAGATCGCAAACCATCGAGCGCAAGTTTTGATATCCGCAATTTTGTCAAGTTCATAGTGTCGGTCGCCCTAGCTGACAGCGTAGAAGTGATATAATGCAACACCTTTTCCAGCCCATATTCGTCCGAGGAAGTCTAAAAATTCTTAGTACATAGGTTTGTCCACTACGATCTTACACATACAGCCAACGTTCCCACTAGGCGTGTTATAATGTGTGGTGGGAGAACCTCCATAATAAGCAGCGCATTGTTTGACAAGATCGATTCCAATGAAGCTCTCTTTAGCTTATGTGGTAGGGACACAGCAGGTACAAGGGAGGTGAGGAACGATACACCCTGCAGAAGTCAGTAAATATTAGCCACTTCAGAGTAAATATCAAGATTTGACAGTACCAAGATCTGGACGCTATGGTCAATACCATGGCGAGTGACCTTTTCGAGAAGTTTAGCGAGCTTGGTCGAGTTCCCTTCGATCCAGCACTCCCGCTGTGTCTTATCAACACCATCACATATGCTTATTGCAAGACGGATGCTTTCTGCAGACTGTTGCACTGTCAGGTGACCATAGTTAGAAGAGCAGGCAAGAATGACTCGTAGAACAACAAGGTCCAATGTTTTCAGGCCCCGCTTAGGACCGAAGAAATGCCTAATATTCTGCAGCCATGTCGGCGCATCTACACCGTTCTCTGTTTCAGCGTTCCGGCGCTCGTATGACCCAAGCCTTGCAAAAGTAGCTAGGCACAGGAGATTGCCCATGTGGTCTTCCAGGTTGCGGAGTGTCTTTGTAAACTCTGTCTGGAAACACGTCATTACTTCCAGAGGGAGCTCAAATAGAACACCTGATGCTTGAAGGCAGCTAGAAACCAAATACAGGGGTCGAATGGTTTCTGCGCACGGATTTACTCTCATCCTCTCAATCATCCGCATAACGAAAGGTGCAAGACTTGCAGGCGGGATTGTGCCGCAAGGCAAAGGAGAGGAGAGAAGTGAAAGGCATGCTGGTAGGCACTGCTTCGTGGTGTCAGTCGTGCTCATTGTATCATACCGCCGAAGTAATTTAGACATTAACTTGCTAGAAGTTATATTGGATATTTACTTACTTCAACCTCATTACCTTCGGCGGATTGTTGAAGGAACTGATCGAAAAGGTGTGGATATCGTTGGAGTAGAGCATCTCGAAATTCTTGCGCCAGCGCTATTTTATATTTCACGTTAATCCATACGCTCCCGGTGGCTCTTAGTCTTTCTCCATCAACTTACCAAAATAAGTGAGCAAGGGCAAAGCAAAGCGGGACCGCGTGAGGCCGTCAACAAGTACATCGATCAGAGGCGCAACCTGGCAAGGCTTTTGCGACACCCAAAAGTATACCACAGTCGATGGTAATTTCTGTGTCAGAGTATATAGGTCCTAAATGCACAATCTAGCTATCAGCTAATACATCTTACTGATCCATTTAGGGGGTGGGGTTCACCTGGAGTGAGGGCGCATATGGCGCATTTACCAAACGTTCCACTTCCCGGGATAATTCGTCGGACATCATCACCATATCGGCCTATCCCACTTGAAGCCGTTTGTGAGCGTGGAGTGATGCTGCTTCTATAATTTTAATGTCGCCGTCGAGTCGTGGTCTGAAGCAGCAGAGATGGTCTGTTGATGAAAGCGAAGTCTTCCGCTGGTTGCCCCCTCAACGGTCTGACTCCATCTTGAGTTGGTTCAGCTCAGACAACATCACATCAACCTTGTGGGCACCTTTCAACATGCAAGTGGTGTTTCGTACCCACAGGGTAGTTTATTGGTCCTAGTAATATATATATATCTGAGGTTAGTTGTTCAATCTTTGCCTACAGAATATTCGTGGAGTTTCTCTGCTGGAACATACTCCGTAGTATATCTCCTCTCTCAAAACTGCATAGCACAGCAATAGTAACCAAATATACGATTATAAGCTCAAAGTCACATCTGTCTTATCTTTGAAGTTCCCTAACTACGGGCTATCGGGAGGGCATAAAATGAAAAATTGACTGGTTGTTCTAACCCTTGTGCCCCTGGGGGTTGACTCCAAATTCCGCACTTGTCGGAGTTCAGTCCGACCGAGCGACAGACATCACTGCTTGCAAGACATCCTAGAGTTGATCAGCTTTAGCGTGGGGGGCGCATGGACGCGACCGAGGCGAGGTGGGCGTTGTCGCCATTCTTCCCCAATATCATTCGTCTTGTTCATTTTCCTCCACTCGGCGAAATTCCGTGGTCGCTTGCTGTTTGCCGATGGGGTTTCTCCCTGCTGACGATATCGCTAAAGCCGCCAAAGAGAATTGAAAAGCATGACGGTACGACCATTCGAGCGGCAGGTTCCCTCATAGTCTCTCTTCGATTTCCCATCCATTCTTACACTTCGTCTTTTGCTGAAAGCCATGAGTGTCTCCGCCTTGACTCGGGGTTTCCCCGCAAGTCCCCGCATCATCTCTCGCCGCCCATTCCAATCACTCCTATTCCCCAGTGTCATCATTCGGCCGAGTAGTTCTAATTCTAACGGTGGTCGAGGCGAGAAGAAGAGCGACACTTCGAACACAGGCTCATCTACCGGAAGCTCGTCCAATTCCTCGTCTACGGGCCGGACATTCCTTATCTCTACAATTGCGGCTGGGGCAGGTTATGGAGTTGCCAGTTCGGTTCAGTCGTCAGCAGCCAAAGACACTGGTGCTCCAAAATATGGATCTACGAAAGACTTTGAGAAGGTGAAATCTAACTGATTTCCTGTGTTTTCTCTCATAAAATGTCACTAACGATTGTTTCCCTTGGCTAGGCAATTGCTGAGCTTCAAGCGAAATTCGGCGAGGACACGATAAGCATAGATGAGGATGATTTACAACGACATGGGTTCTCTGAGTGGTCAAGTGTGAATGCAGATCGCCTACCGGTTGCAATTGCCTACCCTTCGAGCACTGAAGATGTCTCGGAGATTGCGAAGGTCTGCAATAAATACAAAATGCCGATGGTTCCATACTCTGGTGGATCTAGTCTCGAGGCAAACTTCTCTGCTCCTTACGGCGGCCTAACGATTGATTTCGCTCTCATGAACAAGATAGTGGATCTGCATGAAGCAGACTTGGATGTTGTGGTTCAGCCCTCCATTCAGTGGATGGATTTAAATGACAAGATCAAAGACACTGGTCTCTTTTTCCCCGTCGATCCAGGCCCATCCGCTATGATAGGGGGTATGATCGGGACGAACTGCAGTGGGACAAACGCTGTGCGCTACGGCACCATGAAAGACTGGGTAATAAACCTCACAGTCGTTCTAGCAGATGGCAGTGTTATGAAGACTCGCAGACGTCCTCGCAAAACATCGGCTGGATACAACCTGACGGGCTTATTTGTAGGTTCCGAAGGAACACTCGGCATTGTTACCGAAGCTACACTCAAGCTGGCTCCAATCCCGGAAGAAACACGAGTTGGCGTTGTTTCCTTCCCCTCAATTCGCGATGCTGCATCTACTGCTATGCAGCTCATAAGGAAAGGAGTCCCGGTCCAGTGTATGGAGATTCTGGACGACGTGCAAATGGATGTGATCAACAAGGCCGGTGGGACAGGAAGAACGTGGAAGACGTTACCTACCCTTTTCTTCAAGTTCTCTGGAACACAGGCAGGTGTTGCCGACAGCATCAATTTGACTGAAAACCTAGCTAAAGGCAATAATGCGGAGGCTTTTGAATTCGCGAAAAACGAAAGGGAAGCACATGACTTATGGTCAGCAAGGAAACAGTCTCTTTGGAGTATGATGGCTTTGAGAAAAGAGGGCTCTGAAGTGTGGTCTACTGATGTCGCTGTCCCAATCTCTAGGCTTCCGGATATCATCGGTACGTTGATCATAAATTGGCTGTCGGAACCTACTAATAGCAGACAGAAATATCCAAGAAGGAGCTCGATGACCTAGGGATATTTGCTAGTATACTTGGTCATATTGGCGATGGGAACTTCCACTCGAGTATCATGTACGACCCCAAAAACGCCGACGAGAGAGAGCGCGTCGAGAAGGTGGTGTACGACATGGTCGATCGCGCATTGGATATGGAAGGTTCTTGCACGGTAATTGCACCACCGCTTTCTCATAATGAATAGAGAAAACTGACACTGTCACAGGGTGAACATGGTGTCGGCCTAGGCAAAAAGTCATCCCTAAAGAAGGAGCTCGGGCCTAATACGATTGGGGTTATGCGCAGCGTCAAAAAGGCTTTTGACCCCCACTGGCTGTTGAATCCTGGAAAAATTTTTGACCCTCAGGACCATTAAAAAGATAGAAACGTCCCACATATGTTGTATATACCGGTATAGAAAAAAGGAGTTACGCTCTATCCTTTTCCTTAAATTGCACCTTTGCTTCTGGCGTGAAGTATAAAACTCGGCCCGATTAAGTCATGGTGGGGACATCTGTCCAATTAAAGTGCCTGGGGCCCTGAGAACGGCTGACTCACCGCGGGGCGGATGACTCCCCTCCAGAGCGATATCGCCCTCGGTCAATCTTCAATTGCCACAATCGTTTCTCTTCAAGGCTTCAATTAACATTTTTGGCGGTAAGTTTTGCGATATCCTACCTTATTTATTGTCTACCGTTATCTTTGGGTTATCATGTGAACTATAATTCTCTCTGGGTTTGAGCATTGGCAGAAGTTATATTATTGCGGGGCTTGCTTTCTGCGACCAGTTTGCTGTTCAATGCCCTATCACCATATACCCATGGACATGGTCTTCGCCGTTGCAGAAATTCCAATTGTAACAATCAAGGACATTGACTGATTTGCCTAATTAGTGTATTCCGAATCTCTAGGTTACCAAAACCGTGATCAAAATGACATCGTTTCCCAAGAAGAAGTGCGGTACGGGCGCCTTCATAATTTATATCGCTGTTCCCAGTACTCATGATCAATAGGTGTTCTTGGTGCCACCGGATCGGTTGGCCAGAGGTTCATTCTGCTACTTGCGGACCACCCCTTCCTAGAGCTTCATGCTGTTGGTGCTTCGGAGCGATCTGCGGGGAAGAAATACAAGGACGCAGTGCGATGGAAACAGAGCGCGACAATGTCTGAGAAGCTTAGCAATCTGGTTCTGCGCAATTGCAAGGCCGACCAATTCAGTGACTGTGACCTCGTGTTTTCCGGCCTCAACAGTGATATTGCCGGTGACCTCGGTAGGTTGGGCCTTGGATCTAATAGCCAGGACGAGTGCTAATACAGATCCCCGGCATATTTTAGAGATGGAATTCATCAAGGCTGAAATTCCTGTCTTCTCGAACGCCAAAAACTACCGGAAACACCCCCAAGTCCCGCTCGTGGTTCCTACGGTTAACCCTACCCACCTCGACCTCATTCCTCACCAGCGAAAACAATTCGGTTTAAACAAGGGCTTTTTGGTCTGTAACTCCAACTGCGCTGTTATCGGAATTGTCATCCCATTTGCGGCTCTTCAGGCCAAATTTGGGCCCGTTGAGGAAGTAGAGGTGTTCACTGAACAGGCTTTGTCCGGAGCTGGCTATCCGGGCGTTCCTAGTATGGATATCTTGGATAACGTTATCCCCTTCATCAGTGGTGAGGAAGATAAGCTGGAGAACGAAGCCCAGAAGATCCTTGGTTCTTTGAACGCGGATGCCACTGCTTTCGATGAGCAACAAGGCCTTAGAATTGGAGCCACTTGCACTAGAGTTGGCGTCACTGATGGCCATATGGCATTCGTTTCTCTGCGGTTTAAGAACCGCGACCGTCCACCCAGCGCCGAGCAAGTGGTGCAGGCCATGAGAGAATACCAGTCCGAGGCTCAAAAGCTTGGATGCCCCTCTGCCCCAGCTGAGGCGATTAAGGTGTTCGACGAGCCCGATAGACCGCAGCCAAGGCTAGACCGAGATATCAACAAGGGCTACACCGTGAGCGTGGGTCGTGTGCGTGAAGGTAACCAGGGTGGTCATTTCGATATTCGATTCGCGGCTCTCTCGCACAACACCGTCATCGGCGCTGCTGGGTCTTCGATCCTGAACGCTGAGGTTGCAGTTATTAAGGGATACATCTAGAGAACCGAAAAGTACATAGTCATTTAGAAAGCGTTAGAGATATCATCTCATTTTGCGACCCTCGATATTATGATTATGTAATAGCAGTAATGGATTTAAGCCCGTTTAGGTAAGTGATCGAGTGGGGCTGGCTTGGGTCTAGCGTTAGGGCAAATCCCACAACCAGCCCGCTAAGCGAAATTCGTGAGTGGACCAGTTATCAAAGATTTGAGTCCTTGCTCTTACTGCTTCTTTCTCCTCGCGACACTTCCGACAACTTACCGTGTTCAAGTCGACAAAGCAGTCAAGATGCCTCGCGGACCGTAAGTTTTGCACTGATTTATCTTGTTTCATGTCTCAAGACGCTGTCGAATATTATTAATTTTTTTTTTTTGACTGGCGATTGAGCCATTGGTGATGGGAACTTGATGCTAATCCAATGCGTGCTTTAGTAAGAAGCACCAAAAGCGCCTGAGTGCGCCCTCGCACTGGCTCCTGGACAAAATGTCCGGAGTCTATGCTCCCAAGGCCTCCCCTGGTCCTCACAAGCTCAGGGACTGCCTGCCTCTGATCGTCTTCATCCGCAACCGGTACGGACCCCAAGAAAATACAACAAAGCTCGAGCACAGCTGGAAATCAGTCGAACGAGGACATGAAACTGACTGACTTACTCGTTTATAGTCTCAAGTACGCCCTTAACGGCCGTGAGACCAAGGCGATCATGATGCAGCGTCTCATCCAGGTCGACGGCAAGGTCCGCACTGACCCTACCTACCCTGCCGGTTTCATGGACGTCATCGGCATCGAGAAGACCGGCGAGAACTTCCGTCTCATCTACGACACCAAGGGTCGCTTCACCGTCCACCGCATCCAGGCTGAGGAGGCTGAGTACAAGCTCTGCAAGGTCAAGAAGGTGCAGCTCGGCAGAGGCGGGATCCCATTCTTGGTTACGCACGATGCGAGAACGTGAGTGAATACTCTCGAAAAGTTCCGCGTCATTCAGTCGTTGGACCAAGCTTTGGTTGATCGGCGGAGGACGAACGAACTTTCCCCCGAATACAAAGCATCCTTGCTGGGAGACAGTAAGGGTCTAGATCACGAGGACATAGGTGTGCTAATCAGGCTTTTATCTTATAGTATCCGCTACCCCGACCCTGCCATAAAGGTCAACGACTCCGTCAAGGTTGATATTGCCACTGGCAAGATCTCCGACTTCGTCCACTTCGATACCGGTGTTGTCGTCATGGCCACTGGTGGTCGTAACATGGGTCGTGTTGGTGTTGTTACCCACCGTGAGCGTCACGATGGTGGTTTCAACATTGTCCACATCAAGGATGCCATTGACAACACTTTCGCTACTCGTGAGACCAACGTTTTCGTCATTGGCCAGGACAAGCCCTGGATCTCCCTCCCCAAGGGCAAGGGTGTCAAGGTATGTTATGCCCTAACACGCCAGCAACATATGAGGAATGTTTACTAATTAATCGTACAGCTCTCTATTGCTGAGGAGCGTGACCGCCGCCGCGCCTACGCCATCGCCCAGTAAATGTGGTCCGGTAAGTGATCGAGGCTACGGGCAAGTAGTAGAAGGCACATATAATGTAAGAAAAAGCCAAAAATCCGCGAGAGACAGCTTCTTGTCTTGCTCTGTGGACTGTATGACGCCTGATATCACGAATGAACAAAAAGTTGTCAACACCTTGATTTCTCTCCGTAAGCGTCCGGAGTTCCTAGAGCGCAAACCAAAACCAAGGAGTCTCTTCGCTACCTTTTCTTTTTTTGATGATACCTATGAAGTATACCAAATCCATAGTTTTTTTCGCTCCCGTCAGGTAGACAACCACTCTTGACTCATTACGTAGACCTCAAGTTCTTCCCGAGGATTATTCGCCTACCCTTTTGACTGCCCCTGCTTTTCGACGAACAGGTCATTTGAGCTGGAGTACTTCAGAATCCGGAGATATTTCGCAGCCAACCCTCACCTACATGAGGCATGCGGCGTATGCGTTGTTTTTGTCAACTGCAACAACTGCAAGGACACCCTTGGAAACCCCAGCAAATTCTAATTCTCTCAATAGTGTACGAGTCTCTCTTTCTCGTCCGATTCTTCCCGTTCTAGCGAACTACGGCTCGGTTTGCAGTTTCGCATGTTTTTACTGACGGAGAAGGCATGAATCGGCGCGCTCCACGGTTGCGGCATGCCGGGGAGTGAGTAAGTGCGTTAGTTAGTCAGTGCTGTTCGTTCCCTGTAACGTACAGGAGCATTGGGTGGACTCCGCAATAGGATGCTGTCCAACTTCCCATGTCTTCAATATACAATTCTCGGAGTACTTTTGTATTATATTAGGATAGTGCCAGGAAATATTATTCTAACGAATTGGCAGCTTGGGTAAAGAGCTTGCGCATGAAGAATTTCCCGAGAGCGCGGCGAGCAGGAGTGTCGATGCTTCGTTCTACAAGTAGGAGAGCAGCACGTCGGGAACATGTCTGGGCCACCCACCCACCCCACGCGAGGTACGCACGACCGGAGAATTGTCTACTGCAAAAAAAAAAAAATCGGTACGATGACGATGGGGCCAGACTCAAGAGCATCGGCGTATTGTAGCCTCTTTTGTCCGCAAGAGGGATCCATCATTGCGCAGGAGATTGAGTTGAGGGCTTGAAGCGAGGACTGAGCGTGGGTCATCCGAAGTGCAACGAGAGAACGAGATCGCAGTCAGTCAATTTGCGGGTGCAGATACTTTGATCAACTTGAGACTCGATCATGAAAGAGATTGAGAAGGAAATTGACGAGTCATCTTGATCTCGTTCCGCCTCGGGTACCTGAGTGGCTGGCAATGAGCGGGAGGGAGTCTTTTCTGATAGGTATAAAACCCACCCGCCGCCCCAACGCAGGGCTGTACCAACGGTCAAAGACAGCGGGACAAGTCCTCATTTCGCCTCGGGAACAGGGATTTTGCGTCTCTATACGGTGTACTTTGGAGGCTTGATGTTGATCTTCATATTCCACGGGGCGTAAATCGGCTGAAGAGATTCGGTTAGAGAGGCACGGGACAGTGACGGGAGATGAAGTCTGAGTACGGATAAGCAAGAGAATGCGGGGAGTTAGTCGACACATCCGATTGAGGATCATCTCAGGATCAACTTGCCTATGTAAGTAAGAGGGGAGCCGTTCAGGAGTGATGTGTGCCATCCGAGGTGGCAGGCGATGAGTGTTTGCATGGACCATCATGTACAGGGTGTTAGCAAACTCAAATCACCACAGTCTGATGCTTCAGGCTCATCTTGGAATCACAGTGGAGAGTCTTTGGCTCGTTGCCGTCATGTCTCGACTAGATTGTTTTCTTGCTTTGTTCCAGGACAGAATACCAATGGATATGGCTGGCTTTGGGGTGATTGTTCTGGAAGTTTTCTAGAATGTTCAAAGAGAACCGCTTGGACACAGTTCCCACGAGCAAAAACAAAGCAGTGGCAACTACAACGAACGGGATACCGGGGCCTAAGTATTCCTGGGTTGCTTTTGCAACCGACCCGGCAAGTAAGCCACAAAAGCACTGGTTTGGAGATGTTCGATATTTTCCCGACCCAACGTTGATCCCGCAGCAAGAGAGGGCGGATGTACGGTGGATGTACAGACTACGTGCATGTCTAGTGTCCACCTGTCTGCTCACTGCTACGTATTGTCCTGTCGCCAGCATCGATGGTCTGGACTCTGTACTCAGCCTTTGTGACTGACACAGCAAAGTGAGGGAACTCAAGCAACGACCAGAAAAGGTTCAAACGGCTTTGAGGTTGTGTAACAGCCGCAGCGACTGCGGGATTGCAAACTGGCCGTGTCCACTGCCGTGTTGACTGCGTCTACACTTGACTGTGTCTGCACATCCACTACACACGATCGGCGAGTGGTGATTCTGCTGGTGTTTCCCACCAGGAGGCCCGAGCAATTTGCAGCTGTCCATGTGTCCAATCCCTGCCTTACCTGCCCCTCTGTTATGGTGCATTTGATGATTTTGATCTTACTCTTGGTATGCGTTCCGCCGAATTTCGACCAACGTGATATCCGTATGTAAATAATACTACTGCAGTCGCATTCTCTCTTGGCTCCATGCTGCAACAGTGTTCCCACACAACCAGGGCCAAGAGGGCTGGATCTTTGAAACTACCCTCCAAAAGGCTCTGTATTCTATCCAACCATGACTTTCATCATGCACGTGGACCAAGCATCCTCGCGCTGTTGTTTTCTTTCAGCGGGCATTCCCAAAAGGATCCACCACCCCAGCTCCTCAGACCAGAATGTTGCAAGCGAAAATGTGGGAACGGTCTCCCCGATTGCAGCTTTGAACTGCTTGTCGAACGGACCTCGCGGCGGCGTTCACAAATGTAAGGACTGCACCTGATCGGTCGATCCCCTTCCCGCCAGGTTTCTTTGCCTCCGTTCGAGTCTGTTTCCACTCGTGGCTGCCAACAGACCTCGGTGGCTTTTTAATTTCAGCTTCAGTGTGGTTCAATCCGCCATTTCCAACGCGTTTAATAAATAAATAATCGAATAAAATCAACGCAAAAGGTCGAGATGCATGGGTTGCTCAAAGTGGATCGTCGGATCTAACAAGAAAAGAGGGGAACAAGTACAATCATACAATATCGGAGAGTATACACCGGACAGGGCAGACTCGCGGGAAGGCCGCTGTGGGATCCATCCTGTTCCATGGGTGTGCGTGTGCAACTGCAGCTCGATGCAGGTCGTCGAAGCATGAAGAGCCACTAAATTAGTCGGGGTCCCGGCTACCGCTAGCGCCAACGACTTTGTCCAAGTCATGCCCCCTGAGGGCCTGGAGCTCCTTTCGGCATCCAGCTTAGGGGGTGAACTGGGATGGTTGCTGTGGCTCAACCAGGATGGATCATCCGTCGTTATCCTGACTTGGGGTCTCATCGACCCATTGTCACCATTATTGTCACTAATGCCATCATCCTCTGATCCCTCTTCCCGAGGTACCACCTTGGTCCATATTAATACGATCGCGGTATTGAAACGTCACCGCACCATCCATGCATTGCCTCCCTCAAACACACCCTCCACACTCCGCAGAGATTTATACTTGCCATCATGGATGTGCAACGTATCACTCCGTCTCCCAGCCTCCAATCCATATCCATCAACTAACTTCAGACACATAGCTGGGTACACCGCCAGAGTAGACTGAAAGAACTGGCATCATGCTCTCCAACTTAGTGTCCGCAACATTCACTGGGATGTTGATCGGAATCCAATGGAATTTTCTAGGATTTTTTAACTCCCAATCCATGTGGTCATTGCTCACCCATTGGTTTCTTCGGGAACTGTTAAGGGCTTTGCCGGGTCCTCCCTGACCGCTCGTCCCTTTCCATGCCACCAGATGGCCGCAGCTTTTGCAGTTGGGCAGGATTGGTTGCTGCTCTCAGCACCCAGTCTCATTGTCAAATGGACTGCTGGATGGCAATGGGGGTTGATTCTCCCTCATATCGCCTCTCTATCTTGGTGATACTGGCAGGTGAAGGCGCATATCCCTGACTAGCCCAAAGAACTGATAGGGGAACAAGAAGTGGGTTTCATTATTTCATATTGCTTTTTATCCATGTGGAGAGCGTTTTCATCATGAGTGAAATACTTCGATTGGCGCCTGCCCAGTCCATGGGGCGGCGCTTCCATTCCGAGCACCAGAGGTTTCTCTTAACGGTTCATCAGCGGCCCTCAGAGCCACGCTGGGGACGGTTGACGTTGACCGATGTAAGAGAGATTGGCCTTCAGACACGTTCCGCCCAATCACTACTTCTTCTCTCGGGCAATATCCCTGGTCTGAAAACACGATGACTGACTGCTTCTCGCCATCTCATTTTGCCATTTTATTCTTAGTTCAACATCCGCCTGCGTCTTTTTTCAGCTCCAAGTAAGGAGTACACGGCCGCCAAATTAAGTGCTCGTTCAGATGACCCCGAGGCCCAAACTCAACTGGGCAACCTGGCACTCGGAGTCGGGACCCAGTAGTTTGGAACGAGATCTTCGAATAGATGCGCCACTGGCTACATTAACCTGTCTTTGTTCCGCCCTCAGCGTCGAGCAATGGGGGGGAGGGTCATCACCATTACCAACCGTAGTCCAGCTGCAAGTCTGCAACCCTGGGTTAGCGTGGCGAGAATTGTACTGAAGGATTGGCGATAATTAAATAGATTTAGGAAGGCGAGAAAGGAAGAGAAGCATACTTGGCCAATTACAATAAATCATGAGGGCTTTAAGGATTTTTGCACGAAAGCTGGCTGTCGTCACACTCGCCTTTCTCTCTCAACACCTGCCGAGTATAGAAAAGCCGCTTCATCGACTCCGTCTTCATTGCGGATTCATGACCCTCAGGTTTCTGTCTTAGCCGGCTGTTCGCTCTTTTTTTTTTTTTTTTTTTTTTTTTTCCTACTTGTCAGTCTGAGTCGATTTTTTTTTTTTTTTTTGACCACCGTCGCCTGCAGTTGAGGAGTAGATATCTCGGGTGTTGCCCAAGCAAGCCTCTTCGGACATCTCTGCCTCTCTACCACACATCCGACGGCATCGTCTCGTATCATTCCTGGTCGCATTGTACCGGGATTCCAACCTCAAGTCCCGCTTTGGTAGCACAGGAACGGATACGCTGAACAAAAAGGTAACGGCTCCTTCTCTTCATCCCAACCAGTGACCTTCTCTTCCCCCTTCCCGTTCCAGACTTTGTTCTTTACTCCCGACTTACTTCTCCTCCCCATAATAATGATGTCGCCGTTGCTGGAATACTGAAATCGCGTTGCTGCGACCGGTGTAGGGGAGTCTGTCTTCTTGTCATACAACACATAAACCAACTCGCCTGCTGTCCGTTCAGCACAAGATGTCTCTCCAGACACAGTTGCCCGCTCATCTCGCTGAAGACTCATCTACTCTAGCCTCGTACATTTTCGGGCAGCCGAGCTACCCATCTCTGTTCCGGGCGAGCGAAGAGCGACCTCGATTGGCGTCCTTCCCGTGGTGGGAGGATGAGGCAACAACTACCCTCTACAGTTTCGATATCGAGGCGTTCAAGAGAGTTGTCTATTATGGTATCTTTACAGATGAGCAGCTCCCTCGGTTTGTGCTTACAGAGAGGTCCGAGGCGTTCACCATTAATCTTATAAAACCTCGAGCGAGAGCGTTACGTCTTGAGAAACAACAGCGGGTAGAGGAGGCTCTACGACAATGTAAACCAACCGTTGCGCCTGTGATCGCATGGGCCTGGTTTCCAACCTACTACGATAGTGACAGAAATCCTCTGGCTATTGCAAAGGCCATCGATACCGAAAGTCATCTCCATTTTGCCCGAATCCCGTTCGAGGAGTTGGTTAGGTACGCGCTGAATTACCCTTACAGTCGTGTTGAATGGTTCTTGCAGCAGCATACGACACTATATGCACACATCTTGGACCACCTTAACGCCTTTCCTGATGAATTAGAGAGGTACACAGAGGTTGAGAAGGTCAGTTGCTTGACCCCAATTCTGGCACGTCTGGCTAGTTGCTGACCGAAATCTCCAAAGCATCTTCGAAGTCGAAGTCCCTTTGCTCACCGTGCTGTGGCCACCGCTCTGGAGGGTGTCGGGGTCAAACTTGACCTACCCATACCGTCATCACCGCTATTTGAATTTATTGCTGGTCCCATTCAACGTCTCTTCGGAGGGCTTACGGCAGGCTTAGATTCAATCATGAGGGTACTTTGTGTGCTCGGAGTCCGGTACGAGCGGGTGTATCTGCATTCTGGGGAGATGAACTGGTCTCGACCATTTAGCATTGCCTTTTCGTTTCTTGAGGACATTTTAGGCTCAACCTCATCCACGGATTTTGCTCGTACCCTAACTACTTCTGATGAGCAAGATTTTGCTCAATTAACTGAAGGGGAGGAATTTGACAAAAACGCGGCCAACCGCTTATCAGCTCGATGGGAGGCTCGTAGTCTTGAAGTTTGGGAATGCTGTCGAGCCCTCCCTGAGTATGTAAGCTTCATCCAAGAGAGTTTACAGGTAAGTGCCCTAAGAACCTCCCAACTAGCGTACAGCTCTGCCAACTAACAACTTATAGCCCTTATTAGGTCTCCGAAACTACCACTCCCTGACGGCAATCCTAAGCGGGCTTCATAAATACAGCGTTTCGCGGTCTACATATGTTTACACAGACGACGGAAACATGGCATTAACCGTTGGTCAAGTGCTGCCGCCTGAACTCTTATACCTCCTTGAACCGGCTCAGAACTACGCAGCATACCGACAACAATACCAGCAAGCTGCTGGAATACCGTTCCTTCTCCCCCATATGAATGAATACCGTCAGTACGGCGAGCCTGTTCTTCAGGATCTATATACTAGATTCAGAGCCGTTGTTCCAATGGCGTAAAAGTACGGAATACGGCCGATACTATACGGAAGAAAGAATATATATATGCGGCAATATAGGATGAGAATGTATGGTTACGACTTGGCTGCAATACTGCATGGCGATCTTCTTCGGTTTATATAGATATTGATATGGCGGATGTATGTTGTTTGGTCTCAACATGGGCATAATGGTTGACGTTTCATGGTTTTTTTATTTTGGGCTTGTTGAAAACGCGAAAGTCTTATCGTTTCTATAACTGACTTGATACGGTGGCTCTGTAAGTTACTGCTGGCGATCTAGATTATGCGACAGACAAATAGTATAGTATTCATCCACTGTACATGACAATGAGCCTTCTGGCATTGAATCAAGGCCGCTTTTCCTTCTGTCCATCGGAGGAATCGCTTTCCGCATACCCAAAAACACCCAGAAAATACATAATCCTATTCACAAACAAAAACCCCGTAGCACCCACATTACCCCAAGTGAGCACATTCCAAGCACCGACATCAAAGAAAAGATCCCATCCCATAGCAAGATATGTCACGTAGATATGCCCTATATCGGCTATAGCCAAGGCAACAAGGTAATTGTGCAGCACTTTCGGCTCAGTGGTGGCATGGAGCACACCCACTCCGACCATGGCGAGGAGTCCATACACATTTGCCAGCTGGTAGGCAAGTGCGACGGATGTTGCATGGATTTCCAACTCCTTCGGGACCGCCGATGGAACCTGGTCAGCGACAAAGCCTTGCAGGTCGAGTATTGGGCAGAGCCACCCGCCGATCCTGATATTTTGTCAGAGGCTACTTTTTAGTTTGGCTTGGGACTTGGGGAGGCGAGATCCTGGATAGGGGTTAGGAGGTCGTCCTCGGAGGATTGGACGTACAGGGAGATGGGCTCGAAGATCGCGAAGACGAGGTGCGGCCATGTTGGGAATATTGTAGGCATTTTAGGTTGTTTTTTTGGGGGGAGGGGGGATCACGGTGGCAACTGGGTTGAGATATGTTGAGTGTGGCACCCTCTGGGAAAGAATATTTTTCTACTGAGGTAAATAGTATTCAGGCTGGCGCTGAAAGGAAGTTTCCTGGTTCTGATGAAGGCCTCCATAAATGGGCGCCTGATTGCCCAGTGTTATAGTTAGTTATGCAGCGTTTTATACGTGCTGATTCAGCATCATTTAGGCTCACATGATATAGCTGGCTGCTCCTTCCCCGAATGTCGACCAATACTCCGCACCTTCCTCGGTGAGACATCTCCAGAATTATACGGATATCATTTCACACAAGATGACTATGTCCAAAGTCACCAAAGACCCTTATAGTGCTAGTCGCCTTTCATGATCTGTGCCATTAACCTTGCTCCCATGGTGGGAATTTGCGGCTATGGATTCCAACGGTACTTTCGCCCGCAGTTTCGATGAATCATTGATCCGCGAACTACCTCACCTCCGTATAGCTCCTCTCCGTGAGCCGGTCTCGTCTCGCAACCTTAGTATCCCTCTGACTCTCGAACCAAATGCCAGCGGAACTCGGGACCCTAATACAGTATCGAAATCTGGCGGTTCCGCGGGGATTCTGCCTCCCCGCAATGAGTCCAACAGCACAGCGATAGATGGCACGAATACAACGCGACTGAAGAATGATTTGGCGCCTGAATCGCTCTTAGAGGCTCCTCCACGACCGATATTGCCCGCATTCGTGAACCTTCGTGCCCTCGAGCGATTTCCCTATTCTTCGTTTGACGATGACAGCCATCAAGCTCGCAAGCGGCGGCGCGTTGATGCGCAGCCCGAATCATTTGGAGAACATCTGCAATTGCCCATCCCGCAAGCGCAGAAAGAACAAAGGCCTCCACCATTTGGACCCTTTGCTATCCTCAACGGGCTGAATGAACCTCCGCCCAACGCTGCTCTGCTCCCGCCCATCGAGGCTGGATCAATTACGGAGCTGTTGACCAAACCATCGCGAGACAATATTGATTTAGAGCCGACGCTATTGAGTACGAACTTTGGCCCCGATGTTCAAAGTGGTGAAAGAAGGGAGGGAAGGATTGCAGATATTTTGGATTCTCCCATCGTCGAGAAGCCCAGTCCTTACGAGAACAATGCCGATGCCGACAGAGTTGATAAACCAGAGGCGGAACGGAACTTGATGGACAGCGAAGAAGGATCACAGCCCGCCCAGGGTGCTGAAACAACGGACACGCCCCTTTCACCTAGAACAAGAGGCCGGTCGCGAAAGAACATCCGGAAATGGAGTGACGAAGAAACAATCGCTCTACTGCGTGGAGTTATAAAGTGCGGCATCGGTAATTGGAAGGAAATATTAGCGCGGCAGGAATCGAGTTTCAACAGACGCAGCGCGTCGAACTTGAAAGATAGGTATGGATTTGCGTTGGTCAAAGTGCGGTCCGAGGCTGATTGAGTGATATTCAGGTTCCGCGTCTGCTGCCCATCCGCTTATCGGTGAGGCTAATATCCATTTTTTGTTAAAATTTCTAACCTATTTCTAACTTCAAAGCAGCGCCTCAGCTCCCGATGAAGCGATACAGCACATCCGTGATGCTCTCGGCAAAGTTCTTTCACGAGTTGAAGGTGATTCTTCATCGAGGGGAACTTCTGGACGTCAGCCGCAGGCACTGTCATCCTCGGCGGGCCCTCCAGGACTTACCCACAGTGGGTCTTCATCGAGCTTTACTTCGTTGGAGACAACCCAAAATAGCCCTAGAAACCACCCCCCGGGCGATCCCGTGTCAGAAAATGCCCAACTATCGTCGAGCAGATCCGAGTCCGCACTCGAGTCTTTGGGTATAGAAGAGCCTTATACGCCCGCGAAATCCAGACGTCGTTCTCGGCGCCCATTCACCACTGCAGAGGATGAGGCCTTGTTGAAAGGATATTCAGCTCACGGTTTCCAATGGACACTTATCCAGCAAGACAAGGATCTAGGCCTCGGTCATCGAAGGGCGACTGACCTGCGGGATAGATTTAGGACCAAGTTCCCCCACGCATATCGCGACGGAGGTCCTGTCCGCGGCAGTGCGTTGCCAACACAGATGACCAAAGATACGGTCCTGAAAGAGGGAACGAATCGCGCGCCTAAAAGCAAGCAGAATTCTCAGGATACCAAGCCTCCTTCCTCCGATGGCCGTCCCAGCAAGCCCGAGGACCTCATCTCGAGTACTACAGGAGCAGTAGATCCAGCTTTTCCTTCGCTTGTACTTCCGGCAGTTCGAGAGAGTTTGGCAGGTGTACCGCCTGCTGGATTCCCGTTCCCGTTGGATGAGGGACCCACGAACGTTGCCAGTGTAGACTTACCACCGCTGATTTGGGACGACCTTGCTTGACAGGCATAGTGTCTCACCGCGGTTAGTTAAAATATAACTTTAAATATAATAAGAGAAAAATTTACACATCCATAAAAGGAAAGCGATATATAGTTTATCTACATTAATATCTGCCAGTTATCTTCGCAGGAATTGACAGTGAACCATGATTTCATTCATCCCAGGCTCTGGGTTTCCGTAACAGCTGCTCGTCTAACGAGCTCTGACAACATAGCCGCTTTTCCAATGCCCATCTCGGCATTGATAAAAGCTAGCTGCCGGGAAATCCAGAGTCTCTGCGCAGCATCCACACCCTCCACAATCCCTGCCACGTACAGAGGCCAGATAATCTGGCACGCGGATAGGAGGCGCGGGTACTTCCCGCTGGGAAAGGAGTCACCTGGATAACAAAGTCCAGGTTTTAACTTGGACTTGTATCCTAGATGGTACGGCATGGATGCACATATATCATTCGCTATTGCACGAATCTTGCTATGAGTTGTAGCGACATATCCAGCTAGAGCTGATAGCTGGGCATTCTCGTGATCAAAGCCAGGTTGACCAAACCCGTGCAAGGGGCCATAAATAATCCGGTAAGCTCGCAGGCGCAGACTGTGAGCCAGGAGCTGAAGCATGCGGTACCGTGACCAGTCATTACCCGCTGAGAATGTGGGATAAACGTGTGCATCTGTACCCCAGAGATCGATGGGGTCGTCGAGTGGTAGCTGGACGGTCGTGTAGGTTGATTGTGGCGACAGAGTATTTGGCCACTTATCCATTTGGAATTCGGTAGAGGCAACCTGCCTGAGGAGTGTGGTGGCGCCTGCAGCTGCGCTGACAGCAGCGGCACCGTTGGAGGAGAGCGCTAGCCAGACGTCTCTTTCGATCTGGCGGAGCTGGATGTGAACGATGAGGAGGGCGGCGTTGTAAAGATTGAGGTAGTCGAGCTTTCTTTCTGCTGCTAGACCAGCGTAGAGCAGTTGGAGATCGTTGAGGGTGAAGATGAAGGGGGTCGTGACTTTGAGACCGTCAAAACATGTGAAGAGCTTTGCTCAAAAACACAATTAACTACTGTTTATCTTTTACTTGAGGATGGGTGTCTGACGTACAGCTCGGGTCAGCAGTGCACTGTATATCCTTCTACTTGTTTCCTCGCCAAAGCTATCGCAGCGCTGTGACCTGACAAAGGCCATTGCCCCTTCAAGGTGGGAATTGGATGTGGCCCTGACATGGTCTTCGCTGCTGTTCAAATCCTGCGCGTAAGAGGTTGGTACCTGGCTGCCAGAAAAAAAAAAAAAAAAAAAAGAGGGAGGATCTCTTACCTCGTACATTCCCAGGACAAAAACAGTCAAGACAAGCTCACCTCTCCTACTTTCATCGAACTCTTCCATCAACCGACGAGTGTGCTTCAGTGCTCTACCATAGCATGTCATGGCCTTGGTCACGGCACCGGAGTGTTGGTAGTTGCCCTTGTCTGAGACGAATGTCAAAAGCAGCGCAGATAAGGCGGAGGGTAGTGGTGACGTCGCTATTATGGGCGCCTGTAAATTGGCGAGAACGACGGGGAGAATTGTTACTGTGAGAATCCCCCCATGTAGGCCTTCCGCTTGTGGGAGGCGAACGAGCCGACTGTAAAACAAGCATAGGTTGGCCCGCTCCTGGTCCTTGTTCTGGCCCAAGAGGCTGGCGGGAGATAAAGCGAGATCCTCGAGTCGGCGGGCTACGTCTTCCACGCCTTTTGACGTGCCCAAGCGCTGTCCCGAGCGTTTGTTTGTTGTTTTCCGGTCGTCGAGAATGCGATACCCCCCGCATATCCGATTGCCTTTGATGCATCGCATGCAGATGGGTTTCCCCTCGTCACACTAGGTATCCCCTCGCCAATCAGTTGTGCCCTTCCTTACGGGGTGACGAATACGAACCTTGACTTTGCGAGCACGACAGGTGTAGCATCCTTTGCTTGGTCCACCTGGGTAGACCATTTTTCAGGTTTCCGAGTGAGCTCGTAAGCTCTTAACCCTAACTCGGTAGGGTGGGTTCAACGTGATTGATACAGATCCGTAGTAATCCAGTGTGGGGGGAAGAAAGAACCGTGCCTTGCCGGTCAACTGGCAGGGCATATCTCCTTTTTTCCGGTCAATCTTTTCTTCGCTCAACCCGGTCCACAAACCAGTCCAGAAGACGGAAACACCAAGATAATAAATAAGCACTGGAGGGTGTCGAAGCCGTCCGGTTGCGAAGGCACGAACGAACAAGAATCAACCCGTCTTCCTCAGCGTCAAAAATCCACGAGCAATGTTAGCTGGAGACGCGCTTGCACACCGCACGGCCGGCCTGAGCTAAAAGCCACTGGGGACATTTAATAGGACCAAAGACTGAGACTCACGAGTCGACCGTCGATCCCACGCTCAGAAGGGTCTGGCCGTCGTTCACAAAATCCCTGAGGAGCCCCAAGGTGTGCAGGAGCTCAGTGGCTGAGTCTGCCATTAAGGCCCATCGACTCGCTGGCGGCCTTCTTGGCGATCCCGGCAAGGAAATGGTGTTTGGGGGCCATTTGCATTTATCAGCGAGATTGTCGTGGAGAAGTCTCTTTTGGATGGATGGGGGCCTTTCTGGACACGAATTGAATTGAAGGGATGGCATGGGCACCCATGCTTATGCTTATCCAGTGGATGGAGACTGGGGAGAACCAACGTTGTCGGGCTGCGGAGTCCAGTGCGGAATTCCACTGGGCTGAAGTGTCGATCTCCAGCCTCGATTTCCTTCTCTCAGCGATCATGATTCATTCATCCCTCCCCATTCGGCATCCTTGACTCTGTTCCAAGATTCTTCCTGGCGAGTGAACCCTTCCCACACCGTCACTTTCACGGGTTGCCCTCAGCCTCAGCAGTCGCATTCCATGCTATCCTGCCGATCGGTCATCACCAGCGGTTCCAGACAGGTCAGACCGAGTCCGTCACAGCCTCGTCGATCGGTCTATGGTGTTACTGTGATGCCCCCAGTAGATAACTAAATATGGCAAGCTATTCTTGGACCCGTTCATCACCCCAGATACCCACTTAGACCCATTGAACATGTTTTACCAAGAACAGCCAGGGTACGAGACCGGTCCCTCGAGAGACCCAGCCAAGTCT
This sequence comes from Aspergillus versicolor CBS 583.65, assembly GCF_001890125.1. Classification (NCBI taxonomy): domain Eukaryota; kingdom Fungi; phylum Ascomycota; class Eurotiomycetes; order Eurotiales; family Aspergillaceae; genus Aspergillus; species Aspergillus versicolor. The sequence goes on along the minus strand of NW_024467526.1, from coordinate 2,696,293 downwards.
TACGCCGAGCCCAGGTCTGCAGGGCTGCCAGGGAAGCAACGTGCTAACTACGCCGTTCAGCCAACGGGACTGTCCCGCCAGAAACCTAAACCTGAGACTCGACCTTGGGAATGGGATTCCTTGTCTTGATCGCTAGAATTCTAAGCTGGGGTGGAACGTCGTTGACATGTGCCAGCATATAATATTCAGTCAACTCATGTGCAAATATCCACAAGACGCAATGGACTTGCATTGGATTCCAGAAACCAACATGGTATAAGTCAATGGAATACACCAGAAACAATGGATCAGAAACACCGGTAACAAACGACACGAAAAAAAAAATCATAAAATATAGGCAAAACCAGATGCCGGGATAATCACTTGATGGTATGTATATGAATTCGCAATAAGAAAGAAAGAAAGAAATCAACGCTGTTTGGACAGTCGATCAAGAGGGTGCAAAGGACTTTAGTATCTAAGCTTGGTAACCTTCTACCAAGCATTGCGATCCCAATTCGGATCTATATCAACCACGGTAAGATTAGCCCATACATCTATAAATAACCAGTAACGTAGGCTGAGAGGCGATTGACTAACCCTGTATAAAACTAGCCAGCACTTTACTCCCCGTTTGTAGAAGCGGGTGGCCCGCAACTATCTGCAAGAACCGCTGCAGGCCCTCCCGGCGATGCTCAATCACGTCATCACTAAACCGGTTCGTGAAGACCTTCCCCGGGAGGGGAGGAATCGTGACTCTTGTGCTCTCGCGCTCCAGGATGTCGCGGAAATACTCAAAGTCGGAGTATCGGCGGCGCACAACCGAGTGTTTTAGCTTGAAGGCGGGGATATTGGTGCGGCAGACAATTTCGTAGGAAGTGTACATGTTCCGCGAGGTGCCGTGAGTTTGCGGGTTTCGGACCTAGATGACAGTTTCACTAGTTAATTTTGGAGATACTCTGAGATTCGGACAGAATTGCAAGATACAGCTCGACTTTGGGTTTCGCGAGGTGACAGGGAGCTTGACGGAAAGCATGGCACGTGGGGTAGAGGCTATCAGAATGAAGCTTTACCTCTATCTCAAGGAAGTTCTCGGGCGGCCCGTAGATCTCCTCAAAGGTCTGTTGTCGCGACTCGGGCACGGCCTGCATCTTGAGGTATCGTGACCGCAATATTGGTTGTCGAGAAAGCACGGGGAACTTGGGAGGTGGGGGATATCGCGGGGAAGTCGGCCTCGTCTGTGCTCAAGATTGCAAGATTGCAGGTGGATGATTGAAGAAGCACGGGGGCGACCGGATGTAGACCAAAAAGAGCCGGCGCAAGACAGAGAGCTGGAGACAACTCCTGTGGAGAGCGGAAAAGGTTCGAATTGCTCCTCACGACGTTGCGGGTTAATTATTGGAGTTGGAAAATGACGCTCCCGTCACTCCTCGACGGCGCTACGCGGCACGTGATTGGCTACTGTTGTGCAGCTCAAACTACACCCAGTATCCAATTTACAGGCTATCAAACAGCTTGCTTAAACCTACGATTAAGTGCTCATTCCTTGCGCTTGATAGATTGTGAGTTGCTACTTTCCAGTTGGCATTTACCCGGAACTTGCAGCTGCAAACGCGCCTTTTGTTGACACAGGTTTCGATCGATCTATCTTCCGCACCGTGCCATTAACGAACTGGTGTGCATGGAATGAGCAAAGTCGACGAAGCAGGTGCTTTGCTCGACTTCCAGTTAGCAGTAGTGGTCTATCCATTTCCTACTTGGAACAACACGAACAAAACTTCTATGGCTGCTAGGCGGTAGTCCGAGAGCAAACAACAAAAAGACCAAATGACAATTCTAAAGCAAAGTAAGCAAGAAAAAAGTTTTGATTTGTTTAATACACCTTGAGCAATGCCCGAAGTAAGAAAAGAAACAATTAGACAAACCCATGCAGAACAGAGCCAGATTTCCCAAATAATCATTAACAGAGAAGAAAGAACAGTTCAGCGAGACCCAAGCTAAATGGAAAAGTACAGTTCAAAGAAAAAAACCAATGAGATGGGAAAAAAAACCCCCAGCCAGGAAGATGTCCCGTTACCGCCCAGAGACACCTTTAAATATGACAAACAAGAAGAACAGCTTTCATGGACTGAGGAAAGGATGGGAAATATGAGGGAGAGAAACTGCATCGTTTACTCTTGTCGGCTGCGCTTGGTCCCGTGCGGATTCCACGAGCCATCACCTACGCCTTGGTTCTGAGGGAAGAATCCCGGGTTGAAGCCCTGGTTTGGGCCTTGGAAGCCGCCTATACCTGACAAATGCATGATTAGATATCTAGCCACATGAACAAAGAATTGGGGTGCGCTAGAGATTCAAAGTTGCGTACCTTGCATTCCCATATTACCTGCCATTCCGCCCATCATTGGATTCATACCACCAGCCATAGGATTCATTCCCATGCCACCCATAGGACCCATGTTGGGCATTCCCATCATGTTGGGTGCACCAGCCATGCCTCCGCCACGACCACGCATCCCACCGGGGCCGCCACGCATGTTCCCGCCCATCATGCCTCCACGATTGCCAAACCCGTAGTTCTGCATCCCCATGGGATTTCCCTGGAATCCACCACCAGCCATGGGGTTGTTGAATCCGCCCATGGGGTTCTGGAAGTTGCGGTTGACGTAGCCACCGCCCATGTTCGACATTCCTCCGCGGTTGTTGTATCCTCCCCGGCCTCCGCGGAAGCCTCCTCCGCCCATATTACCCATTCCAGAGTTGAAGTTGTTCTGGTTTGGTGAATTGAAGCCTCCAGATGCGCGTGTATTGTCTTTTCGCATCGGGTTGTCTTTGGGGAGCGTGCGGAATGGGTTTGGCATGGGACTAGTGTAGGTGACTGTGTACTTCCGTCCACTTTGGCCGGTTGTAGTAAGGGAGTCGATCTGATGTTTAGTCGCAGATGAGGCGGGAAGGGACGTGAATTCTAAAAAGGCTTGACTGTCGAAGATCCAAGAATCAGTATCAAGGGCGGAATAAGGACGACAGTTTAACGACTTACCCTTTGCTCTTTCCGTTCACCTTGTGCTCGCTAAACGTTACATCCTTTAGTTCATCCTCGCACCCGGCTTCGCGTACCCAACCCCGAATATCATCATCTGTAGTCCACCAGTGTAGTTCTGAAATAAGCAGAGCCGGTGTTGCATCAGGATCGACAGGGCGATCGTCGAGTTCTTTGCGCTTTACACCCTGCTGGGGCGTTGTATCGTTTTGCATTTGTTGCTGATTAGTTGTATTCGTGTCTGTTACATTCTCACCATTTGTTGTTGCTGTGGCTGTGGTGGTTTGTTGCTCTGGGAGTGTGTCGGAGTCTGTGGAGCCGCTGCCGTTGTGTTCAGTGTTATCCGGAGCATCTAGGATGAGGTCCGTGTCTTCCTGCTTCATGTCATCATCTTGTTTGTAACCCCCCTGGTCATTGGCATTGTAGCCACTACCGTCTCCATAAATGTCAATATCGAAGTTATCATCCTCAGTAGCCATCGTGTTTAGGTAGATTTCGAGGTCTCAAAGCAAAATTGATTGCTTGATTTCTTTGATCAATATACAGTCCTTGATTTTTTTTGTCTTCTTCTTCTTCTTTCTTGTCTTCAGGTTCAGTTCTCGGGGAGATAGAACAAGTACATGTCTGCAGGCATACGCCATCAATTAGCAAGGTGATTGTCATTATCTTTGGCCAACACAAAGAACATCAAAATTGACCCAGCATGGTACTCAGGTAGTAACACCAGGCCACCCTGGATTGTGCTGAGATCACTATGCGACCTCTCCCAAATAAGAACACAAATGGAAAAGAACTCGAATATACGTACAATCCGAAGCAAACAAAGCTTCAAAGGGAAACAAAGTTTTCACCAATCTGGGAATATGTCTGAAGGTAAAGAGGAGGGTTCTCTCTTGTTTGTGGAGTCCAAATACAGGAAGAATGGGATGGGCAGTGCGATCAATATGAAAGTTAAACGGGCACAGCTCAACAACAGGTTCGATCAAAGCTCCTCAGTGAGAGCACATGCGATGAAAGGGTAAGATAGAGAACAGGAAACCAAGCCGTCTGTCGGGTCACTAGAGTAGCCCGAATACTGGTTCCCAGGGTTGCCACGCCGATGAAATCCCCTGAACGATAACCGCCAGTGCTCGAGTGGATTGGGGATTTGAAGAGAAAGACGGGATTACAGGGACACAGAGACGGTTCAAAAAGAGAATCCCCTGAGAGGAAAGCCGGTAAGGGACGGGGGTGATCGAGTGAAGCGCGGCGCGAGGCGAGATCTTAGCAGGGACGATGATGAGCTTCAAGCGTGAAGGAGCTTCGGCGCTTTCGCCCCGACAGCTGAAACTCGGCCCCGCATAAATATATATCCGAGTGGTCGCCTTCCTATTTTGGAAATCTACTCTTTCCCAAAGCCATGGGTGGTTGGTTCATTTTGAATGATAATTCTGGTTTCATTATATAGATACCACCGATATCTGAATTCAGTCTACAAACTACTCGTTTCACCTTGGCCGGATTCATATATCTGCATCCCACGCATCCCACGCTTGTTCATTCTCCCGGGCGCGTTCATCCATTGCCTTAAAAGCTGCATCAGTGGGGTTCAATTCAGCATCGCAGCTATGTCCATGTGCAAGTTCTGGTCCACATTCGTCTCGACGAGCACCATCATTCCAAGAGTGTATCGTACAAGTGCCTGTTGCGGAACCCCAGCCATTCCAAGATGTTGCTCCAAGTTGTTAGTTGGCACTGCCGGATCGAAGGTTGGGGGGAATGACTTACCGGCCAAAACGGGGGCATTTGGATGCCAACTGGCGTCACGCACGCAGGTTTGCCATTTCCTGCCGTTGGTTCCTCCCATATGACCGTGGAATCGACGAGGGCGAGGGCGGGAAAAGTCCGTTGCTTTTTCAACATCGATCGTTCCAGCCAAGGTTGCGTCAAGATTCCACACGTAGACCTTTCCGTCCTGACTGCCACTATACACATACCGAGAGTCTGAGCTTCCGGGCGGAGAGAAATGGCATCGGATTAGAGTTTTAAGAACACTGTGCCCTCGGAATGTAACAACAGAGCAGTCGTCTGGATGGGGGTAATAGAAGTCTGATGGGAAACGGTCAACCCTATAATCGAACCCAGTTCCATAGCTCGTGGGTTGAAGAGTGTCGAATTTGGCTGTGGACGTCATTTTGCGCAAGTCCCATAGTTTCATGGTCTGGTCCTTGCTGTTGGATAGAACATATCGGCCGTCACCCTTGCTATCAACGTACGTCAACCCTTCTGTGTGCCCTATAAACACCCCAGCTTCTCGTCCATCACCCATGGATCTCCTATCCCAGATGCGAATAGTGCTGTCATCTGACCCAGAATAGAGGATATGAGGCGAAGACTTGTCTCCAAAGCAAACAGCATTTACGTCGTCCTGGTGATTTCGTACGCGAAGGACGGATTGCCTCGTTTCAAGATCATATACAATCACGGAATAATCCCCAGTGCCAGCAACAATCTCACGGCCATCTCCCGAAAATCGGACGGACCAGATCTGCGTAAGACGAATGATCAGAAACGGATCAGCGAAGACATGATCAGTGTACCTACAGCAAAACCATCTCTCCCAAAAATGTCCCGCCTGGCTCTTCCTCCAGGCGATGAGGCAAGGTCCAAAACAGTTGGATCGGAAGAATCGTCCGGGTCTGTCGGTGCAAGACAAACGAGATGGCGAAGTGAACTATATGCTAAAAATCTGTTGTCTGGGCTCAACGTAGCATCGGTGATTGTCCACGAGCCAAAAGGGTAGTCCACAGTTTTGTAGTATTTCCACTCATAGGGGTTGGAAGTGTCATACATTCTGACTTTGAAGTCTTGGGCGCAAGAAAAAAAGAAGTTCCCATCATCAGAAAACTGACCTGAATAACACCTTGCGTCATAGTGAATGATCTTGTCTGCAGTTGTGCCAGGGATAAGACCCTATATATATGAAATTCATGAGCAAGGTCATCCCCTCCGTTTTAAGACTCATAAATCAGTACTTACTTGCGCTATTGACGGGGTTTTACTCCTTTGCAAACCTTGCCCGTCTACACCCAACTCCCGCCACATTATCTTCTCCATGAGTGTCTTCTTGCGTCCCGCGCGCTCATCGATGTAGTTGGGTTCTGCCCCAAATATTCCGGACCTCATCAGTTTCGAGCCTTCGTCGCTCGGTACCTTGGGATATTGAGGGGGGCCCCTCCTTCTCGGAACTCGCCTCCCCAGCCCCAGTATCCCGTATTCTTCGTAATCATCGTAGTCATCATAATCATCATCAAGGTCGTCACCCGGACCAGAACCGCGGGGGAAACCATGGTAGCCAAATATATGCCCGAGACCACCGGAAGCCAGTAAATCGAGTAACTGTGTAGTAGAAACTAGTCGTGATCAGTTTCTAGCGATGGATGGCCAGTCCTTCATATCCTTCACGGGGACCTACCTTGAGCCTGTCGCCCCGTTGGATGACCTCCGCCAGCGTGGTCAGCTCTATCCATCCCGAACTCGATTTGTATGCCGCCTAAATGTAATCCAGGACCTTGATTGGCTGGTAGGTCATCGACTGTTAGCACTGAAAATGCTGGAATCATATATAAAACCGTAGGACATGGTTTGAAATACCATAATGTTCGTCCATGGGCGGCGATTCGTTGTCGGCTCTATCTTCCATCTCCTGAATAGCGCGCGTAAAAGGGTCCATCTCATCAGTGTCTTCGGTTCCATATTCCTCTTCATCCTCCTCAAGCCATGCTCTCGCAGGGTGCCTTGTATCCTCCGGGCCTGTTTGCGGGGGGCCGTCTCGTCGGTTACTGCCAGCATTAGGAGCAGGCGGAGAGCTCATGGTCGGCCAAAGTTATGACAAGATGTAGAAGTATTGAAATATTATAGATAAGATCGCAAAAGCCATATCAGAGCCACCGTAGACAAGGCACAGACGCAACGGAGTCAACACTCTCCGACTCAATTGGCGGTAGTCATTAGTTGACCATTCCGACACCCGCGTTATCGATAGGTTATGTCATCCTCCGTCAGTTTTGGGAGCTCTTAACTCCGTGTACCTTAACTCCTATCCCCCTTTGGCTTAAATTTAAATGCCCCTCATGTCTTGAACGGTGGAATAATCAAACCAATACCATAATCATCAAGTTAATCATCAATACATCTATATACCATGGACCCATTACATATGCGTTAACGAAAAAAAAAAAAAAAAAAAAAAAAAAAATCCCCGAAACGAAGATAGGCGAAATCCAGTAAAGGTACAGCAAAAGTACAGAATGCGTCAAGTCAGTTGGGATACCCCGAACGAGTCGTCCGCCAACATCACACAAAGCTCGGGGATCTGGTGCATTCTCAAAAGGAACACCAAAATTTGGATTAAATAAGTCAGAATATTCATTACCTCTTCCTGAGACGCGTGTGAAGGAAGGGGAACATCGAGTTCCCAGCCGTCGTTGGCTTCATGGCCAACCTCACGGCCAACTTCACTGTTCTCGACGGTGGGAGCGGTTGTCTTGGAAACTGATGCGCGAAGAGCTAGGACTCCAGCGATTGCCCGAATGCGAACTTTCAAGTGTGCTCGCCTTTTTGATGCCCGCCTTGTCATTTCGAGGTTCGCCTCAGAGGTGCCGTGATCCTTTCCTCTCGCTAGATAGAATAAGTGATCACTAGGTATCTCAAGCGGCTTCTCTGATCTTAGTTCAACCCTCAGGTATGATATATCTGGGACCAAATGTAAGTTAGCAGGTGTGGGGAGTCGAACAAAGGACCGAGCGATGTTTTTCTTCATACCTCGCATCGACAACACAATAGGCCGAGCAGGAGCTGAGAGAACGAGCGTTTCGTGGAAATAAGAGAGAAAGCCCCCCTGTTTTTGGTTTTCGTACAACACACCCTCGAAAAACCTTAACCGTTGGAACTCTTGCTGAATGTTGTCATCGACTGGGATCGATGCTGATTGTTTGCCAGAAACAAGCCGCCCCTCTCCGTTTTGCTTGTCCAGATCCCCATGACCTCCCCAATTGGGACGATTGAGGCGGAGAGCGAGTTCAGTGGTGAAAGTCTCAAGACCGTGAGTGTGTCCATCTACCCACAGTCGGGGGCCATCGAACTTTGATTCTTTCTGGTGTTTTCTACCTGGAAGGATCGGGCTTGGCCGTGAGATTCCAGGCCTGTTTGACGTAGTCGCAGTGTTCTCAAAGCCAGACTTTTGAGAATGGGCCTGGTCGGAAGGTACTACTTGTCCAACCGAGGTATCGTGGTTTCGAAAAGAGCCAGCTCCATTACCGGGCCCGGGGTTCTCAAACGAATACCCGCCAAAATGATTAGAGTGGTCACCATTTCCCATGTTGCCTGAGTTCCCGCCGCCGTTTGCATAAAATGGACCATTACCGTGAGTATTGCCAGCGCCTCCGTGGCCTCCGTTGTCTCCGTTGTCATCATCCCCATCGCTATCGTCGTCATCTGGGCTGCCACCTTGACTCCTATCCGCCTCAGGTATTGAACAATGTCGGCAGAGGCACTCGAAAAATTCGTCCCATGTCCGAACAACCCTACCGCAAAGCGCGCAACCAGAGGGTGGATCATGGCGCGTAGTGGAAGCCGCCAACTCCGCCTTGGTTAATTTTTGCCCAGAGTGTGCATTCCTCATGTGTTCATGGAGTTTGTCCTTTCTTCTGAATTCCATTCTGACCGGACCATAGCATATTCCACAAGAGTAGATGCAATCAGGGTAGTGCTGGTCCCTGACATGCCTTCTGAATGTGCCTTTATTCTTGAAAGGTCCTCTATCGTTTGGCTGGCAGAGACGGCAGCGAAATCGCCCGTCGGTGACATTCAGATTCTGGTCGGATCCAGGGCTGTGTTGGACCATCTCATTTGTCACGAGCAACGTCGCGTGAAGCTCTGAGGCCAGGTTAGTCCACGACGAGAAGCCAAATGAAGTGCCATTGCTGTGCAACAACTCTTCAAGAATCCGATAGACCTTAATGAACTGCTCTCGATGCGGTATGGTGTTGGAACTACTCGGTTCATTCGATTGAGCTTCAAATGCGTTCGGAGCCCTGAAGTTGTTGGAGCCGGAGCTATCGTCTCTCGGCTGGTAGGGAGTCAATTGTGGCGAAACACCTGGCTTTGGTCATAGTCAGCCACCAGGCAGCTCACGGGGGTCTATATGGGAGAACTAACATATTGAGCCTGGGGGGGGTTAAGCCTCGCAGTGAAGTAGCTAGGGCCCGGCTGGATAGTGGGTTGCCGATTAGTAGTCCCCCCCAGGAGGCCCAAATCCAAGTGAGGATCTTCGAGTGCCGGAGCATGCGCAACAGTGGTCAAATTCGGCTCAGTATACATTACCCGCCCACCACCATTCTCAAAGCCTAGAGTTGACTGGGGGTTTCCGTACTGCAAAGGGGGTACCGCTGAAAAACCCAGGGGCGACTGAGCATTAGAATGACCCAAAGAAGCTCCATTCGGGAAGCCCTGGACCAGAGAGCTCCCGTGATACTGGGAATTGTCGGCTTGGGTTCCTTGAGTCAAATAAGGATCATGCTGTACCTGCGCCGACCCGGATTGATAGGTCTGCGATCCGCCCCCGCCCATGATCGGCGGCACGACCATATCGAAAAGGAGGGCCGTGATATATTCATCGTCATAGTTGTAGTTGAGCGGCGGGTTATGTTGTCCGTTTCCCGCCATAAGGCCAAGCTTCAGCGGGTTAGGCTGGGATCCGGGGGAATGAGAGCAAAGGAAGGAATGGTTTGTGGCACAGCTGTAGACGGAAAAGTGTCGCGGTGGTCAGGACGTAGGTGAGGGGAGTTGATCATAAACGCACAGCCTAGCGCGGTGGTGAGGCGGATGAGGCGGATTCGAGGCGTCGGTGGGAGGGGCAGGCAATAAAGGGCAAAAATATATAGACAAGGCTGTCCTTCTCGTTCGTACACTTGGAGAAGGCTGCCGGTGTTATGAGACGAGCATGGAAGGTAAGTGGCAGGCAATGTGAGAAACGAGCAGTAAACCAAACGCGCTTCAAAGAGATGCTAAGGGCAGTATATAACCTGAGTGAGATGCCACTCGTGGGATCTGTAGCTTGTCCGGCTTTTAACGATGCCCAGAGTCTCCCTCACATCGGTTGTCACCATGCGGAACTATACAAAAAAACAAAGGAGTCGAGTCCCGTCAGGGCGAGGGGGCCGCGTCTTTAATAATGCATGGTGGGAACAGTTACAGCTACTTTGGGTGATAATGCGACTGTGCTGGCTGTGTAGTGAGAGGCCGGGCAGCCAGTGATACTGCTTTTTCACTGGCATTACATACGTAAGATACTACCAGTTGAAAAGTGAGGCTCCAAGGCACCTGATGAGGAAAGTTCTCAGTGTAGCGTCTTTGCATCCTCGCGGTTTCTCCCTCGGTTCACCCAACCTATTGCCTTTGCTCATCTGCAGTGGTCGAATCCTTGAGGCTACAATGCAGTGATGTCTGAGAACTGCTCTGCCCGCAGGCCGGCACATCTACCGGGCAACAGTTCGCCCAGGCGCGGGTTCCCGAAGGATTTCCTCAACAATTATTAATTGTTAAAGCTCTTGCTATCCCATGTCGTCTGGTTTGGGTGTTTACAAGCGTCTGTTTGGCATGTCCAGTTTGAATCTCCCAAGGGCCTGTTGTGACTTGTGAGAGGAGAATCAGAGCCGCGTCTCAGCCACACTCCCAACGTACTAGGGCTCGATGGCTCAGGAGAGGGGTGAGCATGGGGATTGGGGATAAAGTCCATACTCCAGACCGCCAACATTGGCATTCATTATTGGTTTCATGTCTGACCGAGCGTTTTTGCCACCGTGGCCGGGAGCTCTATACTGTGTGTTGAGTTCGTTGCCCCAAGGCCCGCGCCGGTATCTTGGCTCGAAGGAGCTCGTCAGAGTCCACGAATAACAGCATGGTAGTGAATCCACGAGGGTTAAAAGAATGTGCCCAAAGACAAACTGAGCAATATTCAGAAGCATATATAAATAAGAAAAGGGCAATGGGTTTTCGAAGATGTTGCGGATTCGCCCCAAGGTTGACCTCGAGGCAGACGCAGCTCGTTGCGTGATGTCACAGTGCATAAACTACACCTTAAGAGTAATAACAAGAGAAAGGCGCAGCTGGACTCGAGAAGTCGAGGACGCCCGTGATTGATTCTAGATCACAGTCCACGCTGCCACATACTTTGGATAATGCGTAGACCCTGGTTCAGGAACCGGCTTTGGAGCATCTCGACCTGCTCCGCACGATGATCTTTTTGGGCCCCGTCCGCAGGCAGACGTTCGCATACCGCGTCAGAAATGATTGCACTGCTTGTAGCCTATTGCACAATAATGTTTGTAGAACGAGGAGTAAGTAGTATTCAACTATTTACTGGCATTTCGCTTGCGGTTGCGGGCGGCCACTCGTCTCTTGTCTCGCTGGCTCCTCGTCGCTTGTATCCCTGGGACCCTCGTGAGGAGACTGTGCAATGGATTCCGACTAATGAGGCATTTCCTCGAGAAAAAGGAGAGGCCCAACCAGGATATTCGCTGCCTTGCCGGCAGGCTGCAGCCTTAGCTTTTTGCAGGACGACTGAACAGTCTGCCTTGGGCGGCAAATTATTCCATAAACTGCAATAATCCACAACCTGCAATGCGGCGTTAGCTAGAGCAATGTAACCATATTTGACTTCGAATGAGTTGGCATAAAATTTGGCGAATGGATCAGACGTCACTTGTGGATGGTTTGCGAATCGCTGGGCAGCAAATACACCTGAGGCTCTGCAAACAGCACTACACAGCCACAGCCCACAGCCACCATGCTCCACGACAGCTGACAAGACTGCCAGGAAATTCGATGGAAGCTTGAAGCTGCAACGAGGGGTTGGCACCTGTAAATTTCCAGGGACACCCGCATAAGCCAATCTCTACGGAGAGTTCATGATATTTCAGCACGCACTAGGTAATCTCCTCTTGGCTACATCGAGATGTTTGCTCCTCTCACCTCATGAACGAACTCTACTATGCCGAGACATTCCACAGAGGCAGTGAACTGCTGCCCGGGTGAACGGACCATACACCGCCAGAACCGGTTGTTTTATGGCGATTTGACTGGAAAAAAAATGAGCCAGCGAAGCAGGTGAGCAAGGCCATGGATGATAAGTATAAGCCTCCGCCCCCATTTCTTGATTGGACTGGCCAAACTTCAGAGGCTGCTAGCACACGGCACCGCACCTTTGTATTTGGTCTGTGGTCTAGAATTGGTGGTCTGGGACAATGATCTACTATGATTTGGCAAAAAATGGATTCGAGGCGGAGCGCAACCGGGTAAGGTGGCCGACACTGATGATAAACCGATAAGCACTGCCTCAATGTGGTATCTAGTCAATTGAGCAACCCCTTCGCCTCATCCATGTACTATGCGACGTAGTCAATAATAATAATATTTTTCTCCAAGGCATAGCAGCACAGTGCTGGGACCTCGCATTTACCGCCATGGTCCTTATCACATGCCAGTCTGCAATCAAAGGAATTGATAATGATTTTTGAAAGTCTTTTTCATTCAGGGGAATCTATGCACAAGGTACAGATGTGCTGCTTCCGAGAGCCTTCCATTTTCTCGTCACAAATTTGAACTCCACACTTGGAGGTGTAAAACCCAGAAAACACCAAACAACCCGCACCGATCGCTCCGCTCAGCTTAGATGTGGGTGTCGTAGGGGAGAGGAGTGATGGTTTCGGGAGCGGTACCCTCGACCTTGTGAGCCTCACGGGGGAGGGTAGGCTGGCGCTTCAGGTGGAGGTGAACACCCTGCTCCTTAGCCTGCTTCTTCTTCTCGGCGTTCTCCTTGACACGCTTGACGAAATCCTCACGGGAACGGGAGTGCTTGACGTGCTCGACGCGGACGTTGATGCGCTTCTCGAGGTAGCGGTTGCCGACGACCTTGTAGAGGAGGACACCGACGGAGGACTTGGTGACGTTGTAGACAACACCGGTCTTACCGTTGTAGACCTTGTAGGGCATACTGTTTCGAGCAAAAAAAAATTCAGCAAACGACATTCCTCATTTATCATTTCAGTCGAAAACCAGCCATGCTGGACTCGTCGCAGTTGTATGCTTTCGGGAGGGAAGAAAATTCACTGACCCCTTCTGAACGGCACCGTTGACCTTGATGTCCACAATATCACCGACCCTATTATCACAATCAGTCTATTTTGCCCCAAGTTCTTCATTTCCAATAATTGCAGAGGGAATCGTCGTACCGGTAGGTCTTCAGGTAGGTCGAGAGGTGGATCTGACCCTTCTGTCTGAAGTCGCGAGAGAAAGCATACTGAAATCATCGTTAGAGACCGTAGGAATAGCGTATAAATTCCATATCGCCGTAACATACCCGGGTGCCGGAACGGAGACCGTGGGAGTGACCCATTGTGACGGTTTTTTGGCGTTGAGGTTGAAACTTGTCGAAAACGAAGAAGTCCTCCGATCTGCCGCCCTCTGGGATGGTATCGCCGTCGGGTGTGTGCTACCCGCCAAGAGGAGGGCTAGACCCTACACACTAAACCATATCTGAATTTGACCCACAATTTTCGCTCACGGGCTCGGCTATCTTCAAAAAGACTTCCCCATCTGTTGAACTTATCGAAATCGTCCAGCCCAGTATTCGACAACCATCGCGACAACGCGCAATCTGCAGTCATGGCCCCCGTCCCGTGAGTATTCAGCACCTGGATATTGACACAATGAGTGCATTCATCTAATTATCGATTTTACAATGCAGTCGCGTCTACTCCAAGACCTACAAGGTCCCTCGTCGTCGTAAGTACCTTCATTAGAGCATGGAATGAATATTCCAAAAATTTTGAATATATGAACTAACTGTGTATAGCTTTCGAGTCGGCTCGTCTGTTAGTACTCTCCGGCCACTAATCAGAAGCGTGCTTCTGTTTATGTCGTGTGTTCTGTTCCTAACCTGGTTTTACTAGTGACTCGGAACTGAAGGTTGTCGGCGAGTACGGCCTGCGCAACAAGCGTGAGGTGTGGCGTGTCCAGCTTACCCTGTCCAAGATTCGTCGTGCTGCTCGGTATGTTACCATTGAGTATTCAATGAGGAAGATGAGAAGACCGGGCTAATTGCACATTTAGTGAGCTGCTCACCCTCGACGAGAAGGACCCCAAGCGTCTTTTCGAAGGTAATGCTTTGATTCGCCGTCTGGTCCGCATCGGTGTGCTCGATGAGTCCCGCATGAAGCTCGATTACGTCCTTGCCCTTCGTGTCGAGGACTTCTTGGAGCGTCGTCTCCAGACCTGCGTGTACAAGCTTGGTCTCGCCAAGTCTATCCACCACGCCCGTGTCCTGATCAAGCAGCGCCACATCCGGTATGTAGGAATCTTAGAAGAAGATCGCTGGTTGCAATTACTGACGAATTTGAAATAGTGTCGGCAAGCAGATCGTCAACGTCCCCTCCTACATGGTCCGCCTCGACTCCCAGAAGCACATTGACTTCTCTCTCACCTCTCCCTTCGGTGGTGGCCGCCCCGGTCGTGTCCAGCGCAAGAAGGCCGCCGCTGCTGCTGGCGGTGGTGATGATGAGGCTGAGGAGGATGAGGAGTAGATTATTAAAAATAGGAGTATGGACGGGTTTCGTTACGGACAATATATCCACGGGGCTTCGATGTCACTGCAGCATCGCGTATAATGTTGTACGACCTTGCATCTTGACGAATTTAAAAAAAAATATAACACTTAGCTAGCCTACGGCTCAGTTTCGAAACCCAATCTTTCATCTTAGACTTATCATCTTATCGAAATCACCGTAGCCCTCATCGTATTGTATACTGCAGGTTTAAAGCAAGCCAGAACGCCGAACCCCGCCCCCAGATATCAAGTCATGTCGTAATTCATTACCAACGATTCTTATCCTTCGACCCCAACGAGTTTCTTCAACGCTTCTTCCGCGCTCCGGTACCATCTTCCTGCTTCTTCGAGTCCGTCGCTTTCGCCCTCTTGCTTTTTTCTCTGTGCCTCTCGTGCTTGCATTATAGCCTCTGACTTGCGCCGCTCCAGTATATTTAACTCTCGCTCCATGGTTTCAGCCTCTCGAGTCTTTCGGGGTAAAGCATTCTGTGCTGTGGCGATTTGTCGGTTAAGTGCTGCAAGTTCAGCCTCGCGTTCCGCCAGTAGGGACAACGTCGCGGGAAGCGGGAGATTCTGCGACGACGATGTGCTCGAATTGGCAACTTGTTTCGTTCGTAGCGCCGCAATGGTGGATTCGAGATTTTCAATTGATTCAGGAAGCGTAGCCAGTTCCGTCATTTGCAGCTGGACATTCTTGTAACCTGATATGGTGAGACTGCGTTAGAACTCTTTCCATACCATAATCCGCCTAGCCGCGGGCGAAGA
Organism: Aspergillus versicolor CBS 583.65; assembly: GCF_001890125.1. NCBI lineage: Eukaryota > Fungi > Ascomycota > Eurotiomycetes > Eurotiales > Aspergillaceae > Aspergillus > Aspergillus versicolor. The sequence goes on along the minus strand of NW_024467526.1, from coordinate 2,680,868 downwards.
AAGAAGTGAGCATCACTTCCGAGTATACTTACGATTTGAGAGGTTCCGAGCCATCTTTTCCATATCCTCTATCATCGATCGAACCTCCTCTTTACGTGCCTTCAGCTCCGCCTTTACTTCGGCCAGTTGTGTTTCCAACTCCACGTTCTCATTATGACCCACAACAAGAGGCGGATCGCCTACAATTGCACGTAAGAATTTCTCTTTTGTCACTTGTTCGACATATGAGAAGCGCAGCTTCGAGAACAACTCCTATAACCTGACGTTAGACGGCTGCAGCTTTCCAATTTGCCGGCTTTCTCCGTACCTTGTAATGTGTCAAATCTGCCTCAAGGGACGCTGGTGAAGGGGTATCAACAGCAGATACATCCGAATTGCGTTTCGAAGGAGATGAGCCTGTGGAATCTTCCTCTGGCGAGAATATCGGCTCGCTGATCCGGACGATGGAAAGTTGCGACTTCAAGTCGCCATGTTCGCTTTCAAGCTGCTGAAGCTGCTGGCGCGTTTGCGTGGCATTCAATTCAGACATTATGTGCAAAATAGATTCGTTCCCTCTGGTAATATAGCTAAGGAAAGGGTATTATGTAGTCAAGATTGGCTTTTCGCTCAATGACTGCACCCCGCGGCAGAATAGAGGAGGTAAACAAAACATTTGGCGGCGGCTGCGTTCACTTCCAGGCGGTGAGTGTGACTCGTCAATTGAAAGTATCCAAACTCCACGGTCAAAAGTCAATCATGCCTTCCTTTGGAATTTGACTTGACATATTTGCTCCATTCACATATGCGGGATTACCGACCGGGGGTTATGATTTAAATTCGGGGTGATGTAGCCAAAAACACAGCTTGGACATTACCCTTCTCCCCAAATCGCGATACTTCCAGCCGCCCATCCTCAACACCATGCCTGCAGGACTAGGGAAAGCCAGCGACGACCCAAATAATGATGACTACGTTGCACAAGTACTCGCAAGGGAGGCTCGGGATAGCTCCATGAAGTACTCTACTGTCGGGATGGAGGCGTACAGGCCACCACGGTACGAATATCTCTACTGGAATATCATATTTTCGCAGTCTAATGAATAATTGCCACAGGCCTGCAGGCTCTGCCCCCAAGCCCAACACTCGATTCCTCCGCCATATTATCAGGGACACGGACAACCACAATGCGGCGCTCAAAAGGAAAGAAGAAAGGGAAGCCAGAGAGCGAATGCGCCAGATGCGGGACCAGGTTCGCTCTTCGGCTCCCAGTGATAGCAGGGATCACCGATCGCGTCGCTCCCATAGAACCGACGATCGAGATTCACACCGGGAGAGGGAATACCGTGACGGTAGACATTCATCTCACCGGAGAAGGCATAGAAGCCGTTCAACCTCTGCAGACAAGGCCCGACCGCGTACATCTCGACGGGAACGTGAGTCGCGTGGGCGGGATGATGACCGACACAGGCGCTCTCGAAAAGATCATCGATACCCATCATATTCAAGGTCAAGAAGTCGCTCTCCACGTGAAAGGTATTCGGGATCTCACCGTCGTCACCGCCACCGAAGGCGCTCTGCTTCCCGTTCTCGATCGCCAGAGAGGAAAGAGAATCGCAAGGACAAAGACTCTTCACGACGTAAAGAGGCCCGAACCTCGCCGCCTGAGTTTCAAGACCGGGTGTCTGGGAATGAGTCAGATCCTTTGGAAGACCTTGTGGGCCCTTTACCTAAGGAAGAGGCTCCAATTCGTTCTCGCGGGCGAGGGGCATACAAGCCAAACATGAGCAACATTGACGCTCATTTTGCCCCCGACTATGATCCGTCTCTCGATGTACAACCCGACGACGATGATGCTCAAGCCAGCAACAGGCCAACGCGCCGGGCTGTAGCAGGACTAATGACTGGGGAGGACGACTGGGAACTTTCCCTGGAAGCACTACGTGATCGGGCGCGCTGGAAACAAAAGGGCGAGGATAGGCTACGTGAAGCAGGCTTCAACAGCGACATCGTAGAAAGGTGGAAGAGCAGCAGCTCAGCAGCCGCCGGGAACGGTGATGAAATGGACAATGTCAAGTGGTCTTCAAAGAGCGAAGGTCGGGAGTGGGATCGCGGGAAATTTGTAGACAGGGATGGCCATATTAACGTCAAGGCTTCTTGGTAGCGCAATATTGATTTTGGCCTGTCATGGCGTTTTGATTTTGCGCCCACTCAATCTACTCTCAGATTGAATCTCCACGGCACATTTCGGGTCCCTGACCATGACAAGTTAAATATCGCATGTCAGTCACATTTCTAGTCAATATCTCATTTAGTAGCAGAAATATGTATACGTCTGCAGAATATTTCAATCGATTACTGAATCAGCCTCCAATTCTTACAAATATGTATTTGTTTCCGCACTACTTTGTCAGATCGCGGAATACATCTCTGCCGGCCGGGCCCACTCTGAGATAGTAGGAGCATCTAATCAGATCTATAACCTCCAAACTTCACCCATCATTCTCACAAACACTCTCAATCTCCTCTCATTTTTTACCCTCCAAATGACAGACCAATTCGCTTTCACATATCCTTCCCCGCTAGAGGGCTACGAGAACCTCGAGCCCCTTTCCGAGTAAGTACCCCAGAGAATGGAATGGTGTCATCCAAGAAATGGATGATGGAAACAATTACCCCTCACAACCATGCTCTCAAACCATCCCCTCCGCTGATTCAACCACGTAGGGAGAGAAACGAGGATGGAAAGTCGCTAAAGAATCCTCAGCATGGGGTCTTGAGTAAAGCATACGATGAATTTCCTGATCCTCTAGCTAAGGATCGTCGCGGTGGATTCGATATCCATATATACCACTTCCAGGTTAGTTTCTCCATTTACCTTCACATACATGTCCTTGGCTCTTGTGATGTAGCTACGATTCTGACACACGATATTTTCCAGAATAACCCAGACCAAGTAGCCTACGCAAAGGCACTATGGGAGCGGATTAGACGGGAATGTATGTCCCCTTTTCCATGACCGGTCCATTCAGATCAAGACTGACAGAGGTTATCAAACCAGTCCCCGAACTCCGAATATATACGTTCTGGGATAAACCCATCGGCCCCCATCCAGTGGCCATGTTCGAAGTGAATCTTTTCACACCAGCGCAATTTGGTGCTTTCATTCCCTGGCTTGTCATCCACCGGGGCCCACTGAGCGCGTTAATCCACCCGAATTCCGCTCCAGATGAGGATGAGAGGAATCATACGCAACGCGCAGTATGGATGGGGGATAGGATTCCGTTGGATTTGCGGATTTTTAAGCTCATAAAGGAGCGGGAGAAGCAGCAGGAGGCTCAGGCGGAAGCGGCAGCAAAGAAGAGCAAGGGTGATAAGTTATAGTCTTTTGAGACTGTATTTTGCCACGAATAGTAAACTTAGGGATTTTACTGATATAAATATCTTAAAATATGAATTGTGGTACACTAAAATCGGGCATACAGAGTATATATATTTGGTTGACACGGGGCGGGGTGAACTTCAAATCTTGGCACAATCGTGGTTTCATTTACATTATTGGGGTAAACAACAGAAAAAGGTCAAGACACTAGCAGATAGTAGGGTAGTATCAACAGTGATTTTTCAATATCTCGGAATTGAGGAAGCGGAATGATTCGCTCATCTGACTCCAAAGCAAGAACCCCATCACGGGGTGGCCGACATCCATGTCCATCACCTGGGCGCACTAACAAATAACTACTACCTAACTATGGAATTTTGGAGGCGCTGGAATCATGTTTAACTGTTATTTTATGCATACTACTACCTACCTAGGCAGTCCGGCCCCCAAGGGGTGTAATCGCACTACGAAAACTCGAAGGAAAGCCCTAGTGCAGTTAATCTCCCGCGCACGAGACAGCAGCAAAAGCGTTCGTTGGCCGTCATCTGGCGCAATACTGAAAGCTTGGGTTTCCTTTGCTGACGCCCACAGGGAGCCATGAGTGGATGGATCAGCGCTGACGATTACGATCTAATATAGTACAGTACCTGGAATGTGGATGTGATCATCGGCATGTGAGTGTGTTATGCAGGTCGGATGTAACGAACCTGGGTGTCTGGAGGATGGAGGGAAAGGTCGCTTGACTTTTCCACCCGGGCTATATATAGGGTTCTTCATCCGAAGGAATTTGGGTTCGGGTAACCGAGTTCGACATACTTTTGTTGTTGGATCCGAGACGTGAGGTTATTTTACCTTCAACTTCCCACGCACAAGGGATGTCTGCCCTTAACTTCCCTCGTTCTGCGGACGCCTCGCTGGCCGCGACGGCTCTCCCCGACTATGTGCTGGACTATGGTAAGTTTATCTGGTTAGATCTGAGGGTTCGAAACTGACGAGATCAGCCCCTCTGGTATGGCTTCATAGCGAAGACAGGTACAGGCCTTCCGGCTTTGCTGAGCATCTCAACTATGTCGTGCCGGAGGTAGACTACAAACCCATTGAGGGTGTCGAGACGCCCCTTACCTTGGATAACCTGGACCAACTCAATGCCATGGGCAACGAAAGTGTGTATCTGACTTCGGAAGAAGGAATCGATGCCGACCCGCAGCCCGACTGGATTTTCGGCACCGATATCGATGACAATGGCAAAGCAAACGACGTTTCCTCGATTATCGTCGTGAACGATCATGGAGATGGAGATGTAGATGCATTCTACTTCTATTTCTATTCGTGAGTTCGATTGCTATCCGATTCGTTTATTGCCCGAGGAGTCGTTCTAACCAGTAGATAGTTATAACCTTGGTAATACGGTTATCGGGATGGAATTCGGTAACCACGTTGGAGACTGGTGCGTCAAGATGTCCGATACCAGTACCTGAATCTAACGATGTTTGTTGCAGGGAGCATAACATGATCCGATTCAAGGATGGTACTCCGCAGGCCATCTGGTACAGCCAACACGCTGCGGGACAGGCTTTCACATATGATGCGGTGGAAAAGCAGGAAAAGCGACCGGTTGCGTACTCTGGGAATGGAACCCACGCCGTCTACTCCGGCACTAGGTGAGTGCACATTCCAGACCTTTCTCAATTGAGAGTCATGTTAATAATCTCGTCAGAGGTCACGACCACACAATTCCAGGCGTTGACCTCCCGGTCGGATTCCTCGTGGACCAAACCGACCAGGGTGTTTTGTGGGATCCGGTATCGGGGGCATATGCGTATAGTTATGCGGCAGACACGCAGACATTTGAAGCCTACGACTCTAGCTACCCGATAAAATGGCTGGACTTCAACGGGAAATGGGGAGACGACGCGCTCCAGGGAGGACCAGAATTATTCGGACAGGCGAAGTACACCGGAGGACCCAATGGACCGAAATTCAAGAATCTCCAGCGCGACAAGGTGTGCCCTAGCAGCCCGTGCATTGTCCTGCCCTTCAAGACCTTGGATGCCGAGTCAACAACAAGTGCTTCTGCATCTGCTTCTGCGTCAGCGACTCCGTCTGTGTGATACCTTGGCTGACAAGGTGTCGCTCATGTCGTCGGGGTAATTTATGGATTGATCCATGGTGAGGGCGCGAAATTTTTAGATTAGGTAAAGAGCACCAGTCGATCTTCTGCAATTATGTATGTAGTAGTGATATAATAATGAACATAAATGACAGCATATGATGATACCCCGTCTTGTAATAGTAATGGTGGCCCGAGAGTCGAGAACAAGGTTGGTGGCCGGCGGTGGTGCCAGGCCAGAGTCAGTCAGGGGCAGCGGAACACGAAAGGATCTGTGCATGAAGGCCAGGCCAAAGTCGGGTCAAACTCACCCTTTTTAGCGTCTTTGGGGAACGGGATTTAGTTCGGACGAGGTTGGTGGAATGATTGGAGCAACCAATCAGTCAGCCAATTTTCAATGTTTTGACGATGTGGATAGCTGAATGTCGTACAGCAATTTAACGCAGAACTCATGTCGGACATTCAATTTCCTGGTGTGTCTCTGTATCATTACCGCCCAAATACGGATGCCTCTGCATTCTGCACTGGCGGGGTCGGCGAGATCGGTTCCTCAAGTGTGGATATGGCCCAAGGCTGCAGGAATCGGCAGACGGAGAATTCATGTAGTGCGAAAAGCAAGGAGTTGGGTGAGTGACAGGTGGATGAATGCGTACCGACTTTACCGAGACATACCACGATCCCCACGTGCGAACGGTGGGCTGAGGACGAACTTTGCCCTGTCCGGACAGCCTCGACCTCCCGAGAAAGAGACAAGCTCCAGAGCCCAGACTGCAAGTTGTTGTGATCAAGAATTAATGCCATTTTTGAGTTGTTATGCGTGCGTGAACGTTGAGATATGGATGCAGAGATCGTCGGCCCAATTTAACAAGCCGAACGCCTGGGTGCAAGTGACTCTCCAAACCTGAAACCGCAAAAGCAACAACCTCGCGACCTCCTATTCTGGTTAAAGATTGGCTCGTGAGATGAGCAAAGGTCGAGGGCTGCCCCTCCAGCGGAGGACCTGAAACTCGATTCACAGAGGCCGGACCAATTTCGGGCCAAGCCAGTCTAAACGGTTTGAGGCCGGCGAGTGGGGGAGTCTAGATTTAGTCCCAATTGACGTTTGCCCCTGAATCGCATCAGCTTTGGAGCTGCGAGCCGGCAGCTGTCTGCGATGAAAGAACTGCTGGCGAAGAGACGGAGAATGTTACCGAGTAGACGAAATGTAGACCGCGTGTAAGCCACGCTGCCGTATCCGCGAGAAATAAAATCACAGTCGGGCCTGCGCGATCTCCTGCGCCGCCACGTTGGGCCGTTGCTGCTCGTGCCTGCGCTGTCTCCGGACAAGAGTTCGAGGTCGAAGAAAACATCGACTTCTCCGTTCTCACTGGCCGATCTTCATTCTGGCTGCTCAGCGTCCGTCAGTCATCCTTTCGTTTCATTTCTCTCCCCATTCTTTCCTCCCCCTCTCCCCCCATCCATTCCTTTTCTTTTCATTCCCGCTGTGTTGATTCTCTCTCACTTATACGCGCCGCACCAGTCGGACGCTGTGAGCAGGCAATTTCGCTTCTCTGTCCCTGAAATTCCCACCCCAGGAATAGGGGCAAAAAAGGACCGCAAGCCCCATAACCAGGATCTATCGTCCCGTTCGTTCAATCTTTTCTTGCGCTCGTCATCCTTCCAGAGGCACAGGTTCAATTCGGCAGTCGCTTGCTGGACTCGTGGATTGTCGATTTAGATAGGCCTCTTCTTGGGATTGATTCTCAAGGTATATTTTCCGTCAGCTCTGTGGTTTCTGTATCGACAGCTGTTTGCGACCAAGTCGAAAGCATCCGCTTCAACCGCAGGTTTTGCTATAAAACCCATCACAACCCAAAATCTGAGTCGGATCCGCAATTGATAGCGAGCTTCCAAATTGAACTCAAGATCAGTTCAAAACTGGTGAGTTGTTAATCTGAAGTGACTGTGACCTGTAAATGGTTGCCACTAAATACACATCTTATTTGCGAAGAACCTATATCTGAGACAACACTCATTCACAGACCCCACCCTCGTGTTACAGACAGTCCATTCGCACCCATGGCGGCTACTGCAACAAGACCCCGGACTCCGGCCCGCGGCCAACCTCCTCTTGAAGCTCCTCCTATCCCTACGGAAAATGGTCAAGCCCAGGTAAAGGATCGCAGAACATCTTCATCCTTGGGATTCCTCCGTCGTTCCAAATCGACTGAGCCAATCAGCGAGAAGAGGTCTAGGAAGAAGATGTCAAAAGCCCAGATGGAAGAGGAACTCCGGCGCCAACGTGAAGCAGGCCCGAAACAACCTCCGCGCCTACCGGATCTTTCGCCCCAACCGGTCATTGAGACTTTCGGAGGAGATGAAAATCGCGACGGTGTTGCTGATCTGGCCTCCCCTCTTTCACCAAGCCAACCTCGCCAGTCGCGTAGCGCCATGAGCACTCCTGTGCCTCCGGACAACACCGACCCCTATGCCCGAAGCGAGAGTATGACCCATCGCGGCCGCTACAGCTATGCGAGTAGCTATGTGAGCACTGTCAACAACCCGCGCAGACTACGCCGCCGCAAGGATCCAACCCCGTATAAGTGAGTATTTCATGCTCCGCAAGAGCTGAGAAACAATGCTAACACATCCAACAGCATCCTCGTTATCGGTGCGCGAAATTCGGGGAAGACTTCTTTCCTTAATTTCCTCCGCAAGTCCTTGGAGTTGCCGCCGCACAAACACCCTTCTCGCTCGCCCGACGAAGTCGAATATGACAACCACAACCCCGCCAGTGAAGGGTACACCTCCCATTATCTTGAAACTGAGATTGACGGCGAACGTGTGGGTCTGACCCTCTGGGACTCTCAGGGTTTGGAGAAGAACGTTGTTGACATCCAGCTCCGTGGAGTCACGGGGTTCTTGGAGAGCAAATTCGAAGAGACGTTGAATGAGGAAATGAAAGTTATTCGCTCGCCCGGAGCTCGAGACACCCATATCCACTGCACGTTCTTGATCCTTGACCCATCACGATTGGACGAGAATATTGCAGCCGCGGAGCGTGCTGCTCAGGGGGCCCCAAGAGCATCCGATTCCCGCGTCTTGGGTGTCCTTGACGAGAACCTTGACCTTCAGGTTCTTCGAAAGATCATCGGAAAGACTACTGTGGTTCCTGTGATCAGTAAAGCAGATACAATTACCACCGCACACATGGCTCATCTAAGAAAAGCGGTATGGGACAGTTTCAAGAAGGCCAATATCGACCCTCTCGAAATCCTGACTCTTGAAGACCAGGAGGACTACACTTCAGAAGAAAGCGAAGAGGAAGAGGAGGAAGAGGAAATTGCTGATGAGGAGGCCGAAATCTCGAAGGATGAAGATGCGCCCACCAAGACTGAAGAAGTCCCGAACGAGGAGGGTCCCGAGGCCGTCTCGCAAAAAACCCCAGCATCTCCGCAGCGTAGCGAGGGCTCGCGTAAAGAAGAAGCCAACCCGGCGGCTATTCCCCTCATTCCTTTCTCGATTCTATCGCCTGACCGATACTCGCTGGAAGATGGGCCTGTTGGACGCAAATTCCCCTGGGGATTTGCTAATCCCTATGACCCAGAGCACTGTGATTTTCTCAAACTTAAAGACTCGGTCTTTAGCGACTGGCGGTCCGAATTGCGTGAAGCTAGCCGTGTTATCTGGTATGAGCGCTGGAGAACCAGCCGCCTGCACCGTCATGATCCCATTGTTGCGCCGAAGCAAAAGACGTATGGCGGCAGAGCAGGCCCTGATTTCGGACGTCGAACTCGCTAATATTTGGACACCGCACCGCCCCGGCGTTTTTCCCTTTGAGAATGTATACTTGACAATCTTTTCATTCCTTCATCTACCACCTTTTCTTTCTCGTCTCCATTACTTGAGCGGTTGTGCCAAGCGAGCGCTACCTTTGCACCATTGGTCGCCCTGAGCCGAAAAGGAGGGCTTTGTTGGTTCATCATCCCTGCCTCTCTGAGTCTGTCAGCCTTCTACATTTGCTGATGACACCCCTGATGTGTAACGACACGCAACCCCTCCTTCCGATGTGCCTTTAATGTGATGATTTGGATTTGGGTTATCAGGTTGAGGGCACTTTGCATGAGAGGCAAGCCTTGTTGAATGTCCTGTGTTTGAATCCACCAAGCTGTCGGTTCTACGCCCTTTGGCATCGTTCCAGCATTAAGTGGATTCACAACTCAGAGATACGCCGCATTTCACTATTCCCCCTATTGTACAAATCCATTTACCCCAACGTTGTTTCTGTTCATTATTATACCACCTTTTGTTCATCTCGGATGTTGCTACAATATTCTGGCGTCTTTGACCCGACCTGCGTCTCATTTTGTGTATCCCCTGCCGGTTAAAACAAGATACAGGCTTACCCACGGCTGCTCGCTATTTCGTTGCCTCACTTTCCTACCCTGTATTCTTGATAACTTAGTGCCACTGTCAAAGAAATACCACATCTGATTTCCATTCTTGACGTTTGACGGATAAGCGTCCCCGTCTTGTAGACCACGCCCGTTAAAGCGCCCGCTTTTCTAGCATTGTGGAATCCTGAAACCGCACCAAGCTTATCACTTGCGGATTACGACTGGTGGCCAATGACAATGGTTTTCACCATGCAGGCCTGCGGAGCTGGCTTGGAGGGAAGTGGTTTAATGGTTCGTTGCTTGCAGGCGCCGGCTGGTGAGATACGAGAGGCTAGGCTTCCTCATGCAGTGGCCCGCCCACTCAGCTGGGATTGTGCGTGCTGTTTGTTCCAGCACAGAAGGCGCTAAGGAGTCATCAGTCCATACAAGAGACCAAGCAGCGAAGCCAGCTGCTCACCTGCAGCCCGAGAAGATGCATTGTTAGCTCAGGATGCGGCTCCAAATGGCCGAGGAGGGTGGCAAGAAATGCGGATCGCAGAATCAACAAAATCGCAGAGCCAGTTGCCAATAATGAATAATGCCTGTTGCAGGGAAAGCAAGTTTTGTCGGGGCGTGAGTGTGCCTCAGCTGAAGCGAAGGCGTTTTTCGGTTCAGCCGCGAGCGATCGATCAAGCTTAGAATGATTGCGATAGACGAACAAAAGGGTCCAAGATCTCCCTCTTCCCCTCCTTCGGCTGAGAGCATTGACGCCTTTCCCTGCCTCCCCATTATTCGTTCTTTTTTCCCTTCTTTTCTTCTGATACCCTTCCGGTCTCGTGTTCCGGCCGCTACTTTTCCTTCCGCTTGATTGCTGCCTTTGTGCGCATTGCAGCCAGCCTCCTCCATCAGTTGCGTGACCCCGCGACTGTAGCACAGGGCTGTGGCCGGTTTCTTTCTCTGAGCTGGGACTTTGTTTTGCGGGGCAGCTTCAGTTTCTCAGATTTTGGCTCTATCGCCGCTTGTTCAGCTGGGTCAGACCCCTCGCTTCCATGTCTCTCCGCGTCGATGACCCACGGTCGCGAGGCCGTTCCAAGTCTCCCAGCGGCCGTACCCGTGATCGTTCCACGTCTCGCGATCCTCGTCTGCCTTCTCCCGGCCCGGAGCCCTCACGAAGAAGCGCATATCTATCCGCCGACCCCGCGGGCGAGAAAGTGCGGACGAGATCCAGAAGCCGCGGAGCCAGTCCTCTCCCCAGCTATAGGAAATCTAGCCGCTACGACTCCGACTCGGAGCACGACGCAAGAGATTATGCGCGCCGTCGATCCGACCGAGACTATTACGACCATTCCGACTCGGATGACAGCAGGGGCGCGTCGAAACGAAGTAGCCAGCGATATGCCCAGCCGCCGCCCCAGCGGAGATCCGGGCAAATCTCACGATACTCGGATGAGGATGATATATATTCTTCGGACGATGACCTGGCCTATGGCGATGGCCCCGGAGGATTGGATCGTGGGTATTATGGACACAAGAGTAGCTCCAGCATCTCGGGACCTCCTCCGCTCATGACCGGAGCGCTGAACAACCCCGGCGCCGGTCCAAAGAGCAGTGCGGAGGCAGTGAGCGGCTACTCCAGATACGGCCAGGGTCAACCTGCGTATTCTGGGCCTCCCCATACTCAACCGACCTGGGCACCCGTCCCCGACTGTGAAAAGCCGGGTTTTGTGCCGCCGACATCTCAAGGAGGAGACTCTATGCCGGGAGCCTTTCCAGGCGCGACGTCTGGTCCACCACCTACCACACAGTATATGAGCCCAGACTCTGCGCATAGCCCTTACGCACCCTGGAATGCGCCACCTGCGACATCTGGTGCCCCGTACGCACCTCCAGTTACCACTGCGAGCCACCAACGCAACCCGTCGGGCGACCCTAAACTATACGCCAATCCACCGGCGTACCAGTATGCGCAAATTGACCCTAATGTCCGGTACTCGGCCAAACCCACGACTGGCTCCACGTATTCGTCCCATCCTAGGGCGGAGCCTTTGCCCAGCGGAGTTAGATACTCTGCAACTCCTCAGTACCCAACAAGCTCTACAAGCGGCGCCGATAGGGGGCCACAATACGTTGAGGTTGCACCGGGCAGCCGAACTTCTGGTCGGCCCAGCAGCCTCAGCGTCTCAACAGGAAACAGCCTGGGCGTTGGGGGAGGCCATGATTCTAGTCACCCGCCTGCTAGCCCGCTGCTGGAAGCATACAAGGGCACATATCAAAGCATATCCCCCATGCCCTCGCCGATTCTCATAGCACCCAGAGATGATGACATTTCAGATCTTGAGCCACTGGACAACAGCACAGATAGCGAGCGGCGGCGGAAGCGGAAGTCCAAGAAGTCCAAAGAAGATGGCGGCCTCAAGGAACCAAAGGGCTCTAAAAGAGGCAGCAGCCGCGTCCGACACGAGCGCCATGGTTCAAAAGATGCCAGAGGTTCCGATAATATGCTCGTAATATCCCCCAGCAGCTCAAGACGGAAGGTATCATTCTACGATGCTACCGATGACGCGCTTGCTTTGCGCGATGCTCTAGCCCACACGCGTAACATCGAGACCAAGACACTGATACACGTGCTGCCTCATTTGACCAACCACGAGATGCTGGACCTCCGAAAGGAATACAAGAATCATGTAAAAGTCCACGGAAAGGGAGTCAACCTGGCCAAGCATATCCGCGTCAAGCTCGGCAATAGCGCCTTTGGAAAAGTGTGCTATGCAACCGCACTCGGCCGTTGGGAATCGGAAGCATTCTGGGCCAACTGCTACTACCAATCGGGGTCCTCTAGACGCGAACTCCTCATCGAATCCCTATTCGGCCGCAGCAACGGCGAGATGCGCGAGATCAAGGAAACGTTCAGGGACTCGCGGTACGCCGACAGCTTAGAGAAATGCATGAAGGCCGAGCTGAAAGCAGACAAATTCCGCACGGCCGTCCTTCTAGCCCTTGAAGAGGGTCGACAGAGCGAGCGCGATTCCGTCGACTCAGACCTAGTTACCCGGGATATCCAAGCCCTACACTCAGCGCTCGTTTCGCGCAACGGTGGCGAAACAGCGATGATATACATCATTGTCCGCCGGAGTGACTCGCATTTGCGCGAAGTCCTGCGCGCTTATGAGAAGATCTACCAGCGGAACTTTGCGCGTGACATGATTCAGAAATCTCAAAATCTTGTCGTACGTGTTTCCCCTCCCCCCCCATCTACTTAATTTCCGTTTCTTTTGCGAGATGCTAATCGATTCACGTGGATAGGGCGAAACCCTTGCACATATCCTCAACGGGGCCATCAACCGACCCATGCGCGACGCACTGCTTCTCCACCAGGCTCTCCATGAATCCCGTTCCGGCAAGGAGAGGTCAGAGCTTTTGATCTCCCGCCTCGTCCGTCTCCACTGGGAACCTCGGCATCTCGAAAATGTGAAGGTTGAGTACCGTCGCCGGTATGGTGAGCGACTAGAGGAGTCGATTGCGGAGGAAATCCTACCGTCTACCGGTGGGGCTGACTGGGGGGAGTTTTGTATTCAGTTGGCGCAGAGCTCGAAGACGCATGCTGCGAAGGACTGAGATTGACCTCTCATACGTATTTTCTGGATATAAATGTTGTGGAATTCTCCTGTTTGTCTTTTTCTTTTCTTTTTTCTATTAGTTGCGCATTCTATATTTCGGCATGAAGGTACGAATGCAAGACGGCTTGCATGATTATGAGAGACAAGACAGGGTTATATTTATGATTTTTTTTTATAAAAATACGAGAATACATATCGGGTGCAGAAATTATACCAAAAGTTTGCTCTTAATTTTCTAGGAAGCCGTGCATTAAGAGGACGTATAAGATATTTGACTCATAAATGCAAGGGATTGCCAATGCCCTGACTGCGTCTTTGACAAGGTAGAGAGTACTGGGGCCTTGGATACACTGCATTTTGAAATGATCCATGTACTGTGTACTACCACATTGAACAAAGTCGGACCAGCTGACCCATGAAGATAGATTCGGATGGTAGTTGTAATGTTGCAATACTAAAGCATAAACTAAATCATCCTTTGGAGGCTCTGAATCATACCGCGGAAGCAAGCCTCTGGTTCCATGGTGCGCTTTGTGAGAGAGGTACCAGCATGCAGCGTCTGCTTATCAAGGACTTCATAGGCCACGGCGTCGTCAAGACGTAATCTCCTGACCCCTTTCATACCTGCAGCCATGAGTTATCCTGGTCAAAATTGAGATTTTCACTCCGATATGCTTGGCCACCATCTCCCCTTTCCACCACTGACCAGATACTGTATCCATACACATTTCCATATTTCTCCGCTTTTATCCGATATCTGCGCCTCGAGAATATTGGCCGAAGGAGCGACAAGCAATGTCAGGACCCACAACTCGATACCAGCAGAGGTATGAGCATCACGCTTGGCTTGACGGGGTGATGGATGGGTCTGCAATGATACCGTGGGAGTCTTCTTGTGATTTATCGTGGGGGGTGGCTAACTGGTAACTCACCTTGAATGGTCGAAGTGAGGTCACACTACGCAGGCACGGACGTACGTTCGACTAGTCAACCAAACCACCTGGTTATCCCGTTGCGGCATAGAATAACCAAGCGAGAAAATGAGAAAGCGAAGGTAGCCTGAGCTGATACTCAACGTGCCATGTCTCACATGATGCTATCATAAGCTCATAACGTGGCGTCCACTCCGGGAAGAGGGAGATGAGGGGCTATTGTAGGAGTGTGTGTGTTGACCTGGAGAAGAGATGCGGGGAGTGTTGACTTTCAACATAGAAGGAGGAAAGAGCGACCTCGGGGTTGACTGAAGGGCCCCGGCCTTCAGCGCACCTTCCTTTTTTGGGTGTCGCCCTCCGCTCGCAGATTCGATTCCTTCACACCTTCCTCGTTTTTCTTCTCATTTTCTTCAAGTAACTTCTCTCAAACTTCAATAGCCTCTCCCTTCGAGATGCCCGCCCTAATCTTGGCTTCTTGGCTAACCCTCCGAGAGAACTTGAGGGCGTATCACCCATGCTAGCCAAGGTAAGTAGTTTGCTGACAGACATGCGAGTCACCTTGACTTTCTAGCCCAACTTCATGCTGGTAAAGTGGAACCAGCAGCCCAAAGACTGCCTACCGTGGGCTTACTCACCGCAATGGTATCGCTCTTTGCCCCCCGATTAGTCCTATCTCAAATCGCCCTGCAGAGGGTGGAGCATAAAAAAAGGAATATACACTGATATTTGATTGTTTTGTCAAGGGGCGGATCTACTCCGGGCTTCGGAGTGCACGCCTCTCCGCAGTCGCTCTTTTCAACCCCTGCCTATATCGATCGATGATTGGACATTGCTATTCATTGTCGATAGCGCCGAGTCTGTCGACTCAAGCAGTCGACGTAGGCAGAATGACTTGTCAGGCGACAATTTTCGGGAGAATTCCGCCCTGAGCATGTGCATATATGCTCTCTAGAGTCCTGGACAATCTAGACGGCGTTCCCACATGCTGGAAATTGGGAGTGCCGGCTCCTTGACTGCTATAAAAATTCCTCCGTCCGCGTGGAATGCAAGATCTCACTGTCATTTCTGAGCACCTAGCATTCCACTGCTCATTCTTGAGGACCACATCATTGCTCTGCTATTTGCAGCTCCGTTGGGCTTGGCTTTGTTATTATTCTCAGCTTTTAATTCGTGTCAACCGCCCTCCATCAAAGGGCAATAATGCTTTACGCTTAAGGGACAGCCACCTAGATCACCATGTATATTCTTCCATTGGGCTGCCTGTGCGCATTCCTGGCTATCCTGACGGATGCTGCGTCCACCTTTTCTCCTGCTCGTCCTCCATCCCTGCCCCTGGCAGTCAAGTCCCCCTACTTGAGTACTTGGTTGCCCGCTGGACAAGATGGCGGAAATGGTGGCTATTTGGCAGGCGAGTGGCCAACTTTCTGGGAGTAAGTAATCTAGAAATAAAACAACACAAAGGAGAAGCTGAGAACTTGTTATCAATAGAGGCCAGGTCACTGGTTGGGCTGGTTTGATTCGTGTTGATGGCCAGGTCTACACGTGGATGGGACTACCAGGCTCCGCTACTGTGGACCAAATTGCATATGAATACACCTCCACGAAAAGCATCTTCACTATGCACGTTGGTGATAAGGTTGAGATGAAGATAACCTTTCTCTCACCAATCACACCAAGTGATCTCCGACGACAGTCCCTTGTGTTTTCGTATCTTGATGTGAGCGTCAGCTCCCTCGACGGAGAGTCTCACAACGTGCAAGTGTACGCCGACATATCAGCTGGTAAAATTTACCTTGTCCTATTTTGAGGCAAATCAGAAATATTTACTGATGGTCTTCTAGAATGGGTGTCTGGCGATCGTTCTGCCATTGCACAGTGGGATTATGGTGTAACCGGTGACGGCGTTGCCTATCACAAGGTCCATCGCCAGACGCCGCTCCTCTTCTCTGAGAATAGAGATCAGGCCGAATGGGGCGACTGGTATTGGGCAACCGATGATGCTGCAGGTCTTACCTACCAGGCCGGGGCAGACGTTGATGTGCGAGGGGCGTTCGCGAGTAACGGAAGGCTGAGCAATACCAATGATGCCGGCTATAGGGCCATCTCCAATAACTGGCCAGTATTTGGGTTTTCTCATGACCTTGGGTCCATCAGATCTTCTACTGGAGTACTATTTTCGATAGGTCTAGCGCAACGAGAAGCAATCCAGTTCACTGGTACCTCTGATACGCTCAGCCCAATATCTTCCTTGTGGACAAGTTACTTCAGTACTGCACTAGATGCGGTGAGTATTCTACTTCCAGCACTGTAATGATCTGACTGACGGCCTGTAATGTAGCTTGATTTCTTCCACCATGATTATCAGGAAGCAAACTCTCTGTCTTCAGATCTTGATGAGCGAATTTCTCGAGATTCCATTGCTGCTGCGGGCCAAGACTATCTCACGATTACATCCCTTAGCATTCGTCAAGCTTTTGCCGCAACTCAGCTGTGTGGACCAGAAGACAACCCCTATCTCTTCATGAAGGAAATCTCGTCCAATGGCAACATGAACACGATAGATGTCATTTTCCCTGCACACCCAGTATTCTTATACACCAATCCAGACCTTCTCAAGTACCTTCTACGACCGCACTTTGAGATCCAGGAATCCGGGCACTACCCCAATTTCTATGCCATGCATGACATCGGTTCACATTACCCCAACGCCACAGGTCATCCAGATGGGAATGATGAACCAATGCCACTGGAGGAGTGCGGCAATATGGCCATCATGGCTTTGGCATTTGCACAGAAGTCTGGCGACACTGCATACCTCGAGAGTCACTACACAATACTGAGGCAATGGACTGACTATTTAATCGAAGACGCCCTTTATCCGGCAAACCAAATATCGACGGATGATTTTGCTGGCCCGCTCGCGTAAGTTCTCAGTTTTGGAAAATTGTTCGATTCATCTAACAGAGTTTCTAGGAACCAAACCAACCTTGCCCTAAAGGGGATCATCGGAATCGAGGCCATGTCAGTCATCGCAGATCTAGTCACAAATGCCAATGATGCGTCGAACCTCACCGGCTACGCCCACGACTATATCGATATGTGGCAGACTCTGGCAATTGCAAATAATGGAGCCCAGCCGCATACGACGTTGTCGTACGGATCGGATGACTCCCATGGTATGTGAATTCTGAAAACATTTCGTAGGATGGTGCAAATACTGATGGATCCTTGAAGGACTCCTTTACAATCTCTACGCTGATCGCGAGCTAGGCTTGAACCTAGTCCCGCAATCTGTGTACGACATGCAAAGTGATTTCTACCCAACTATCCAGGAGGAATACGGTGTGCCACTGGATACCCGACACCTGTACACTAAGAGTGAGCTGTCACTTGCGAGTTATTGAGACAAAGCTGATATTTTGTAGGTGATTGGCAACTCTTTGCAGCGGCGGTTGCGTCGACAAATACACGAGATATGTTCATCCAGCTACTTGTCAAGTGGATAAATCAGACGCCGACAAGTCGTCCCCTTACGGATCTTTATGATACTGTAACTGGAGGGTAAGTGCCTCTAGGCGTTTTAAGTTCTGGAACATCTTACTAATTTACTCAGGTACCCGCCTGTGGTTTTTATCGCTCGTCCTGTCATGGGCGGCGCTTTTGCCATGTTGCTGCTTGAGACGAACTCGTGAGGTGGCAGGTACAAATACGCCTTGTCGTTTTTCACAAAGGCTAGTTAATTAGGTTGAAAGGTCACTGAATATTTGTCTTTGGTAGTGTTATTTATCACCAAGCTTATACAAGTGACATCTTTCATTTTGTCTTCAGCGCATATAGCACCCTTTGCATTATTGTTCAGTTATGCTAGGTAGCAGAGACCCATGGGATACTGCTCGCAAATCTCTATAATATTGCGCGATATATAATCACAATTATAGACCATGCCCAAGGTGTAACCTAGGAGCTGAATATTTATAATTCCCAGTCGTAGATTTTGTGGCGCCGATTCAGCGTCACATGTCTAGAGTCCAGGCCTTCTACTCTGGGGCGTCCCACGAATCAAAGGCGCGGATTAAATCTGCAACACTTGGTTAACAAAAGCCGTACAATATTAAGGAACTGGCATACCGTAATACAGCATAATCCCCTCGAGGTGGGCATCCATGCCGATTCTCTCATCGACGGTGTGGATATTCAGCGCACGCCCTTCGCGAGCGGGACTCCAGCGGTAAATGTTTTGTGACAGGTTCCAATAAACTTTGGTGTCGGTATTCCCGGTCATGATGTCGCCGCTAACAACGACGGTTTTGCCTTTGAAGCTCGGTACTGACTCGAAGACGGAGCGGGTGACACCGGCAAAGCGGGCCCAAACAGGGCTCGTCTCAATATCGGTAGGGCTGATGGGAGCAGGGTTGAGAGGGGAATTCAATGTCGATACCGTAAGAACACCGGCCTTTCCCGCCTCAAGCTCGATTTCATTATTCCCGGAGGCATTCCGCCAGCTCAGGTTGAACTTATCGACGATAGGCTTGATGATTTTCTCAGCTCGTGCTTGCACCATCTCTGGCGTCTGATGTAACCCAACACGATAATTGACGACAGTGCTGATCTTTTCCGGGAGTGCATTGCTCTTTACTCCTCCATTAAATATGTCTGCGGCCTGAGATGACTGAAGAGTAAACCTAACCGTTTCCCCGCGGGATTTGGCAATTCTTTCGGCCGATGCCTCGTGGTCATCCGAGTCAAGAGCGGAGGAGAGCCAGTCCTCCACATATTTAGGAGAATGGCGGGCTTGACACTCGAGCATTCGGCGAGAAGGGTGATGTAACCCGAGGTTCGGAGTGAAAAATTCTAGTTCTTCGTTTTCGAGCTTGTATATGATTTCCGACATTATTCCGACCCCGGTGTGCTTTGGTGGAACGGAGCTGTGGCCACCAGGGACAGCAAGGTTGAAGACGAGAGTGATGGAACCTTTCTCGCTCACATCTGGCAGAGCATAAACCACATCATCCTCTCCTGCTTCGTCTTGAGATGACGACAATGAATGAAGGGTCATGAGTCCGGGTCCTCCCTCGTCAAAGATAAACTCCACGCCGTCTTTTCCGTACCTTTCCTCTAAAACCGGTGCGATACGCACAGCGCCGATATTACCTTGCGTCTCTTCGTCGAATCCGAAAGCCAGAATCACGGGCCTAGAAGGCGTCCAGTCTTGGCTTAAAAGGTCATCTACTGCAGACATAATACCGATAAGACCGTTCTTGCAGTCGCTGCTGCCTCTTCCCCAGAGAAACTCGCCGTCAAAGTAGCCAGAAAAGGGAGGATGGGTCCAATCTGAGGGATCATCGACGGGAACGACATCTTGGTGAGCAGTGAATAAAATTGGCTTCCTCTTTTTAGAAGACTCTGGAGAGGGTTCCACAGTTATGAGAAGGTTGAAGCGGTTAATGGTTTCGATTTTTGCTTTGGTACGGCTGTAGAAGTCAGCGGAAGAAAAAATGATGCAACAGAAAAGAACAAGGAAGGAGCAAGGGAATTAGGTTTGGAAGTAGGGAAGGAGCGACCTCAATGGGGATAGAGCCTACATATGAGGAAAGAACAGAGCAAGTGCATAGCCAAAGTCAACAAACGGCTTAAATGCGTCATCATTGGGATCTGTCATGGAATCTGTGATCGCAGTCGGGATTTGAACAGCCTTGGAAAGGCGGTCAACCTGACGATGTAGGATCGCTTCATCTTGGATATATCGAATGGATGGGAAGAGACCGTCGTCGTCGAGATGGACCTTCTGTGGGAGAGGGCAGACCTCTGACTCTCTATCTGTGAGATCGCCGAGGATCTGCTGCGGGGAAAGCGGGATTGAGAAGGCTTCGGCGCTCGAGAGGAGGCTGAAGCCAATTGCAAGGGGCAGAACGGGAGCCCACATTTTGGCAGTCTGGGGAACGATCTGATCTCGCCGTCGGCATCGAACGGTGAAGTTGAAGAGAAGAAAAGAAGATGGAAGGGGTCTTGGAGGTCCGACGGTTACATTCTACTCAGTCTTAGTGTGGGGTACTGGGACTGTCAGGAGCGGAGTCGGATTTGGAGTAATCGCAACGACTCCCATCGATACGCAGTGCGAATCGATAAACAGATGCTGCAGCTCCTATAGAATGGAATACGATGTAGTTCTGCGTAATCAGGTTGTTACGTGCACATTTCTCGTGAGTCAGCAACGGCCTGGATGATGACTTCACGCGGAGAATGCGGTGGCTGCTTGGACCGCGGCTTGTCGGTTCGGCTCGTCTCAAGCAATAAATACCGGCTTTGCCTGCAATTCTTCCACTGCATTTCCACGACAAACAATTTCTCCCTATCGTTATCAGTAATAGTACTCAGACGCTCTAAAAAAATGCCGTTTAAAACATGGTTGACAGAAACCCTCGGAATCCAGGTCCCCATCGTCCAAGGAGGTGAGAGCTTTATCTTAGATGATGCATGTGTGCGAAAATATCCTAACTAGACTTGGTAGGAATGATGTGGGTTGGTCGTGCTGGTAAGTCTTTGGCAGCCGTCTGCTTCTAATTTCTAACGTTTGAAAAGAGATGACCTCTGCTGTTGCGAACGCCGGAGCTCTCGGGTTCCTGGTAAGCTACCAATATCATCGCAAACAAGCAATTAGTCCGCTGACAATCCGTAGACAGCGCTCACCCAACCCTCACCAGATGCCTTGCGGGCGGAGATCCGTCGCTGTCGGAGTATGACTGATAAGCCGGTACTGCCCCAAATCGCGACCAGGAAGGCATCCTCAAAGATACTAAGTTGTTATCTCTAGTTCGGTGTGAACATAACCATGCTTCCTGCCATGAACGCTCCAGACTATTTGGGCTACGCCAAGGCCGCTGTTGAAGAGGGTATCAAAATAATTGAGACCGCGGGGAATCCCGAGCCCATCCTCAAGTACCTCAAGAGCAACGGGGTTACTGTCATTCACAAATGCGTGTCGCTTGGACATGCATTGAAGGCACAGGCCAAGGGCGTGGATTGCATCTCCATTGATGGGTGAGCATTACATCACATATTCTAAAACTTGTACCCAGCTAACAGGGAGTACAGTATCGAATGGTGCGTACCATTTCTAATCGGATATTTGCGTTCGTGGCTAACAGTAGGGCATATACAGCGCTGGCCATGGAGGTGAATGTATGCAGCTGCCCTGGCCTATGGTTACTGTTGACTTGACTGACCGTGTTAGATGACATCACATCAATGATCCTCCTAGGACGGTGCGCCCAGGAGCTGAAGATCCCATTTCTCGCATCTGGCGGTTTCGCCGATGGTAAGGGACTAGCAATGGCCCTTATCCTCGGAGCTCAAGGGTAATCCTGAAATCAAGCATTGGGAAGTAAAGGCCTGCTAACTTGAACAGAATCAACATGGGCACCCGCTGGATGTGCACTGTCGAGTCCCCAATCCACCAAAACGTCAAAGAGGCAATCGTCAAGATGGATGAGAACGACACTATCCTCGTCCTTCGCAAGTTTCGTAACACGACGCGCTTGGCCAGAGTGAGTTTTGAGCCAACACCTCCAAAAGCCAAGATCATCCGCTGATTAGTTGACAGAATGAGGTCACGTTGGAGGTGCACAAGATTGAAAACAGCAAGCTGGAGCCTCAATTCCAGGAAGTGGCCCACCTCATGTCCGGTGCCCGAGGGAGGGGCGTATATGAAACCGGTGACATTGACGCGGGTGTCTGGTCCGTTGGTCTTGCGGCCGGGCTGATCAAGTCGATTCCCACGTGTCAAGAGCTCTCACGAACCATCGAGCGTGAGGCGGCTGAGGCTCTCTCAAAGGCCAATAGTCTGTATACAAACCGCCCTAGTCTTTGAGTTGGTAGCGCGTCCGATTGCAAGTTGGTTAGTAGAAATGTGCCTGCTATGCTAGACTGTGTACTTATGTTTTCAAGTCAATAATAGTCCGTACTTCGTATACTCCAAGTTGAATTGTAAGTGGATAACGGGGACCGTTAGTCTGAAACAGCCGGGCAACGGGAGTGTGCCAGTTAAATGCCGAAGCCTGTGCGGGTGGCTCCGTGCTCAATTTCCCTAGCAGTAAGCAAACCTACCGGGTCCTCTCCTGAATTTTCATCGGAAGTCCGAATAACTCTGGCCAGGATATGGGTTTTTCATCACAAACAGAGTACCTGAAAGTTGAAACTGCATATACAGCCACAGACCGGTGACGTCAGGGGTTTTCAGCCCTGACTCCAGCCGAGTCAGGAGTGTGGCTCGGGTCGGTCAGCCAACCAGGATATCCTGAACATCAACCAGGACCCAGAGACTGAGAGTAAGAGTATGATCTTCCCCGCGATCTGCAGGCGTGGAGGACGATCGTATTCTCGAGACGGCTCAGAATTCCCCCGATAATAACAACGCGTTGTGTGCTCGTGCTGGTGTTGAAACGCATCGCAGCTTATTGGGGGCGAAGATGGTACTTTGTCGCAATGGCGGCACGGATTTCCGGTTGAAGTAAGATACGTATTATATCCAAGCCCCGGGGTGAAAAGTTTCTTCATCGAGTGGATTTGAAGCCGGGCCAGGGCGGATTGAAATTTGGCCGCCTGGTGTCCTTTTCGCCGAGAGCGGATTGTCGATCGGATGAGGTGATAATCAACCCCGTCCTTGCAGAAGCATTGAATGTCCATGGTCTCTAAATGTACGTGAGCTCCGGTATCACGAAAGAATCTCCTTGAATCCGCATCAAGTGGCTGGCTGGGCGTTGGGAAACCAACAGCGCGAGGTTGACTGTAAACAGGGGATAGCAAAGCCACAAGCGAAGAGTGGGCCTCATGGATCAGATTAACTTTGGTCCCCCCAGGCACAGGAACACTAAAAACATCAATGTCCTTTGCAAGGTCTTCCTCAGAGTTCACGCTCCACCCTCGGCTCCTCCTTGTTTGACAGATTCAATAGTGCGGCGATCCTGACATCATCGCCTTGCGCAGCCAACCAATGCAGCCCAGAACGGCGTATTCGGGGTGGAGGTGTGGAACAGACGAACCTGTTCGAGTTTGGTTTGGAATCTGGAGAAGCAAAGTCTTGGCTCGGCATATCGCTTGTGTTTCAGCCTGCGATATTTGCGATTTCATTGTCCCAAGCTGGACCCAAGGGGTTGGGTTCGTCTCCCCGTTGTGGCCCGCTGAGCCCTTCTCAGTTCGGCCTTGAATAAATATGCCGCTGTCCCTGTGCTGGAGCCCGCGGCCCGTTGAACTTTCTGTTTCATCCTGCTTTCGTTCTCTTTTCCTCATCTCTCCTGACTGAGCATCTCCCAGTGCTCGTTCATCCATTCTTTACTATACTCGCCAGAGACGCCTCTCGCTTCCACTCCTTCATTCACTACACAATACACGCCAATCCATACTTCCACAATGCAGCTCACCAAGGCCCTCCTCCCCCTCGCCCTCCTGGCCCCCCTCGTCTCCGCGAACCCCCAATTAGTCAACGACCTCCTAGGAGCCGGCGATTCATCCGACCAATCTGCCGGAGAGACCGGTGTCGGCAACGCTGGTGTCGGCGCCCCTGTGCAGGCCAGTGTTCCCACCGAGACCGCAGGGGTCGGCGCACCCGTCCAGGCCAGCGCAGCTCCTTCTTCTTCCACTGAGGACGAGGAAGAGACCGCGACCGCGGGAGTCGGCGCACCCGTCCAGGCTACTGGCTCTAGCAGCTCTGAGACTGACTCCGACTCCGGCTCTGGGTCCTCAAGCACCGCCGAAGCGCCCGCCGAGACAGAGACTGGCGCAGCTGGCGCAGCCACCACAATGGCAACCGAGGCTTCCACAACTGCTGTCCCTACCGGCATCGTAACAGCCCAGGACGACGACGCCTCCGGCAGTGGCATCGCTACCGGATCTATGACCACCGCCCCTACTACTACGGCCGGCAACAACCAGTCGCAGGAGTCCCAGGGTGCCAGCAGCACCTCTGGCTCTGGATCTAGCCCCAGCTCCGGCTCCGGCTCCGGCTCCGGCTCTGACTCTAGCTCTGCGGACCCTACTTCCTCTGGCGATGCCGCTGATGCCTCGCCGACGGATGATGCCGCTTCTGCGGTGCTCGGAAGCCCCGCCTCCATGCTCGGTGCTATCTTGCTCTCGGTCGTTGTGCCTTTGTTCTAGATTATATAATTTATTCTCCCTTGCACCTCAGCGTCCATTTCCACACCGCAGCAGTGTGAATAGGACAGGGGTGTGTGGGAGGAAGGAAAGCGATGCAGTGGGAATGCAACGGCTCTGTATACCATACGTATATAAGTACCTCCTGGCTTGGACTGGGTTGGCTGGAACACTTCGATATCGCTGGACGATTCGACGAGAGACTTAATTCTTCGTGGTCAGATCAGGGCCTACACTTCGGTCCGGAACATTTGTTACTTCTTACTATACCGACTACTAGTAGTAGTAGTATTATTTACTCTACCTACCTACGCTTGTAGGCAGGACATTTGATTATTAGATACCACAATCGCTTTGCCGTACTCGAGGCTCATGTATAGTAGTTTCATAGACGAGAATAATAAGAATGTATTGAGTCATAACGTCAACAAGCTGGGGTATCTTGCTGCTAAAAAGCCCGAAAACAAAATGAATAACCGAAAAAAGCAACCACAAAAGATCAACGCACCAATGCATAATTCGTTCATAATACCAATCATCGGGGTACAACAATCCCCCGTGCTTCAAGCCTCTCATAATCCTTCTTCTTCATCGTCACGGGCTGGAGGTACGGAGGAATTTCGATTCCGTCGCTGTATTGTTTGTGTCAATAACAAAATCCAAAATGAAATCATGCAATGTAACAAAGAGATGCACTTACCGATAGTATGCAATCTTGATATTCCGAGCACGGTCCTTGAGCGCCCCCTGGTCTCGTCCCTCAATTCGCACTTCGCCCTCCCTCGGCGGCTGTGCCTGGTTCTGTCTCTCGATCACTGCCCAGCTGTTGGAGTGATCTTTCATCAAACGTAGTAGTCTCTTGTCCTCCTCTTCCGTCCATCGTACTCTGGCGGTGGGCTGAGAGCTGGGCACAGTGCGTTGTCTTGGAGGTTCTGGACTTGGGGCTTCTTCTTCGTTGGTGTCAACATTGGCGTCACCTTGAGTTTCTGGTTCCTCCACCCGTGCACGCTTGCGTCTCGATTCTTGTGGTTTCTCCCTTCGTCGGCTTTCGAGATCAACCGAGCGTCTGTCGTAATCAAAATAGCTTGGACCAACTTCGGGCTCGGACTCGGACTCGGATGATCGCCGCGCACGCTTGCGAGATGCACGCTGTTCAACGCGTCTCACTGCACTATCAGAGTCACTGTCTCGAATCGGGGAAACTCGCGCAGCGTCGTGTTGTCGGTCAATAAACCGTGTAGCAGCACTACGACCGGGTCCGGTCTTGGTTGCTTCCCATATGCGTTGGGTCAGTGTCATTTCACCTGAGCCTTGATTCCTAGTACCAGATCCCTGACTCCAAGGCGCTCTGCTCCTGGGGATAGGAGCGGGGCTGCGAGACCTCTCTATTTGAGGGTCCTCGTTCCCGATGGCGAGTTGTGAATCATCCTCGAAAGTGATGTCCTCGTCAGGTCCCAAAGTAGGAGAGACATCGTCGAACGACTGCGGAACCTCGTGAGGCACATTTTGCTGGGCTGGGCGGCTCGAGGGAAGATCTGAAGAGCTTCGGCGACGGATGGAAGTAGGCTGCTCGTTCACTGTTCGAGAGACTGGGTGGACAATGTCGGATTTTCGGGAATTTCCAGATGCCCCAGTACGGAGTCGATCGTGTCTTTGTGTGATGCGTTGAATAGAGAGAGCGTTCAAATATGAGCTGATAAATGTTAGAAAAGTCGACATATTTGGGAGTATTACTTACGGTCTGGAAGACCGTCTCCGCTCCGCATCCCCTTGGACAGTTAGTGATTTAGGTTGCTGCTGCTGCTGCTCCGGCACTTCAGTAGTTTGCTGTTCAACGCTCTGTTGATGCGTGGTTTCTAGTTCGTCCTCTTGCGTCTCACCGCTTGGCTCCGCTTCTGAAGCCCCCAAGGTGCTGGCAAAGCTAGGGTGCTTTGAATTAAAAAATGCGTCGTGGACTTCTTGCGCAGTCATGCGCTTTTGCAATTCCTCGTCGATTTCTTCTGTCCTCTTGCGGACCCACCCTGCTGCCGCGAGGACAAACCTTTTCCAAAGGTATGAACCTCGCAATTCCTCAACGTCAATGCCATCCTCAGTGTCTGACAGAAGGATCTCGTTGTAGAGATTCTCAACGAAACCTCGATATTGCTCGGGAAGTGCACCGTCAGAACCACCGAAATTTGGCAAATTAAATCCACGCGGTGGAGATTTGCGAGACAATCCTGTAAAGAAGCACATTCTAACGGCGTTCTTAGCGCTGAACCCAGGCTTACCATGGTTTTCTTCCAATTGCAGGATCAGGGACTGCTTTCGAATCTCTAAACCAAGCTCAAAGGTCTCTTTCTCCAAGGAACTTTCACCGGCCGCTTTTTCTTGTTCAGCGCCAACCAGGCGGGTCATAAAAGGCAGCGGGAATAGATTCTCGATATTCTGTATTGCCCGCCTCTGGGAGTTTGTACTAGTACCGGCCAGAAGTATCTCAACTGCAAAGCGTGCGCAGTTGGCCATTTGCACGATGGGTTCTGGTCCCCAGTCATTGAATTCACCCCGTCTGCCTCCAAGGGTAAAAGCGAACAGATGACTAATGTCTCCAACATCAATATAAGTTTGACTCCCAAAGTGCTGTATTTCATTATCCAGGTTTGTCGTCAAGCGGCGAAGGCGTCTACTTTGGGTGTTTCTGGGATCACTGAGCGTTTTGGCTTTATTCACGATCACCACCGGAGTCGCCGTTCTCGGAGCGAGGAACTCCAGGACGGTTTTGCCCGCCCGCTCAAGATCAGGAATAACCTCTAGCATCATTTCCGGATCAAGGTCCATTCCCGACTCAAGCTGGACAAAGGTTGTTCCCGAAATGTTGGTAGTGTCACCAGGGGATTCTGGGACGATTGAACCTCCATAGCGGGCACCCGTTTTTCTCGGAGACTTGAACGGGGATTTGAACGGGGATTCTTCATTGACAGGAGGGAGGGCTATCCAGTGTCAGAATAAATGACGATGAACCAGAGGTGAATACAAGAAGAGAGCAAATAAAGGCTAAATGAAATGAGAGAAACGTGAGAAGTAGTTGAAGTTGAGACTCATAGGCATTGGGGCACGCCAAGAAATCTCCCGATCGGGAAACAGATCAGGTAAACCAACAACAAGGTGCGCGCGGGCTTCAACTACCACATACCTTTGCTTTGCTCTCGCCCGCCATGGCCATCTGTTGGTTTGATTTCCTTGGAGCCCATGCGAGTTTCTTCGACCTCACGGCTTTGACTTCTTGTAACGCGTTTGCGACTCGGAGACGCTTGCGGCTGCGAGAAGAGATCTTGCCGCGACCGTGACCGCGAATGTCCCTGCATCATGGTGTAGGCGGCAGATCAGAAGGAGGCTCTATATACTATGTATATAGATACTAGTGTCGGAAGAAGATCGAGTCTCATAGATTTTCGATGAATCGCGATAAACCGCGATGGAAATACTCGATAGTCGACAAAAACCGAGGGGCGGAAGAAGGCAAGTTCAGATCACATTTTCGCCGCCAGGAAACAAATAAGGGGGCTGATCGAGGTTTAGGTTGTCTTGGCGGTTGGCAGCTCGAGATAAACAGGGTTAGTACAATATTTAATTAGTAAGCATTCACAACCCTAACCCAAACCCAAACCCTAACCCTTCGAGCGCGTAGCAGAAGTAAACGGGCAAAACCAGACAAGTTTTCGGACCATTTATACTTACACTGATCCTTTTTAGACTTATGCTATTCTGTTGACTCTGTCGACTCTGTTTGGCCGCAACCCAGTCTCTATCTAGTCCGAACTGAGTCAGTCGACGCTCGACAACCTACAAGGTATTCTTGACTGAAACCATTTTTTCCGACATTCTCGGCGCGACAGAACGACATTGGTGATGATTAGACGCGCATAAAGTCACGACCATTTCTAATCATACTTGTCATATCACGGGCAATCAATGGTAAGAGGTCGGATGCACGGGAAAGTTACTTTGGCTGATAACGAAAGATTTCCATGGATGGATGTAACTCTCGTCTCACTGTGGCTGCTTACCCGTCTCAACGTCGCTACCGCCTAATAAACGGCGAGACTCAGCTAATGCTGAGTAAACCCTCGTTGATAAACGGGATTTAAATAAAATCCCTCCATGGCTCCATGGATTTATGAAGATCTTCACCGATCTATCCGCAGTGAAAATTGAAATCTATCTTTATCACCAAGCTACAACCGCGCGCAGTAAAAATCACACCAAAGACAATGGCAATTACACATACAGCCCAGGACGTCATCACGACGCTGAACCTGGCACCACATCCAGAGAAGGGCTACTACGTCGAGACATTCCGAGACGCAAATACATTACCCGGGGGTCGCGCAAACAGTACTTACATCTACTACCTCCTTGAGGGTGAGTCCGGCCTCTCACACTGGCACCGAGTCCTCGACGCCGTTGAAGTCTGGCACTATTACTCCGGTGCGCCGCTGCGACTCTCGCTATCATGGGACGATGGTGCACCTGTTCGCGATCTCGTTCTCGGCCCGGACATTTGGCAGGGTCAAAGGCCGCAGATTATGGTTGAGCGCGGAGAATGGCAGCATGCGCTGTCTTTGGGGGACTGGACTCTTGTGGGCTGCTCTGTTGCGCCTGGGTTTGAGTTTGGGAGCTTTGAGATGGCAGATCCAGGCTGGGAACCAAAGGGCGCAGCGAAGGAATGATAGAGGAGCTTATAAAGTCTGCGGCAAAGCCACTATCAGGCGGCGGGATGCAGCTGAGATGGAGTCGCGGACAGGACTGCATGTAGACGCGGTCGATAGGTAAATTATTTATCGCAATTCCCAAAGCTCGACTACCAGACTGAGATTTTGATATCCATTTGTAGCATTCAGCTCTACATGTAGCTTGTCAGAGTCGTTCCGAATAGGGATGACCGATCGCAGCAACTAGAAGCACGACAAGGCCGTGTAATCTGGCGTATTCGGATAGGAGTCATCGGACTGTAGTGAGATCAGGCGTACAACATTTGACCGGTGAAGAATAAGAGAGCGGCTTGCGTATCAGCGGCGTGCAAGGCATCAAGCAACAATGGTATGAGCTGGAACGTTTTAAGTGGAAAGCTTAAATGGTGCCATCGCTTATTATCAACGAGAAGCGCATGAAGAGCGTAGCCTTTCAGGACTCAAGAGACATTTCCCCTTCTTGGATATGTAGCTGGCAAGCTGACGGTATACAATTCGCTAGAAGATTCCAATGCCCATACTTTACAGTAAAATAGTATCTAATACACATGGTAAGATTCACCAAGACGATCAATCCCAGAAAAAGGCTTCCAGTAAATAAATAGCACCGAAAACCAAGAAAGCCACGGCACCGCCAAGTGTCACTTCAAAATAATTAGCCAGGTATTCCTTTGAACTGATTGGCGGATATACATACCAACACGCATGCTGACTTTACCAGCAATAGCACTACCTCCAATGACTGCTGCAGCTGTGCAGATACCATGCCCAGCGATTGCACCGACAGTGACAAACCAATAATCCTGTCCCGCGGCCATCGCAATGGTTGCGATTTGGCTGCGGTCTCCCCATTCGCCAAGGAAGGTCATGACAAATGTTTGCACCCATGCGGGGCTAAGAAGAAGAGAGAACAGGTTGTTCATGCCAACAAGCAGGTCATTCCACCGTCGACTAGGGCCAGGAGACGATTCGCGAGAAGAAGAGGACGATAGACTCTCCGGCGGCGAAGGAAGACGATTCGCAGACGAGCGGGGTTTACGACCCAGACGCCCGGATTCCAACGCATGAGGCGTTACAGAGGAACGGCGGCGGTTCATTCGCAGTTGCTCGTGTTCTTTCTCTTCCAGCTCCATTTCAACTTCCCTCATCTCCTCGCCCACTCCCTCATCGGGTGACATTTCTCGGCCTTCTTTCAGCATCTTTGCACCGAAAATGAAGAACAGCACCGCTGCCAGAAATTTGGTGAATGTCTTGGGGATCAACGAGGGAACAGCGTGTCCAAGAAGGGCGGAGAGCACGGTCATGGTTATCAGCGCAGAGAATGCCGCGGAGAAAACTAGAACTCGTGGATGTCTCATCGCCATAAGAGCGGCCACAAGAAATGTCTTATCACCGATCTCCGAGACAATTATCATGGTAAAAGAGAAGAGCAGTGAATGAAATGCGTCGTTCTCTCCCTCTGGAAGTCCATCACCAGCAGTTGCCGAAGAGCTTTCTTTCTCAAGGCCGACCGGACTATCTTTGGTAGTAGGTGATTTGGGAAGCGGAATATCATGCGGTTTATTCGGTAGATCTGCGGGTTTCTGTAAAATAAAAATCAGTTACTTTGAGATCATTTTGGGCGCGGAGCGGAAATAGTACCTCAAGCACACCGAGAGTCGAGTCGGTGCTAGAACCCTTTGTGTCCTTGGCGTCACTGTCGTCTCCCGTCGTGGGGAGCTTCTGCTTTTCACTGTGTGGTAGTGGAGGCGCCTCCTTCGGACTGTCTGGAGATTTGTCCGTGGTATAGGGGTTGCCGTTGGGTTTTCCAGACACGCCATTTTCTGTTCCTCGAGTGCCTTCTTTCGGGGCCGCCCTGTTACGGTCGTCCATCACACCGTCATTGGAGTAGGGGATGGGTTGCCCATCAGAGTCCCGGTGTTCTGCGGACTTGGTGTCTCGTCGGGGTTGTTCCTCCGCTGACGGCACCGTGCCTGATTTCTTGCGGTCCCGTTCCGCATTTGTTTCTACCCATGGGCCAGCGTGGGGTCTGCCGTCTTTGCCGTCAACGGGGGCGTCCTGCGTCCCTTTCGGAGCTGCCTTGGGAGTGAGTTCGTCGAGATCTGGGACAACTGCGTCGGACCCGGAGGCGTCGCGCTCCACGGCGGCATATTCCTTGACGTTTTCATTATTTGAAGTTGGGTCTGCGAGTGCAGCCGTAATCGCGGGTAGCAGAAGGAGGATAGCGGGAGATGAGATGCTGAGCTTCATTATTGCGTTGATCGTATAAAAACAGAGACGCAACGGTAGGCGATTTGAGAGAGGAAATATGAATTATTGTAAGCGATATTAAAAATCCATATAAAGCGTTAAGAGAAATGGAAGCCCGATCGGCTGAGGTGATTTGAATGGATTCGAGGTGCTCAACAATTAGGCGACGACGGCTAAAGGAACGAGTATTAGTATAAATAAAATGAATATATGTATGAGTCAATAAGCCAGTTCATGAGCCCGAAGGGAAGAAAAAAAAAAGAAAACAAGAGCAATTGAGCTGGAAGAAAGGAGGTGGAAAGAAACTGGAACGAGTGACGACCGCGTTATGGGCTGGAAAGGTGTCCGGACGCTTTTTCGCCGCAAAGGGGCAATTTCAAGGTCACGTGCACGACTGCCGCTTGCAGGTCGAGCCAGCATTGCAACCCTCCACTTTGCGGCCATATGGTCATAGTGGGATCTCGATCTGTCCAATGCTGTATTCCGGGGCCCCAGCCATGGGGACGGGAATGTGGTCTCGCACTGAGAGCCGGGTTAGCAGCTGCACTGACCCTGCCACCCGCTAAGTTCCCAAAACAGCATGATGAGAAGACGTCGGGTAGTGTTACCACAGTACTCGCGACATGCTCAGACTCCCGTGGCAGCCATGGACTCGCGTACCTTCACCTTGGATAGACTGACTGTGTTGAAACCGTAGCTTGGTGTGGAATTTGAAGGCAAAAGTGAGAGCGACCTAGCCGGAAAGGATGAATATAGGCTGGCCTGAGGGTTAGTTAGACTAGTCTATATCACTCATATCGAGGAAGTTCCTCGTGCACTTACGATGCATAGGCACAGGCACGCTTAAAAATTGCGAAGCTATTCTATTCTGCTTCTATTGGCATGAAACCCAGCCTTCACTTGGGTCTCAACTTTGTGGCCAACACAATAGGTAGCTCTAGACAATAGGAATATTCACCATGCTGCTCAGTCTCCTGACTCTCTTCTAAATCTTTCCCACGCCTTGTACTTAAGCACCCTCGCTACGTATGAATCTCTCCTCTCTCTAAAACCCCCCAGCCCAACTCTTTTGCTCAACGTTCCCTTCCAAAGTATTTCCCCCAAACATCTTCTCCTCTACCAGGGCCTTGTTTAGCTATTTACATGAGCTTTACCTTTACGCGTCTTCTCGGTGTTGGGGCCTCTTTCTTCTCGAAGCCGTTCCGTCGATTCCCTCTTCCCCAATTCCTGCCACTGAAAACAGCGCGGGCTGAAAATAAGCCCGTGAACATGGTGCCAACGCATGAGCAGGAAACCGGAAACCTCTTGGCTTGTTTGAAAAGGCGAGTATCACTGGTTGGACATTGGAAGTGATGTTAACATCAGCTCCAGCTATTATCGCAGCTCGAAGTTTACGGACATGACAATCATCACCTCTGAAAAGGAATTCAAGGTCCATAAGCTGGTGCTGTGCAGCCAGTCTGGTTACTTCGCGAGAATGTTCAACGGGGACTGGCTGGTATGTATTATCTTGTCTAGGGAAATGATGGTGGCAAGCAGCTCATGTATTGGATCCCTAGGAGACCAATACCAACGTGGTCAAGCTGGAGGGCGATGACCACCGATTCTTGGTAACGATGATTGACTTCATGTACGGCTTTGATTACGACACCACTGATCACGGCAATACATCTCCAATTATGTTCCATATTGCGGCATATCAGATCGCCGATAAGTATGATGTCCCAAATATGAAGAAGCGCGCCATGGAGAAGTTCAAAGGGTTTGTGACGGTCGGTTGGGATATGGATGACTTTTCGGTAGCGGTTGCAGAGGTGTATCGAACAATTCCCATTTTCGAGAGAGGTCTCCGTGACCCTCTTGTCCGTGTCACACATCAGCACTTTGGGGAACTATTGCAGAAGGAAAGCTTCGTGAAGATGCTTGAACAGACACCTGGTTTTGCGGCAGATCTGGCCAGGACATACTTTGTGGATGGAGGAGGGGGAGGATGTCCTTGCAAAGTTGGCACAAATGCTGATGGTTGGTGTGTGAGTCCATTTATGCTTCCTTTACCGTTAATTTGCATGCGCTCCCGTTTTTGGACTGGTGCAAATAACACCACCAAGTTGCATGTATAGCATACTGACGTTGTTAGTTTTGATAGGGAAATGCCCGGTAATCAGATTCATGGTGGGTGGGAGGTTTATTTAGACGATTTTACCGATGCAGAATCGGATATTGATGGGCAGAATTGGCATCTGGAGGGTGGATGGTGAGTTCCAGCCGACCACCATATAGCTAGTTCAGAGAGCTAAGGGAACTTGGGACCAATTTTTTCTAGGGATTTTGGACTAGATTGAACCATGGACGCTGGAGTAACAGACTCGGTTGCTTTTAAACCATAGGCCACCAACTCAAGTTCATCCATGCAGTGATGTTTTAATAAGCGCCAGGAACGGTCTTTGCAGCACATGAGACGGAAATGACATGGGATACATTGATACATTCTCATAAAAGAGCCTAGCGCCCAATCGATAGTATTGGTTCTATTTATGGGCCAGAGATAGACATTCCACGGTTCTTAGGATAAGTTCTTAGGATTCCTGCGGCGCAGTAATCGTGCAGTAGTTCTCCCACCCCTGCGAACCCCTCACAGACAATCCAAATCTGCCTTGCAAGACTTATTTTCAGGCGGGATAAACGAGGAATAAATATTTCGAGCAATCCGTCTTTGCATCTCATTCCTTGCTGTCTCAGAGCCATTGTTGCTGCCTTACTGCACAGCGTCCAAGATGACACAGACAGCGAGGATAACTCCAGACGGGGACGACAGTTCAACCTTGTCCCCTCACTCCCACGCTCAGACTCGGCCTACAGCCGCTCCTTCCTCTTCTACTTTTGATTTCTCCCCGCCCAGTGATTCCAGGTTCGCGTTCAACACTCCTCCCACCGCGGCCTCCTTCAGTTTCTCCCCACACAGTACCAGTAGTTTCCCATTTGTGTTTACTCCCTCTTCATCCAGAGGCTCCCATTCTACAAGTGCACGAGTCACCGATAGCCCTGAGACCCCGTCCCGATCAGGTCGTCGTATATTCACACCACCATCTCGGGCAACAACTACTTCAACGACACGAGCTCTCTTTTCGGCCCTTGATCTTGGTTCCAGCTCGCCCGAAGCGCCAGGGCGACCGTCTTCCCCTGACCATAGACAATTTCAGAGCTCCAATCTTTCCCCTCATGTCAACGTGTCGACATACAGAGATCTCTATAATGCCACCCCGAGCCCGCAGCCTGGCCCTTCCAGTCGCCCAAATCAAACAAACGCCCCGAATATCGATTCACCATCTCCCTCTAGTCTTTTAACTTCAGGCGTTCATAACCTAATAATTCAGAGTATTGAGCCTCCAGCAGCTGAAGGTGAAGGCTACGACAACGCTGATCTCAGCTCGGACTATGACAGCGAGGATGGAAGTGTTGATGACTCCACGTACAACGTGCGGGATGAAGAACTTCCTGATGCCCCTATATACAATTCTCAACTGCAAAATTTACTGAGGGATGTGCGGAGCAATCTCTTGGGCCTCGTGAGGTCGATGCAGGCCTCCCAGATGGTGCAGGATGGTAACACCCATGTCAGTGACCTTTACAGACAAGCCGAGACCGAGAGCAAATTTGAGTACCCGCAAAGTCGTATAGTTGGTTTTATCGGGGACTCGGGTGTTGGTAGGTCTATTCTTCCTAAATGGTATTCCTGTATTTAATCTTGTCATAGGTAAAAGTAGCCTCATCAATTCACTTCTCGACTGTGGGGGAATTGCACGTTCGGTACGCTGGGGGGCTTGTTACTGCCGATGAATAGATTGATACTAACGATATCAGAGTGGGAGCGGAGAAGCCTGCACTTCTGTTGTGACCGAGTTCCGACAAGTAGACGAGACACATCCTCACCCATATACTATCGAGGCGGATTTCATGACGACTGATGAAATGAATGAACTTCTCCGTGAGCTATTGATGGCCTACCGGATACGCCATACTAGAGCTTTCAACGAAGATCTCGCGGAGGGAGAGGCCGATAGAATAACGAGATTATCGGAAAGGTCATGGACGACGTTGCAATCGTTGTTCCCAAATGAAGGCGACTTGACCGAAGCCTTTTTGTCAAATGAGGAACCGGATGCGGAGGACCGAATCCTTGCCCGTCTTAGGGAATGGGCCATGGCTGGGTTAAACCATCGGCCTGGTGGGTCAGATGCTCTTCACTATACGATTAGGGCACGGGATATACGTCACTGTAGGGAGAACATCGACATACTTACTGTGGCATCTCGGGAACCACAAAGGCCAGCTCTCTGGCCATTTGTCAAGCTAATAAGGTGGGTACTGCGGTTACCCTCTTTAGATTCCGGTCTAATTGGTCTAGGGTATATATCAGGTCAAGCATTTTACGAACGGGTTTGGTAGTTGCGGATATGCCAGGTAAGGCTCCAGTTTAGAGATATAACTAAAACGGCGAATGACTGTATTTTCTTAGGATTTCGAGATATGAACTACGCCAGGGTGCGAGCTACTGAGAAATACCTTCGTAACACTTGTGACGAGGTATTTATTGTTAGTGAAATCAACCGGTGCAGATCGGATCCCTCAATCGAAGAAATTTGGGACAAATGCATTCGCAACCAGCCCATGCGAATAGTGTGTACTAAATCAGAAACTGTATGCCTGAAATCCAAGTGTATTATGATAGTGGACTGACCCTGTGCAGGAACTGGATGGTGAAGAAATTATAAGGGACCCTAAAATGCCAGCTAGGGTAATAACAGAGACCAGGCGGCTGTTAGATCGGATTGAGCAAGCTAGAAGATCACTTAGGAGATTGGGCCGGCGTCGGCGTGATTCATCTGGAGCACAGCAAGCGCAGTACGCTCTACAGGAGGCACAACAAAAGTAAACCCTAACGTCCTCTCTTCCTTTTTCCCGACGAGGCCAATGCTAATCAAATATGTTTGCAATAGCGACGAGCTAGGGAGGCTTGAGCTCGAGTATGCATAGTCCCTAGTATCTCTGAAAGCCCTATAGCTGACACTTTTAGGCGCAAGACGCTTCTTATCAACGCGCGCAACGAGATATCGAGGACGCATCTTTCCAGAAAATACCAGGCCAACATTAAGGTTTTCTGTGTGAGCAAAGAATTGTACGAGAATTACCGTGGAGGCGAGAGGGAGCAAGCTACCGAGTATATCCGGCTGAGCGGCATCCCCGAGTTGCGACAATATTGCCAATTGGTACCAGCAGACGCGCAGTTCCGAGAAACAGATACCTTTCTTAGAATCCGTGTACCTGCTCTTCTCGGATCTCTGAACCAATGGGTACTGGCCGGATCAAATGACGTTACGGCTGACAGAGCCGAAACCCTTCGCCGGGTTCTGGATGAGGCGCAGAGGACTTTGCATTCAGTTTGTTCATCCCCTATTTTATTATGATCACCCACTTTTGCCTCAGAGAAAACCTGCATGTATATAGGCATGCTTATACTGACACTAGGTAGTGCCTCATATCTCGTGGGTCGTGCATCCGGTCCGTCAAAACAGAGCTTGAGTCAATGTTCGAAAGTTCCATCACCCGTTACATTCGTAAGCTACATATTAAGTTATATTGAGGCGCTGTATTCTAAACTTCGTTCAGGCAGCTTACAAGTCCAAAGAAGATGGAAAGATGGAGCCATCAGAGCATCTCGAAATTGGAGTTCCGTGAGTTTGAGCCACCAGACCAACTTCATAGCCTCATTGCCTGATTAAACACAATACCAGATGCATCACTCGAGCTATGCCGCATTTTGTCGAAAATATGGAGTCCATAAAATCGGCGAAGAAAGTGTGCGTTATTGGAACAACGAAGTTCTTCAGGATGCGAGTGAGGAGCTCCATCAGTGTCGGAGCACACTGATGGAGTGGCTGGATGGCCAACAAAATACCACTGAAGATCAAATTTATGCTATTTTTAGTGTTGTGTCTACTTCTATCGAAGGTAAAACAAGCACCCACGCCCTTGAGTACAAGTCCAATCGACCACTAATCCGCCATTAGTGTATACGCACCTTTCGCCGGCATCCATAGAGAACCTCCTTGATAACCTGGACTCTCAGAGACGTGGGATAGCTTACACCACCCAAAGGGCATTTGAACATCTTCTACTTCAAACTAGGTATACGATGTCACTTTCCTGTTAAAGTGGCCCCGCTGACCATGGAAGACGAGTTACCCGGGATGTCCTCGACGGACACAGCAGCAGCTCGTATATTGCTGAGATTATGCGCCCGGCTTATCATTATTGTAACATGGAGTCAGGTGAGTAAATTGATACTAAATAAGCCAACATTGGAGAGTTCCGACGCTGATAGAGCGACTGACATAGGCACCGGAAGTGATCGCCGACGAAAGGACCTCATGGAAAAGTACGTACGGAATCAAGATATATTTCGGCAGCTGTCCACAAGAGCTAAAATGGATTATGATGCCATTATAAATGCTACTTTTGCTGATTTGGAGCGCAAACTGAATGAGGAGGTACGGAATATCACCCGAGATTTGGGAGTTGTCATCGCAGTTGAGGGCGAGGTACCAGAGGCCAGACACGAGATTGAGCTGGCGCAGAGAGTGAGAGACGGCGTCTCGCAGTTGCAGGCTCAAGTGAATGAGGCTCACTTGATTATTAACCGATTGCAAGGCGGCGTTACACGGTCAGCTTAGCACACTCCTTTGCATAGGCTGGCGGGAATATGGCTGGCGGCGTGACTATATTTTAGTATGAATGCTATATTGATGTTCAGAATTCACCAGGTTCACTGTTATATTATCAGCCCTCAAGCTATTCATTGTCTAGAGAGAAACCATGTTGAGCTTGTATGCCACTGCGAGTCTGGACTTTCACTGTGAAGATGAGACCCGCCTGGCTTGTTCTTTGTCTCAGCCACCACGAAGTATCATGCGCTATTGCGGTATTGTTTTCACATTTCCCAATTGCAACACTGTGAACTTGTGCCCGGTAGGGGTTTCATTCAATATGGACCCTGTCTTCGACCAGACACAGGCCATTGGCTCTTTGTCCAACTGACACAGGATGGCGGTCTTGCCGGGCTGTGTGACCAGCCCGTCCTTTATCCTTCGCAGCACTTTATTTCAAATACCCAGTTCCTCGCTCCTTTCAACGCGCTCTCACAATACCTAATCGAGGCCATCGCCCTATCTGATTCCAGTCATGTCTAACAATACAAACACAACAACACCACCTCCGACAACATCAAAACCCACCAGCACTACCACCGCATCGTCAGCCGCGAGAACACACACAATCAAAGTTGGTCCCAAGGAGGCTCCGCATGAATATATTCCCCATGAAGTGGACGCCAATGTCGGCGACTTGATCGTCTTTGAATTCCACCCGCGCAACCACTCCGTTGTCCAGGCTGACTGGAGAGCTCCATGTGTGCCTGCTGACGGCGACTATTTCTTCTCTGGCATTAAGAATGACTTCAACGAGGTAAATGGGCAGGTTTCGGGCGCGTTGCCCACTTGGAATTGGACGGTCCCACGACCAGAGGTATTTTGCCATACTTCCCTTTCCTCTCTACATTCTCGTATTAAGTTACTTTACGGTGCTGGACTGACTCCATTTGTCTCTATAATAGCCGATATTCTTCTACTGTACTGCCATAGATTCATGCAAAATAAATGGCATGGTCGGCGTCATCAACCCGGTACCTCTCCCTCTTATCCTAACTTACTCCCTCACCACCAATCACAACTAACACTGTCCAGACCACGCAGAAGAGCTATCAGGCCCAGAGAAGAGCCGCCCTCGATTCCCCTTACATGCTCGTCCCGGGCGAATCCATGCCAGCAGAAGGCGACTCCGGCACAACCGCCACACATAACCCATCCGAAACCCCATCAAACGCACACGCCGCATCCTCCCACAAACTCGGCGGGGGCGCAATAGCAGGTATCGCCATTGGAATCGTGGCCTTTGTAGCAGTGCTCTGCGCTCTCATCTACCTCTTCGCCCGAAACCAAGCTTACAGGAAATTCTTCTCCCACTCCCATGAAGGTGCCTCCACAAGCGACGCCCGCACTGCGCAATGGGCACTCTCCACCTCCGCAGCCACTACCGGGGCCGGTGCTGGTGCTGGTACTGGGAAGAGCGAGGTTGATACTACTACTAGTAGCATCGGTATCCCGCAAAACCTGAGTAACAGCGTGCGTGGGGCTTCGCCTGTCAATGACCCTGGTTTGTTTGGACCAGGACCAATGGCAGGACCGGTATTTGCCCCGATGGACCAGAATATAGCCCAGACGCAAAGTGGGGGTTATCCACCTCATCATGAGGGTGGGTATGGAACTCCGAGTCCGCTGGGTTCGCAGAGGCAGCATAGCCCACAACTACCGCCTGGGCAGCAGCAGCCCTATTGGATATGGGATCAGAGTATCCAGCCCCGCCATCCGGCTGGGAGGACGGGAGGACCAACGGAGTTGGAGGCGGAGACACCGAAGTGATATGGCTCTTTGCAGACCCTTCTTTTTCTCTTTCATGTTTGAGTATTATATCTAGCTAGATTTATTTTTATGTTTAGCTTGTCGACTCGGTGGAGATATCATATATGTGCCTGTGCATTGATTGAAGATTAAGCGAGGTATATGTCATTGAGAAAAAAAAAAGAAAATGGTATTATTTAATGACGAGATCAAATATGAATTCTATCGTAATCTAAATAATCTAAACCCCCTTATACTGATGTCGTCAATTCAGCTCCTCTTTCGAAGAGAGCTGCGCGAGGCCCGGCAATTCATGCTCCAGGTTCTCATTGTCAAGCATTTTGGGATTTAGAGACAGAGATCCCCTTGGCACGAAGGTGGCTGCCAGGACCAGGGCCGCAACCACGGTAAACTGCACGCTACCTACATTCTGGATTGCCTCGAAAATATTACCATTGCCTTCTGTCCCCCCTGTCTCCTCATAGACGTGATCGATATAACTGCCAAGTATAGGAGAGGTGATTGCGTAAACAACGATGTATGTAGAGTAGAGGAATGCCATGACAGCACCTAGAGAGGAGACATTCCTGGTTTTCGACTCGACTCGCGCAAGTGAGGCTTGTATATAGGCTGCCAATGACACGTCGCCGGCTGCCCAGCCGAAAGAGATTGGTAGAAACGTCGCGGCTGCAATCCACGCCATCGACACATTGTGTTGCTCAGGCCGCCAGTATGGTATATACCATGTTATGAGAAGTAGGATTGCATCCAGTCGAAGCCAGGGGATCGGCGTTGCCACCGTGTCAGTAAAGAGAATAACAAACAGCGCGCCAAAAAGCTCGCCCAGGTTCGAGCC
Organism: Aspergillus versicolor CBS 583.65; assembly: GCF_001890125.1. NCBI lineage: Eukaryota > Fungi > Ascomycota > Eurotiomycetes > Eurotiales > Aspergillaceae > Aspergillus > Aspergillus versicolor. The sequence continues at coordinate 2,640,001 of NW_024467526.1, read as the reverse complement.
ACCAACTATAATCTGCGACCAAGCTGCGTTTCCGAGATAGCGACGGGCGATAGCGGGAGCTATACTGTTCTCGAGATACCGATGGGCATATAAGGCGATTGAGTATCCGGGAAGCAGCCAGAGGAACTTTCGAGAGGAAAAGAGTAGTCTGGCACCGGTCCAAATGGACTCCAAGAAGAGCCAGAATCCAACCACGACGGCCTGGATATATGATGGTTGATCTTCAAGGACCTCGGTTCGTTGACTTTGGAATCCATGATCGGTGAGGAAGAACCAGCCAACGGCTGCCAGCGCAAAGCAAATGGGCGTAATGATAAAAGAGTAGTTATTGCCGAAGTACGGGATAAGAGCCAAAGCGGTGCAGAAAGCACCACCAGTCCCAGCCACTTCGTAGAATATATGCACCACAGCATCTAACTGCCGCAATTTCTGGACATTTCCGCCGACAAGGTCACGGGGAATAACACGGCGAATCAATTCCACCATCCCATAAGCGATCCCAGCAATGCAGTAGACGGGGATGATACCATCGGTATTGTAGTCGCCGTAGTAATGAAAATCATGTTCAGGGTGCTTTTTGCGGAAGGCTTCTGGGCAAAATCTACCACCTGTGCTAGCATCGATAATGAGAAGTAGGGCGCTGAGAAGGCCAAAGACGAGCACGGCACCCGCCAAAACGAGTCGGGAAGGGAACCTCCGAATAAGCGGGGCGATCAGGATAGACCCGACACACTGACAGGCTTGATTTAGACCCACCATGAGTCCAACTCGTTGGAAAGTTTTGGGCGTGGTGTCGGAAATCCAGGCATCGTAATCGTAGCGATTCGTCGCGAGAGTCACGATAGATCCGTTGAATGCCTCCAGACCAAACTTGTACATCATGATCCCCAAAATATAAATGGCTATGTTGCGCCTCTCCGTGGGAGTAAATAGGCGCCAATTGTGCTTGATTGCATTGTAGGAGGGTGCCATAGCAGTGATTGTCCCATAGTAGTCTATCACGAAAGGAGGACTATCGTAATGATCACCCAGGGACCGGGGCAAGGATGCAATATAAATAATGAGTGGCCTTGGACGCGCGTGCCACCAGGGTTGCAGCGTTCAGATGGCTATTCTGATAGCTGACTCGACAGCAATCCTCGTCCTGTAGTCGAACCATAACCCATCTGACAGACAGCTTGGTGGGCCATGGCGCGAACTACGGGAGCAAATCCGACCCCGAATTCCAGGCACGTTGGACGTGGGTAAGGGCGGGCGCAGGGGTTCATGGCGTCAAAGCCTTGCTTGGGGAGAAAAAGAAAGCAAATGGAAGCGTAGAATCAGCCTGGAAGCTCTTGGGAGCCTGGGATCGGTCCTTGTCATCGGGACTGATGGAGGAATCGAAAGCCGTTAAAGATGCACGTGGTGGGGGCCTCTAGATTTGGTTAGTGCAATCACAGAATCACATGTGGATCCCAAGAGCACAGGCCAACGCTGACACTGTTCCTTGCGGCCTCAGGAAACAACTCCTGGATGCATGTGCCAGTGGTCAACGATGAACTGCGGACGCAGAAAAGGCCCTCGGTCTCGAGTGCTATCCTTGAGTCATTAGTATCCAGAATTTCGCTTCCAGGTCAGTGTCGGATTGGCTAATTGTTGTTATTCCCACAGCATCTGCACGCAGGGTCAGTGTTATCAGTCATTCCCCACCACAGTATGGAGGAGTACGCTTCGGCCATCTGTTTCCCTCCCAAGCTCATGCCACGATTGGAACTCGGACATCCGAGTATGTTCGCCATATTAAGACTAGTTTCCTCGGACCATTCATAATGAAGTGACGTCCACCGTGGAATTCCCTAGTAATGGAAACTCAGATCGCGCCAGAAGGTCAACTGTGCCAGAAACATACGCTTGGCAATGCAATTGCCCCATTGTGAAGACTGTGGAGAAAAGGAAAACGAGTCCAGGACTGGGAGACTCGAGAGGGCAAATGAAATGGGGTATGAAGAAATGTGAATGTGCTCTTCAGCGATTATTGGGTATGGTCACTCTGGGATCGCCGTCTGAACGTGGACGCTGTCAGTGTTGAGCTCCAAGAGAGACGCTGTTGGCGGTATTGCAAATAATGGTTTCGCAGGAATCAACGTGCTTCTTCAAAGGTTCAACCTATGATTCTAAACGTTGACGATGCTCAGTGGCTTTAAAAGAGAGTTGTGCTGCATGCGGCAAAAAGAGCTGGGGTTTGGTGCCTGAGGCCCTCAACGGGTTGGTACCCAACAGTGAACATCGATGACGCCACCCAAATTTCCATTTCACATGTCTTATCCTGCTTGTTAATCTGTTCTTACTGCTTCCTACAGCTCAGATGAGACAAAACGTCTCAGGCGTCTCACGTCAGTGTGCAGATATCAACCCCGTGACCCTGTGTGGCTGTCACGCCTTTGAGCTCGCGACCGTCGATCAGACCCAAGTGATTGGATTATCAGGGTGAGGTCCCAAACCGTCTCCGCATCAACGCTCGACTGGCTTTGAGGAGAGCTTTTAGCGTGGCTCCCAAGAGCCACGCATGATTTGCCAGAGCCTTGTTCCATCCATTTTAGCTACAAAGGCGCCTTTATGGCTACCGCATGACACTTTTGAGCGCCACGCTGCTGCCCCTCATTATTTTCAGGTTATAAAGCTCTGCGACTCGAGCATGTGCGCTGGTCGACATCTGAGTTCTCTGGCTCCGCTCATTGCAAGCTCTGATAGGATCCCAGGGGAGGGGCGCTGTCACACTCAATAATTAGATGTGAGTTTCTTCTACTTGGTGTCACTGAATCCATGGCTGGGTTCCGCTAACAGAGTGCTCGATCAGATATAGAAAACTCGTGTTTCATCCCCCAGACCCGGTGTTTCTTCTCGGATCTCCTTATTACCATCCCCGGCCTCTCAGCCAATTTTGTTTGCTGTGTGCCGACTCCCCCGAGTGACTATGGCGACAACTGAGGAGCACATGGATGCTGGAACAGCGCGACAACAAGAACAGGATGGCTCCCGATCACGACCGGACAGGGGCTGGTGGAAGAACATGTTTCGCTCGTCGTCATCTGGAGATGGTGACTCAAGTGCGGAGCACATGGATTACCGCTCTAGGGCGACATTGGGTATTCTTAGTGATCCAGAAACCGATGAAGTACCTGGTAAGAATTCAATTCCTGTGTTCTAGGTCAATCCGCCATCAAATGCTAAAGACTTATTTTTAGGCACTGTTCTTTTATTGTCGTCGAACCGCAACGAGCCGCTAGGGTTGAGGCACCAGCCTCATCGTACATCGGCCTCATCACTACCTATTCCGTATTCCTCATCCAGATCTTCTTCACGTGCGTCTGCTCCTCCGACAAGCAAAAAGACCTCAAATGGGCAGATTGTTTTGGAACCGCAACCAGACGACTCACGAAATGATCCCTTGAACTGGCCGGTCTGGCGACGAGATGCCGCTCTGATTTCACTGGGCTTTTACTGCTTGATGGGGGGTGGTATGACTCCAGTTCTTGCTGCGGGCTTTAATCAGGTCGCAGAAGACTACAACGTCGATACCCAGAAAGTAGCATACACTACAGGGCTTTATATGCTAGGACTAGGTATCGGGTCAGTGATCATGTCGCCGACTGCGATTCTATGGGGAAAGCGTCCCGTTTATTTACTAGGTGCATCGCTTTTCATAATCTCCGCCATCTGGTGTGCGTTGTCCCCAAATTACCCCAGCCTAGTTTTGGCTCGGATATTTCAAGGTATTGCGGTGAGCCCGGTAGAGTGTTTGCCCTCAGCCACCATTGCAGAGATCTACTTTCTGCACGAGCGGGCATATCGCGTGGGTATCTATACGCTTCTCCTTCTTGGTGGCAAAAACCTTGTTCCACTGGTGAGCGCAGCCATTATCGGGAGCCTGAACTGGCGCTGGGTTTTTTGGATTGTGGCCATAATTGTCGGGGCTTGTTTGGTTGCGATCTTTTTCTTTTTGCCGGAGACATTTTGGGATCGTACCCCTCGACCACGTCGACATCGCAAGCGGCCCGATTTGTATAGAAGTGTGTCAGACATGGTGACACACGGACTCCACCGAGGTCGAGGTCGTCCCACTGAGAATCGACAGCCAGATATGCCTCATTCAGAGGAGAATCCAGACCTCGCTTCTCAAAAACGAGCCAAGAAGGGCCACGTTGGTTTTGTCGACAACAATTCCGAGCTCGAAATCCAGGAGAAGGAGCAACTTCCCAGTGGGCTAGAACCAGCTCCATCGATGCAACCTCCCCAAGAACTCGCAGATCCGGCTATAGAACCGTCAGGCCGTGACGAGAAATCGGCTGTTCCACCCCTTGATGCGACCCCTACCAGACACTCGACCGATCTTGAAACCGGACGATTCGCCTCACACTCTCCCGCACGAAGTGCGTCCCTAGAACCTGCTGCAGGACTGAGTTTACCCGTACAGTACACCAATCGACTTCGTGAGCGGACAGATATTCCATTCATACACTACTTACGAGTCTGGAACGGACGAATGTCGCACGACCGCTGGATACGGGTGGCTGTTCGCCCATTTATCTTGTTCGCGTATCCCGCAGTCTTATGGTCGGCCGTAGTATATGCCTTGTCGGTCGGGTGGCTAATTGTGTTGTCGGAGGTTGTATCACACATTTACCAAGATAAGGAGAGCTACAACTTCACCTCGCTTCAGACCGGCCTGATTTATATATCTCCATTTGTGGGCGGCTTACTAGGCACAGCAGTGGCAGGCAAGATTTCAGATATCATTGTCCGCTATATGACACGGCGCAATGGTGGGGTTTACGAACCTGAGTTCCGCCTGGTAATGGCGATCCCGATTGCACTCTCGACCACCATAGGTCTGATGGGCTTTGGCTGGAGTGCTCAAGAAAAGGACGCTTGGATTGTTCCGACCATCTTCTTTGGGTTAGTGTCGTTTGGATGCTGTTTGGGGAGTACCACGGCAATTACCTTCTGTGTGGACAGCTACCGTCAGTATGCTGGAGAAGCTTTGGTGACGCTCAACTGGAGCAAGAGTACGTCCCCCATTCCCCAACTGCAGTATTGCACGGTGACTAACAGCGGAACAGATGTTTTCCACGGCCTAATTTTCTCCTTGTTTGTTGTCGACTGGATGGAGGTTGATGGGGCGCGGATGGTTTTTGTGGCCTTGGGAGTAATCCAGCTTGGACTGCTTCTTTGTTCCATTCCAATGTACATTTATGGCAAGCGTGCCCGGATGTGGACCGTCCGGAAACGATTGATGGAGAAATACTAGGAACCGCATTGAGTAAGGGCGCAGTATTGTTGTTTTGGATTGCATGTTGTAGAGTATAGATTCGCTCAAGAGATCTACAAGATAGACAGCAATTAGAATGCAGCATGTCCTGAAGTCATTACTAGACTATGCACCGTGCGTAGTCCTTGAAAAAGCCGGGGTAATCGTTCCAGCTTTGCCACCCGGCGCACCATTGGAGGCATGCATTGTCAGACTGGATATCATGTAATATAGACGCTTAGTACTAAGTAAGGGTACTCTGTACTTTCTGATGTATTATGATTATGGTTATACGCTAGCCCAGGAAAGGAGTAGCGCCGATTGCCTCGGCGGAAGCAACTGCTGGCGAAACCGCCTGAGTAACACTTTCTCTTTTCATCAATCGTGGGTGCTGTTGAGATATCTGGCTGACCACCCGCAGTGCATGGCCTTTTGATCTGGTGGTATGGCATCTCATTAAATGCTTGCCTTCTCATTCTCCGAGCTTCTCTTCATCCCCTTCTCAACCATGGATCTCATTGAAACCATATCCAATGCAGACTTTGTCGCCTGAAGATCCCTACTTTGAGTCCTGTATTAATCTTGGACTCGATCAATTTACACAGCTTGCCAGGGATAGGCAACGGGAGAGTTTCGCTACAAACAAGAGCCTAAAAAGGCCAATGGAGTGTCTTTGTTGTTGAGATAGCCTCGCCAGAATCACATCAACAGCTAGCCCTTGACGCACATGGCTGACTTGAAACTTCCTCATGTGTGGAATTCGTGGTTACAATCAGCATTAAACGCGAAAACCCTGAGATTATCTTACGTCGATGGGAAGCTGTGCCGCGAATATACAGTGTCACTACAAGATCATCCTCTCCGGCCGCGCGTTGTACCGAATTCCTCTTATTATCTCGAACTAATAACACGACACTCGTTACCGGAAAATCATACACGAACCACTACTACCACCACCACCACACGGTTGGCTCTGACCTTCAATGAAATCATCAATCATGCTCCTTACAATGCCCTAGAGCAAGATCTAGTCATACACAAGCAAGAGCTGATAAGTTTTGCTGAGAGTACATGGAGTGAGCAAGGATTGATTGATTGATTTATACACCAAACCCCCATCCCCGTAAGCAGTCACTGATTTCTAAGCTCGGTGCCCTTGTGAGTGTTGATTAATACCAGCCCCGAGGGGTTGACGGATTTGTTAGTGTCTGTTTAACATAAAGTCTAACTACGTATTAGTAGTACCTCTTTACATCTCTAGTTATGCCTGTATCAACTTCTGCGGGCGAGGCCTGACTCGCTACTAAAGCCCAGCAGCTACCGGTAATCAGTAGTTCGCCTATCCCCCCACAGTATGCTTGATCGTAGGTCAGCGTGACGATTATATGCTAATAAAACAGGATGCTTCTGCTGGGATACAGTAGAGAGCCGGGTTTTCACATCCTCTGTCCAGCCAAGTTCCACTATGGGCACATCGAATGTGGGCGATGATATCGAGCAACCTAGCCGACTGGTACGTCCTTGAGGTAGGCTCGTGGTCATTTCAATTAGCTGTTGACGCCGTCTTAGCAAACAAGCACGTACTATCTGATTATTCGCTTCCTGCTTCCACCACCAAGCCTCTTCCTCTTCTCATAATTTGCAGCAGGTCGTTGATTACAAGGTTACGCGGTCACTGTGATCCTCACTATCCGAAGTAGTGAGAATTATTACCCGCCGTGAGTTCCGCATAAACTAACCCGTACAACTTAGAGATGCCCTGATTCTCAGAGAACACAATACCAGAGGGAAACCTGGAGACGCTTTAAGATGCGAGCGACATTCCCGACCTGATTGATGCAACCAGCTCAACTCCAGGCTCGATGAAGTCCTCGCCTTCACAGGCAAGCTCCGAGCTAGCCGATCATATAACGACAGTAACTCCACCCTCCCCACAGGTGGTGGAACCCTTAACGAAACATGACCACGTCCCAAGAGTCCTGTTGGTGGATGACAACTCCATCAACCTCAACCTGATGCTCACCTTCATCAAGAGGCGGCAGCTAGGCATTCTTGTTTCTGCCGAAAATGGGGAACTTGCGGTCAATGCAGTCGAACGACGTGATCTTCATGGGTGAAATTCCCTCAGTATTGGCAGTCAGCTTACAGCTAGGGAACAGATATTTCTATTCTGGTTATGGACAGCTTTGAGGCTACCCGCGCCATCCGCGCTATTGAAAAGGAGCGCGGCACTTGCCTCTGGGATCGACCTCTTTCCTCACGGATTCTGTCTCATTTAAGGAAGTATTCAGGTTGATTGATGAATGGAGAATGAAAATGCCAACGTCAAATCAACACCAACTTCTGCCAAGATCCATCCTACTTGGTTCTATCTCGAGATTTGTTAGCGCCATTAAGAAAACGTCTACTGAGTGGACGTAGCTTCGGCTTCAATGCCTTTGTATCTCGTTGTTCTGTTCCATTCATCTTTCCCCCCGTTCTCTTTCTCGGCCTTCGGTACGGATTGATTGACTTCGGTTACCTTGTGGATATTCCTGTTAGGGCATTGTTTGTTGTTCTCGAGCTGTTGCTGATCTGGAACTTTTTGTTTGTTTTACCTTTCGGTAATGAATGTTTATATACAAACACACCTTCGTTACACGCGTCAGCCCAGTTTACTACGATAGAAATAAAAATATATAGTGATTGATTTAATTCACCATGCTCGGGATCTACTTTATCTAGGCAACCTCATAAGGTGTCTCGCTAGTAGTCAGAAAGTAAGGTTTCCCTCCGGTAGAGATGGTTATTTCGTGCAACTGTTGCATAAGTGTTAGTACCTCTCCACAAGCCATTTCCTGCGCGCCTTCTCATCCATTGCATTAAGTTTCTTGCTCTCCGCGCGTTTCACCATAATGTAGTTATTGACTAGGTTCGGACCTAGAAGGCCTTGAAGAGTCTTGTTAGATTCCAAGGCCTCGAGACTCTTAGCAAGAGTATTAGGAAGTTTCGTAGTGATGCCGAGGTCTTTACGCTCAGTTTCACTAAGCGTAGCCGCGTCGTCTATAAATTCAATGTTAGCCGCACAAGTTTACTCAGTCAAATAAGAGGTTCGGGGGAGGGGGAGACGGACATGCACAGTCCTTAACAGTAAGCGGCTTATCCTCTTTTACTCCGGCATACCCCGCAGCCAGGAAAGCAGACATGGCTAGATACATATTTGCCAGGCCGTCTAGTGACTTAACTTCCCAGTGGCCGGGGGAAATCTTTCGAATGGGTGCTTCGCGGTTCTGGGTGCCCCAGGTGACCCATTCGCTTCCGGCCCAGAGACCCGCTTTGACGCGGTCGTAGCTTGCGTCACCGGAAAGCGTGAGGGCTACTACTGCTGGATAGTGGTGGAGGATACCGGCGAGGAAGGAATCTTCTTTGGTTGGTGGAGAGATAGAGACGTGCGCATGAGAGGCTGTGCCTGCAGCAGAGGGATAGGGGCGTGGGTGGAGGGTCGCGCGGAGACCGTGCTTCTCAGCGACATAGGTTATGACTTGGCGGGCTTTGATGAGAGCATCCACAGCGGCGACGGGGGAGTCGGGTGGGAGGATGAATTCGAACTGGCCTGGGGAGGATTCAGAGTGAAACTGTTCCAGGTATATGCCGATGGAGGCAAGTGTTTCGGTGACATCTTCGAGCAAGGGTAGCATGCGGCGAGTCTCACGGGTCATCTGTGACCAGGAGTGGTTCGTTATGCTAGGAACGAAGTCTTCCTCCCCAGTGGACGGGTCTGTGGTCGGTTTCAGGAAAACGACTTCAATCTCGAAGCCGCAAGTAGCTTGAATGTCAAACTCGTCCTTGAGTTTTCTCGTTATATTGAGCAGAGTCGTTCGTGGGCAGCCCTCAATTGGTTCACCCTCGTTTGTCTTCCACCACGTCATTACGGTGGCGCTCTTGGAATCAAGTCCAGAATTTGGGCTGAGTGTAGAGAGATCCGGTTGCATGTAGAATTGGCCTGTGGTCGAGCCTCCAGCAATTCCGTCGTCCTGCAGCATCCAAAAGACAGCCAAGCAGATGCCAATCCGGCGCTGCTTACGTGCAATTTTCGCGAACTCTAAAATCGGAAACATGCGCTGTCTGATGGTCGAGGTATAGTCAATAAATTGCATCCAGATATACTTGACGTCCGGGTAACTCCGAATGAAAGCCTCAAGCGAATCTGTTGGCAATGTGTGGGAGAGGGGCCCCGTGGACGCAGGCGTAGTGCTAAACCGTGGTTGTTCGTTTAGGCAATATAACCGGTTCGAGTTGTAGAAAAGAATGTCAACGGCGGCCTGTATGGCTTGTTCATTGGTATAATCCCCATTTTGGACATAGTCCACGAAAACCTGTTCCAAGTCAGTTCACATACTTGGGTGGGAGGGGGCTGCATGCAGGGATATCTGAACCTTTTCTAGAATATCTCTAAACTGCTTGTTAGCCAGCCAGAAAGTTTCCGGGAAGAAATGGCCGTCGGTACTCCACAGCAGCCGAGTGGTTGGAACAAGCTCCAGGCTCTCTCGTACGATAGATTCCTGTGCATCCCGGCTGACCATGGGGAAAACCTCTCCAAGGTCCAAATAGACGTTAGGATACACACATGCTAGGTAACCGGCCTCCCGAGTATAGGGATAGGACGAATGAAGCAAAACAAAGTCAACCTCCGGGTACTGCGCAATGACAGACTGCAGGTGCGCCGGATTAGACAGTATCAGGTCGATGTCGTTGTCGCCTAGGCCGGTATGTAATTGGAGAGGTTTGTTTGGTTGGGTAGCCTTGGCAGCTTTGAGTAAATTCAGGGTTTGGCGAACAAGCCAGTCGTTCATCGGCTTGTCCTCTACCCGGGGTGTGGATACGGTCGCTTGCGAGACTGTACGCGCGAAGGACTGGAGCAAGGGTTTTGTATCACGGTCCTCGGTTGGCTGGACATTTAACCCTGTACGGTAACATATGACCGATTTGAACCCCACCACGGCGGGGTCACGAATGGCGTCGGAGATCCGAAGATTGAATTCTCGGGAGAAGCTCTCCCAGAGAGCTTGGAAGGATGCGGGATCACTAGATTCTGGGGGAATCGATCCCCCGCTGACAATCTTCGACAAGACCTGCGCAGCTAAGGCCTCGATACGGACAATGCGTTTGGTTGGCGATGCGGTGAAGCGGTCATGCGAGTCGTATGGCTCAATATCTTGATCCGTCAAAAGATCATCAAGGAGAAGTGTATGTGTTCCTTGTAAACATTTGCGAACCAGACCGTCGTAGTCACTCTGGACTAATTGGTCTCGGGCCGCCTTGAGTTGTTCCCAGTCGGTTGATGGGCATTCGTATAAAGTAGCGAGCTGGGTAGCAGCACGATGGAAAGACAGGGTGGAAGAGGCGTTGGTTAGGGCGATTCCCTGAGCCTCCGATACGATTTGTTCAAGAGGATACTTGGCATAATTGCAGGCAGCAGATTTGTAGAGGAGGTTGTGGGCATGGTTATCGATGAGAGGATGTGTTTGGATCACTTGGTGGAGAGAAGGCCGTGAGGCCATGGTGATAAGCTAGCAAACTCAGAGGAGCAGCACTGTTAGAGCAATAGATGAAAGCAAGGAGGACACTGATCAAAGGAGTGGACGGGACCGGTTTTAAACAGAATGGAAAGAAAGAATGCCTATAAATTGGGCAAGGAGGGGACGACGAGGAGAGAATAATAGACGAGGTGAGGCGCGTGGCTTACTCGATCAGGCAGCCCAACATAGCCAACTACACGAATGACGATCCGGAAAGAACTCAAATATGCGACAGCTGATTCTTCACCTTGAAAATATACGGCATATCCGAGCTGTTGGTGGTCTTCAGCTTCGTCGGTTTTCACACCTGCCAACCGACAATATTGCCAGAACAGGAATCTTCTACGAGCGCGGCCCACGGCGTCGGCCAGGAGGCAGATCTTAGCGTCATGCGCACACCTCGAATAACAAATCGCGATGCTCCGCCGTATACTCTGTCGCTACCAAAAGCGAATCAAATTGAGCCAGTCTTAAGGAAACGAAAAGAATTCAGATACATGTCAATCTGGCCCGGGGGCCCAAGCTTCTCCATCTCGCTAATACTGTCCCTCAATCGTCAATGTTCCCGTCTTCGTCACTAGATATTCGTTCACAGCCACTTCCTTTCCGCTCTCCTTCCCATACCCCGATTCCTTGATGCCTCCGAAAGGTGATTCAGCTGCGGAAGAATTGCCTGTGTTCATGCCAATCATACCCGCTTCCAGATTCTCCAGCAAGCGCCACATACGGTCAATGTTCTTTGTGAATGCGTAGCTAGCGAGCCCCATGCTGGTGTCGTTCGCTAGCTTTACTCCTTCCTCCTCTGTCTCGAACCGATACAAGGCAGCGACAGGTGCAAAGGTTTCCTCGCGAGACACTAGCATCTCCTTGGTCATGTTCTTCAGGATTGTTGGTTCAAAGAAGTACCCCTTCGTTCCCTGGACACGGTTTCCGCCAAGAATGACTTCTGCACCTCGCTGCCGTGCATCCTCAACCTGGCTAATAGCCTTGTCGATACTGCGAGGGGTTGTGAGAGGACCCATTGTCGTGCCGTCACTGGCGCCATGGCCAATCACAAGCTTAGACGTCTTTTCCTTGAGCAATTGGGCAAACTTGTCGTAGACACCCGCCTGCACATATACCCGATTTGCTGTGATACAAGCCTGTCCAGCATGGCGCCATTTAAGGGCCATCAACTGGTCCAACGCCTGGTCAAGATTCGCGTCATCAAAGACAATGAACGGGCAGTTTCCACCCAATTCAAGGGTAACCTTTTTCAAGCCATGTGCACAGTGCGAAGCAATCAGCTTGCCAATTCGCGTCGACCCAGTAAAAGTAACTTTTTTTACAAGCGGGTGCTTGCACAGACTCTCGCTAAGTGGCGGTGTGTTTTCCAGATCTGTGGTAAGCACATTAAATACCCCGGCAGGGAACCCTGCCTTCTGGGCCAGATGCGCCAATACCAAAGCTGTCAACGGCGTCTCAGGGCTGGGCTTGACAATCATTGTACATCCGGCAGCAAGAGCTGCACCTGCCTTTCGCAGAACCATAGCAATGGGGAAGTTCCACGGAACAAGAGCAGCCGCAACACCAATGGGTTGCTTGACGGTGAAGACACGCCGGTTTGGAGCAGCCGGGACAGCTATGGATCCATGAATGCGCTCTGCCTCCCCGGCGAACCACCAGGTAAAACCGGTGGCGTAGTCAATCTCACCATTGGACTCGGCGATCGGCTTGCCGGTCTCGTGCGTGAGAATTTTGGCTAGATCAGCCTTCGCTTCGCGGATGAGGGTGTCCCATTTCAGGAGCCATTGTGCACGCTGGCGAGGGTTAACCTTCTTGAACTGCTCAAATGACTCGTGTGCGACCTGCACGGCGGAGTCGACGTCTTCAGCTGAGTTTGCCGGGCAGCTTGCCCAGGGGATATCGGTACCAGGGTCTAATAACCACTGATCAGTACGCGAGAATTGAAGAGGTCATTCTGCACTTACCGACAACTTCAAATCGCTTGCCACTCTTTGCTGTGACCCAGGAGTTTCCAACGTAGGAATCAAAGTGGAGGAGGTCGGGGTTGTCCAACTAGAAGCAAGTAATAAGTATTTGTACCTATCTTGATGCACATCCTTGTCGGGGGGTTATGACGTACCTCGAACGGTAGCTTGTATTGTTGAGCCATCTTTTCTGTTCGATTTCGCTTGAGAGAAACCCAAAGAGCTGTGATGGGTTAGGAGTGAAGAAGAGGATAGACGATAAAAGGAAAACAGAAAGGAATCGACCCCGCATGGGCCGGCGGCGTCCGCAACCCCTCCTCTTATCGGCATCTCGGTCGTGCCCCAAGAAGGCGTTTTCGATTCTTGAAGGTCCCCAATCCTATCCCAATAACCCCAAATTGCCCCAATCCTAATTTGGATACTTTAAAACTAACCAAACGGAGTAATACAGCTGAGTTGGAATTTTCATAAATTATATAGTTCTAGAAATACACGGCCGATTCTCGCTCTACTAGTCGCTCCGCTCGCCCCTCCCTCGGATAACTTGTAGACGGACGTGCCTGAACGTGATTATAGCTAAGGCTATTCAAACTCGTCGAGACATTGGCTTCCTTGTTCCCGGAGGTCGTTCCTGTCGTTCCCGGACTCCATTCTGGCGGCGCCTCGCCTTCAATAGGCCCATATACGCGCGACTTTTCCACCCACCAGTTTTCGAGGTCCTCCGGAGTGTGCAGTGGAAACCTTGACCATTCGTTGGTGGCAGCAGTTCTCGAGGGATTTGGCTGGGGGCCATCGAGAATGCTGAACGACCGGGGAGAGATGGTCCGCAGGTAAGCATATGAGCTATAAAGAGCTCGTTCTGTGGCTGCGAGTCGATTTTCAAGGTGGGTTATATAGCCCTGGGGCAGCCCGCTATACGTTATTAGCGAATTAGGTTACTTGAGAGTAGTATTCCTGGTATGAGATGCCTACCGTTTCCCACTTTCGGGGTAGTTGCATCGCGCTGGGTCAGAGCATTGCGAGCAAACTGGTCTTTGGCAGTTAGTACATATTGGATAGACGGCGTGGATTCAATTACAATATTCGATCACACTAAGAGAATCAGTACATCAAACGACCTCATGGTTGGGTTGGGAAAAGAGGAGGGCAAGGGATGTAGAAAGAGACCAACCTTGCATTTCTTCTGGCGACAGGGCTCACATGCTATTAAATTTTGGATGGGATTCTGCTTGTCAGCCATTCGACCATATATATGAATGACCAGGCAAAAATAAAAGGTGGAATGGAGGAAGACAAGAAAACCGGGGAAGACAAGACTGAAGATCGTGCGTCTTTTGAGTCTGGATTTTGCGGGGAAATAATGGTTGTAAGCAGCGCAGGCAAAGCAGTCAAGCGGCCGGTTGGGAAAATCTGAAAGCGCCGACCTCAGTCTGCAACGCATCTCGACTCGCCTTCTCCTCTCCGCTCCTCATCGAATTCTGCTCCATGTCTCTTCGCGCGTTTCCGTCGTTGTAATCTCTCATGGACTCTGGAAATTCTAACCATGGTTCCCCCTCCAAACGCCAGAAGCTCACCCCCAAGGCTCATGAGCTGGGGGTGATGCGCAAGTCCACCGACAATGGCTCTGCATCTTTCTTGGGCTCTTCCAGTGGAATTCATTTTATTCGAGTCGTATACAATGCCTTTGCTCGACGGTCGGCCCTTTTAAATCAGCCCCAGCAGGCGTCCAAAGACACGCAAGTTCCTGGAGAGGACGACCAGTTGCACGACCAGCACCATCAGTATCGACCGGACCTGTGGCAGCCACCGGAGCTGAACCTTCACGCCACTTCGACGCTATCATCATTTGAGGCGCTGGTTCAGTGGACGCGTGCCTATTTTGAAAATTGGCATCCAATGTTCCCGTTTCTCTCTGGGCCGGCGTTCCTTGTTATTCTAGAGCACCTCAGTCGTGATGGGTTTAGCAACCTTTCCGTTGCAGACGGGATCCTTGTCCGATCCATCGTCTCTATTTCTCTAATGGACCGTCGACAAAGTTCTCTAGGCACGCAGGGCCCTGTCCCAGCAGCCTACGTCTTCCGCTCCGTCCACCAAGCAATGGAAAGTCTGTACACTCTATTCTGCGAACCACCCACCATCTCTATCCTCCAGGCAGCCTTTGGCGTCCAGCTGTTCCTTGCCTCCCTTCTCAGACTCAATGCAGCTTCACGGGTCGGTGGAGTCATCATTCGGACGGCCTTCCATTTAGGCTTGCATCGATGTCCCGTGCGGTTTTCATTTAGTCGTCCAGAGATAGCCACTCGCCGCCGGTTATTTTGGTCTATTTACAGCCTTGAGAGATACCTTTCTCAAGCACTGGGAATTCCTCTCGGAATTCAAGATGATGATATCGATGTGTGTTATCCAAATGCTGAAGTTCATGGCACGGTAGACGAAGGTACCCTTGCCCCTTTTCTCGCAGTCTATTTCGTAATAGGGACTCAATCCTCACTGTTTGCTCCTTAGATCACAGACTCCGCCTTCTCAGCCACCTCGCCAAATTTGCGCGAGTTCGCGGGCGCATCATTGAGCTACGCAATAAATCCATCATTCATAGAGAAGATTCCATTGACGCAACTCAAGTTCTTCATGGCGAACTCACCCACTGGTGGAACGAGGTTTATGACGATGTCCATCCACTCGAGTTCGACGATGGGGGCCCCAGCCCGGCATCGACTTCAATTGCACCATTCCATCGTGTTCTATTAACTGTTCTTCGCCACGAAGCCATTATTTCAATGAACCGTCCGCTGCTGGCAGCCGAGGCATCCTCTCCAGAATATCGTACCGCCCTACAAATCTGTATCGAGTCTTCACGGTCCCTCCTCACTACATTACGGCAATATCAATCCACGACCTCTGCGCCTTCTGTTCCTCTAGTATGGCCATCATTCACCTGGGCCGTATGGATGAGCTGCCTAATATTAATTTATGCCGCATGGGAAGGCGAGTTTCCCACATCCTCAGCGTCTAGGTACCTACCCCTGATTATTATTTTCAAATTCAAATGTATAAGCTAATAGACGGAGTAAAAGATATGCAAAAAGCGGCCTTTCTATTCTCGAAAGCCTTTCTCGACGCGGAAACACCTGGCCTCAAACCTGTATTGAAGCAATTCGTGACCTGGACTCCGCTCTCACGACCCCAGAGCAGCAGCTCCCTATACATCCAACCATGGCCGACCTCGACAAAAACAAGAATGAAAGAGATCCTAACGCTTCTCCAGACACCCTAGATTCCGGAATCCCGCTTGACCATCATATACAACAACCGCATCCCTCGAATCCCGGAGAAGGACTTCTCTCAACCGCAGAAGGCAACCAGTGGACCAACTCATCTATGATATTTGGAAACCAAGCGATGAATAATATCGGCCCAGCTTCGGGGCTCGGGCTTGGACTAGGTCTACCGGACTTCTCCCTTGGTCCTGGTAGTGGCGAAGAGGGCTTTAGTATAGGCGATTTATGGAGTTTAGCAGATGGGCCGTGGTTGATCCATGAGAGTTACGACCTCACGGAGAATGTACAAAATACTGATTCTGTACTGTAAATTGAAGCATCTGGCTGAGGGATTAATTCTTTCTTGTCGAGGCGTTGAGATATCGAGATGTTTCTCACTTTCTTGGGTGGATCGGACAAAGACATGTCCGCCGCACATATCTTCTCCGGTGCGGGGGCGAATTCGGAGAATTATCCACGAGGTCTGGAAGAAGAGAAAAGTATTTAACAGCCCCTCCCCATTTCTCAAAGGATTCTGACTAGCAGTCACAATTCAAAATCTCGTTCGACTGCTTACTTTCCATTTGGAAGAAAAAGGGGTTCAGAAAGCCGACAAAATGACCAGGTCATACCGCATCGCAACCATCCCCGCCGACGGCATTGGCCCCGAAGTCGTTGATGCCGGTGTCACGGTTCTGCAAGCTCTTGCTGAGAAGCTACAGTCATTCTCTCTAGACTTCACACACCTTGACTGGAGCTCTGAGACTTTCAAGACTACGGGCAAGTACATCCCTGATGGCGGACTAGAGGAATTGAGGAAGAACGACGCTATTCTGTTCGGAGCTGTTGGCGCGCCAGGTAAAAATCACCCCGCATTACACATTATGCTATGGTTAAAAGATAAGAGAGTCGAGTGCTGATAATTAACGTAGACGTTCCCGACCACATCTCCCTCTGGGGTCTCCGTCTGGCCATCTGCCAACCCCTTCAACAATACGCCAATGTGCGCCCCACGCGTGTCCTCCGTGGCACACAGTCGCCCCTTCGCAACTGCAATGTCGGAGACCTTGACTGGGTGATTGTCCGTGAGAACAGCGAAGGCGAGTACGCTGGTCAGGGTGGACGTTCGCATCGCGGACACCCCTGGGAGGTGGCCACCGAGACTGCCATCTTCTCGCGCCATGGCGTGGAGCGCATCATGCGCTTTGCGTTCGAGACGGCAGCCAAGAGGCCGAGAAAGCTTTTGACCGTTGTGACGAAGAGCAATGCGCAGCGCAACGGTATGGTGTTGTGGGACGAGGTTGCGAACATTGTTGCCAAGGACTTCCCTGAAGTCACTGTTGATAAGATGCTCGTTGATGCTATGACCACAAGAATGGTGCTCAAGCCCGAGAGTTTAGATACCATTGTTGCCAGCAACCTGGTATGTTCGCTTGGCTCCCTTCCCCATTCTTCTAGTCTCAGTTGATATGATACTAATTGTGTGGCATAGCACGCCGATATTCTTTCCGATCTTGCCGCTGCCCTTGCAGGCTCCATCGGTATTGCGCCCACATCGAACCTCGACCCTAGCCGCCAGAACCCCAGTATGTTCGAACCCATCCACGGATCCGCCTTCGACATCACGGGTAAAGGTGTCGCCAACCCGGTCGCGACATTCTGGACCGCTGCAGAGATGCTCGAGTGGCTCGGCGAGAAGACTGCTGCCGACAAGCTGATGCAATGTGTCGAGCGCGTATGCGAGTCTGGTGTACTGACAGCCGATCTCGGTGGAAAGGCCACAACCGTTGAAGTAACCTCCGCCGTTGTCGAGGAGATCAAGCGTTTGAACTAGTTTTCCTTCTTTTTGTATCATTATATACCTTGCCGCGAAGTTATGCTGCGACAAAATAGAATAGAATGAACATATTCATGACTCCAAGAAAAAAGAAGAGCCCTCAACGTCTTGAGCATCTCCACCATGACCTTGATCGTTCGATTTTCAATTCTCGTTCCTTTCGTCTGAGTACCCATTCCTCTCTTTCCTTCAGCGACTCGAGCCGGTGTTTGTCTCTTCCGCGCTCAGGAAATTCTTCAACGGCCATGGATCGTGAGAGATTTTCAAGAAGCTCAACGATCCCAATTGCAATTGGGACAAGAAGAAGTAGTGCTGCTGCATATAATTCGTCCGAGTATCGATCTAGTAGAGCGTACAGTGATTCCTGCGTGTGCAAAGGGTGGGTTTGGCTGGTATCTGAGGATTGTACGCGGGGTTTATCCGCTTGAATGAATGTACCATGATTGATTTCGAGGCCCGAAGCCTGTTCTGATTCTGGATTTGCCTGGGTGTTTTCAAAGAGGGGCTGCTGGAGAAAAGGGCTTGGGTTCAGGAGGCCAGAGTGGTCGATCGGAATAGCAAGAGAAAGGACCAGCGAAACGAAGGTGAGGAGGATAAGGGGCCTCATGTTTGCGCGAGCAGCCTGGCTGCAGCAGGACTGGGAGCCTGGAGGAGAGAAAAACGAAGACCCTGAATGAGCTGCATGGGCCAAGCTTCCCTCAACTGTACTTATGTGGATTTTTCGAACAGACGCTACCTGGCTTACGGGGCTGAATTGGCTTCACTGCTTGGACGGGTGAAGAGGCCCCAACGGCCCCGTGGAGTTTGCAGCGCGCGGATTGGCCGCGACGTTTCAGCACAGCTCTTGCAACATTTTAGAAAGCAATCTGGTGGAATTTCGGTTTCCATCTCGAAAAGATCGACTACTTTGCATATAAGGTTAATTCTCCCTCTCAAACTTAATTCACAATTAAAATTCAGAGTCCTCGCGAGCCTTGGAGTTGCCACCGCGCTCGGCCACTCCTGCCTGCATCGCCTTCAGATGCTCCCATTTGTATGTATCCTCTCCCAAGCTCCACGCCATAACACCTCCCAGCTTCTCGGCGTCCACAATATCCTTGAACTTGCGGGTGATTAATTCGGGTGTGTCCCAGGTCCAGAACAGGTTGTTCTTCACGTCCATGTAGTACTGGCCGCCCGCTTCCTCGTCGGTCTTGCCGTCCTTGAGCGCGCTTTGCAGTGAGCCTTGAATCGACACTCCCTTGCACTCGCCGTAGTTAGAATCACAGTTGGTCCCACAGAAGTCATCTCCCGTGCCACTACTGACGTTAACAAATTGTTCTTTCTTCAAGAAGCGGGCTTCAAGACTTACCAATTTCCGTAGATGCTGCAGCAGGACCCAGCAGGACACTTGGCTTTGGCCTCGAGACCACATTTTTGGTCAGTCGACTCTTTCAAGTCTTTCGGCGGTGGAGCCATGCTCTTCGTTTCGAACGTGATGGTGCCAGACTTCCCGTTGTCTTCTCCGTTGGCGGTCTCCATTTCCACAGTTGGGCATCCAATGGGGTGAGTGTCGCAATCTGCGTTCTCCTGGGTGGTAAACCATTTCATATAGTAGGCAATCCCAAGGTTGAGCTTCTCTGGTGGCGCTCCAATATCAAGATACGCCTTGATGGTATCGTGCGAGTCGACCACGCTGGAGTGATGCTTCGTCACGTTGTTGCGGCGGTTAATCAAGTCGTACGACATGACGTTGACAAAGTCCACAGACGGCCAGATCTTGGGTCCGTTTTCCTCTGTGTACGCGATCATGTCCTCTCTCTTAGCCGGAGTCGCGATGGTGAGGAGTTTATCATTGCCGATTGCCTCACGAAGAGCCTGGATGAACAGCGGGAACGCCTCGATCTCGCCAACCTTGTCCTTGTTTGGGACCTGTTTGTAGTCTTGACCGTTTCCACCAGGGTACTCCCAGTCGACATCAACGCCGTCAAATCCCTTGCTGTCCAGCATCTTCGCGACGTTCTTCGCGTACCGTTTCCGGGAGGCATCGTCCTTTGAACCCTTCGAGAAACCCTCCGTGTCACCCCATCCACCGATCGCAACCAAAACCTTTGTGTCAGGCGCAAAACGCTTGCGCATGGTTTCGACTGGCTCAAATGGCTCAAACGACGACCCTGAATCAGTGTTGAAGTCAGTGGATTTGGCAAAGCCCATAATCGCATGCGTGATGCCCTGGGTCGTGTTGCTGCCAGGAAGGCCCTCGGTGTGGTATCTATGAACCAAAATTAGCTGATCCCGTATTCGCCTTCATCTGCGCTTGTCAAAGGGGAGCACTAACTCATCGATATACATCGCAAAACGAAGACCCGCAACGCATTGAAGGGCCGCCAGGGCCAAAGCAACGGGTTTTAGCATCATGATGTCGATTTTCGTTCTCGTTGGTCTAGAAACTCAATAATAATAATAATAATAATAAAGGGTAATTCGCTAGGACTGAACGGCCAAGGTCGCAAGAGGGCGGAGCTATTTATACCTCCCAGAGGCAGAGGCAATTCAAAGCGCTCCAAAATGAAAGAGAATACTGGGTATTCGTTGCGCAGGCGTCAGACAGAACAAACGGACGCGTAGGGGCTGAACGCAAATAAGTAACACAGGAAAGTGACTGGATCAGTTCACAAGTCAACCATTGTCTCGATGTCATCGGCTGTGAAGAGGTATGTGAGGTAGGTATGGCAACATTCATCGGTCGAGGCCTGAGTAGGACAGTATGCAGATCGATTCATCCCTAGCAAGAGTATCATGAGTATGGCAACAATTATAGCGCATTCCGAGGCATCCATGGAATGTGAATGTAGGGGCTCGATCGGGTCAAGGGGCTGGCCGGGCGCCACACGTTATTTTACGGTGTCCTTTCCCCAGACGACCCTGGGGCAAATGAATTCTTGAATATAATCTTTGGAATCTGGAGATTCAGAGCGCCAATGGCATATCCCAAAAGTGTTGGGCGCTCTGCTCTACAGCCTTACTAGGTAAAAGTGAGAAACAGAGGATAAGAGAGTTCCTAATGCAATATTCATTATAGATATAGTAAGGATAACAAGTGAAGGGGTATCTCAAACACAGTGCCTCAGTCCCAATGCCGTCTTATAATCGGCCGAGCGGGATCCCACGGCCCCGAGACAACATTCTTATACTTCTGGAGGCTGATTAGCCACCAGCTACAACCACCCATCGTCAGCGCTGTTAAAATGCTTCCCAGGAATGATCCAATTATCGCCCCCATCCATCCACCTCGTAATGTGATCCCAACTGCTCCGCCGGCGAACATGACCAGCGCCAAGGTGAGGAATATGTGCCCAGTCCATGAAATATGGCGCAGCTGACGCCGAAAGATAGGAAAGAGGCCGAAAACTTCAATAGAGAATAGCATCAGGCTGAACACATGTGTTGTCGACGGGAGGCGAGACGCCAGCACCGTCGATGCCATGACCGCTGCATTTGTGGACAGAGATGCAGGGAATTTGGTGGCGCCCGCGCCCTCCCCACTTCCGTAGTCGAATGAGAATATATTCATGATTAACAACCAGCAACTCATGGCCCAGATAGAGTCACTGGCAGTCGATTTTGTAAGGGACTTTAGGATAGGACTCAGCCCAAGTAGTGAAAAATAAATGAGGAAAGCCGACTTCACGGTGGATAATCGTTGCTTGTTTCGCGAAAGAAATGACTGAGGCTGCCAGCCTTGAGAATGAGATGGCCCAGAAGGACCATTTGTATATCCAAGGGGCGGAGAACCTGGAGGAGGCGAGCCAGGATCCTGCGGCACAAAAGAATCAGTGCTGAGTCCTGTGCTCTGCCGTCTCAAAGGACCTGGTTCATTCTGTGCTATGCTAAGTCCAAGGCCATGAACATGGTTTTCTTTCTGCCCATTCGCCCGTTGCTGGTTTTGAGGGTTCACGGAGCTCATCATGGAACTGGAACTCGACTCGTCATCCCCCTCCATCGAATTATCCGTAGCCCTCCGGTTCTCTGAGTGTTCTGTGAACGCCCACCAGTCCCATAAAATCCAACCGACAGCCGTTCCGACACTTCCCCAGCAAACAACCGAAACTGGGCTTACGCGGCCTTGGACAATGCCAACAAAGCAGCAGACGAAGATAGCCACAGAACAGACATGTTGCACAATAACGGTCGAGTCGGCCACTAGCGGCCAGAAGTCGTAAGGGCGCACGCGGGGGTTTCTCTGCAGGTGATCGAGGAACGTCTCGGTGTCGGTGTAATTATCAGGATCTATTTCTCCGAAGTTAGTAGGCGCCGGCGAAAGGACATAATCCCAACGTGAAGATTCATACATGACTGTTTTACCCATAGCAACTTTTTCCAAGCACCCTTCCGCTTTTTGCGTATGCCTGCTCCTCGTAGTTTGCGGTTCTCCTTTCGCGGTACTGCAGGCGGCGGTCGCAGGTCCGCAACGGAGGCAGCGGTGCCAGCAGTCCCGCTTAGGGGACGGATCGGGTCCTCATAATTCGAGCTACCGTGTCGACTCCGGAGAAGAGAGGAAGAGTAGTATGCGTCTTCAGGGGCGAGGCGAGTGGGATCGGGGAGCGCGCGTTGTTCCGCCGACGGATGCTTCAGCCCACCTGTGCGGTTCGGATGGGTTTCAACAGGGACTGGAGGGGGAACGGGGGGCGGCGAATCAGGCAGAGAAGGCATCGAGGTAGCCTGATCGTTATGCTCGAAGCATGGCGGTCAATCTGGGATAGAAGTAGCTCTTTCGATCGAAATAGACGGAGCAGAGGCGGGCGGGAAATAGACTTGTCACTAAACTCGGGGTTGTCCGTGCGTAATTTAGTGCCTTCCGTTTCTGGAATGGTGTTGGTAGAGCCAAGTTGTCCTCCAGATCCCGAATTCTTATTATTATTTCAATGTATACAATAGTGTTCGTCCTAGTAGTTTTTAACCTGGCCACTGTGAGGCTGTGACTCGGCGAGTGTGACTTTAATGGTCAGGGGTTTCCTAATTCCCTGGTAATATCCTGAGCATGCCGTCCAAGAAGCTTGAATCCGCCCTGCTTCCCTGCAAATATATAGTGTTGTTTTGACCACCAATAAAAATAACGAACATGTTGCACCGTAGGTTTGATGACTGCTAGTTTGTAAAAGAGCCCTGGGTCAGTATCTCGCCTCTCCTTCGCATGCCATGATTCGAGGATTTCCTTGATTTCAGCGTGTAGTTCGACCGGCTCGGTTGAGTATTTGGCTTTCGCTGCCACTGTAAGGACGAATGCAGTTCTTGCGTGAAATGGTCAGAAGAACCTACTCCTTCCCATACTTCTCAGGAGTAAACGGGGGATGTTCTGCTGAACCTGGACGAAATGAACAGTCACGTAGTCCTGTCCATTCGCTTCGCGGGGGCAGTTGCAAGCCTTGGCGCAGTTGACGGATGGAACTGGCGAATTTGATTTATCACATTTGGCGTTGACTACGGATGTTGCTATTTTGAAAAAGAAGGGACTTCTCGAGATGCCGGAAATGACATGCTCCTGTAAGCCAGGCCGGCAAAAGCCTATGCAGCAAATAGTAGCAGCCACTAAGAAGCTTAATTTGGAGGTAACCCATGCTACATACCCGAGCTTGAATGCTCCCTTTAAAGGCGATAGATAGGCAAACACCTCTATGAATTTGTATGATTGGTCTATCCCTGAAGCTGAAAGATAAAAAGTCAAAGGCTTTTCGCAGGACCATGTACAATGATACCAAATGAAGGGTGCCGAAACAAAAACCCAAAAATACGGCAAAAAACCTAATTAAAAAAGAAAAGGAAAACATTATCTCCATAAGGAGTAAGTAGTACGGTTTTGTATAAAAACAGGGCGCTCGCTGAAATGTTCTGTGAAATCTGGCCCGCAGAAGAAGACAAAATCAAATCTGGCGAGCGTAATAATGATTGGGACCAGGATGCATAGCATGTCAACATGATCAACGGGTATCAAACGCTCAAAAGTGATTTAGAGGTGACTGATGAGTGCCCCTCCACCTCAAAGATGTCCGTATTCAAATTCCATTAGCAGGCGTATGCTCGTCAATGCTGTTTCTGCGGCCCCAATTGACTGGCTTCCGGCGAAGGAATGCGCCAACTGCGCCGATATAGCCCTCGTGGCGGAGGAAGTACGCTTGTTTCTCGCCTTTGGACCAGAAACGGATAGCATATGACAGCGTGTTCATCGTTTGACGGTGTCCACGAATAAAAGAACCACCGAAGTAGATATGCTTGACTTGGTGCTTCTCAGACTGGAGGTAGGCGATTTGTCCGATGTTGTTACTGGGAAAGTTAGTGGTGGTCGTTCTGTACCGGGAATGGGCCTAGCTTTTACCTGATAGCATATAGTAGGCTTCGGCTCATATCCTCATGTTTAAACATCAAATCGTCGTCGGCATGTTCGGTTCCATTCTCGGTTCCATTCTCTGTTCCCTCTGCGTTTTCCTTGTGCTGTGCCTCGTTCTGCAGCCGGAATACTTTCCCAAAAGTGCTTGCAATAGCGGTGCTCTTCAGACCAATCTTGCCGTAATCCATGCCGTAGATGTCACCGACTAGCATATCCACCCCGCTGTTATCTCCTCGGTCCGCCATTGCTAACATGTCGTCAAAGGTCCGGGCACCTGTTAATAACGACATGATACCCCAAAACGTTCCACCGCCTAGGTGAGTTCCCCCAACACGTTGGAATTGCTTTGGCCCTGACACTTTGATCATAGAAACTCCGGAGCCGATGTTTACTAAGAGGTATGGATACACATCCGGTCGGGCCTCGGCAAATTGCATCGGCTCGGTCTCACTATATGTGAATATTTCGTTCGGTATTTCGGTGATAAAAAAATCAAGCCCTAAGTAGAAGTCAAATTAGATTTTCGCTCTCCCGGTTGTAGTTTCCGTGGTAGGTAGGGTCAGGTCATACCCGTAATGAGACATTCCATTTCATCTTCTCGCATGATGTTCACGTTTAATGTCTCCTTTAGTTTGTCGTAATATTTGTAGGCCCCGCCACCAGTAGCTACGACACATAATTCCTCTTTAGATCCCCCATTGAGGCCCCGGTGCTCTTCCTTGAGTTGTTTGATGAACTCCAGGCAAAGGTGTATCCGATCGGTCTCGAAGTTAATAAAGTTTAACCGCCCGCCATTGTCTGGCGAGTCCAGTTCGCGTGTGAAGTAGACTAATTTCGCCAGCGAGCCTCCAATCTATCGAACATCACATTTAATTGTCAGTCACACAGTGTGTTTCGTTGACGGTCGGCAAAAACGCGATTGCGGGGAGGGTGCGAGGTGCGGGGAACCACGGAGGCAAGAAAAAATCCAGGTATCTTACATCGACGGCAACATGGCTCACAACGCCGGTGTGGTGAGGTAAACGAATGTCCTGACCCTCGTAATGGACGCCATCAGTCCTTACAGGGCTCTTGGAGCGGGGGTCATCGTCGACGATAAAGGCGCCCTTGACATTGATCTTGACAGATCCTGGGTTGGTTATGGCTTGCTCAAGCCGAGGGGTTCGGGCGGGATTTGTGTCCGTGGAGGACATGGTGCTATTGCGACAAGTATGGAGTCGAATTTGTGGGAGAATTGGCGCCGAAGAACAGGTACCTCAACTGAAGCGTGGAATAAGATTATAAAAGAAGGAGTTGATGTTCCTTTTCCAGTCAATGTCGGCGGTATGGAAGTTCCCGTGATGGCCCGTACGGCGTATATTTCCTTCTGCCCGGAATTTGTTGAGAGCTTGGGTGGAACCAAACTGAGCAGGCCGAGGATAAGCTGTGGTCTAATCAGCGGGCGCCACTCTACCTTCCAAAGAGTAGCCGGGCAAGCTTCCGTCCCGGTGTCGTTTGCATCCCCTGGGAGCCTCGGACTTCATTTTAATGATCGCGGCTGACTGTGAAAGACGAAAATGACGTCTGCCAATTATGTATCAGTAAGGCTGCCGTTGTCCTCAGGCACCAACTCTCTTCCGTCTACATGGCTACTTTGTTTCGTACATCGCCAAAATCATTGAGACGGACACCAGAAGCACTGAGACGGTTAAAAATCACCTTAAGCAGGGATGGTCATTCCGATCACTACGACAAAATCAAATAAATTCTATGTACCGCGAGGTGCCTGGATTGGGATATGGATGGCAGAGGGCAACGGATTTTTTTATCTGAGAATACTATAATAAGAAATCCTGAACATTGTAATGTTTTTTGTAGTGATTTATCCAATAAACCTTGCAATAACTCCGGATTTGACTGCTTATGTTCCTCTTGCAAACGCATGGGCGGCGATACGCATGTACTTGGATCTGCCACGCCCAAGGAAAGAAACAGAAGAAATGTCTCGACTCTTCTAAACCAAGAGTCGTTTCCAATGTCAATTAATTATTCAAATCCTCTTTGGATCATGTTGATAACTTTGTTGTTGTTCCAAGCCAACAATACCTCCAGAGCACCACCTCACTTCATCCATGGCTGACCATAGCATAGAAACGCAGTGTATAGCCTCATATCCTGTCACTCACCAGCTTGGTTTGACAGCTATATGTGCAATATAAAACCCTTTCAGTTTTATTTGCTGTTACCCCACTGTGAAGCAACCTCGTACAGCTGTTTCCCCCCACAAAAGTAATCTGAAAGAGCATGGTGGTTGTGTTTGTTTGGAGCCAGGGTGAAAACATGCTCACCTCAGTAACTGAATTCAACCTCTCAAGCTCTGCGAAATTTCTTCTCTTTCGCCTTTTTGTTGTGTGTTTCTCCCACCTACCAATCTCCTCTCCTGTCACCCATTCCATCTTTCTTCTACGTTTCCTCCACCATCTCTCCTCGAACTCCCACACTGGCTTGATCCCTCAAGCATTCACCAAAGTAGGCCTTCCATAATTTCACCGTTTCAATTACTTAAGTATCCTCCACCTTTATCACTTAGTTTGAAATGCTGACTTTTATATCCCTTCGCAGGGGCCACCTTTCCAGTCACCATGGATGACACTGGCAACTTCGAGGTGTCCTCGGTGAGAGACGCCCTCGCAGAGGTCACCAATGATCAAAACAACAGGAACACCGAGGCTGCTGCCATAGCTCGTGAGAAAGGCTGGGTTGAGTCTGAAGTTTTGGACTATGACAAGTACAAGTTCGCACCTTCGGAGAAGCTTGCAGAAGGTGGTGAGAACCCACAGGATGAATCTGTCCCTGAATGGGCGGCAAATGCTGCTAAATACGAATGGAATGACGAATATGGTGATGTTGGCCCCAAAAATCCCAGGCTCGAGGAACAGCTGTTTCGCAGCGAGTTTATCAACCGGGCCGGCCTCAAGATTGGAAAGTGAGTGCCCCCCCTGTGTTACTTTTCATTGGATATACTAACAAATCATAGCCTGCGAAACATCGAGGTCATTGCTGAGAGTCATGAGAGACCTAACCCAATCAAAAGTGTAAGCATCCTTTCTTTCATCGTGATACATTCCACACTGTGATAGTAACTCTATGAAGTTCGACGACGCAGGTATCCACCCCATCGTGCGCGAGAACATTAACCTTTGCGGCTATGAATTTCCCACTCCCATCCAGGCGTACGCTATCCCAGCAGTTCTTACCTCGCACGACCTTATTGCCATAGCTCAAACCGGTTCGTCTCCATTGAAACTTCATATATTTGTTGTCTTGCTAACCCTAACAGGCTCGGGAAAAACCGCTGCGTTTTTGATCCCAGTCCTTTCTCAGTTGATGGGAAAGGCGAAAAAGCTCGCAGCACCACGCCCTAACTTGGCTGCTGGGTTCGACCCAATGACTGACAACGTTCGTGCTGAGCCACTGGTCCTTATTGTGGCACCAACTCGCGAGCTGGCAACTCAGATCTTTGATGAGGCTCGGCGCCTTTGTTATAGATCGATGCTTCGCCCCTGTGTGGTTTACGGCGGCGCTCCTGTGCGCGACCAGAGAGACGAGTTGCAAAAAGGCTGTGATATTCTCATCGGAACCCCAGGAAGGCTCCTGGATTTCATGGATAAGCCGCATATACTCTCCTTGCGTCGTGTAAAGTACGAAGCCGTGAAGACTATGCAACGAGCATGTCTAATCATAAATTTAGGTACACCATCATCGACGAAGCCGATGAACTCCTTCAGTCGGATTGGGAGTCTGATTTCACCAAGATCATGTCCGGTGGAGGTACATATTCTTTTCCGGCTCTTCCAACGCCGACCCTGCGCTAATAACAAACACAGACATGAATGAGGATGCTGACCACAGATATATGATGTTTTCGGCAACTTTCAACAAGGACTGCCGTGTGCTCGCCCGCAAGTTCCTTGCAGACGACCATGTTCGCGTTCGTATTGGTCGCCCCGGAAGCACTCACATCAATGTGGACCAGAATGTATGTCTTTGAGGTGGATGGAGTCCCAGAACATGTCGCTAATGAACTATTTTTTCTCTTAAAAGATTGTTTACGCAGAGCCCCATCTTAAGAAGCAATGCCTCTACGACTTGCTTCTTGCTATGCCCCCCTCTCGCACCCTTGTTTTCGTGAACTCGAAGCAACAGGCGGACCTTATTGATGATTACCTCTACAATCTTGGCCTTCCTAGTACTTCCATTCATGCCGACCGTACTCAACGCGAGCGCGAGGATGCTTTGTAAGTTGTCACCCAACCTCAATATGATAAATCAATTGCTCATTTCCCGTAGGCGTGCCTTCCGCGCCGCTAGATGTCCAATCTTGGTAGCCACAGGCGTTTCTGCTCGTGGTCTAGATATCAAGAACGTTATGCATGTTATTAATTATGACCTCCCCAGTTACATGCATGGCGGAATCACCGAGTACATTCATCGTATTGGTAAGTAAGCGTCGTTCACTGTGTTCCTATTTAGGGTTAGAGAAGCCCTAACACTTACTAGGGCGCACTGCGCGTATCGGCAATGAGGGTCTCGCCACCTCGTTTTACAACGAAAAAGACTCCGATCTTGCACCCGATCTCGTCAAAATCCTGATCGAAAGCAAGCAGAAGGTGCCTGATTTCCTTGCCGATTACAAGCCGGAAGGTGAAGTGGTGGACTTCCACGACGATGACACCGACGACGGAGAAAATGAAGAATATGGAGCTACCGGCAGTAACGGAAACACGGGCGGTTGGGGTGGTATGGGTTCTACTCAGGATGAAGCTGCTGAAGCTCAACCCGGCTGGGAGTAGTCCATATATGCTACCTCGCTAGTTGCGCAGTCGCCGAGACCATGAAATTCTACCAGGCATGGAATGCCAGTCGTCTGTTTTTCGGCCAAATGAATGATCCTATGATGGTTGATGGTGTTGCGCTAGGTTCAATTTGTTTGCTTTTCTTGTTTCTTGATTCTAATGGCTGGATTCAAAGCCCAGTGCCTCCTGTCTTTGTCCGACTTGGAGAAATTCAGTTTAGCAATCTAATAACGCTACGTCTTTTGACAATCCCCTTTTCAATAAAATGCAGCAACGTAACTTCCCCATTGGAGTTGGTGGCTCTGGAGGACGTTGTTTCCACTTACGGACAGGCGGCGCTCCTCCCACAGCCTGCGAGACTTGGAGTCCGTCTCAATATCACACTCCTTGGTTGCTCTCAGACGCCTCACTTATTCACAAGTTATTTCTAACGTTCCATCTTCAGCGCATCCAAGAGTCCGTCGGATCCAGTCAACTGAGGACGTTAATATGAGGCTTTTGGGATCTAGCAACCAGGTGGTCCTGATCTGGATGAGCCTCATTGCAGCACTGAGCCCTCCATTTTTTACCCTCGCTGTGGAATTACTCCCACCTCCGCCGATACCTGCCGATTTCACTGTTACATCCATTCAGAACCATACCGTACCGCGAGACAATACGACTGCCCTGGTGATCGATTCGTTTACAGATTCAGAGGTTAACGATTTGGGATTTTGGCACGGCCCCAGTACCAATTTGGTCAGCGAGCCTGGCGATGGCTATATCCGTCTTTACCCTACAGATCCGGATCAGAACTACCACACGGAGCTCGGCCCGGCAACGTGCTTCGATATGCGTCCTTACCAGAATATGTACCTTCATATAGTATCCTCCGGGTCTACAAAATTTACCGTTTCCTTGAACCAACACAATGAGAAATGTGATTCCCGCCGAAGCCCCTTCCTACAGACGTGGGACAGTATCGAAACAGAGCGCTATGCGCGGGGAAATGATATATATGTACCACTAAGTCATTTTGAGATCGACCAATCTCGGACGGTGTCGGTTTCATTCCACGGTTTTTTCTCGGAAGAGATGGTGACGCTTCACAGGGTGGAAATCGTGCCGGAGCTTCCAAAAGGATTCTATGTGCCTCCAAAACTGGAGACCGGAAAGCTGTTCTTTCACTGTACGAAACCGAATTCATTTGCGTTTGGGATAGACGATGGGATGCCACACTTGGTACAAGACGTCATCAAGATCTTGGAAGAGGAAAAGATCTTGGTTACCTTTTTTGTAGTTGGTGCTGGGCTCCGGGACAAGGAAGCCAATTTTTCGGGTGTGTATAAAGAAATGTTGCAAAGGGGCCATCAGATCGCCCTACATTCGGATACACATCAGCAGTAAGTGTTATCCCAATCATTAAGGACGATGCTGACATCTCAAAAAGAATAGAAGGTCTCGATACCGTCATGGCTATCGATGAGGAGATTGTCCACAACATTGAGACCTTTCAAAGACTGCTTGGGATTGAATGTATGTGGTTCATAACCTTTCCTTGAAAATCTGCCTTCCCTCACCTAGTAGAAACATGGCAGCTGACGTGAATAGCTCGTTACTTTCGTCCGCCCTACGGCACGGTTGGTGCGAGAACCCGGCAGCGGTTGGCAGCGTACATTAAAGATCCTTATGTGATCAACTGGAGTGTCGATGTGGAGGACTGGTTATGGGCAGAGAGCAAAACGCCGGAGCGACAACGTGATGCATTCTTCCGAGACGTGGGCCGAGGAGGAAATCTTGTCGTTATGCATTACCTGAACTCTACAACAGTCCAGTACTTCCGAGAGTTTATCCGATTCGTCAAGAGCCTCAACGTCGATATCATGCGAGTGGACCAGTGCTTGGAGGATCCCAAGAGCCCCCCGTTTGATCCTAACCGGTACCGTGAACGAGGGACCGGGCGACACAGGATTCAGTCGGATAGGAATGCTGGGAACAGTCATTACCAGGAGCCAACAGAGTATGTTTGAAGGGAGTTTTTGTCGTTTCGTTTTTGACATGAACGACTCTACATGTACAGGCTACAGAATCAGTGACCAACGCCGAGTTGTATAACAATCCTTAGTAACCACATGGCTAGATCTGATGTGTTAGAAATACAGAAATCGATGCCTTTGGAGCGTCCAAATTATTTCGACCCGCGAAAAAGAATAGAAAAATCAGATCATCGCCCAAAGTCTGGTCGAGAACATTTAGGTGCTTTCTTTACCATCTTCTCTATTTTATTAATGACCCATCCAGACCGAGCATTTGAGGAGCTCGACCCAAGTCGTGGTGTCGCACCAGTATAACATTTCCCACCGCGCATGACGAATTGCACACAGTCGGTGGATTTGTCGCAGTAGGACTGGCATTCCTGGAATGTAGATGCTGACGATTGTTCCTTGTCACTAAGGTTATCCCAGCCATCTCGGACGTTGGAGAGTTCAGGGAAGATAAGCTCCTTGAAAACGTCGCTATGCAGAAGAGGTTTTGAACCCTACAGAAGTAAAACAGGACTGTCAGCCAATGGATCACAAGAGCTAAAAAAAAAGGTAGTTACGGAGTATAGTTTACCTTTGTTAACCTCCGCTGCTCAAAGTCATGCAGAAATTTGACATCACTCGGTGATAGGTGGTGGAAAGCCACGGCCGGGAAACACCACGGCCGTCTGTAGAACCCCGTTGTGAACTCGTCGAGCTCCCCGATATTGGTGTTCTGAAGAATTGGCCATGAGAACGTCAGGTCAACGCCGACGTTCGAGAGAACTTTCCCTAGCACGCAGTCCCCGGCCCAATGGGAATCTGTGTACTCGTGCAACTCGGCAGAGTTGTCGTCGTATTCATCCACCGCGCGCTTCATGGCCGGGTTGGAGATCATGAAGCCCGAGCCGCCGTGCGCGAAAATGACATCTGCGATTTGAGTTTCCGTGCCGATGTAGAGCGGCTTAGAGGCGTCGAAGCGGTCGAGCCACGCGAGCAGGGTTGGCCAAGAGTAGTATGTGTCTGCTTCCATGAACACATACCATTTGGCATCTGGCTTGCGCAGGTAAGCTTCCTTGACCATGGGAAGGAATTTCCATTTATCTAGTTTCCAGCCTGGATTGTTTGGTTTGCCAATGGCGGAGTTTGCCTCGTCGGCAAAATCTTGCGATTTAAGACCCTGGCGGCCATTCTCTTGGAGACGGTTGTAGATTTGGAAGTCTGCAACTGTCTCTTTCACGACGGGGTCGACGCCGCGGAGGGCATCGTGGATTTTGACCCCGTTGATTTCCTCTTCGTAGTCGGAGAAGATGGCGTAATTGGGGATGCAGCGGAGGGTTGTTTTGAAGTGCACAGGAACTTTATCGAGGGCTTCTGTGACGCCGGTTTTCATAATAACGAGGACATCTTCGATTCCCGGTAGTGGGGGACACTGGGTCTTTTGGTTGGGACTGCCGTGTGCATTGTGCGAGGACGTGGTCGTCGTGTCGGGGACGGCCCCGAAGGAGAAGTGGTAGATGAGGAAAACGGTGAGAAGGGTTGCGACCACGGCGATACGGCGACGGATACCGCGGTGGGAGCTCATTCTCCTTAACAGTGAAGCTTTTGCGAGAGTTGATTATACGTAAACCGGCCGAGCTTCGAGATTTGGGTGCATCTTCGGGTCGCCTCCTCTGTATCCTTCTCTTTCTGCTCTCGTGCCGCCGGCGTGGGTGTGAGGTATAGATATAGCTCAGCGCTCGGTCGAGGGGGGAAGGAGGGGCGTGTAAAGGAGCGGCGAGGAATTGGCGAGAAAAGAAAACGTAGCCAGATTAACGGGTAAGTTCAGAAGGGGCGGAGAGAAGATCGACGTTGTCGCTTGTTCTTAAAGGGAGAGAGTATGGAGGATCATCGGGCCACGCCTCATAGCGAGGGGAAGCTTTCGAAGATCTGAGGAGCTGTGATGACGCGTTTAGTCCGTTTCACAAGTAAAGAAAGAGCCCATGGGCACTGACAGCTTCTGAAACTGAGCCACAAGTGGAGCAAGGCAGCGAAAGATTGGGACGAAAAAGAAATAAACGATCGAGGCTAAGTCGACAAGTGGACACTTTTGCTTAGTGCGAGACCGACAAGGGGGGAATGTCAATGAACAGCAGTTCAGCACTCAGCAGAACTCAGGATGAGAAGGCCATCAGGCTGACAGGAATTCGGAGTCGACCGAGGGCCATTATGATTGCAGCAGGTGGGCACAGGAGCCTTGGGAATGCCGATCACTGGGAAACTCTGTCCATCTCAATAAATTTCGGACCAATTCCAGGTGAAGGGCACGAGGAATGAGAGGCCAGATAAAAAATGGGGCGGCGGATCGAATGATGCCTCAGGATAAGAATTCATAATCTCATGTATTACATAATCATATATATATAACTACAGAGCATGTGATCAATTTTTAATACTGACGCCTTTTTAGGCGACCAAGCAAGAAACTTGATAACTTATAGGCAAGGTACTGCTATGGAGATAGACAACCGAATCAAATTAGCATTGATTGCGAAGTTCTGCGATGTAGATCGATGTAGATTAACTATACGTCTATCGGGCTGCCCCGCGCCTGTCCCAAGGTTTGTCCCGTCTGACGTTTCAGTTAACTAGCCCTAAAACCCGCTTCTCACCTCGGGCGACAAGAAACTTCAAAATCGATACAGCCAAAGCAACATCATATGATAAACTATAAACACGCCACTAGGCTTCGGTGTCCTTTCATGGTCGGCAGATTAAAGTACTCGTGGAGAGACACTCAGTGGCGGTTGGCCATGAGAGGGGACATCGAATATTGATACCTGAGCCCACGCTGGGTGGGCCGTAACTCCCAAATTATCAGTAGACAGAATTCCCTGGCCGTCAGACACCAAAATATACTCTGCTCCAATAGCGATAATGTGCTGTAAACGGACATTGTCGTAGTTGTTGTCGAGGCGCCACAAGGCCTCCTGGCAGGCATGATGGTCGATGCAGTCTTGAGTGTATGAGCTAAACCAGGAGTATGTACCAGCACTGGCAATGTTGATATTTTGACTCTCCGTGATGATAACCGCCCAGGCCTCATCACAGCCGTCGAATCTTCCACCGCGGCAGGTATAGGCTGGATCCGAATCGTAGAGGCCGACTTGGCTGTTGAATGGTGCTGGTGGTCTAGGGTTGGGCTGGTAGTAGGGTGGCTCGGTCTGAATTACAGTGGTGAAGATATTTCGGGCGCGGTGGAAATTATATTGATAGAAGACGCTGTGCTCCGAGGATGTGCCATAGAGCCAAGTAGCAGAGGTACTTTCGATCAACATTCCACGAGCGACATATATACTAACCTGCGCCTAGTGTTGAGTTAGTAGGAACGGCGAATTCCTGCAACTTGAAGCGAAGCACAAACCATGTTATTGTAAGCATCATTGAGGTCAGGGTCACTGGGAAATTTGATGTTAGCAAACAGTAGCCTCATATACCAGCTTCATAGTTTGCAGGAGGATGGGAGACGGGCGTACTCTATCATGTGATCAGCCACCCAGAGCCACATGTTTTCAAAATAACCTGAAGCCTCCGGCGTTAGGTGAAGCATAAGGCTTGCCGCCTGGCAAGAAGCCGGATTGGTCCCTGCTGTCAAGGCGGGACACTCTTGAGGAGTTAGAGAAGTTCCAGTCGCACCACCAATGCGAGCATGAACATCTTGTACGAGACGGTTGTAAGTTTACCTGTCATAAGTTATAGGATATCAGGCTTCACATACCCCATAGTGCAGCAGAACCAGGTCTGGCTGCTTTAACATTCCATTGCATCAATACCACCCCGGCCGTGCCCCCTTTGGTCGTTAAAATTAGATCCTGCATTTCTACATTTCCCACGTCCCCTATATTACCGATCTGGAGCATGACCCGTGGATTACTACAACTTTTGCGTTAGTGATAACTGTTCTGTCTTTAAGTGAAGTATGATATACCTTGCATCAGAGAAGGTATTCCCGAAAGCAGCAAATTGTGACCAGGCCTCTCCATGAATTCTAGCGTCTTTGGGAACTATTACGGTATCAGTCAGTATATAAGTGCCAGCGTCCACGAATATAATTTTGTTTCCATCCCCGTAGTCGTTGAACGCGCGTTGGATAGCAGCCGTATCATCCGTGACACCGTCTCCTACGTCCGGTCAGTCAGCAAAATGACAGGATGAGGAGTAGGCTGAAGTGGAACCAACCTCTAGCACCGAGGGATTTAAGCTGGACAAAATCACCGATGGGTCTATCCGCATACTGGGTTTTCTTTCGCTCAAAATATGGCAGATTGTTTAAACCAGAAATCCTCTCCCCGAGTAGTGATCCTTCTCGAGGATATGAAATAGAGGCCCCCGAGGTCCAAGACCGTGTCCCACCAGTGTATGTAGCACCGAGGACCCAGTTGTCATAGTATCCGGCCCCCAAATATGTCGTACCAGCAGTATCCACGATGGGTCCATCGATCCTAGTATTGTCCAAGATCAAACCGGTAGTACCGGAACCAGGAGTTGGAGATGCAGGTGCTAAGATTACGGCGGTAGTCACGTCAGTGAATATGGAGTCAACGAAGGAGACAGACCCAATATTTCCACCACCGTCGCTATTTATAAGACGAAAACCAACATCAGCACCTTGGATGTGGAGGGATTTCCAGACCCAGGCCCAATCCCAGATAATTTGGACGGCCGTTGAACAGCCAATAAAGGTCATTCGATGAGCACTAAATTGTTGGTTTCCACCATCTGTCTTGTTAGCCCGTCGGGGTACAAGGGGGGTGGAATTGGGATTGGAATTAGCGACTCACAGAAGCCAAAATTACCACCCCGAAATGTGACGTCGGACATCATGCCGCCACTTCCATTCTCCGAGACTGCCCTAGTGTCAATAACAAACCGGTTGAATTGAAGGCGAACATACATATCCCTTGCTGTGTAGTCCCGGTCGTGGCAATCAACTCCACTTCCTGCAGACTAGTAGCTTGCGCTATTTGGTAGTGAATAGCACAGACATACGCATTCGGGTCCGTGGATGTGATGTCGATGCGGAGGTTTCGAATTTGGCTGTAGAACCGCGCGGTGTTGACATAGTACTCGGCATCACCGCCGTCAGGCCCAGTACCGCCCACGTACTGATTAGTTGAGAGAACTCCCAGGCCTATGAAACTGCTCGCTGCTCTGATGGTCGGCCAATTGTTTGCCTAAGGGAGTTAATAATGTATGAACTTATGGCAGGACAATGCTGAACTTACATCACCTATGATTTGTGTCGCAAATAAGACTTCGATGGAGCTGGAAACGAGGTATGTCCCTGGAGGAAAGTATACTATGGCGTTCTTTCTGGTTGATCCGTTACACCTTGCACCACAGCGGTTACCGTCGTTGATAGCGGCTTGGATGGCAGCAGTGGAATCCGATGCTCCAGTTGGATCAGCATGGTAGTCATCAACGACATTCCGGAAGACCTGTTGAGAGACCGCGTGTCAAAGCGTTTGTCAAGATTGCAAAGGGCGAGGAAAAAGGCAGTTTCTCCCATGTGCTCACTTTATACTGCGCATCATCACCCCAAGGAACAGTTCCCTGGCGTCTGATATCTTTCATCCAGAACGTCCCCTCT
This sequence comes from Aspergillus versicolor CBS 583.65, assembly GCF_001890125.1. NCBI lineage: Eukaryota > Fungi > Ascomycota > Eurotiomycetes > Eurotiales > Aspergillaceae > Aspergillus > Aspergillus versicolor. Next base: position 2,603,264 of record NW_024467526.1, on the reverse strand, counting down.
GCTCGCGCGGTCAGTGTAGCGGATCCAGTAGCCAATTGGTTTGCCCTATCTGCCTCTGCGACAAGGGCGGCGGCATGCGCAACTTCTTCAGTAATATGAAGTAGAGGAGGATAACTGTGATCGTTTCTTCTGGTAAAGTTTGCACCAGAGTACAGGCTGTACGTATTATGAATGGGGCTATCGAGACGGGCTTTGTTGAGCTTTGTCATTGTAATGATGGCATTTCGGACGACTTCGCGTGCCTCATCAATGCTTTCTTGGGTCGCCTCATTGAGTAAGGAATGATGAGAGTTAAATTCTCCCCGTGAAGGGAAGATAGAAGGAGATTCCTCCTTTCGCGGAGTGACCAAAGCATCGACGCCTGAGGCCAGGCCGGTAAAGGCCTGCAGAGAGACGCAAGCCCCAAGGACTTTTAGAAATTTAATTTTAACCATACTGGCAGATGTGTCAGAGTATTCCCATAAGTTCCGTCGTGAATTGAATAGTTGAAGAAGTTTAGAAACCCCCTCAGCAAGCTGGTCGGGCACCTTCCTTTCAAAATCGTGCAACGCGCCTTCCAACCTGGGGATGGGGGTACGGTCGTACTTGACTTATATGGCAGCTACGATAAGGGCAGGGAGTGTTATTGTTACACTGCAAGCACTCGATGCCACCCGACCCCCTTGACACCATCCAAGCTGCGCGCATTCATAGCACGAATGAGGAGAATGGTTAAAATCTCATCGAAAGTGAGCCGGTCTTGACCGTGCCCTAATCATGCAGGAGTTTAGATTGCCCAGCTAGTGAAGCGACAAGACGCAGAGCCCCGTCTAATGTGCGACTATGGACGTGGAAGGAATAGCAGATAGCCCATGTAACCCAAGCAGCAGGTTATACATGGTCAGGCTTGACCTGTCACCAGACGCCAATCCCCGCATTTCGGGGCTTTACAAGAAATAACTCCGACGGAGCTACTTTGCTTCTTCCAATTACTCGAGTCCTCGAGAATATTTTTGGTGTTGCTGAATGAGCTGTATTTGCACATTAATCTCTTACGGTTGAACTGACAAAGTCTCATTGCGGCAAAATACTCGAGAAGAATCCTATCTGATATCACACTAAATGGACCTCTAGGCCTCAGTAGGCATAGAGATTGACAACCCCAGGATCAGCTGCCCGCAGCTTCTTATTTTGCCTCGCGAGGTCAAATCTCATGACCCACGCCAATATAATAACCCCGGCCGAAAACCCAATACTGGCATACATGGCGGTCGAAAACCTCGGAGCGTCGCTGTCTGGCCACAGATATGGTGTGTAAACACTGGCAAGGTTGCCCAGGGTATTTGCCATTGCAATCGACACGGCCTTTTTCTCATCAGTTTGTCCCAATGTCGCCGCAACCCACGCAATATTGATGTTATTAACTCCGTATGTGGCCCCGACAAACAGGATCATAGCAAAGTACCGCCCGCCGATGTTCAATGTCCCACACGCGACTGCAAATCCAACGATGGCAAGCAACTTGGAGATCGTGACGTGCCAGGTTCTTTCGTTAAAGTGGCCAGAGGACCATGAAACGGCGACTGAAGTGAAAGTGGCCAGAAGATACGGCGGGCAAGTGAGAACAAGGGTTATAGTTGAGTTGAAGCCGAGTGTTTCAACGACTGTGGGCATGAAATTCTTAAACCCGTTGGCAGAGAGATGACAATTGCACATCAGGGCGAAAATCCAACAGCGATAATCCGAGCATGCGTCTCGAAGCCCCGTCCAAACGCTTGTTCCCTCTTCTTTCTGAGTCGTGTCCCGCGCGATGCGGTCGTGTGCGAGCTGTCGTTCCTCTGGGGTAAGCCAAAAGGTCTCCTTTGGGGAATTTGGAAGGAGAAAAAACGCAGCGATAGCTACTGCCACAGTCACGACGCCCTGAATCAGAAACAACCACCGCCAGCCAGCAAGGCCGTGTTTGTTATCCAGAGTCGCAAACACAGCAGCGGAGATGAGACCGGAGAATGCACTGGCCAGCATGTTCCCGGTATAAAGGATTGCCATGCGGGTGGTTGCCTCTTTGCGATTATAGAAAAGCGATATCATGAACAAGGCTCCGGGATAGAATGGCGCCTCCACAACACCAAGTATAAGTCTACAGGCGAGCATTCCGTGGTAGTCCTTTACCAGGCATGTAAGTGTGGATACAATCGCCCAGGCCATCATGAAGCCCGCCATGTACCATGCCGGCTTGATGCGGTTGAGAATCATGTTGGAGGGAATTTGCCCAGCAAGATACCTTTGAACAAAAACCACGATCAGAATGTGGAATGCATCACAGAAGGAGAGGGATAATTCTTACCCAACGAACAAAATGCTAACGCAGGTATTATACTGCGTTCCAACCAGGTTCAAGTCTTCGGTGAGACTGTTCAGCTTGCCATTGACGAGGGCATTGCGGTCCAGAAAGTTGAGAAAATACATCGCCCACACCGTTGGCTGAAAGCAGTCAGCGGACCATAGCACAGCAGTAGGGGATAGGCAGGCAAAACCATCATATAACAGTCAATCTTCCTGACAAGGGCAATTTCTTTGGGATCGACTTTGGCTGCTGACCCGAACTTGTCGTATTGTGGAATTCGCTCGCTCTTCTCAACATCGCCAATATGTTCAGCATAGCGAGCTTCCTTCTCGATGACACCTTGACGAGATATGTCGGCCATGGTAGAAATGTCTATTGAGTTGGACTTGGTAACTGGTATAAAAGAGCTGAGCGAGGAGGGATACTTCCTCATCAATATCGAGGAGCTCGGTGGGTCTTGATATACTTCCAAGCTCAAGGCCTCCACGCCCCCGCTTCAAATAATCTGGGGTAAATGGCAGTGTTGGAACAGCTAAACGAGAACTGTCAGATCCGAGATTGCCAAGTACTCCCGGAAACACAGCAGACCAATCGGCAGGACCACGTTTGCAGCTGAGCTGAGGGCTGCCAGGTTCATGATCCTAAATCGGAGGATGAGCATGCCAGTTTTCCGAACTGCATATATTAAGCTTCTCGGAAATGCCATGATACCCCTGGCTCTCTAACATTGTTCTCGGAACCTTGGGGTTACCTTGAAAGCTTCAGTGAGTTTATTCCCCCAATCGGAACGCGTACGTACCCGGGGCGAGGTGACACTGGAAATATCCCGGCAAATAATAGGTAGCAGTAACTTAATATTTTATTGATATTTTGTGAGAGAGTAGTATTATCCAGTTCTGAGGATTGAATAGTGGACACCATCGTGTATTTTCCTGGGCTGGGGGGCAGGACATACAAGCAATAGGATGTACATTAGTTGAAGCTGGTCCTATGTGAGTGTAATGTACAAATGGCTTAGAATTGGGCTTTTTCTTTATCGAAAGCTACTTTAAACCGTGGGGTGTTAAATCATTTACTGAATGATAACGGCTGGACATAGATCAATGATTCTTGCAGTGTGATCATAGAAGAGAGACGCAAAATTATGTACATTTGAACAGTCTAAACAAACTTGAGTCAAATTATCCTGTCCATCACCACTCGCTCCTCCAGTAGTCGACAAATTTCTTAATCAGTCTGCTCTCAATCAACTCTACTCCCCCTCTCAACGATGGACTTGCAGCCTCGGACTTCTCCATCTCAAACACAAGACCCGCTCGACCAGGCTTGTCGTTGTCATATTTCTCCGTAAAAAAGTCCAACAGCTTAATGGCTGGGTTCTTCTGCGGGTCCTGTTCGCCTTCGCGGAGACGTTCAACCCACTGCCTTTGGGGCAGGATTTCAAAGTCAAGCCCTGCTTCTTTTAATGCGGGGAGGAGCTCTTCTGTCCACTTGAAAGTCCTGGAGTTTTGGACGTGGTAGACTGTATGCGGATCGTGCGAGAACTGTCTCAATATGGCGGAGCCTGAGATAGAAGAATCGTGGAGACTTGCTAGGTCTAAAACGGCGTCTGCGACAACGTCGACGGGAAGCCAAGATGGGGTTTCGTCCAGTGCTGGTAACGCCTTCAGCGTATGTGCTGTTTGAATCATCAGAGGGATTGCCTCGGTAGTGTTCCATTTTCCTTTTACCGTGTCGCCAACAATTTGACCGACTCTGAGAACTTTGGCGATCATACCAGTTTGCTCTGCTGCAGCCTGGACAATTCGTTCTGCCACAAGTTTAGACCTCGCGTAGCCCATGTCGTGTGCGTCCGTGAGTTTAGGAACCGGGGCTTCGCTGATGGTGGCAGGCAGTGGCGTTCCAGCAGCTGAGGATATGGAGGAGCAGAAATAAAACTGTGCTGGATACGACCGTTCGCTAGAGAGGCATAGATTTATCAAGTTGTGGACACCCTTGATATGCTGCGCTTCAAAACTGCGCACACCTAGCGTAAAGTTGACAGCCCAGGCAGAGTGTATGACCTTGGTTAGGGAGGCCCGAATCTCACTGAGCACCGAAGGAGACAGTCCAAGGCTCTCTGAACCGAGCTGGGAGGGCAAGGCCACGATTTTTGAGACGTTTACCATGGGCAGTGACCTTGAAGCCAAGTTGGAAAGAATTCGATCAAGGGCGTTGCTTGTGTTCGATGCTCGTACAAGGCAATATATTCTTTTGACATTACTTTTCTGCATCAATCGAGAGAGAATATAGATACCAAGGGAACCGGTTGTTCCAGTGAGGAGCTGGTTAAATCTAGTAAGCACTGAAATTAATAGGAATAGGGTTGGCTTTTGGGGCTTACAATAACTTCCTCCGTTTCTGGCCGCTCTACGAAAGATGAATACTTGTCGATTAACTGTGACATGACCGCCAGCTCATCGTCCTCGCTTCGTTGGTCACCGGTTCGAAGGGCGTATAAGTGCGCCGCCAGCCTCTTGATGTTCGCAAAGTCAAAAACAACGTTATTACCGAGTTCGGCGGACCCGATGTTGATCTTTCTCTTGATGATGCCTCTTACTTTGATCGCCTGGAGGCTGTCAACTCCTGCCTCAAAGAAGTCGGAGTCCAAACCAAGTTCTGTAAAGCCTAGATCGGATTTAAAAAGATTTAGAAGGTATTTTTCCAGTTCTGCAAACTCCAGAGAGAGCTTTTGCGCGTCATCAGATGAGCCATTTTCCAGTGCTTGGTATGCGGCTTCAATGAGGTCGCTGAATTCCATATAGCAGCGGTTTCGAATCATGGTTCCTTTATCAGTCGCTGGATACGAAGACCCCACGGCTAATACGATAACCATGTCGCGGGATATCTGGCTAAATGCCTCTGCGTTCTTGTTTGCGGCCTCGATATCAGGCCAGACAACATCGAGAATCTCATCGTTGGTCATATTTTCACACTCAGCACTGGGAACAACAATCAACCCCGGGAGTGGCCTTCCCACGCCGAACACGAGATTATCCTTCACAAACTTGCTCTGTCGAATGCGGTGCTCAATTGGTACGGGCAGTACCTTCTCACCATTGACTAAGGTTACTCGGTCATCAATACGACCCAGATACTTCCAGGCATTTGGAATACTAGGATGCTTTAAGAATGTATCTCGAGTACGGAAGGAATTCGGCGGGTCATCGCAGTTGGAGGTGACTTTAGTTGGGAGTCCGTCGAGGGCAACGCACTCGTAGGAGCCGTCCTCGAGCTCGTCCATTCTCAAAAAGGGCAAAGCACCCTTCAGTGGCCGGACGTAGTTCCACAGCTTGTCCTCAACGGGGCGGTCGGACGTCATCAACTGGCCGGCTTCCGTGCTACATATCGTAAATATTAGTGTGTGACTCTCGCTTTTGCAAGTCTGAAGAGATAAGGCCTGAGGAATACTACATACGCTCCGTAATGGCTGATTAGCCGGACCCCCTTGTTCACAAGGTAATCTCCAAGGTCATCCGGGCAACTGCTTCCTCCAAAGAGAACTTGCCGACATTTAGCTAGTTCCTCAGCTCCCCCGTCAACCTCGCTTAGGAGTTTCAGAACGTATGGTACACCATGGAAACTCTCAGGCTGGAATGTTTCCATGGCTTCACGGACGTTTTTGCCGGTCAGGGGTAGATTTGCATTGTAAATGGCAACGGGCTTTGCCTTAAACAAGCATCGAAATAATGTGCATAGACCGTGATTGTGATACAGGGGGAGTGTCAAGAGCGCACGATACGAGTTGCTGGCGGTATAGTTGGCAATGCAAGCCGAGTGCGTCTGGAAAATTGGCTTGGGAAGACCTGTAGAGCCCGAGGAATGAATAATGAAAGCCAGTTTCCGACTCATTTCCGGCTGTCCAGTAAACTGCAATTCTGATGATTCGACGCATTGCGAGTAACTAGAATACTCTGGTATTAAATAGGATTTTGTTTCTGGCACAGCATCTTGAATCAACGACGCTGCTCGTTGTGCCGTGGAGGAATATATGATATTGCTGCAATTGGTTTTGGCAAGGAGGTTGGCGTAGGCTTCGGTGCTGAGTCGGGTAGACAGCAATAGAACAGCATATCCTAATCTGGATAGTGCAAACAGAGCAACGACATAGTCAAGGTTAGAAGCGCCAAGTATTGCTACTACCCGGTTCTCGACGGGATCAGAGAACTAAATGAGCTGTCAGTAAGTAGCCCTTCGCATGCAGTTCGAGTTTGGTTACCTTTGGAAGTCCAGAATCTTGCAGAATATTGGCAGATCCATTTGCAAACCTGTCCAAGTCTTGTGCAGTGTAGAACTTGTAGTCGCTGATTCCATGTGTGCTTTGCGGATAGCCGACCAAAGGGGCACCAGGTGGATGTGGTATACGATGCAACAGGATATCATTGACCGTATATAATGGAGTTCCGGTTTCCGCCGGTGGAGTGGGCGGAAGTTTTGCAAAATCGTTCAGGGTGTCTTTTCCATCAACTAAGGCGTCACTACTCGTCTGCGATGTTGGTAGCATGGTTGAAAGTACGGGTAGGTGTGTTTAGGGGCCAGGTAGGGTTCGTCACCAAGACAATAAGACGAAGTCCGGGTTGAAATATAACAGTACTATAGAATGCAGTAGAAGTATAGTCCTTTTCACATGGCTTGGGGAATCTTCTCCTGCTCCGCACCCGGCCGGTTAGGGCTGTGCTCGGAAAAGCAACGCGGGGCTCGGATAAGGCCACCTTCACATCCGATTCGGTTGGTTTAGTACTGTTTGGCCTCACTAGCCCCAAAAAATATTGACGAGAATGTGCAAATTGCATATGATCCTGGCACCGCATTATCGGTTGGCTGGGAATGGAAAAGTTTCCTGCGTTGGCTCAGAGGAACGGGGAAAACTATCCGAGCACTCCGTAAACAATTGAAGAAGAAACACGGAAGAGCAAGCCTGTTGATTTGCTATCCGCGAACGGATCGTCCTCATTGTGAGAATCTCAGCAGTCTATTATAGATTGCTGTTTGTGATACGACCTGAGGGGTACAAACCAGGCCGTCGAACTGGAGTAGAGGCCTATTTGAAAACAATCATAGGGCGCCTTTGAAAACCCGATCACCAGTCGCCTCGTCACAAGGAGCATACTAGAAACTACTCTATCGAATATCCATCGCTCCAAATAAGAGGACTGAGGTTCAGGATGGAGCAGCCGGTATCCTGTACTTGCCTTGTGAGAGCTTCCGAAGAGCTCAGCCAAGACTAGAATCCGGCTCGTTCAATCGCTGCGGAAGAATTAGACCTCAAAAAGCCATTGTCGTTCAGCTCTCGAAATCTTGTCAATTGTTAGAGGCAAAAAGGTAACCTAATTCTCCCAGGCCTGTCAGAGCTAGTGAGTCGAACTCCCCCCAGCTAGTTAGACTAGGCATATAAGTACCAGGGCTGCCATCTTGCATCAGATTCTCCATCCAGGCCTCCGGTTGCATATTTGATAAGGTTAAAGATGGGCTAACCTCGCCTGTACCGCGCCGAATGCCTTCAAACGTGGACTGGGGAAAGCTCGCCGGGGCGTAGTTAAAATGTGCTCCGGGGATGTCTATCTGCCGGGACTCGTTCGATACGATGTTGATGTTATTGGCCACTTGTGGATCCATGGACGGAAGGCTAATTGCCGACTGATGTTTGTGTTGTATACACTTTTGCGCCTCTCTACGCAGTTCTTCAAGCACCATGGCGTAGCGCCGGGCAAAGGACGATTGCGACCCGGATGTTGCTAGATGCCGTTGGGCCTGCTCGCCCGCCTGAAAAAATGTCGAGTTTGCTTCGACCTCGGCATTGTTTGCTTGAGCACAACTCTGGATAAAGTGAACATATAATACAACAATAGCTGAGAACGCATAGTAATGAGTGAACTAGGGCTGGGTCAGATTTTTGCGGAAGAGTCATTCCGGATTTTCAAGCTTACCCAAAAAGTATGGTACATTCTGCCATTCTCGCATAGGTCACGTAAGATGCTAGTGATCTTCATAGCAGCCTCTAGACAAGTCTGAATATTTTGGTTAACAGACTTGGATAGGTGGTTGTTTTCGTCGGCCACCGGAAGGGCTAAATTCTTGAAGTCCCTGAGAATGAATGAACGGTAGAGTAGTATCTGAGCATGATAGAAAGCAAGATTCAAGACCGTATACTGTCGCTGATAAGTAACCATCATCATATCAACACTTGGGAGGTCAACAAAAGCCGATATTTCTTTTCGCCACTGTGCAAGCTCGGCACCATATTTTGTGGTTGCTGCAGACTGGGACTGGAGAGTTACTCGTCGTATGCCGTAAAGATCACGAAGTATACCACTGATAATTGTTGACAGCTTGGCGTGATATACGGGTGCCAGCATGATGCTTTGAGTGCTCGACACAGCCGGGGAAATGCCGCTTGCTGTGATCTGAGAGTCGTTTGCAATAGCAGGAAGTTCCTGGTCGATTTCGTCATCGTGGAAGATTCTTGGACGACCCAGTGCGGCACCGAGGTAGTTATCCAAGATATATATGCACCAGAAGACTCGCTTGCGGCATTCCTGTTCGACGAAATCAACACTCCCTGTGAGCTCTCGACGCCGTCCACGATGCAAGCCGATTGCAATAGCAAGTCGTGCCATGGTCCCGAAAAGACTCCAGCAATGATTGATCCGAGATTGGCCCAGAAGATAAAAGCACTGGGCCAGCCGTGCCTGGACGCTTGAAAGGCGAACAGGGCCCGTCTCTTCTGCGAGATAGTGTTCCGAGGCAGCGAAATAGACTGCGCTGCCGACCAAAGAACTTGTTAGAAAGAAATTCATAGAGAGAGTCATTTAACCAGGCTTACCTATTTACGCAAGCACCCAAGGAGCTCTCACTATTGGGGAAACATAGCTTGGCATGGGCAAAAATCATTAGGAGCAATGCTCTTGTCGCCATAGCTCCTGGCCTTGGGGGTTGTGACGCCCCAAGGTCATGGTAGAAGTCTTCAAGCCAGTTTTCAACTTGTGGCTGGTGCAAGAAACGATGGGTGGGGAATGTGAATTCAAAGTACCTATCGAGCAGCGCCGTTGCTTCTTTTTTATTAGGGATGATGAGAAAGGATGGGTCGTATTTAGGAAGCGGGGCGTCACCCAAATTAAAAATTGGTGTGGTACGAGGAAACGAGATATGCTCATGAAGTCGTTTCTGAACCCGGATCAAAAATGAGACACCTGATGCCGGCCCAACATAATGCCCCTCCAGATCAGTTTGGTGAGGCTCTGGTGAATTGCCAGATGATGGAAGGGTAGTACGTTTATCTGATTGCAGGAGTCCATCGTGTGAAGCATGCCGCGGTGTCAATGGAGAGAGGCTGTTCGTGCTAGGATTCGTAGACTGCTCGCCATATTGATTGGCACTGCTCACATCTCCAGTTTGGTGACTGGCTGTGGGAACCGGTGGCACTTTTCCTCTATGGTAGCCAGCAGTGTACTCGCACTCGAACCGAGAGCGCTGGCATAGTGCGCAGGGGAGGGTACCTGAACAGCGTAATTTCTTCCTGGCAATTGCAAGTTAGCCGTATTCAGCTTTTTGATCGCTCAGGATTGACTTACTTCTTACAATTGTCACAGGCGCGAGTGACGCGAACCCGCTCCTTACGTCGCCGTTTGCTAGGATGACTTCTAGTGGACTCCATGAGGGGTAAAAATCAAGAAGACGGCATAGTACGTGAGACGATTTATAGGCTTGATGGGTTTCTTGTTCGCATCGAAAAGATATTTGTCTCAGACTGGTTTCGAGTCCGGGGGTGGAATAGGTATTAGTTGTGGGGAGAGGAGCGATTTTCTGGGGAAGCAAAGAAGACGCCAGCGGGCTTAGAACGCACGTGCCTCCTCACATTGTCACGACAACAATTTCTGGAAAGTTGGGTGTTTTGCTTGGAATCTACCAATGCCTCAAGGTTGCTGCCATACAGAGATTGCATTCGTCATTGAATTGGCTCTTGATAAAACACTGGTCTAAACGCTATAGCGACAAACAGCTGATCTACGTTGCAGGGACTCTAGGTTGTTGCCTGTCTAAATTCACCACTCTCTCAACTCTCCTCCTGGTCCTAGGAAGTGCGGGCTTCGCCATGCAGCTGCATTTACGGACGCTGCCCGGACTTTCTGTTCGTCAATCTCAATACCCAGCCCCGGCCCAGTCAGAAGATCGATCAAACCATCCTCCACATTCCATACTTCCGGATTCTTGATATATGTGTCAATGTCTGCCGAGCCCGCATTATAATGAATTCCCAGGCTCATCTCCTGGATTGCAAAATTTGCACTAACAGCATCGACCTGCAGGCTCGCCGCAAGGGCAATGGGGCCCAATGGGCAATGAGGAGCCAAAGCAACATCATAAGCCTCTGCCATAGTAGCAATTCTACGGATTTCAGAGATCCCACCGACATGGCAAATATCTGGCTGCAGGATGCTTATGGATGAAGATTCGAGGAACGGCTTAATGTCCCACCGGCTGTGTAGTCGCTCTCCAAGCGCAATCGGAATAGGGACAAGCTTAGACAAAGCAGCGACAGATTCTGGGTGCTCGGAGAGGAGAGGCTCCTCAATGAATAAGGGCTCGTGAGGCGCGAGCTTGTGAGCTAGTTGTTGTGCCATTGCCTTGTGTACTCTGCCATGAAAATCCACCCCGGCATCGATTCCTAGGGCTTTAACCGTCTTCAATCGCTCAACAGATGTGTCCAAGGCATGAGGTGAATCGAGCCAGCCCAGGTCCTCAGTCGCGTTCATTTTGATGGCTTTGAATCCCTGTGAGATTCTGGCTCGACTATGAAGGGTCAGAATCTCCAGAACAAAAACAGAAAAAAACGAGGTTTTCGTACGCTTGAGCTTCAACATCGCCTGGACGGTCTCCGCCGATCCAAGCATACACCTTTAGCTTATTCCTCAGTTTCCCCCCAAGAAGCTGATATACGGGAAGGCCGAGTCGTCTCGCTGAAATGATTGTTCATTAGATCAACTAATTCGTCCCTGGCTTCTATGGGCCACCCACCTTTGAGATCCCAAAGTGCTATATCCACACCTGATAGAGCGCTCATAAGGATAGGTCCACCCCGGTAAAATCCCATCCTGTATCCATTTTGCCATACGTTTTCGATATCACTTTTAAAAAGAAAGACGTGTGTCAGCATAAGGCGCAGAGTGACGAAATCCCAACGGTAAACGTACTCTGCATCCGCACCGGTGAACCTCTCAGCAAACGCCGCGAGACAGCCCTCCACGGCTTCTGTGTGACCTTCTAGCGATGCCTCGCCCCAGCCATAATTGCCATCGGCGTCCGTGATCTTGACAAACAACCATCGCGGCGGCACGCGAAAGTATTCTATCTGAGCAATTGGTGCCATCGTGCTAGCTGCCGTCGTCGTCAGATAAGCCTGAGTATATACCAGCTTTTGTTGAATGCGCAATCCGTTACGGGCAGCTTCTTGTCCAAATATGCGCCGTGAAGAGAGGAGCCATTAACCGCCTGACCGGCGTAACTCCGTACATTTCGCAGCTACCATCGCACCCCTCCCCGCTGGAAGCTCCACGCTGGACCCCCGCACCGGCATCGGATAAGCCATCGGAAAAGCAACTTGATGTTATTTTCCGGAGCATCGCCGACATGACAATTACCGAGACAGCAACGAATGAGCAGCCACAGAGATACAGAACAGTGCTCAACTTTGAATAAAAACATCGCTCGTCAGACAATAAAGCCCGGCTCACATGGGTTGCGCGCAATGGAAAAGGCTACCCAACCCCGGAGAAATATGAGGCCCCGGGTTATAATCCGGCGATTTACTTTCCTACATAATAACTCAAAAGGCTCTGGCGCAGCGTAGAACGCTCCTTGGAAAGAATTAAAATACGCGCCTTTACAGAGCAACGCGACAATGGCCTCGGGACGCATATTCAAGCTCAATTCAGGCTACGAAATCCCTGCCGTCGGCCTAGGAACTTGGGTATGTGTTATTGTTGAAGCCCACTCTGAAGACAATAAATAATGGTGTCTTTTTTGAAAATAGCAATCCAAGCCGAATGAGGTGCAGAACGCAGTAACTGCAGCGCTTCAAATTGGGTACCGTCATATCGACGCTGCATCAGTCTACGGGAACGAACGCGAAGTTGGGGATGGAATTAAAGCGTCAGGTGTACCGCGTGAGGAAATCTTTGTAAGATTTATATTACTACAATATAAAAAAACAAGGACATCAAGGGCTAACCCGAGCAGCTCACTAGCAAGTTATGGAATACCCATCACAACCCCGAGAACGTTGAAGCTGCGGTGGATCGATCACTTAGCGACCTCCAGACCGATTATCTTGATCTTTACCTCGTGAGTCTCTCCGACTGCCTTGCGAATTCCACGAGGGCTTGGTTTGGGCCTCTAATACGACTGGTGACTTGCAGATACACTGGCCCGTCGCCTTTCGCCACTCATCTACGACTATCCAACCGATAGATGAGAAAACAGGTTTAATCGACGTGATAGACGTCCCAGCCAAGGATACATGGGCTGCGATGGAGGCATTAGTCGCCAAGGGCAAAGTGCGGTCGATTGGTGTCAGCAACTTCACTCGAGAGAGGATAGAAGAGCTCCTCAAGACGTACGTTCATGGTTCAATGTTTTACCCCTATACAAGACCAAGGAACAGCTGACGGAGATGTATGTCCTAGAGCGAAGCTACCACCTGCGGTCAACCAGATCGAAGCCCACCCTTATCTCCAACAAAGAGAGCTACTAGAGTGGTCTAAAGAAAAGGTAAGCAGGATATATCCTGCCTCTTAAAGCGATGCAGAGAACACCTACTAAGAAGGATAACCACACAGGGGATTTTAGTGACTGGATACTCACCTCTTGGGAACAACATATACAACATCCCACGGTAAGAGTGTTTCATCAGAATCGCAATGCCCGTAGACAAGCAAACACTCACACAGCCAACCTAGAACCGTTGACGACCCCCTTGTCATTGAGATCGCCAAATCCCTCAACAAAACCCCAGCCCAGGTCCTGGTCAGTTGGGCTATTCAGCGAGGAACAGTTGTTCTCCCGAAATCTGTGACCCCTGAGAGGATCCAGAGTAATTTCCAAGGTTTGTCTACCCTCGTCATGCTTTTTGTTGCCTCATGTGTCGACTTGTAGTTGATTGGCCTTTTTGATAGACTTTGTCCTCCCTGAGGATGCGTTCCAGGCTATTCAGTCACTAGAGAGGCACCAACGGATGAACTTCCCTGCGCGCCTTGGTGTGGATATATTTGGAGAGGTTGGCGAGGAGAGCGCAAAGAAGAGTGCGCGCGACTGGGCAGAGGCTCAAAAACAGTTGAAAAATTAGGGGGGTGGTTGATATTAGACTGGGGACTCTTTCTGGATTAGGACGTGGGTTATATTAAAATAGAGAAGATGCAAAATTGTACCTAAACAGGATAGATCTTGTTATTAACTCTCACTTACTAGTACCCCTGTAGTATATGACCACGATATAATCTTGTCGAGGTATCCAATTTGAGAACGTGGCAGCCATTGAGGGCAGGGGGCAGGGCCGTTGGCTCTATAGAAGCCCATAAAAATACTTCTAACAATGCGCTATTATAAATACAGAGCTAGATTAATAGCCTATTTATTGTTTGTGGAATTTCTCAACCATGTTTGAGTGCAGCTTGACCAGCTCTGGAATGATCAGGCTTTCGATTTCCGTGCCCTCGCGGGTTGTAATAACCGCCTCATTCTTCGATGAATCTGCACCATCAGGAGTCACAGAGGCATCGTCCCCTAATGACCGCTTTGCGGCCTCGGCCAATCCAACCTGGTCTTCGACACCGGAGATGCTCTTGCTCCGGTGTGACTTGGGAACCCGAATCCAGCGTTCATGTGGTGGATCTGGCGTGACGAATACCACCTCCCATTTTCTAGTTGAGAGTAAGTTTCCGACCACCAGGTGATGGGAATAGGTATCCAGCGCCGTCTGCGCCTTGTAGACGAGCAGATTTGGATCAGTTTCGAGCTTGAAGGAGACAATCATGCTTCCCTCTGGTGACCAGCCGTCCACAAGCTGGTGGAGGAATTTCGGGACTGGATCCAAATTGACGACTAGCTTCTTGCTTGACGTGGCTTGCTTCTGCTCAAACCCGCCTGTATAGATATCATCGGCGTCAACGGCCTCCTCGGGGCCACTGAATTCCTTGGGAATTTCGGATGATTGTATCTTGTGCTCTGCCATCCGGTCGCGTGGAATGAAGAAATCGCTCACCGCAGCAGCTAAATAGAAGAGCGCATTGGGACCAAGAGGGTTCATGCATTTTGCAAGCATGCGCAGTTCGAAAAGATACTCAGAAACAGTGGTAAAAGGAATCAAAAGAAGGAGGTTGTTCTGCTTCGCGTATCTATATTTCCGGAGCACATCCCGCATCTCATCCTGGTACTCGTTCCGCACCACGATGGGTCCATGGTCTGAATTGGCTGAGTCGCTCGGTGCGGCCTCGTCCATAAAGTCTAGGAAGCAATTGGTCGAATGGCTGTAATGTCGGGAGTATGGAAGCAGACTGAACTGACGGTGTAGGAATATCACTGCATATCCCTGCTGTAGGAAGTACTCCGCGGATGTGGCACCTCTTGTTCCTGCGGAGAAGTTGTCGATGAAGCGGACAGTTTGATTTTCGAGGGGAACTGTAGTTCCTCCAGAGGTAACGAGTACCACGCGTCGACTGGATTCCACATGATAGTCTATGAACGATCTAGCGAGTGATTCATGTTTGGGGAGGGCTTTAGGTGGAGGGTAGTTGTTGAAGTATGCGGATTCGCTGTCGGCGGGCGTCATTTCCGTTGGCGGGGTAGTCGAGTGCTATCACAAGATATACTAGTCAAATAAGCATTGCGTTTGTGATAAGAAAAGGGAGCAATTGAAAATAGTGAATTTCAAGGATATTACCTAGTAAGCACCGACTCCTTATAAATAAGCTAGCTGTTGAACGTTCTCCTTTGTACGACGTACCTGTCATGCCGCTGATGTCAGAACAGTTAATATGGAGGGACCGACGATTGCCGAGGGGCAGAGCTTGACCGCCTTCGGTGTTTAGTCACATGACCTATTTTGGCCAGAAGGAACGACCGAGGATGGGGGGTGAAGCGGTTGTACTTAGTACTTCTGAGTAGTTTCCCAAGAAGTTAAAATGTGAACATCCATTCTAGGAAGGTGCGGCCGTCTACTAAATAGGTAGCTGGCCTTTCAAGCTGCACCTAAGTTTTACAAGCAGGCAGGTGTTGGATAAGGAGAGCGGACGCCTCGGCAGGGAGTTATGCCAATGAAGTTTTGACAGTCAAGTAAACACCATCACGTATTGGGTTCTAGCTACCAGCTAGATACATGCCCCATTCCAACTATCTCCCAACCTATCTCCTAGGAGTGGCAATCCCTGGGACGGGTGCACATCAATATGATCAGAGACGAGAAGATTCTGTTCCCTTGTTACACATTTTGGTACACTTCGAGATTTCGTACGTCGAGAGCATCGGATGTGTTTGCATGGATACGTCTTTGGATAAGTCCGAAACTTCAGTTCCTACGACTTTGAAGAGCTGTCAGTAGAGCGCAGTAGCTTGTCATGAACACGAGCTCTTTAGGTTCATGCTTTAGAAATGCGAACTGCCAAGAAAGCCTCCCTTTTTGCCGATATGTATCAATAACCTAAGAACAATCCAATGCCGCTAACCAGAAGGGTAAAGACTGCACAAGGATAACCAAGCTTTCAGCACTCACCCTGTCAGTTCCGTTCTGCAAACCGTTACCTAGACCTTGAAGAGGCGAATCCTGACACCTCGCGCCGTCTAATGTCAGATTTCCAAGGTCATGCGAAGTATCGACTTCAGATTTATATTGACGGTGTCCATACGATTGAGTGTTATTTTGCGCCACCCCCAAAAAGAAACATGGACGTTCACGGAAGATAGCGACTGCGTAGCGCTTGGCTGATTGTACTCATCCGACTTGCCATTCCGCCATGTTGCATATTGCTCATAAGAGCCTCCTCAAGCATTGATTGAGTCACACTCGTATCCCCTGGGGAGCAGTGGGTGTCAGCTAAATAAAACATTCGGGGTTAAGAGGGTGTGCCCTACCATCCAGGTCACTGAAACTGCTTCCCATACTGGGCGTCCCATCGCTAATATCCCTCCCGGAAGCTGTAGACCGCCGAGGGCTCATACGCGCAAGATCAGCGGTTCGTCGAGGGCTGGGATGATTGATTTGAGTGCGTCGCTGGTTGCGTGAATGAGTTACCGGTACACCGGAGCTTATTGAGCTCTCGGAAGACTCTGTAGTGGCCGATTTCCTCAAGTTTTGAGGCGGCTCGGCCTCTCGTCCCTGTTGCGCAGAGATACCTTCTTGCTCCATTCTTAAAGTTGTACTAAGGTCATGCCCAGAGGCCCTATGGGATACAGAGCCGTGGCCTCGTGAAAGAGGGAGGAAAGCTGGTGATTCATCGTCGTCGTCGTCGTCGTCTCGTAGGCCCGGCCGATGCGTAGAGAAACGTCCAAACCTTTTGATCCCAATACCCCTTCGACCTGCTGAGGCGTAGTCGTCATCTTCCGAATTGGACTCAGATGAGCTTAACGAAAAATCTTCCTCTTCAAGTGTAGGGGATTTTTGGACAGTGGCAGGAACATGGGCTTGCTCGCGTCGGCTTGTCGAAGGTCGACGACCATGGCTTTCCCACTTCGGCTCCTCGGACTCCGTAGTCGGCGTTCCGGGATGTGATGGCTCTCGGGTGCCCTTAATCTGCTGTACCGTGTTTCCAGAACTAGTTCGCCTCGGGAGCGGTGCTACACGGAGTTAGGACATCAGACGACCGATAAAGGAGGGTGGAATTTACCTCGCGTCGGTGGGTTCTCCTTTGGTTGTGATGCCAATCGGGACGGAGCCCGCGAATCTATCAGAGATAAGAAAACCGAAAGTTGATGAATTTAGGAATGTTGTCATAAACTTACTGCTGCCCTGGCCAGGCTTAGCTGGTTGGGCTAAGGCCGTGCTGGCATAAATTGAGCCAGGGGTTGGTGAGGCAGTATTTGAATGAGTGTTGCCGACCTTGCGCATTTGCGCGCGAACTTGCGATAACTGGCGATCATACAACCAAGCTGCCTGCTGGAGGAGAAACTGGAGCGTCACTTCAAAGCTCTCGGCACTGAAAAATGTTAGTTTGCAGAAGACATCAGATCAGATGCGCTAATACAGCTCTTTCCCTATTAAGAAAAGTCAGTAACCCTATATTGGATGAGGAGTGGTATAACTTGGCATACAGTCTATATCATTTCCCTTTGACGGGCGGGAGAGAATGTCCCAAAGTGCTTGATCTTTGGCTGCATTCCAGTCCACCTAATAATACAGTTAGTAGTTGGTTATAGCTACTCGACAGGGAATGCTGGGGTACTCACTGGTGGAGGATCCACAAAGTCGCCTCTGGGGATAGGCAAACGGATCAGAACCGTGAACTTAGTGCTCTCGGGTTGGGTTGGAGACGGCATGACGGGTACACTCGCTGCATGCAACCCGGGGAATATTAATCGATAGTGCAGAGATCTGCAATGTTTTGAGCCTCAACACTTGAGGTATAGAACCAGCCTAAATGGTTTGGCGGGATAATAAGGAGTCCGCCGATGAAGGTTAGTGATGGCTGTGATGATGAGGGAGGATGAAAGCGGTTGGAGCCGTTGATGGTTCACCGCGGGCCGTGGAGATAGCCGATCGCCCGTTGCGATAAAGCTGACTCGGCAAAGATTTGGAGGTTTGGCTTATAGCCACGGCCGATAGCTCCAGCACATGACGTATCCCTCCCATGGATTAACGTTCAGTTTAACCCTCCCTGGACAAACTTTGCTCCTACTATACGGTGTAGACGGTGCAGCCGATTTATCATTATTGTTGCGTATAAATCCCATTGGCAGACATTTAGTCCGACACGGCGCTGTGGACAGGAGACACGTGGTGGACGGTTAAAACCTCCACTCTTTGATCAATTTACCAGATTAAGAAAGCGGGTTATTATGGGCCCAGGAGATTGCTCATGGATCGTGATAGGCACAAGACCTGTCGACATCGGATCTGTGATGCGACAGTGCGAGGTGGTTCACTTGGTCCCCAGTACCTCGGATATAACCAGTTTAGTTAGTACACACACCCTAAAATGGCTCGCGCGCCGACGTCGACCTCTCTGCGAAAGTGTGAATTGTGAAGTCTCAACAAAAACTATCTCCGTCTGGCTACTTCATTACATGCGCCTAATCGTATAATCTGCAAGATCAGAGAAGACATTGCGTATCTGATTGCTTCCTTATGTTCCGGCTCACATACATTTACTGCAAAGTGGTGGCAGTCCTCATACGGGCCATTGCCTGTCTCAGGCTGCCCACTCCAAAACCGGATGACGTTCACCAGTTCCAGTCGCGAGAGCCTGCAAGAAGCATAAAAATTCATGTCTATCGGTCTGCAACCATATCAAATCCTGCCCCAGTTCTTATAAACCTCCACGGGAGTGGATTTATTCTTCCTCTCCATGGATCGGACGACGAATTCTGTCGGTTAGTGAACCAAAAGACTGGGTATACAGTTCTGGATGTCCAGTACCGGCTGGCACCGGAACACCCATTTCCAGCGGCACTCAACGACGTTGAAGATGTGGTAAATTGGGTCTTGCAACAGCCAGACAAGTTCGATCGCGCTCGAATCGCCATTTCAGGATTCAGCGCAGGAGGCAATCTCGCGCTAGCTGCTTCATCGACTCTTTTTCCTCGTGAGACGTTTCATGCTCTTCTCACCTTCTATCCGCCCGTTGACCTTGATACCGATCCCGGTTCAAAAGCACCCCCAGATCCTAGCGGAAAACCGCTTCCCGCGTTTCTGGCTCGGTTGTTTGACAAGTGCTACATCCCCTCGTCGCATGACAAGAGAGACCCTCGGATTTCGCCGTATTATGCACAACCCGATCGCTTCCCTAACCGTGTCCTGATGATAACGGCAGCCGGGGACAGCCTGGCGCCAGAAGCCGAGGAACTGGCGGTGAAATTAGGAAAGCAGGCTGGCGGCAAAGTGGTCTCCCAGAGAATGGAGGGCTGCGACCATGGCTGGAACGTCTCACCCAAAAACGCGGTGCAGCGGGAGGCAAGAGACAAAGCATACAACATGGTTTTTGCTTTGTTGAATGAGCGGCGATATCTGTCGGCTCCAGCCATTGAATTGCGGTGAACAAAGGCTTTGGGGATTGTATGCACGTCCCCTTCTCGGGTCTCAGCGACATCATCAATTGACAATCACCAAAGCGGGGGAGATCACGGGGTCTTATCGAGTGGGCCGCCGATAAGTTCTCGGTATGCAAGTGCTGGCTGCAAGCCGGGACTGCTGGTCGGAGGGGAGAACAGACGGGGCTGGATGGAGACTACCGTGGTTAATTTAAAACGAGTCCGTGAAATATTACACTGTGTAGATCAGCGATTCTTCTACCATCTCCCTGAAGCGGCGGTGCCTGAACCAGAGCCAAGGTGATGCAGTGGCTGAAACCACGGCTCTCTCTGTGGCCCTCGCACCATGACTCGGGCGTGAGAGTCAAGGCACCCTGGCTCTCAGCAGCAAAAGCAATACAAACTATTGCCCGTGTTCGCGGGCTCGGACGCACAACAAACTCTTGTCTGTCTCATCCTCTGATCCTGTCCATCGAGGCGAGAATGAGCCGCCTGGTGCCCTCCTGACTGCCTATCGTGTGGGTGCTCGGCCGGTCCCAGCGTAGTCATGATTTGGTCAGGCGGGTCCTAGTCGCAAACAGGACCCAACGGCGGCGAACAAGAATTATTTTTTGTGTAGAAGTCCCTCCGTAATGTTCTCTTAGGGCCTGTTAATTTGGAGGAGCCGGCATCGACGCCCAAATCAGATTCTTCAGCGGCTCTCTCGATGTATCCGCTGCTCCATTTCTCCATCGCTCCTCTTCACTAACACGGCTGAGCTCCCCTCTCGCCTTCCTTCACTACTCCCGCCGTTCACTCAATACTTCTCGAGTCCCCTCCCCTCGCAACTCGAATGCTGCTCTCGAGCAACCCCCTCTCGTCCACCGTGCTTCTGGTACCGTGGGCGAGTCGATGAGTGTCGCGCATCCCGTTCTTCGATATCCCTTCCTCCGACCGTTACTCGCTGTTCGGCTCATCGCAAACCACTGGCCGCTCATTATACCGTTCGATATATCCTCGACAACAAATGCGCCCCATGTGTGAGAAACGATAAAAGAATTTGCAATTGCATAATGGCGCCCACCAAGTCCGTTGGTATTGACGAGGATCGGTATCGCAGGGAGGTTCTCTTGCTTTCTTCTGAAGAGGACGAAATCGCGCAGCAACAACAGTTGACTGAGGAAGCAAAACAACTAGGGCTCAAGGTCCCTGAGATCGAGATTGTGGCGTCACTGGCTGCCTCGATTGCTTCTGGAATGGTCGATCTTTCCTCCCCGATCCTCTCTTCTAGTTCCTCGACCGACCGCAATTCGATATGCGAAACTGCACACGCCCACGACTCTCCACAGCTCGACCAACTAGCCTCGTCTCTCTCCGATTATACCATCTCATCAAACATAGCCAGAGGCGGAAGCACTCGCTCCATTACTTCGACCCTGTCGACCCGCCCAACCTCATTTAGCTCCAGTGAGGGCAGGCCAATCCAGGGAGGCGAAAAGTCCTTAACCAGGCCATCCAGGCACAGAAGCTCGTTTCTAAGTGTGATATCTGGCAGCGAAAAGAGTGGAAAGGAAAGGAAGCGATCAAGTATCAAGTCTGCAATCGGGAAAATACCTTTTCGGAAACGGAGGACTCCCTCAACAGTGCTCTTACCGCCCGCTGCACAAATAACTGTTACGAAAGGAGAAGGGGGAGTCGAGAAGCTCTATGTGGAGTCAAAACCGAACGATACACACCGGCCTACAAGTATTCCTCCGGAAGATGAAGAGGAACCCCTGAAGCTCGAGGTCCCAGCGTTTGATAATGAATCCCTTCTAAGAAGTCTCGGAAATTCCGAGTTAAAGCAGCTGCGCGATGCGCAAATATCGGAGCAGAAACTGCATATTTCCTTCCAATGCGATCTGGTTAATGAGCTGCGGCGTGCACAGCAGGCGAAGCTTGACGATAAATTGGCGCAAAACCGGCAAATAGAAGATGAGAAGCGCGAGAAGGTATGCCCTCGATCCAAATATCTTCTAGTTTGTTCTCACACCCTCTAGAATATAGCAGACGCCGGTCGAATGGAGGAACGACAACTTATTATTGAGATGGAACAAATACGAGAATTTGAAAGGGCGAAAGCCAACTCCCGAACACGTATCAAATATATGGAAGGTTATCTTAGCAACTCAAGCCCTCCGGATTCGCGGTCTCCCTCTCATTCGGCCTCTGACCTCACAACGCCCAGTCGCAGTTTTACGCAGCGGCATAAGGCCCAGCTAGCCCAGGAGCATCATGACTACGATTCCATGGGCCAACTTCACACCTCCAAGATCAAGGTTTTAAGAGATCGGCAAGAGATTCGTTTGCGGGAATCCATTGCTCGAATGGACCGGGAACTCGAAGCCATGATAGATGGACATTCAGCGGAGCTTTCCAGCCTCCAAAAGGAGCACGAACAGGAGGAAACATTGATACTCCAGGCACTAAACGTTAAGAAAACAAAACTACGTCACCGATGGGTTCTAGAAGAGGCTATACTGCGGAAGAAACTTGAAAATAAGGACGGAAACCTATACGGACCCCTGCCGCCACTATCCTTCTCAGACTCTCAGTCTGAAACCCGCGACTCAGCTATTTGCGTGTCAGATCCTGACGGTGAAGCAGAAGTCAAACGCCCGAAGGACGCATGACTCGCGCTCTAGCTTACGAACTGATGTTAATATGATACCCTTTCCTTCGATTTCTCGCATTATCAAGAACGGCATTACACCAGCGGATCGTCCTCTCTATTCTCTTGTTGATGTTAGTTAATGGCCCGTAGCTGACATATGTCTTGTAATTATGCTACCCTTTTTTGTTGTCATGTTAATTGGGATTTGTGAGAATACATTGGGGTGGCGTGTCTTGTTATTGGTTTTGGTGCATAGCGTCTTTGTTCTGGATATTCCCCGGTCACTCTCTTCGCTCTTTCCATAGATTTACCCAGCTTAGAGTTATCTAACAAGAAATCATCACTTCATTGACTGGGCTCGTTATAGGCCGATATTAACTGTGTATGCTACTCTAAATTCGACGCCGTATCACTACTTCTTCTAAGCGGCATGTTCTTCCTCAACCGGTCTAGAACTGTGAGCAACTTCCTATCTCCGCCAGCAAGCGTAGCCTCCAGCGCCTTGTCTCTTCCATCGTCCCCGATAACTACCGCTCGCTCGACCAGTCCCGAATTTGAAATCTTGAATCTCCCAACCTGGCCATCCTCCCATTCTATCCGAATGTACGCCGCTTCCAGTGCTGTCGGCGAGAACGACGTAATGCCAAACTCATTCTTCTTCAGTCGCGTATCCCCAACACCGGAATCAAACCCAACATCAATAAG
Source organism: Aspergillus versicolor CBS 583.65 (assembly GCF_001890125.1). Lineage (NCBI taxonomy): Eukaryota > Fungi > Ascomycota > Eurotiomycetes > Eurotiales > Aspergillaceae > Aspergillus > Aspergillus versicolor. Next base: position 2,580,333 of record NW_024467526.1, on the reverse strand, counting down.
CAAGTCCCGGTCCCACGGCCCGTCATCCCCATCATCGGAATAAGCGTGCCCATCCCGCCGCACAACCCCTATCTGCTCACGAAGGTAATGAACCGCATCCAAGCGGGTATGCCAAGAGACAATCTGGCGCCTGATTTCGCGGGTGAGTCCCGGCAAATTCTGTTTCGGGGCAGGGGGGTTCGGCTTTTTCTTCATTTGCGGCTCGACGCTGCCGTTGCCGTCGGCATCACCAAGAACTCGGGGCGGGGTAGGTAGAAATATACGTTCTAACCGCTCAACTGGTATAAATGCGGGTATTGTATGCCGGTGAATTTTAAGCCGTATTGTGTCCTGGCCCTCCTCATCTGCCTCTGGGCGCGTCTTGCGCAGAAGGAGATAGTACGGTTTCGTGAAGCGGCCGTTCCGAACACAGACGTCAATGCGCACGCCGAGTAGATTCCTTGGATCCTTGTCGTCGCTGTCTGTTGTCGGCGATGGGTCTTTGAACGGAAAGGTGGTTGTTGAGAAAGCGATGCGGTGGTGGTTTGATTGGGTATGTGAGCCTGCGGCGCGGACAAGCGGGGATATGTCTTCGTTCAAGCTGGATATGGCATGTGCGGGGGCATTTCTGGCTTTGATGAATTTCTGGAGCGGTTCCGAGGAGAGGATGCTCGAGGAAAGGAACCGGCGGCGTCTTTGGAGCTTGCGAACTGTGTTGGGGGGGTTAGCTGTATTGCGATTCTGGTAAGAAGAATAAAATACGGACTTTCGCGGCGGATTGAAGATATTTCGGAGTCCAGCTCCTCCTCTAATTGCATTGTTGGGTCGTTCAAGTCCATGGCGAGTTTTGTTTGCGCGGCGATGGTGTTTGTTTGGGTTCATGAACTGGAAGCCAGCGATTGTTTTGGTGAGGGCGTCACGTGACTGGTATACCTTTGTTGGATTCAATTTACGCCCATTACCCTTCCTCATCCTCTTAGGCGATGATTTCTTTGGAATTTGTTTGAGAATGTTATATTTTGGTTATTGAATATTTGTTTTGTCTAATCCAATGCCCTAGTGTTGGACTCATTGTAGAGATCCAAGCAGTAAGTGTTTTCATAGTCAGAAACTCCACAGTGAGACAGTCAGAGTCAGCAGTCAGCACCAGCCTCGACGCTGTCTCGGCCAACGGGGAATTTCAACAAATCGCAAGGGGAGCCCTGGGGACAAAAAGCCAAGTTCACAAGTTCATTGGAACTCGGGGTGGCTGTGCGAAGTGGAAGACAAGAAGTGCTGCCGATCTCAGGGTCCAGCCAGCGGGTTCTTCAGTTGCGGAGTCCCTGAGAATTTCCACTGAGGCCAGCTTGCAATTATCAAGATTCAATTAACCGCCACATTCATCTCCATTACTCCTCCCCCTCGCGTGCGCTATTGGGGGCCAGGACGATCCAATCCATAGTCTTATGCTTTCTCCTCTGTCTCTCCTTCCGCTCGCTCCTCCATCCATGTCCAACCTGCCTACCTTCCTCGCCGCCGTCCCACTCACCACCGAGACCCCGAGGTCGAGCTGAAGACACTAGTATGCAAAATCAAGGATAATCAGAACTACAAGCCTTAAACCGTTCTCCAGAATCTAGAGATTAACCGCATATCTCGCCCACCGACTCCAATTCCGACGCGTTTCCTTCCGAAACGACCTCCGAGACACGAACCTCCCCGCGACACGTCGCCTAAGGTGTACTCAGCTCACAGATGAAGCGCAAAACCAATACTCTTTCCAAACGTCGGTCAAAGCCGGCACTCAAGGTCACGACCGGCTCGAACGGTCATACTCATGACGAAATGAATTCCAACATCGAAATGCGCAAGCGGGATACGTCCTCAGAATCATCCTCCTCATCCGCGCGTGCAAACCGTTTCATGTCCAGAACCAGCTTCTCCCTCGACCATGATCCGCCTGTAACACCCCAGACGCCTGGGATGGCTACTACAAGCTTTACCGATCTTCCTCCAACTGACAAGAAAAACTTTTTGGTGCTATGTCTTCTATACTTCCTGCAAGGTGTTCCCATGGGGCTGGCCACGGGATCGGTCCCGTTCTTGCTAAAGCCGTACCTTTCCTACGGACAAATCGGTGTCTTTTCGCTCGCATCCTATCCATACTCGCTGAAGTTGCTTTGGAGTCCTATTGTGGACGCTGTTTGGAGTCGTCGGTTCGGCCGCCGGAAGAGTTGGATCACTCCTATTCAGGCCATTGCTGGGCTGGCCATGATCTACCTCGGAAAACATATTGAAGACATGATGAAACAGGCCGGCGCAAACGGCGGAGCTGGTGTATGGAAGTTTACATACTGGTGGTTCCTACTGGTATTCTTCTGTGCAACCCAAGACATTGCTGTGGATGGGTGGGCGATTACCCTGATGTCGACGCAGAACATTTCCTACGCTTCCACTGCCCAGACTGTCGGCTTGACTGCGGGTCATTTCCTATCATACACCGTTTTCCTCGCCTTCAACTCGAAAGACTTCGCAAACCGCTGGTTCCGATCAACTGCGGGTGAAGGTGGCCTTCTCTCGCTCGGCACCTACCTTACGATCTGGGGTTGGGTGTATCTCATCGTAACCACTGGCCTTGCGGTCATGAAGAAAGAAGACCATGTCTCCGAGCGCGACAGCATCTCGGCTGTTTACCGCAGCATGTGGAGTGTGCTGAAGCTCAAGAACGTCCAGACCATTATCCTGGTACATTTGATTGCCAAGATTGGCTTCCAGGCCAATGATGGAGTTACCAGCCTGAAACTTCTGGATAAGGGTTTTGGTCAGGACAACATGGCTCTAGTGGTTCTTATCGATTTCCCCTTTGAAATCGGTCTAGGCTACTACGCCGGTAAATGGTCGACGGAATACACTCCCATGCGGCTCTGGTGCTGGGCGTTTATCGGTCGACTTGCTGCAGCTGTTCTAGCCCAGTTTACTGTCATGATCTACCCAGCAGCTGCTGAAGTTCCAACTTGGTATATATTCGCAGTCATTGTCGAGCATGTCGTCTCGACGTTCATGAACACAGTCATGTTTGTGGCCGTATCCGCGTTCCACGCTCGCGTCTCCGATCCCGCCATTGGGGGTACCTATATGACGCTACTAGCAACGTACGTTCCTTTCTTAATCCTCTTAATGCAAACTCACTGACTTTTTACTGCAGGGTTTCAAACCTAGGCGGTACCTTCCCCCGCTACTTCGTCCTCAAACTTGTCGACATGTTCACCCAGGCTACCTGTGTTCCACCAAGCCAAGCGCCCGCCCCAGACTCGCTGAAGGGTGATTTAGTCACATCTCCTTTCTCATGCGCTCTTGAACCTGAGAAGAACCGCTGTGTTGCTGGTGGAGGCACCTGCGATGTAACTCGAGACGGCTACTATTTGACGAATATCTTCTGTGTGCTGATTGGAACCGTCACGTTTATCATGTTCATCAAACCCGCTGTTCTGAAGTTGCAGGGTCTGCCATTGCGGGCCTGGAGGTTAACATCTGGAAATTCCAGGAACTAACATTGTATATCAGCATCTACATAAAGATATACATTGTACGGAGCTATATTAGAGCCATATTCTGAGGACAAAATATAGTTATTGTATTATTAAACCATAAAACTATACAACATCCAAACCCGAGTTTCAAACGAAATCTACCCAAGTCCTTCGACTAAGCAGTAACAAACCCCTCCCACCCTTCCAACGCCTTCCAGGAAAGCTCCTCATACATTGGCAACCCCCCAGGCCAATTCAACATCTCCTTCTTCTTCCCCGGTATATTCGCACCCATATACCACGAATCCGCCTTCGGGAACAGCGTCATATCGGCAATGGCATTAATCTGTGCCTTCCACGCATCCTCTGCCTCGGCCGTCGGCTCAATATAACTCAGGCCGCTCTCATCAATCTTCCGAATTGCATCCACAATCCACCGTCCCTGCAGCTCGATCGAAGTCGGCGCGTTACTCAACGCTGTCGGTCCATGGACAGCATATGCGAGAAACATATTCGGGTACCCCCTCCGCGTCATACCGAGGTATGTTTTGACACCAGCATCTTGGCCCCATTCCTCTGCGAGCGTGGTGCCCGATGTATTCTTGAGCCCTTGGATCTGGGTTAAGCTTCCCGTATAACTATTGAACCCTGTAGCGAGGGCTATTGCGTCGACGGCGTAAACAGTCCCGTTTTCGGTCTTGACTCCCTCCGGTGTGATGGAGGCAATGGCCTGTCCTGGTTCGCGGATATTCACGAGATCCACATTTGGCCTGTTGAATTGCTCGAAGTAGTCATGTTCCAGGGAGCATCTTTTTGCGGCGACTGGGTGGGGCTGTTCGAGGGGGGCGAGTAAGTCTCTCTTTCTGGGATCGGTGATTCTTGCGCGTGTTCGCTTTGCCCAGTAATTGTATGCCTCGCGGTTGGCGTCGGCGTCAGTGAGAAAGTCACTGAACGCACTGAGGAGGAAGGAAAAGCCGCCTTTCTGTATGAGGGACTCGTAGTGGGCTTCTCTTTCCTCGGTTGGGATGTCAAAGGTCTTTGCTGGGCGTGCATCGTCCAAGTACCCGCCGAAGGTGTGCTTGCAGGCCTCGAAGAGAGTGGGATGGCGGGCCCTCAGGTCTTCTTTTTCCTCCTGCGAGAGTGTCCTTTGCTGCATTGGGAGTGCGATATTGGGCGTTCGCTGGAATACAACCGTTGACTCTGCTTTCCCTGCGAGATCCTGGATGATCTGTACGCCTGATGCTCCTGTTCCAATGACAGCGAGCTTCTTCCCGCGAACGTCCACGCCATCTTTTGGCCAAGACGACGAATGGTATACGTTTCCCTTGAAGCTTTCTAGTCCAGGAATATTGGGCTCATACCGCTGCGAAGCAAACCCGACGCAGAGCAACAAAAACCGACAGGTTGTAATCCTCCCATCCTGCGTTTCAACCCTCCACTTCTTCGACCCATCCTTATCGAACTGCGCGCCAGTCACGGTCGTGGAAAACTCGACATCTTTCTTGATATCCAAAGTCTTGTCTAGATGGGCGAAGTAGTCTCGGATTTCCTGCGCTGCGGGAAACTTCTCCTTGAACGACCAGCTCTGCCATGCCTCTGGGATGGAGTATTGGTAGATGGCTCCTTCAGAATCCACGCGCGCTCCAGGGTACCTATTCCAGTGCCAGACACCACCGAGATCAGTGCCGGATTCGTAAACACGACAGTTATATCCGAGTTTGCGTAGACTGTGGAGGAGGTAAAGGCCCGAGAAACCGGCACCGACGATGACGACGTCGTATGAAGGGGAAGCAGACATGATGATGGGCGAAAATATATTTAGGAAGATATGAGAGGGGAACGGCCAAGATATTTATCTTGTGCTCGAGAAAGCCCAGGCCTCGGTGTACCAACCCCGCGCAAGGTCTCTGGCAGATCTTTCGCAATTCAGGACTGGTGAGGTGGTTAGCCTTCATGGATGGATTCTATGGCAGGCCAATTAGTACGTATCCCCATCGATGCAATGACTAGGACGGTGGGTCGTGGAAAGGGCGGGACTCTTCAGCTCCCAGCTATGCACTGAGGCCCAAATTTGGCCCTTCCGGAACGAGATTCAATTAAAACCCGCCGTTGCAGCAATCTGAGGCCTGAGAAGATGTCAATTGGACCCCGCCTGGACAGACTATGGATTGACGATTCAGCCTCGGTTCCGCAAGCCGAGTCTCCAAATCCTGGTGCCCACATACAAGGCAGGCTGTGTAGATCATTAACAACGGTGAAGGAGCTATTCTCGGACAGTCTCCGGCGATTTGATTCAGCTCTCGAGGATTTTTGGGGGCGAGGGTTCATAAGCAATTGATGACATGAGGGAAGTCCGCGACGGATTGGCTCGCACTGCGGAATTTAAGTTGGACTGGGAGTGCATCGTAAGCTTCGTTTAGCACGATATCCAAGATTGGTAATTCTTGGGCTCTGTAGGTGTAGATGCACATGGTCGGTATCAGCTAAAAGCATATGGAATTCTACTGTTTGCAATAACGTAGGGTAGCGGAACTTTCAATAAGCACAGGCTTAGGAATATAGAATAGGAGCTTCGATATTTATCAATTGACTGAGGATATGACCGTAAACTGATGCTTCGGTTGTCTATATACCGAAACGCATAGCCCTGAGCTTAATTAAGCACCGGAGGTACCTGATCGCATCTGTGCTATTGTGTTCGCCTTATGGATGGGCAGTCTCTCCACAGCCTGGGCCAAAATTAGCCTCGCATATGCCCCCTGTAGCCTAGACGCCAACTTTGGTATCGTCTTCTGGCTCGCCAGATCTCCCTCCCTAGGAACGACCTCATAATCGTGTGCCCATGCAAGCCGGACCTCAACGACCATACCTTCGTCCTCGCGCCCGGGAACAAGGAAAGGCACTGAGGCGCTGACTTCATACCTCCCCCCAGACATAAGTCGCCATGGATATCCCCAACGCGCAACCTTCTCAAAGAACAAGCGTAGCTCATCGGGCCATTTCCACGACACCAACAAACCGTGGGGGTTAGCCATTGATGGCGAACGCTCGATTGTCAGAATGTCGAGGAGGAACTTTGCTTTCTCTTTCTTCGCCCATCTTTCTTTATCGATGCCCATAATGGTGTGTCTATGCTTGTCAATTCCAACGGTGATCGGGAAAGCAGAGTGCATATCAAGATGGATTTGCGAAGAAAGAAAGTCAAGACGATCAGTCTGGCGCTTAGTGATGAAGCCGGCTATAAGATCGTTCCAGCGGAGAATAGGAGTGTCGAACACAGCAAAGGCCCATCTTAAACCGAAGTTCGCCTTCACGCTTGCTACGAACCATGAGGTGTGGGGCGAGTTTGGTTTAAATGCGTGCAACGATATTTGCTCGAAGGGAATATGAGTGCAATAAACTTCAATATGTGGCGTGTGTTGTGTGGATGGACGGTTTGGCGTCCGGAGCGCCGCACTGCATGTTGAGTCGTCCACTGGGAGAGCGGGATATCGCCTCTCGAGGTTGCTGAGACCACGGTCTATGTAGTAGGCTATTGCTGCTGGGGGAGTCAGAATATAGAGCAGGCGAAGTGAAGTCATTGATGGAGAACTCAGGTTGCTGAAGGCCTTCAACGAGGGGTTTGCTGAAGCAATGAAGTTGTGTTGCATGATCGACCGACCCCAAAGCGGATCAACAAATACGTCAGGTACAAGCCATAATGATTTATCTGAAACTTGCATGAGCAGTTCACTGGTTAGTACGTAGAATGTTGTTGTATAAATGTGGACCCAGGCCGACCGGTTTTGATCCACGGATCCCCAAATTTTATTCCCACCCAAATTTCACCTCCTCCTGCGCCAACACAATCGCTACATCGCAATCGCCTCAGAACTCGCAACAGCAGACAATATGTCCGCCGCCGACTCCTCTCTCGACGACATCTTCGGCTCGTCCCCTCCCCAGCCCGAACATCGTCTCCCGCATGCGCCCGCACACTCGACGGTTGAGCCCTCCGAGCTCCCCTCCCTCCGCCGCCAGCACGTCACCGCAGGCTACCGCGATGGCATTTCTGCCTCTAAATCCGATCACGTCCAGCATGGATTCGACGCCGGATTCCCCGTCGGTGCTCAGCTAGGTATGCGCGCTGGGACCATATTGGGGATCATCGAGGGTGTCCTGAAAGGATATGAGAGCAGCCCCGCCACCGGGGTGAAAAAGCCCGGTCAGAAGTCAGCGACAGCAACAACTTCCAAAGAAGCAGACGAAGCGAAGCGCGCACAACGCGACAAGTTACTCAGCCTCTATCGAAAGGCTGAGAAGGAGCTAGACGTGCAGGCGGTTTTCGCTGGGCTGGATGGCAAAGAGTTGGAAGGGAAAGAGGAGAAACCAGAGAATACCCTTCTGAAGAAGGGTGACACCGTTCTCGCAGATTGGGAGAAGAAGGTCCCCGTCGCCGCATGGGAGGAGAATGTAATGGATGTCTTGGAGGTGAAGAGCGACGATGGCAAGTCGGACGCGGATCGAAGGGAGGCTGCTGCTGGGCAAAGCTGAAACAATCCACAGACGAACGGATGCAAGCATCTGGTTTGCCTCTTTGCCTACCTACCGGTACTACCTATCCTGAATTCCAGGAACCCAGCCCTCCCTTCTCCCAGGATCCAAAGTCTCGGCCAGCCCTCAGGCCCGGTCCATTTTTCAGTGTTCTTCCCATGGATCATGGAACACAGAAAAATTTTTCTGTGCATGCGCATTCTTCACGCGCGGCAACGCAACACTGCAGCAGCCGCCTCGCCTCCTGCATCACGGGTCGGGGAACTCAGTCAGGGGATCTGATCGCGAAGACTGCAGGACCTAAATCCAGGCATCGACTGCAAGGCCAGGAGCCACCAACCGTCGAAGGAAACCACAGATGTATGGACCGCGTCGCGTCGCGTATCGTATTCTCTCAGTGCTGGCCCTTGCTGCTTCTTGCGATCTCTGGAAGCGGTCGAATATCCGCGGCCGGGAAGCCAGCAAGGATGGACAAGGAAAATTCCCGGCAGGGAGTTTGCAGCTTGCATGGAGGGCAGGCCGCAGAAAGGACACGCGAGTGAAGAGTGCCGGAATTTGACTCAGGGCGGTTCTGCAACGTACATTGTGAATAGCTTTACTGGGTTGGGCCATGCTGTCTTCGTACCGGGAAAGGTTTATGATACGTATAGGACTACACAATGTATACAGACTTCAATGCGTCTCATGGAATCGTGAAAAGAAACAACCTCTTTCACAAAGAAGGATATCCAAGGGGGCCGTAGCCACAGCAATAACTCAATAGGGTCAATAGGAGTCAGTACAAGAAAACCAGGGCTAGTCGTCTCGGGAAATAACAGTAGCGTCCGCGGAGGGGAGGAAACCCACCTCTCGTCACGCCTTGATCCCTATGCACAAAGTACGTACTAAGTACTAGGGTACCCATAGGGCCCGGGCCATCCCTACGAAGGCCCGAGTCAGCGATACGGAACGAAGGATTAACACCCGCCGTAGATCAAGAGCCAAGGGATGGGATCCGCGCGAAGGGGCGAGAAAACGAAACAGCTGAAAACACAACAAAACAACCCCACGGGAAGAGAGACGCGACGGTCTGGGCACGAGTGCTGCCTGAACACTCAGACCCTCTCTCAGACCTTTCGAGCTTGGATGGGTTTAGCTTAGGTCAGGTTACCTTTGAAAAGGTACGAGTACGTATACGGTATGTCTGAGGTCCTTGAGGTAGGATTAAGCTGGGTGGTGGTAGCAGTCGGGAATTCCATCCCCCAGCATTCTCAATGGGCTCTACTATTATTAGAGAGGTAGGGTGTGTTTACAAATTTGGAGTTTGGTAGTATCCAAGAATTGGTCTTTATTTCGGTCTTAGGGGACACAATAAGTAAGGAAATACTAGAGTAGTTCAGGTAGATATAACAAAAAGGAAATATAGCAAGGAGGAGCTGAACTCCTGTGAGAGTGGCTACAAATCATAGCACCGGAAGAGAGTGAGAGTGAGAGTGAGAGTGAGAGACACACCCAGACAGAGACAGATGTAAAATCAAAAAAGGAAAGACAAAGGCTTCGTAGCATGAGTGAGTGAGTGTTGCATGCCGCATTGCATCTTGTGGCGAATTATGGATCCCATTGAGCATTAATGAGACATCCAGCGCCGGAGTCATAAGTCATCTTGATCCCATTGCCAACTCTGTAAATGGGTCATAAGACATTAGTTCAAAATATAAAAGAGAGACATAGTCGTTTAATATCGTTTCAGCGAATGCACCGTGCCGTGAGGCGAAACCAGTTATAGACCGTGTAAATCATCCCAACGCCGTCCCGGACTTTTGGCAGAAAATGAGAAACTTATTACAACCCTTTCCGAGGCCGAGGAGGCGTGATATCGCCGTGGCAGCCGAGGACTCTTATGGATTCCCAGAGGCGCTTATAGAGCGGCGGGCGAGATAGGGTTAGACTTTGATGAATGGTTTTGTCGGACCGCTCTTCACGGCAGAAGGTGCACATCTTCTCGCGTTCTGCAGACATGGAGGTTTCTGGGCTGGTGGACCGCTGGCGCCGGCGAGATTTCGCTTGTATTGCGGCTGCTGCCGTTGAACGGTCAATGCCGTAGCTCTGTGATTTGGCGCTGTTGCGGCGGGATATAGGATTCACTAGAGAGGTGGTCGAGGGGGCAACGAGGCGGAGAGTCTGGTGAGCTGCTGGTCGCAGGATATCTCGTCCTGGTCGTGCTTGGACGGCGCTCTTCATAGAGCTCGGGCAACGTTCATGTGGAGGGTGGTCAGGCATGGTTGGGAACTTCTCCAAGGCCGCATTGTTCGTTTGGGCTGGGTTATTTTGCAGCTTAGGGTTTGACTTGGCGACCCGTAACTGCACCCGGCTACGAACCTTCTTCAAGGTATCCATCGGCTTCCGGGACAAGGACCTGGGGTCTCCATCCTCATTGTCAGAGTCGGACTCCCAGACAGATTGCTCAGGATACATTTCAGATGTAGAAGTTGAAGGTCTTTCTCTTGTTGAGGGCACTGTTGGTGGACGGTCTACCGAGGGTGATGGTGGTCCCGGACTAGGCACTGGGCTAGGGCATTCATTGGCGGGGATGAACAAGGCTTGATCGAAGTGCGTTCGGTGAGGCTCCAGGGTCACCGGATTAATAAGACTCGGAGGGGATATCATAGAAGGTTCGATTGCCAGCCGACTAGGTGGCTGCTTCTTGGATGGGTGTGCAGTACTAGGGCGTGGAGCGGCTGGTAGGGACGGGAGGGGCTTCCCACGTAGGGATGAAGAATCCTGACTCCTTGGAGGCATGATAACGGTTTCCGATGACGCGTTTGGTAACGAACGTTGAGACTTGGTATCGCGTTCTGGAGAAGATGGTTCGGTAGCTAAGGTTACTTGAGACCGGTTCAAGGGTGTAAAGGCGTAAGAATGTGTGCTATTTGCAACACGATCCTGTGCCTGTTTGGAGAGAAGGGAGAGTTGCTCGGTAGCTTTGACGACCGGCTCTGGATAGATATGCGCAGAGTAGTTAGAAGAGAATGAACTGCTAGGTGTTAGGTCTGGGGTGGGCTCTGAGATTGTGTCTGCCCACGGCTGGGTCCCAATTTGCTGAAGACCGAGCTGGTGCTCGAGCTCGACAGCAGACAGTGTAGAGCGGTCGATGTTGGCCTCTGACCTGATGGTACGAGGGGCTGCGGGTGGAGCAGGGAGGTCTGTACGAGCTTTCACAACGGATAGCATAAAGTACTGTTGGATATCTTGACCCGGTCTCGCATTGCGGAGGCCCTGTTGGCAAGAACCCCAGCTGCCGGTAGTGTTGGTCAGGGACTGTTCGAGGTAGAATGGGTCAGGGTTGTTCTCGTCTTGGAAGTCCGAGCCGCGAGGAGGATAGTAAGAGGAGGCGCGTTTCTTCTGTGGCGACGGGGTTGGCGGCAGACCGACGACAGTGGTCTGCGATCTGTTCCGGCTCTTGGGGAAAGCGTTCAGTTCGCCGGGCAGACGAGAGTATCCGTTAGCCATGAGCTATGATTCCGACGACTGGACTGGAGGTGACGGCAGTGAAACAGGCTGAGCGGGCATCAGAGGAAGTACCGGTAGACGAGAGGGACGAGACGAGGGACACAGGATCAAGAGGGGATGAGGAATGGACAGGAGCAGGCGGGGTGACCGGGGATGTGTTTATAGACGGGATCCGAATGTCGAGGTGGCTAGCCAGAGAGAGCCGCCGACGCATGCCAATGCAGCATCGTGTAAACAAAGCTCGAGCACAGACAGCAGGACGCAGCAGGGCCTTACATGATCTCCTTCCCCAGGGATGGCCGTGGTCGAGGCTGCTGCAAGGCGATCGAGACTGCTGCAAGGAGTCGGAACCCGATCCGCGACCTTTCCTGATTGCTGGATTTCTGGCCGTTTTTGGCAATTTCTGGCACTCTCGAGCAGGTATTCCAGTGGCTTCCTTGGATGAGAATACTTCAGCTGGGCAGGTTCGATGAACGCTGAGTGCGCGCTGCATTGTTACTTACATCGGCTGGAGCAGGAGCGGTGATGACTGGGGGGGTCGGTGTATCTGCAGTGACAAGATACCATCGACGAAGAAGTACGACCGTCCTCCGAGGAGTCTGCAGAGGCACTGCAAGATCGATCCTCAATGCTGTGCCGTTGCGCGAGTGCGAACCAGGAAGTTGTGGGCGGGAAGTGTCGAAGACTCGAAGTACTACTTTCGGACGCGCGGGCAGATGTGAGCCATCACAACGCTCGGCCTCGACGCAATTGCATTGTCCGGACTCTTTCGACAATCCATTATTGAAGCTTGTCCACCTCCAACACGACTCGTGTCTCAAGAGGCGTTTCCTGAACGCGAGGAAGAGCCCAGAGAAGCAGAGAGATCCGCATTCCCGAGTCCATTCCGGTTGCTGTGATACAGACCCATCAGGTGAGAAAAATCAAGAATCACCACTCTACATACGGAATCATCATTCGTTGCAACTGATTCGCCCTCTTTTCGTCCGCTTCAATCTGAAATCGGACCTATCGTAAAGCTTTGTCTTCTCTTCCGGGACGTTTCAACCCTGTCTGACGCCTGATGGATCAACCGCGTGTAAGGCACTTCTGCCAATAGAAACATAATATGGACATCAGGAACTATTCGCCGGGGTACAAAGGCACTGAGATTATGCAGTCTGTCAGCCTGGGGCCAGGAAGTTCGTACCACCAGCTTGGCTCTGTGTCTCTGGGAGTCAGTCAGCCCTGGGCAAGGATTCCCTTGTTTTCCCCTTTCAGGAACATCTGTTCAAGACTCCAGGACCTTTGGCGGACCAAGCTCCGGTAGAAACTCAATCTGGTCCTACGCAGCAAGTCATGGGCACGTCCGATTTTGCGCTGGAGCAAGCAGCACTGCGTATGATGCTACCAAACCATCGCAGGCTCGTCCTCATACATCCGGTGGCCAAAACTCAGGGCAACGTGTGCATTTCGAGTCCAGATCCCACCGGGTCGCCCGGGGAAGCAGAGGTGCATTTCCTGCATTCTTCATCCTGCAGGTGTCTGTGACTGGTGTGAGCGAAGACGGTTAGCAGCATGCACGGCCCAGAAGTATTACTCTTATGCATGTTGATCATATTACAAATAGACGCATAAAAGTTAGGAAGGTTACCGGTAGTTTACGCCCGGCAAAGTATGTACTTATTTTTGGAGTTAGTCCTCGGATATTGGATGAGTTGCCTCTCGTTGGCTTCGACCTTCCAGTACCAAGTTTATCCAACTACACCATCATCGTCGTACGTATGGCTCATTGCTTGACATTCGAGGGCCCGACGCTCCGGAATGTGTGTACAACATATCCTTACTGAGCCAGGGGTCCCCGTACAGTAAGCGAGGAACATGCTAGTGATTGTACCACCCTGCGACAGAGATTTGCCGGTATATAACACCGATTGGCCACCAACCGCAGGAAATGTCTGCAGGAAGAAATATCCCAGTCAGCAATCAACATTGACCCCAGCTTCGAGTATCGAGATGTCCACAGATCCTGCCTGGCTAGGTGTTGCACAAGTCTCGTCATAAGCGATGAACACGTCGCATTTGGGAAGGATATGCTGTATTATTTTGTACAGGGAACCAGGAACTTGTCCAGTGCTCTAAGTCTATGATGAGGCGTTCCTTAAAATGAATACTCAGTCTTATTCAGCTTAAACTATCTGGCTCTATCTCAGCCTTAAGTCATTCGTCCGTGGGAAGTATACCGCGACTGGTACAATTGACCGTTGAGTGGACGTGACGCTGCCATGGAGCTACCGTTTTAATACTGCAAGACTATTGTATAAATTTAAATTTTTAAGGTGGGAATAATTAAATACGTAGTTTGATGTGAATCATAAGTACGGAGAATGTGGGCTTTCTAAATCTGCCGTCGAAAAGACATTATATATAATTCCCCGACGCCCAGTACTTGAGCCGCTGAGTGACTCCCATGAGTTTAAAAATACATTTATGGTGGCTGATCAAAAGGTTCGAATCTCGAGGGTATGTGTTTGAGACCCCCGCGCTTGATTTCAGCTCTGTGGATTGGCATCTGGGGCGAGGAGATATGTCCAATATCGCTGGCATCTATAGATTCGACTCATGGACCCGGAGACCCCAAGCCGCACTCCTGGCTCCCCACCACAACTGTATTTAGAATAATATTTCAAACACAGGACAAAGAAGCGGGACTCTACATGATTATTACCTGCCAGTAAAGGTACCTAATATTCATGCCGCATGCATAAAGTCGCAAAGCGCCCGTAATTGAGATCAACTCCCCACGCCCATATACGCAATTCTGCAGGCACTCGCAGCGCCCGGCAAGCTGGAACAGAAGGTTCAGGCAGAACATTCTTCATGCCTCTTGCGCATATGTATGTGCATGCATCTCGTTTCAAATCCATTGAAGGAAGATATAAAGGCGGCTCGCTCCACCTCCGGCTGCACCTCAGACATCCGCTGGCCCCACGGCTTCGGGATGCTGCGAGGGCTGCGTCCGCGGACCCGCCAGAACTCATCGAACTCTTCAGAAGTCTTAGCACCACATTCCTGAATATGCAGCCGTTTATGTTCAAGCTGAGAGTGGCTTCGGTGAGCGAATGGGCGAAGAAATAGGCTCAGCCAGCCCGGCGATACCGAGAGTTTACCCCAATGGCCGAACGTACTCCGTCATCTCGATGAGGGCTTCGTTCTCTGGAAGTCGGTCACCAGCGAGAGGGAGAAACTGTGTATTCCTAAAAGGATAAGTCAACGGATAGACTTTCGAGGCGCGCTGAGGCTGACGAGAAAATAAACACGGGAAGGGAGTATCCGTGCTCTGGATGGACGAGGCCAATCACGGACGGATCCAGAGCGCTGGATATGAGACATGGCTGCAAGGTACTGTCCAAGATGTTTAAGACCAAATGAGCGGCCTGAAAGATGAACTCCCTTACGGACGATCACTCCTGATGATTTGCAGGTCCGGGATGGTTCCTGCCGGGTGATTGCCGCGACTCCGACTCTTGTCTTGGTCTCTGTTCCATCGTTGACCGGGAGGCGACGAGGTTGGTATACGATCCACGGCTCCCTTGATTGTGGCGCTTCGAAGAGACAATCGGTTAATTAGAAGATGTAAACAAACGCGTGACTGTCATTGGGATCCTCATTCAGCGGAGATTATTCAATTCAAATCACCCTCGGTTCGTGCTATCAAGAGCACTACATGTGTGGAGTTCATGGTCCATCATCTTGAGGAGGGTGAAAGCAGGCCTTGAGTTCTGACCCGAATAGCAAGGATTAGAACAGCAGAACCTGGGATACTTGGGTAGAATTATAATGGTGTGATGCAAACAGGCGTCCTCTAACGTGACTGGGTGCGTGGATTGCCAGCTCATCAGGCTGGAAGATCGATGATCTGGCTCCCAGGTGTCTTCGACGAGGGCATTGACCGCGAATAACTTGTTCGTAGAGAGCTCGCAATCTGTCCTCTGTAACTTGAGTGAAAATCAGACATCATCATCGCCTTGTTCCGTGCGTTCGGCGACTGGCTTGGAGAGGTAAGGCAGTCCGGTCCTTGCTGGGTCTCAGTCAACGCCCAATCCACAGTGTCCGATTATAATTATATAAAGTGGAAAATTTCTGAGCGAGATGACCGAGCAAACTGACCTGTCGAGCAAACTTGACTTGGTCAATTGAGTGCACATCCATTCGAAAGAATTCCTTCTGCGGCCCCGATACTTGAAGGAAGTGTTTATTACAATACGCGGCTGTAACCGCGATTATTTCAATAATTGGACACATTTTGCGAGGGTTCGGCGCGGCCCAATATTACGTGACGGACGCGTTACCGATCCTCTCGCCTTCGGCTGGCTCTCCTTCTCGCTTCTCATCTCCAACTTCTCGCCAACTCACCAACACCGGCGCTCTCACGATCACCGTCTTCTCACGGCTGTCTTCTACTCTCTAGCAGCCATTGAGCTCGGTCAGCTCAGCTCTATGACCACCGCGGGCCTTCCCGAGTGCTCGTTGTGGTCGAGGAGCGGGAGCCCGTCGTGCAGCTGCTTGTGTCCCCAGCCATCGTAATTCCGCAACGGAGACGCTTATTCGACCAGCCACTGCACAATTCAACTCCCGTTCTTCCTCGGTGCGCTCTGAGCTGTCCTCCCTTTCGAGGACGCTGGGGGTCGCTTTCCTCAATTTCCCTACTTTCGCTACTGTCATATCCACATTCCGGGCGCTGTCAGCTTCATCAGCTAGCTATAATTGCTTCTCTCCAAAACCGGCCCGGCAGGACAGAGACCGACAGCTTTCAATTCAGAAGTTGTCCTTAAGCTGCGTCAAGCCGCTTTATCCTCCGAGACTCAATCCTCACATTGTCGCCCCATTCACCCCCAACTCGACCTCAGCCTACCCAAGCGGTGTATCACCAAGCCCACCCTACGCTTGACGAGACCTACGACCTTCACGACCCTTCTACGTTTACGACCCAATCGCAGCAACGCCAGCAGCAGGCTGCTCCCAATCCTGCTCCTAATCTATCTAATTACCCGTCTAATCGCCCCTCGAGCGCTCTCGACAACTACCACCGTACCCTTCGGAGAACGTCGCGCTATTCTTCTCGCCGCCCAGGTTCGGTAGATGCATCGGGACGCCCGTTTGAAATAGAGCAAACGATCCCAGTTTTTGTACGACCTGCTTCTGAACATACCCGCGAGCTAGCCGCACCGCGCCCAGCGCCATCGGAAACAAGAACACAAAACGAGGGTGAGGAAAGCGATTCCGCACTCGACGATAACCCTCAGACAGCGACTGGATCGTATTGGCCTCGCAGATCCACTCAGGTTTCCCATACCACAGCGTCTGCGATCCTCTGGACACTAGAGGAGGCAATTCGAAAGCCATTTCCATTTACCCTCGACTGGGACGAAGTGAATGCGTCCATGTCTGACCTAGTAGGTGGCCCTGCTGTGTCCGGGCCTGGAGGCAATGGCCGGAGTCAGAATGGTGCTTCCCGAGCGGCCCAAGGCCCAATTCCCGTCAACACTCACCCTGCAAGCGGTGTGCGTACACCTACTGATATCATGAGACAGCGTCGGGACAGAGAAGCTCGCAGAAAAGCTGAACAAGAAGCGAAAGATCGGGAGCAGGAGGACGTCGAGCGCAGACGGCTACAGCAGGAGCAGCAAGCCAGGTCACAAGCGTCTGGACAGCCCTACCCTGCTGGCGTTGCTGGCGAAAGACCCACGCAGCGAAGAGCTGCACCGAGAGCTCCCACCACGACAGAACCTCGTACTACATCCAACATCGCGGGCCCATCTCCAACCAGTCCCCGCGACACTCAGGCTCAGGCTCAGATACCTGTCAGTGCAGCCCAGCCTAGACAGCCTATCGCATCTGCCCCCTTTGCATCGCAGCAAGGTTCGCAACCCAAGCTCGGAGCCCAGCAGCCCCAGGGCCCACCCCCAGATGGCCAGCCAGGAGTGACTCAGCCCCAACCCCAACAGTCACAACAACAGCCCCGACGTGTTGGTTTTCCTCATGCGTTTGAACGGTGGGAAACTCTTTCATCTCATTGGGAGGGATTGACCAGCTACTGGATTCGAAAGCTGGAGCAAAATAATGACGCGCTTGAACGCGATCCCCTCAGTCAACAGATGGCCCGTCAAGTGACCGACTTAAGTGCGGCTGGTGCCAACCTCTTCCATGCTGTTGTGGAGTTGCAGCGCCTGCGCGCATCCTCTGAGAGAAAGTTTCAACGATGGTTCTTCGATACGCGTGCAGAGCAAGAAAAGTCCAAAGAACTGCAGGGCGAGCTTGAGAGACAAATTCGAACAGAGCGCCAGGCCCGGACTGAGGCGGCTGCTTCAGTTCAAAAGGCCGAAAGCGACAAAACCCGTGCTGAAGATTTGCTCAAAGAGATGCGCCGCGAACTCCAAATCTCAAAAGAGGAGGCTCGCCGCGCCTGGGAAGAACTGGGCCGCCGCGAACAAGAAGAGCGGGACCGCACGAACTCCCTTCGGAACGGGGAACCTACCCTGGTCGGTGGAGTACAAGTAGTGCCCATGATCGCAGGGCTTCCTCGACGGGACTCAGGCCACCCACCAACTCAAGAGGGCGCTTACACTGGGGGTGACGGGAAGGGTGCCTCTGACCAGCTGTATGGAGAAACACCGCTATCACCCATGGGAACCGACCCGTTCGTGGAAGTTCAAAGACCTGTCCACGAGTCTGATCAAAGTTATGTCCAAGCCCCGGCACCTCCTTCTGCCGCTCCTCAAAGCCAGGGACATTATGCTGGCCATTACTACGAGCCAGAGGGCGCATACCCTCCCCACACTACTGCCGGCCGTGAGCCCAGCATAGGTAGTAGCGAGCCTAGCGATGACTATGGCTACCAACCGAACCCGCAAGGTCGCCAAATGGTTTATCCTCGGCCAATGTCGGATGAGAGTGAAGAGTACGAACAAGGGTCGTTCGAGGATAGCGAAGGTGGATACGTGACGAGCACCATGCCGCCGACTTCTGGTTCTATGTACGCTGGCTATGACCAATCGGTCGATTATAGCGGAGCCGGATGGGGCGTCGGGTCTGGATGGGATTCTGTTACGCCTCGTCACCGCCATCCGACGCGCCTCAGCGATGTCCTCGAAGAGGAGGAACCTCGAACAACCCCTAGCCGGGCAAGCCGTGCCAGCCAGGCGAGCAGAAGTGTACACTGAGCAACGTACATAAAGAGTTTCGGACAAACTATTCCATTTCCTTTTTTTCCTTTTTCATTTTGGTCTTAAATTTGCGCTATCTGGTTGGTTAATATGCGATGCCGATATTTACCTGCGGGCATACCTATTTTCATTTTTACCCTCCGTTTCTTTTCTCTTTCCATTTCTCGTGCGTTGCATACTCCAGCCGCGTTTCCTTTCAAAGTCAGTTGACTTGTTGATGACATCGCAGCATAGACTCGGGAGCAGGAAGCGGGAGTAATCTTGTAATTCTAGTGATGATACGACCGTGGATATACGTCTCAAATAAAAGTCCTCTCTCAATTATTCTCCATGAAGTAGTTGCTCAGTTCCGTACCGAATGGCTAAAAGCCACAAAAATCACGTGCATATTTATGCCTCAGGCGGCAGGTTAACCCAATACGCATCTGGAGATCTCCGGCTCAAACCCGCAACTGAGAAAGCTTCACTCCCCAACTTATAGACCTGGGCGACACCAATTTCATAAACCCGAGCCGCCAAAATGTCCCTCCCAATCCGGTCCCTAACACGGACCCTTACGCGCGCCTCTCGCCCGTCGTCCCTCCTTCCCTCGCAAACCCGCTCCCAGCTCCCAAAAAATGTCCCCCGACTCATCACAACATCAACGCCGGCATTCCGCACACAAACCCAATCGCACGCCTTCTCAACGACAACATCCCGCTCCAAAGCCCGCACCATGGGCCAGCTGCGCCAGCGCGGCTCCACGGGCCCGTTCTCCTGGAAGGCGGCCCTGCTGTTCGTGCTTACCGGCGCCGGAATGATTGTTTACTTCCGAGTTGAGAAGGAGAGGCTCGAGCGGAAACGGATTGCAGAGATGAGTAAGGGTGTTGGGAGGCCGAAGGTTGGAGGTCCGTTTGTGCTGAGGGATTTGAATGGGGAAGTTTTCACCGAGGAGGCGCTGAAGGGGAAGTATTCTTTTGTATGTCTTCCTTCCGACCTTGCTTTCTTTGCCGGACAGACTTAAAGGGCGAGGAAGAAAACTTTTACTAACTGGGTTTAATATAACAGGTATACTTTGGCTTCACGCATTGTCCCGACATTTGCCCCGACGAGCTGGACAAAATGGCTGAGATTATTGATAAAGTGAAGGAGGCTAACGGTGGAGAGAATGTCTTTGTACCGGTGTTCATAACGTGTGATCCCGTGCGGGATACACCCGAGGTGCTGCAGAATTATCTGCAGGAGTTTCATAAGGATATTGTTGGGTTGACGGGGACATACGACCAGGTGAAGCAGGTCTGCAAGGCCTACCGGGTTTACTTCAGCACGCCGCGTGATGTGAAGCCGGGCGAGGATTATCTGGTTGATCACAGTATCTACTTCTATCTCATGGGTGAGTTCTTCTGGTTTTTAACCTAGTAGCCGATTGGATTTGCTATGCGTGGTGCTAATTTATGGTAGATCCTGAGGGTGACTTTGTCGAATGTATCGGACGGCAGGACACGCCCGAGTCCGCGACGAACACAATCATGCAGCATATCAACGACTGGAAGAGAGAAGGAAGACCTCTGAAGAAGGACTAGATCGGCCTATCATCGTGATTGTATTTATAAAACCCCCCAATGTACCATGTCACCTAAGCCATGTACCATATAACTCTCCAATCTACAAACCACCGAAACTCCTTCTGATATTATATAACCTCCTCCTTCTTCCTCCCACTGGAATCTCTCTCCCTGTTCTCCCTCCACTCCATCCCCCCATCCACAAACTCCTCCCTCTTCCAAATCTCCACCCGCTCCTTCACAACCTCAAGCACCCTCTCAGCACCCCTCCACGCCTCCCCACGGTGCCCCGCCCCAACCGCAACAATAATACTCGACTCACCCACAGGAACAACACCCAGCCGATGCGCAATATAAACAGCGCCGAGGCCGAACTCGCCCACCGCGTCCGTCGCGATCCGGTTCAGCGATTTCAGCGCGAGCGCTGGGTAGCTTGTATACGAGAGCTGCGCGACGGGGCGGTCTTCGAATGTGTCCCGCGTTGTGCCGAGAAAGAGGACATTTGCGCCGCTTGAGGGCGAAGAGATTGTGCTTAGTGCCGTGGTGGGGGAGAGCGGGGTGTAGGTGAGTTCGAGGTGGATGGGGGACTGATTAGGGCCGTGGGTTGTTGTGAGAGTTCGTGGGTAGGTTTGAGGGTCGAGGTGAGGAGGAAGTAATTCAGTTTCTGTTGTATCTTGAGGTTGCGATGTTGAAGACATGGCTATTTAGTCGAGTTTGTTTGAAAATGCTTTGTGAAGTTGGTGAGGGGATCCTTGGTTGGAGATGTTGCTGCCTCAGGCTGCAACTAACAAGTTGCCCCTGGGAATGATAGTATTTCCCTGAATGGCAATTTTGCTACGTTGAATTATCATTAATGGACTTGCAATGTGGAAGAGGCTAGTGGCGGTCTATTGTTTAGATGCAGCCATGCTGTCTAGATTTAGGACTATCTATTCTAGCAGGATCACAACTGCCTCGTACGGCCGGAGGGTCCATTGAGCACCCGAAAATCTTGCCTGAGCTGAGCTCGCAGACTCATAACTATCCAGTAATACCTCCTTGACCTTATCTATCTTTTGTACTGCAGCATTCCACGACAGATCGTGGTCTGTCCAGTTCGCCAGCACCAAAGCCTTGGAGGTGTCGTACGCCCGAGTGTAGGCGTAGACCTCTTGGCTATCGCGGTCGACAAGCTCATAGTTTCCGTAGACGAAGATATCAAGGTACTTCTTTCGGAGCTTCAAGACCGAGTTCCAGTGGTGGTACAGGGACTGGGGGTCCTTGACTTGGTCCTCTGCGTTTACATGGGTATACTCTGGGTTGACGGACATCCAAGGCTTCACATTTGCTCCAGTGAATCCGCCATTGGGCGCTGCAGACCACTGCACTGGTGTGCGGCCATTGTCGCGAGATTTCTTCTGGTATTCCTGTCGAGCAATCTGTTGTGCCTCGGTATCGAATTTCTTGGTTTCCAGTAGCCTGTAATCTAGTTAGCTTCATCTTAGTGTACGGACCGGATGTATATATTTACCCCTTCCAGTGGTTCAAACAATCGATATCTTTATACTCTTCCATTCCCCACTCTACAGGGACATTGCCCATTCCTATCTCCTGGCCCTGGTAGACGAATGGAGAGCCCGAGTGCAAAGCCAGAACAGTAGCAAGCATCTTCCCGGCTGTCTGTCGGAGAGCCTGAGGTGGGTTGACATAGCGGTCAATTGATCGAGGTTGATCGTGGTTTTCCCAGTACAGAGCGTTCCAGCCGCCGTTGTTGTACATGAAAACCTGCCAGCGCTCAAAGAAATTCTTTAGATCAGTAAGTTTCCAGCTCCCGGGCTTGAACTTGTTGCCCCATGGAGCATGGTCAATATCGACGTGTTCGAAGTTGAAGATCATGTTGATTTCATCTCGGTCGTAGCGCACGGCTTTTAGCACTTCGTTGGTATCCTTAACGAAAGGCATCTCCCCAACGCTGAATGTGTCATACTCTTTAAGGATCTTTCCAATTCCCTGCAGATATTCATGAAGGCGGGGACCATTTGCGTAGTACTTGTCACCCCATTGCCAGACGGCATCCTTATCCTGGTTTGGCGCGTCAGGGAACGCCTGGTCCTTGCTGATAAAGTTGATGACATCCATGCGGAAACCATCAGCTCCTTTATCGAGCCAGAAGCGAACAATATCATGAACTGCCTTTCTTACGTCGGGGTTCTCCCAGTTCAAATCAGGCTGCTCGGTGGCGTATAGGTGTAGATAATATTCTCCTGTCGGCTCATCAAACTCCCAGGCACTCCCTGAGTCAAATTAGCACTCTGAATTTGGAAGGGTCACTGGGAGGAGGTACCTTGAAAATGTGACACCCAGTTGTTCGGGGGCTGTCTATTCCCATTCTCATCAAAACGAGGTGGCCTCCAAACATACCAATCGCGAAACTCGTTATCCTTCGAGCTACGCGATTTCTTGAACCATTCATGCTGGTCACTGGTATGGTTCACTACCAAGTCCATCAGAAGCTTCATGCCCCTGTCGTGACAGCCTTTGATCAACTTCTCGACATCTGCGACCGTACCATATTCGTCTGCGATGCTGTAGTAGTCCGCAATGTCGTAACCCATATCTACCTGGGGTGACTTGTAGGACGGGCAAAGCCAGACAATGTCGATACCGAGGTTGTGAATATAGTCGAGCTTCGAGATGATGCCAGGGATATCGCCGACGCCATCATTGTTTGAGTCCTTGAAGGATGCAGGCCAGATCTGGTAGACGGAGCTTTCCTTCCACCAGGCGCGGTGGATGTCGCTGGGGGGTTTGATGGGCGCCGATAACGAGCCCATTTCGATTCAATGTAGCCTAAATTGTGGCTCAGGTACGGGGATACAGAGTAGGATTGAGTAAGAGTAAGGAAAGGTCGGGCTAGGAGGGAGGGGTAACGTGGGGTTGGCCACAAGAGGGCGGGACATACCCCTCTCCAAGATGCCAGCTGTCGTTGCTTCTCGTTCCATAGTAAGTCGAGTAAGTCGAGAGCCAGTGAGATACGCCATTGAAGACACTGGCCCACAGGCTGCCCGAAAAAAGACCAGAGCACTCTTCGATTTGATGACAAAAGTTCACATTGCCTGGAAGTGCTGATCCTGACGTCATATGTAGAAGGGACCATGAGCAAATTGCAACAGTGGGATAGACAGAAATGCGCAGGTGCCTTAATCACAAGACATAGTGCGGATCCATCTGGTTTTACGCACTTCAGACTGTCTTCGAGGTTGAGTCTGATCAAGTTTCCCGTCAATGGTATGAGCTGCCGGAAACGGAAGGAAGCTTGGGCCATTCCAAATTCGGCAGGCGTGGCATCCCGAGCTTTGTCCAATGATAATCCAGGATCGGCTCTAGA
Organism: Aspergillus versicolor CBS 583.65; assembly: GCF_001890125.1. Lineage (NCBI taxonomy): Eukaryota > Fungi > Ascomycota > Eurotiomycetes > Eurotiales > Aspergillaceae > Aspergillus > Aspergillus versicolor. The sequence goes on along the minus strand of NW_024467526.1, from coordinate 2,556,707 downwards.
ATGCTAAAAATGGAAATTGTGGGTTTATGAGAGTTTGTTCCTGGACGGTGCCTGAGGCTGTTTTCGCTATCGGGGGCTGACTCGGAATGCTTGAAGTACAACGCATTTGGTAGGCGACTATGAGGGTAGTATGGATGGCCCGCACAATTTCATTCAGAGGATAATAACCAATATCCACTCCGCAGAGCCAGGAGATGATAACTCTCCATCTGCGTGAGACAGGCATCTTTCGATCCTCCTCGCATCCATGTTCACGATGACTCGCTTCAAGCTAATCAAGACCGTGGCAGCAGTATTTTGTACCTGCGTGGCCCTTGCGTTTCTTTTCAACAAGCAGGATGGCTACCAGTCGACCAGAAAATTGATACACGCCGGCAGATCTCGCCTGGAGAATGCGATGTTCGAGCGAATAAAAAACGAGACATTAGGGGTACGCTTTGAAAACCGAATATTAAGAACCATATACTGACGTCCTACAGTTTCAGCACATTTATGCAATCGGGCTCAAGGAACGCACTGACAAGCATGACTCGCTCTCCTTGGCCGCCTCTGTCTCGGGGATGAAGGTCGAATGGCTAGAAGGCGTTCGACCGGGCGACGTATCACAAAAAGCTCTTCCACAGGTATGTATTTCCTGATGTTCGCAGAGTTGTATACTGACACAGCTAGGGATTGAACCAACCGGACATCCCCTACACTGTGGTCTTATGTTGGCGCGCGCATATGAACGCACTGCGCAGGTAGGTTCTACTCACTCGTAAAGAGACACAGAAGCATGTTAACGTATTAAAAGTGTGGTAGAAAATGGATATGCGACTGCTCTCATAATGGAGGACGATGCCGATTGGGATGTGTCGATCAGGCCTCAGCTGCGTGAAATCGCCAGAGGGGTCCGCGAGCTTTCCGACACTCATAAAGCACCAAGAAAAGAGCCATACGGCACCAACTGGGATCTTCTTTGGATTGGAGGGTGTGCCGCGCTGCAAGGGAAGAACGAAACGGAACTATATGCGATTCCCGACGATCCCACTACTATCGATGTCGCCCGACGGGGCCCATGGGAGGGGCCGATCGGGCCAACTGACGACTGGAAAAAGCAGCACCCAGAGGTTTCTATCGACTCTACACGGTTTGTCTTTCGGGCAGGTCATGGTTGCTGTTTGTATGGATACGCAGTGACCTACGAAGGAGCACGGAAGATCCTTGCGGCTCTTTCGCTCGAGCGGAGTGCGGAGGTGGACAATTCTCTGGGCGATCTGTGTGGAGGTAAAAACGGTCGACAGCAGATCCGCTGTTTCGGGGTGTACCCCAACGTCATTGGCACTTTCAAGCCGGCTGGGCCGAACTCACGATCGTCAGATATCCAGAACTACACAACGGACGAGTGGCGAGAGGCGGAGTCGTGGAACATGGTGTACAGCACGCGGATGAACCTGCAGCGGCTGCTTGCGGGCGAGGAGACGGTGTATTCGCAGTGGAACACCTCGTTTATTCCATGGTCCAAGGGAGAGGTGAAGCCACGAGAGTTGCAGTATCCGAGGGGGTATCTGGTGGGGTAGCCGGCCACTGGGGGGGTTTCTGCATTCAGTTAGTTTACAGCATATTGCAGCCATAGAATAATCGTATTTGCTTGAATAACCCGGAAGAAACGGTGCAAATACAACCTCCAGATTAATGTAACACACAGCGAATGAACCGGTTCGTGTGGGTCGAGTCCAGGCGAGTCGACCAGGTGGTGCAACAGTGAAGAGCCCGATCCCCCGGAAAGAGCGGCCAGGAACAGCAGCGCCCGTGACTCGGCCAGACTCCGCACAGAACACGAACTTATCCTTCGTCCGCCCAGCCTGTGATGATCGCTCGATCCTCGATTCGGCTCCAGATGTGATATGTCAGCACAGCTGAGGTGACATGAACCAATGCCTGCACTTCGCTTACGGCTGCATTTGGTGCTCATTCGGCGAGCTTGAGCAGCCTGCAGCCTTGTGCTTGCTGGTGGACGGGGCTCCAGTGCTGAGGCTATGTCACTCAAGTCGCTCCATCGGCTGACTGCCCCAGAACCCTTTGTCTCCAGTGTCCGTCCCCCTGTTTCTCTTTAAAATAGCCATGCGCGGCTGCTCTCGGCCTTCAGTCATGCTCACTGCCCTTGACTTGGGCTTTCATTCGATTTTGTCTTCGTTATGATTTATCCACCCCAGAACTCAGACCGCCGCGATGAGGAGACCATTCTCACCACCGAGAAGGATCTCTCGGTATCGTCCATCTCGTCCGTGGACGAGTACGACGCCGGCTTGAAGAAGCCAGTGGAGGATAACGAGGAAGTCCCGTTAAGTCGCAATGCGCGTTTTCTATTATGGACTGTCTTGAATGTTGCCTCAACCGTTGGCATTGTGTGCACCCCCTATTATTCAATATTCCCACAGCTTCTTAGAGCTGATCCCCGCCGAATTAGGTAATTGATCGCTAACTAACTATGGAACCGTCTTTAAGGTATTCACAAATAAATCGATCATGTCCGATGTCTCATTTAGCAACCGTCAAGTTTCCCTCGCTTGTTATCATTTCTTCATCACTGGCGCGACATTATGGATCGCTTCCTTTCGTTTCTTCGGCGCCTTTATCCCCAAGCCCGTCAGTCTCATACAAATGACCCCCATTGCAGCCGCCATGGCTATTCAGGTTGTACTACAAAACCTGTCGCTCGCACACTCCTCGGTTATGTTTCACCAGCTAGCGCGCCTCCTCTTAACACCAGTGGTGGCGCTACTTAATTACGTGCTTTTCCGAGTCAAGATTCCTCGCGCAGCGCTTCTGCCACTGGTTCTGCTGTGCACTGGTGTCGGTATCGTCACATACTATGATTCACTCCCTGCAGCGGAGAATGGAACTACTACAACAGCGCACGGTGTAATTTTTGCGCTGACAGCTGTCTGCGCCAGTTCGATCTACACTGTCTGGATCGGACATTATCATAAACGGTATGAACTGAGCAGCATGCAGTTGCTTCTGAACCAGGCGCCTATCAGCGCGTGCTTGCTTCTGTGCGCTATTCCGTGGGCAGAGGCAGGTCCTGCTGTGTCGTCTGCTCCGACGCCAATGTGGAGCATGGTTTTACTGGTATGATATTCCATTCTGCGGCCTTGAGCATCACTAACTCGTATATAGAGCGGCCTACTCGCCTGCATGGTGAACCTGTCTCAGTTTTACATCGTTGACGCCGCTGGAGCTGTCAGCGGCGCAGTCATTGGCCAGCTCAAAACCTGTATCATTGTAGGACTGGGCTGGGCGTGGAGCAACCACGTCGTCCCGCGCGAGAGCGTGTTGGGTATTATTATGGCATTGGTAGGGATGAGCATGTAAGTTGCCTTTTCCGCAACACGGATGTTCTTACGCAACTAACCTGTTCAAAGGTACATGAACATTGTCCTTAAGAATAGATAGAAATATAAATAGCTTCATGAATCATTTAACCTTTGTTCTGAATCTCGCATTCCCTGGCTCCCAAGCGCTACCCGATATAAAAAACAGTAGAATAAACGCATCAGACAAGACCCAGATCAAGCATCGATTGTACCGAATCCCTGATACTCTGCTCTAGCTCAATATGCCTCCACCGACCCTGTTCGTCCGGTTTTCCCTTGGAAAGGATATCCAGACTAGTATTCTTACTCCAGTCTGTCGGATGCACCCCTTCCGGCAATATCCGCCCAATAAGCCCTTTTGGTACCCGGTCCCTCAGCGTGGGGAAATGCTTTCGGATGATATTCACAACTAGTTGTGGGGTGATTAGTCCGGAGACAAGTAGAATCCGCTGCCCTCCTGCTGCGGGGTTGGTCAGGGCGTCGACAGTGCTTTGTGCGACGTCGCGGACGTCGACCTGTTCTTGTCAGTCACTCTCTTCCAAACCTTACAGGAAGGAGAGGTTATAGAAAGGCATACGAAATGATAAAACGGGAACCGCACATCCTCAACAGTCTCATGCGTGCCATCAATAAAGCTGGCAATCGCAAATCGATTCGTCTGGTTAATCGACTCGGGCCCATCAATTGGGTGAATCATAGGACCGATCGTGATATCTGGGTTAATCACCGCAAGATCAAACGCCGGTTTATTCTGGTCCATGAATTGCCACGCCGCGTGCTCCGCCTGCGTCTTGGAGGCGTTGTATCCCAGCACCGCGTCCTGGCGGTCGATTGCGTGTTTGGCTGTTACAGGGTTCCAGTCTTTCTCGGTGTAGGGGCGGCCCTCGCGGGACATGTCCTCGAACGAATTCAGGACTGAGACGGCGCTGCCGAGGACGACGAAGCGTTTTAGGTCTGTGCCTTGGTGTCGTAGGGCGCTTTGGAGCATTTCTGATGTTCTGTGCCCGTGTTAGTGATTCCATTATACCAATGCTTTTTGTTTTTGTGTGTTGCGGACCCCTTAGTGGCAGGCTCGATCATTTCCTTCTCGATGTCCTGGACGTCGAACTTCAAGGGCGACGCCGTGTGGATGACGAACGTGAAGGGTGTTTTCGCATTTTCGAAGATTTCGTCAAACGGCTGTTGTGAGGTGAAGTCGGAGACTATCGCAAAGTTGACTTTGTCCTTCCATTCCGGATGTGTCTTGAGGATGTCGTCGGCTTTGTCCTGCGACCGTACCGTAGCAGTTACGGCGAACCCACGCTGTCCAAACAGTCAGCCCGCGGAGTTTTACTTATCCACGGGTTTGCTTTATTGAGGGGGTGTACCTCGATCAGTTTTAACAGGATATGTGAGGCAACGAAGCCGTTTGCGCCTGTCAGTAAAACATGCCGGCCTTGGCCTTGGTTGGAGTCGCGGCGGGATGCCATTTTTTATTCTTTATTTTTTTTCCGCCCGAGTTGAACCTTCAAAAAACACCGAAAGCCCGAAACTTACGATCAGACAGCAGTTTTGCTTTATATATGATCATGGGTATGCGTTTACGTATGAGTTATACTCCAACATGAGGTCATGACTTGCAGTGCCCAATCAGCGCGGGATAGCGTGCAGCGACGTGGCTCAGGTAATAAAGTATTCCCCACACTTGTTAAACCCATGGTCTGGACAGTCAACAAACTTCAAGAAGTAGGAAATGAAAACAAGCGGAGGTATGTGTTGATGTTGCTACTTAATGCTCAATACCGACGGAACCCGGACAAACCATGTAAGAAAATATGCTGTCACGAAGCTTGTACGGTGTACAGTGAAGGGTGGACAGGCACCCACGATGAAATGATTTGCATCCCCATTTCTCCCCCACAGTGGTCACACCAGAACTAAAATGCCTAAATTAAGCAAGGAATCTGGGCCAACTCAGGGCCAAGACTGGGGGTCACAGCCACCAATTTCTTGGAATGGGCCCTGATGATGCGCCAATGTGGGCAGTGTGAGCTCTGAGCTCTGGTTCGGAGGGTCCTTTACGCAAAGCTCCTCTTGGTAAAAGCCACAATGTTATCTAATTATTCATAATTTAATGAAAACCTATTCACACGCATTACCTTAGCCCTATCTATGCATATTCACCAAACAGGGCTGTAGATTCAACATTCCTTCACTAGCAATACACTCAAAGTATGATAGTAAATAGAGTCAACGCATTCCCCTCTTCCTCCCGTCGATCAAAAATGACTGTCAATTCTCTGCCTGTCGCCACAAACAAACACCATGGCTTTCATCATGTCCAGGGTAATGAACGCTGTGACGGCAGCCATCACCATTCTCCTCCTGGTACAGGTACTAAGACTGCTGCAACTACCAACCCTATTTCCCACCTTGGGGTTTCCATCGATGAGCGCGTGGTCATCCAAGTTCGTCTCCGCGAAAGACTGGTCTCGCTTCGCCTATGTCCAATATGCCACAGACGAGGTTTATCTGTGCAACTCCGTCCTGATATTCGAGGCTCTCCATCGACTGGGAGCTAGGCCAGACCGAGTTTTGATATACCCGAGCAGTTTTTCAATTGAGGAGGACGATTCTTCATTTGAGGGCCATCTGCTCCGTAAAGCACGCGATGAGTATAATGTGAAGCTGGTGTCCATCGACAACGAAGATAACGGTATGCCCATCCACCCACGCCCTTGAGTCTTCGAATTGCAGGTAAATGCCTAACTAATTATGGGACTAGTCGTCTGGAAAAAGAAGTACCCGAAGCTTCTCGCGTTTAATCAGACCGAGTATGACCGCGTGTTGGTCCTAGACTCGGATTCCACTGTCCTCCAGGTAAGACCGCCAACCTAAAAATTTGGAGCCGGCTTTTAACCGTGCACTTAGTCCATGGACGATTTATTCCTGGGCCCATCCACCCCAGTCGCCATGCCCAGGGCGTACTGGCTTCACCCCGATAATACCGCGCTTACACCTCTACTGCTACTTGCCGAACCATCCAACGAGTTTGATCGCATTACGAAAGCAGTCACCAAAGCAGACCATGACGAGTACGATATTAACATCATGGAGGAGCTATATGGAAACCGTTCTCTTGCTCTCCCTCACCGAAAATTCGCACTATTAAGCAGCGAGTTCCGGTCTGTGGCCCACGATGCCTACTTCGGCGGCCAGAGCGAAGAATGGGATCCAGAGAACGCCATACATGAAGCACAATTGGTCCATTTCGCGGACTGGCCCGCCCCAAAGGTATTTTCCTACTAATAAGCTAGGTGATTACGAAACTAGCTAATCCTCAAACTAGCCATGGGACAGAGCTGAAGATGATACGCTTGATGAATATCAACCGCCTTGCGACAGTAACCTAGAAACCGGCGACGAGCGTGATTGCCGAGCACGCGACATCTGGCTATGGCTGTATAACGATTTTACTAACCGGCGAAGGGTGCATATCTCTGAATTTCTACAATATTCGGGATCTGGGCTGACTGAATCACTAGGACATCTGTGGCTTGAGGACCATTTCAGTCCCTAAGGTGGGATCTTCATAAAAAACATTATTTTTCCAGGGCGGACGGACGGCGTGTATACTAATGGTAAAGTACTTGTTTGGCAATGCATAAATTGTGTTTATTAGGTATATTTCTTGGTTCTGACCATGGACGTATTGTTTTAAGTAATATGTTTCATCAAACCATAAGAAATGCTAGACCGCTAGACCAAAAATTGTAAGCATGGGTGGTGGCTAACCAGCTATCATCAACAAACCATCAAAACCCTCACCATGTCTGGGACGCGCAGGTCCAGTTTTTCACAGGCCTTCAAGAACGTTTATCTGGTCGTCCGCGATGATTTTTCTAAAGGGTAATTAGTGTGTAAGGACAATTTTGAGGTTCTAGGCCAGGTACCTACACATGCCTTAGGTGTCTCCGTAAAACATCATTCGACGGAGTGCATTCTGGTATGGGGCAGGGCAAACCATCCCTCTAGATCGTTTTTGGTCTTTGCCAGTTATCTCATTGGCTCTTTTCTGTACTTCTTTCTGCTCAGCTTGTGATACCGCTTGGATGATCAGCAATGGATATGAGAGTGTCGAATTGCTTTTTGCTTGCAGTACTCTGGGTGATTGGGCCACACCGTGTTGGAGATGCCCTTTCCCGGCGATATGTTATACCAGGATAAGATGCGCTAATAGGAAGTGGAGTTAAATTATCATGGATTAGCGGTAAGCAGGTGGAGACGGGGAGAAATGACTGGGAAAAAAGAGCAATTGGGCTGTGCTTTTCTTTGCTGCCTGGAGAGAGAGGATCAACTGTCAGCAGTGCCGTGCCACCAATCGGTCCCACGGAGTATATTTGGCAGGATGAAGTGTGAAGAAACTTGACATTGAGCTTGTGCAGACCTTTCGCAATAATGGTTAGATCGTTGCCGCTGCTTTCCATGCTACCAGCCGAGCTGCGCTAGAGCTATTAGTGGTCCATAAGCCGACGGAATTAAGGATGCCTGGCTTCCAGGAGTCAAAATCTCGGCTGCCGATGGAACAAACTTCGCTTTGTGAAGCTGGATGCCAGCGCCAATTGTACCCGGTAAAACTGCCAGGTTAACGGCACAGTCCCTGGATGATGCCATTGCAAATACGAACCCAAACCATCGTCCATTGGCTGCATGACCTCAGATTGTTAAGGTTTAGCTCCATGCAACAATGAACGCCCACTCGGAGCTTTGGGAATGGCGTCCGGAACGCAGTCAGCCATCATGGAGTCAGCTTCAGCCTTCACACGAGTTTCCCATTTCTTGCCGCTCGCCTGTCCTCCTCGTGCCTCATCTCATCTCCTCTCTTTCTGTCGCTTGAGAGATGGAGTAGCGCTCGCATCTTTTGCGATACGTGGGTTCAATTGTTGATACCTATTCGCGGCACACCATGAATAAAGGACTCCAAACCCGTTCGCGGGGCTTTTTTAAGCAGAAGCCTATTCTGCGACTGGTGGTCGCGCTTGTCGCACTCTTTTCCTTAATACATTTGTTCTCTAAATACCGTGTGTTGGTCTATTCTGAACCCTTCTGGACAGCAACTAACAATTCCCTAAGCCCATGCCACTCTACTTGATAACACACCTCGAGCAACAGTCGGCAAGGTGATGATGGTCTACGGCAACAACTCCGTTTACGAACGCGCAATTGAGACACACAAGGAACATTGCAACCGACTTGGCTATCCTCTCTTTATACTGCGGAGAGAGGTCCTCGATGGTGTCTGGAACAAATTGGCCTATCTTATTTCCCTTATAGTGCAGGAATTAGAGAAACCCGAGGACGAGCGATTGGAGTGGCTATAGTAAGTTGGTCCGCAGAGAGGATCGTGAGATACACCTGACTAACGATCGGATGCGAGTAGCTGGATTGACAGTGATACGATCCTTATGAATCCCAATATGAGACTGGAAACCTTTCTCCCTCCGCCTCATCTCACCAACGTACACATCGTGCTATCCAGGGACTGGAACGGAATGAATGCCGGGGTCTTTCCGATCCGCGTCGACCCCTGGTCTATTGAACTGCTATCTGCAGCCATCGGCTACCCTTACACAAACCCCGAGGAAACCCTCACCTGGGCGGAGCAAACTGCCATGGTGAAACTTTTAGCCGAACACGATTACTTTGCTCAATCCGCCGTGTATGTGCCTTTGCGGTGGTTCAACGCATACATGCGCTCTCCGGATGGGGAGTCTCTGAATACAGACTCTCGCGCAGATCTTCAAGTTCACCCGGGGGATCTTCTTGTCCACTTCCCTGGTACTCCGCGCGAAGACTTTAACGATACTCTGAGTCCGTATTTGGCTATTGCTGAGCAGCACCGAAGCGAATGGGAGCTTCCCCTGGAGAAAACGGGGTACGCTGAAGAAACGGCCAGGTTCTGGAAGAAGTACGGCATTGAGAATGGTTTTGAATTGCCGGACGTGCAACATGTCCAGGAAATTTCGAATGCTGGCCAGGTCTAACGTAATGACTATTTTACATATGATAAACGAGCGGGTGTTATGATGTACTTATAGTTATAAAATAGAGATTAATAAGAGTATGACTATACAAGGAACGTCGGTGGCGCAACTGATCGACACATATATGCACTGGGGCATATAATCGCGTGAGATACTCTCGCTCATTGAACAGGCTCGGGGTCACTCGGGGTCACACCAGCACTGACTTCCTTTGAAGAAATTCAATGCCAAAACTCCTTGTGCTGCATTCGCCCCATCAAGATCATCAACCATGCGTCTCCTTCCCTTCCTCGGGGCTATATGGCCAGTTTTTGGCACTATTCCTCCAAAACTAACTCATAGAGGTACGTTCATCTCATGACTCTCGGCCAAACGAGCCCACTAAAATCGGCAATAGGAATCTCTCCCTCACTCCTAGCCGACCTCACCCTTCTCTCCCAGTACTCTGCCGCCGCAAGCTGCAGGGAGAACTTCAACTCCTCAGCTGCCGGGTCTCCTGTGTACTGCGCCGCCGAATACTGTCCACTCATTGAAGCTGCCAATACAGAGATTCTCTACGCATTCTCGGGGTATTCTTCCTCACCATCAGGCATCGGCATGGCAAACGCTAATATCTCAACTCATGATTAGCATTCTCCCCGGCGACACAACAGGCTATATAGCCGCCGATAACACAAACTCACTCCTCGTCGTCTCCTTCCGCGACACCATGTCCGATGCAAATCGCCACACTGATCTCGAATTCGGGCAACTAGACATATCCTCTACATGTCCAGGATGCCGCGCACATAGGGGGTTCTGGCTTGCAACTGCGTCTGTAAATAGGTCATTGAGAAGATTAATATGGCTCGCGAGACTTAGGCACCCTGGGTACAGACTCGCCGTGACGGGACATAGTCTAGGTGGAGCTATTGCAACGATTTATGCCGTTCTTTTGAGGGGGGAACGGATTGGCGTCGATTTGGTTCGGTTACTTCCAACTCCTGGTGCTATTTGGGTAAACTGAGTTGGGCTGACTGTCCGGCTACTGTAGTATACATTCGGCGCGCCCTCGGTTGGGAACTACGCGCTCGCCAATTTCACCACGGGGGGAGAACAGGACCGAGGGACGAACTACCGCGTGACGCATCTAGATGATGAAATCCCAAAGGTTCTATATCGTGCTTCGAGGGAGCCGGTTCTCGGCTTGTTTATGCCGGAGTATAGCCAGTTGGCACCGGAGTACTGGATTACGTCTGCCAACGGAGTGGCTGTTACAGTGGAAGTTGTGCAGGTTATTGATGGTGTGAATAGTGAGGAGGGAAACTTGGGCGTAGGATGAGGGAATTTGAAGGATCATTCGTGGTATTTGGGGAGTACAAACGTTTGTTGACTGTTATCTGCTGTCTTATCTGAGACTATGAGGGGCTAATGCGGGGTTGCGACTATAAGATAAACTGCCGTTGATCAATCTGGCCTTCGTAGAACTTCCAAGAAGCATCTTACTTACCACAAGTCCCAGTTCCAAAATGGCAGATATTCCACACATCTCAAGCTGGATCAACGGCCAATACTCACCCCCAACCCCAACCACCATCCCAGTCCTCAACCCAGCAACCGAATCCCCCCTCGCAACCATCAATGCAACAGACACCGAAACAGCCAATGCCATCATCACATCCTCCTGGACCAACTTCCACTCAGGAATCTGGTCCCAGAAAGACCCAAGCGACAGATTCACCATCCTATCCAAAGCCGCCTCCCTCCTCCGCGCCAGCCTCCATGAATTCATCCCCCTCGAAACCGCCCAAACAGGCCGGCCCATCCGCGAGATGCGCACCCAACTCTCCCGCATCCCCGAATGGCTCGACTACTTCGCCTCTCTTGCACGCGTCCACGAAGGCCGCGTAACACCATTCAAGGGCGCCGTTACAAACACCCTCACCCGCGTCCCGCTCGGCGTCGTCGTCCTCATAACACCATACAACCACCCCCTCCTCATCGCGATGAAGAAAATCGCCGCCGCCCTCGCAGCGGGAAACACAGTCATCGTGAAACCGTCCGAACTCGCGCCCCTCTCTGTCCTGAAACTCGGCCCGTTATTCAAAGAGGCGGGACTCCCAGATGGCACATTGCAGATTGTATCCGGGTATGGCGCGGAAACGGGCAAATACCTCTGCGAGAGCCCGCGGATCTCGAAGATTGATTTGACTGGCGGGATAGGAACATATAGGGCTATTGCGCCTATTGCAGCGGTGAACATGGTCCCTGTTACTGCAGAGCTGGGTGGGAAAGCACCCGTGTGTCTGTTTCCCAGTGTGGACGTCGGGGTCGCGGTGAAGGCTGCGCTGTTTGCGGGATTCATAGCCAGCGGGCAGACTTGTGTAACTGGGAGCCGATTGCTGGTTCATACGGATATTTACGAGCCGTTTAAAGAATTACTGGAGAGGAGAGTGAAAGCATTAAGGGTCGGCGATCCGACAGACGAAAAGACGCAGATTGGATCCGTCATCTCTGCTATTGCGGTTGAACGCTGCGCGGCGTTCGTCTCAAGGGCTACAGCGGAGGGAGGCAAGGTTCTCTGCGGTGGGAGCACTACGACGATAAACTCCGAAGGAAAGGGGTTCTTTTTCGAACCTACAATAATTGAAACGCACGCCAGCTCCGATCTAGCAAGGAATGAAGTCTTCGGCCCTGTCCTCGCACTAATAGAATGCAAGTCCGAGGACGAGATTATCCGGGTTGCAAACGGTACATCATACGCGCTGGGTGCGTCTATATGGACGAACGACTTCACGCAGGCGCATCGGGTTGCCGATAAAATTGAGGCCGGCATTGTCTGGATCAATGGGCATCATTTGAATGACCCGTCGTCGCCCTGGGGAGGGTTTAAGGAGAGTGGTCTTGGGAAAGAGAATGGGGTTGAGGCTTATGAGGCTTATACGAAGGTGAAGAGCACAGTGATGAATTATGGGGTTGCGCCGGTTTGGTTTGATGACGAGGTTGAGAACGCGAGGTACGGTTGATAGGTTCTTGTAAGGTTATTGGCGCTCTCGTAATTAGGAATGCTCCTGTTTACCTTATTCTGATGGCGAACTTGACGGGAGTTCTATTAGTTAGGGTACACATTGTGGCTACGGTCCGGTGGAGAAAACAGCCTGTTATGGTAACTCTTCCCACCGGAGCGATACTAAGTTTAAGGCAATAACCTCCACCGGCCCAGGAACATGAGACAAGAATATAAGAGGAGGATCTACCCTAGAATTATCATTAACATTATTAAATCAAAGTCTCTATTCTCGCACTCAATATACCAACTACTTTACCCTCTATCACACCCAAATCAGCCCAACACCAACCACCACAATGGCGCCCAACACCATCAAAGTAACCCTCACCCAACTCTCCAAAATGATCGACCACTCCCTCCTCCACCCAACAATGACAGACGCCGTCATTCTCAACGGCCTCAAAATCGCCCGCGACAACAACGTCGCCACAGCCTGCGTAAAGCCATACCTAATCCCACTCGCCAAGAAGGAACTCGCCGGCTCAACCGTCAAGGTCTGCCCCGTCATCGGCTTCCCACACGGCAACAGCACAACCGAGATCAAAGTCCTTGAAGCCACCGATGCCGCGAAGGCCGGAGGCGCTGAGATTGATATGGTTGTTAATGTTGGCAAGGTCCTTGGTGGGGACTGGGAATATGTCACAAGGGAGATTCGTTTGATTAATGAAGCGGTCGTTGACAACGGCGCTATACTGAAGGTGATCTTTGAGAACGACTATCTCCAGTCTGCGCATATTGCGCGCCTATGTGAAATATGTACTGAGATTGGTGTCGCATTTGTTAAGACGTCGACAGGGTACGGGTTTGTCAAGCAGGCTGATGGGTCGTACAACTACAAGGGTGCGACAGTGCGAGATCTGAAGCTGATGCGAGAGAAATCTGGAGAGAAAGTCCAGATTAAGGCCGCTGGGGGTGTACGGACTCTGGATGACTTGCTGCATGTGATGAGCTTGGGTGTGACGCGCATTGGGGCCACGGCTACCATTGCGATTCTGGAGGATGCTAAGAGTCGTGGGATTGGTGAAGAGCCTGTTGAGGTTGAGTTTAAGCCGATGAAGGAGGAAGGTGAAAGTGGTGGTTATTAGAAAACTCTTTCCCGATATGAGAATGTTTTATCTGGTTGTTTCTTCCAAATATATGAATCTAAGATCTGTTTTTAGAAGTATTTATGGCCCATAGACGGGATTGGAGGCAGCTTTTCGATGAAAGAACCTTCCCCAATAGGGTATTTCTTCTACCGTACAAATTTAAGGCAAATATATCACCGTCCATTGTCACTCCATCGGTCTAGCGCTATCTAGACCCCAAATCCATGCCTGGTCAAGAACCGAAAAGTCATTTGTAGCTGGCCAGAGTGAAGAGCTCATAGGTGACCCTTCTCGCAACTCGGAGGGCTGAGTTAGGATAGCTTGATTCGCAACTCGTCAGATATCTGGGCCATGAACAGCAGTAAGTGTAAAAAATACCTTGGTCAAAGTCATAAATGGCCTGTGATAATGCTGGGTCCTCCCCGTATTGAAGGGGCAGGTCACTGGTAAAATTGGTATTGCCCAAGGTTTCATTCACTGGTAGGGCTGAAGAATGTTCAGAGCCGAGCTGTATATTCGACTGCTGAGGTGCACTGGCTAATGCAAGGGTTTGTGGGTTATAAGTATTCATTGACTGGTATGTCGCTGTGTTGTCACCTGTACTTAGATTTGGTGTCTCCGGCGGCTTTCCCACGTCTAATATAGCGGATAGCTCTTTGTCCATAACGTGCTTGGTCAGTCGCTGGAGAATCTCAAGGCTTTGCGCAGCCACAGGGTAACGTTCTTTTAGTCTTGATTGTATATTAATGAGCCGATGCATGCCACTCTTGGCCAATTGGGATTCCTGGCTTAGGGGCTCAAGACTGCACAGGATCCCTAGGGTTATCCCAGCGGTGAATGTATGTATACCAACAAAAGCGCCTGCGTAAGTGACTGAAATAAGTTCGGTTATGGGCATCAAAGCAATTTCTGATGTGTTCAGGGCTGCTTCTCGGCATGCCTGTAAAGACAAGCGAAAGGGATCAGGTTGTGACTGATTGGCCGAAGAATGTCCAGTATAGGGGCTGGTGTCTTTGCCGCTGGCTTTATCCACCAGCTTGTACGAAAGTAGTGGCCGATGAAAAAGAATCCTAGCATTTTCATATGCAAGTTTGAGAGCTAGAGCTTGTAGTTGAAGGATGTGGTTTTCAAAACGAGGGCCTTTTGCGCCAATATCCTGGTCCAGCTCCTCTAATGAGGAATAACTAGGTTCAATTGGCATTCCATTTGATATCTGCAGCTCTGGTGGAACTTGAGCTCGCCACGTTTGTAACTTTGCGTCCAAGTCGGCCACCTTTTGCACAAGGTGGTGTAGGCCCGTAGTTGAATTGGTTGAGTTCGAAGGGTCAGTGGAGTCCGCACCAATGCGATATAGCTCAGCAAGGGCTGATTTGATCAGGATGGACAATTTTGACATCAGGTATTTATAAGTAAGGAGCGTGGTCTTGGTCTGAGGCGATTGATCGAACGGCCCGGGAGATGGCGCAGCTTGCGATCTCGCAGATGGGTCCAACAATTCCACGTCACAATCGGCATCTTTAATGCTGTGAGGATACCCACATGACATCGAACAGAAAGTTTCAATCTCATATATAGCCCACCAGCAACGTTTTCTCGTTTCGTTCTGGTTGCGCCATTTGATTATTTGAGACGAGTCTGTTTCCAACATTGGCAATTTCCGGTGTAGATTTAGGGCTTGGGCAATGCGTAGGCCACAGCCGCAAACAGGCCATGCAAGAGCAGGGGATCCATGGTATAAATAGTATGTTCCCAACAAAATGCAAGTTTGGACGGCCTCTAGCGAACCACAGGATAGGATGTCAAGGAGCTTGGCCCTGATAGCGGTAAAAATACGTTCGCTGAGCCTCGCTACGTCAATATCATGAGTAGCCAGCAGACGCACTCGATAATTTCCGGCGTATTGTAGGCCGATAGCAATAACCATCAGAAACACACTTACAAAATCTATGTCCTCATGGCTTGGAGCTGGTTGGCTACCACTAGCAGCGTATAAATCCTGCCACCGTTTCCTGAACTCGTCCTGGTGGAATATGAGGATGAACCAATGGGCTCTATCAAAGTACGTGTCCACCAGTAAAGAAGCAGCCTCGTACTTGGGAAGCAATGACTTTAGTTCGGAAAGAGCAGCTCTGGACGATCGATTTAAGGACCGTCTAGTCTGTGGAGTCACATTGAATCCTGCGCCTCTCGTCGGAGATCTTTCTCGTGAGGCGTTAATGTTACTCTCCTGTTGTCGTCCACCCGGTATTGCATCTGTTACTGAGGTTTTGGGAGTAGCTGCGTTGTGAAACTCGAAAGCCTCTAAGGATATTAGCAAATTGTTCAACGAGGGTGCTCATTTTACTTACCCCATCAACCAGAGACATGGTCGAGCTTGATTTCCACGTACCACCCTCAACATTCGAAACAACATTCCCAGGTCTATTCTCACTGGGCTGGCTCTGCTCTGGTGGTGAACTGGTAGGCTTGGGTTCAGCCACGCGAACCTTCTTAGAAGATCGTCGGGGTGAGTCTATCTGCGGACGGTAAGGCCTCCAGTCCCCAGATCCAGACGGCAAACACTCCACCCCCGTTCTAGAGCATGGTACGCATGGACGTTGTGTGTCGCACTGGATTTCTTCAGTTGAGTTGAACACCACTCGTGGACGATTGTATGTAGACGGCGTACCTTGAGTTTCTGCCGGCGACAGCGCTGGCACGCCCTTGTCACTTTCCTGCGAGGATAATTGTAGTCCCTTGTCGCTCTACTCTCCATTTCCGAACCATTGCTGGACTGTGATTCTTTATGGTGGAAACGATGGAGTTGGGGATCCCGCCCACTTTGAGCAAGAATGACGTCACGTGATGGGTTTTCACGTGGTTTTGTACAAGTTGTGGCAGACAATTATTCTGAAATCAGTACCATTACGTCGCGAGGGTTGATCTAGATCCATATTCCGGATTATCTCTGGTATTACTCTGATAAAGACGGATATTCTATCGGTTTGATGTTGAGCTGCATCGGTCTTCTCAGTGAAAACAAGCTGGTATGAAGTGTAAAGATATCTAGCTTGGTTATGTACATTGACCACACTGGTATCCCTACCTAGCTTTTATCTCAATTGCAACATCTACAATTATTTATAATCAAGAATCTAAAGGAAAATCGGACGTTAAATATCACCGCTACCTCCAACAAGCCCTCGCCGGTATGGGATTTGCATTGGGAAGGGGGGGTCCGGTTCTATTGCGCAGATCATTAATATTTGTGCGGATACTACTGTTGGAGACGGCAGTTCTTTCTGGTTTTACGGTGTCATTTGGACTGCCACAGTGGTGAATGGTTCTTCCTCTGGAGACGCGGAGTCAAGCTGTAGCAACAGCTCGAAGAACGACCTCAGGATGGAACAGCTTGATAAGCTTAGAGTTTCTCTTCTAATATCGAATTATTTCCCGTAACTCGTGGCACAGCCGCGGAGTTTGTCTTGGTCCTTCGCAGAACGCTTCTATTTTTTCTTTCTTTCTTTAAAGTCCGTAGTGCAGAAGTTGACTTGTGTTGGAATATCTGTCGAGACCTAAATTATACCAAAGTCTGGTTCAAAAGCTTTAGCATTCGTATCACGAAGGTAGATATCTCCATTGGCTAGCCTTTTGCTTCGGAGGAATTAGCTGGTTGGCATTCAGATAAAAGCTTCCAAGAATAGTGCAAAGCAGGGTCATGCTTAATAGTAGAGAGCCCAGTCCCACGCTGCTTGATCACGGTGTACGATCACTCCCTTCTGTGGAGATCAATGGCTTCGCCACTCTCTCCAGGGGTTGAATCTTTCCAGGCTTGACGGTGGTTCCTCTTGCACGGCTTTCAAGACTCAGACCTTCTCTGGCTACCGGCGGGGACAGACCATGTATCAGGATCCCTAGCTGCACAGCTCCAATCACTGCCTCTAGTCTTATGCTCTGGGCCTAGTAGTCGTTCAAGACCCATGCGGGGATATGATGAATGAAAGGAGGGTTGGTGATCGTCGCCGAGTCGGCGTCATGAGGTTGTGAAGTGGGCAGTCTGCAAACGTAATGGCAACAATCACCATCTGGGCTCTAGGACCAGGGTGTTTCGCCAATGGTGTTCATTCCCGGTACCAAGTCAATCGAAACTGGGTTCTGTTGCCGATCGTGTTAGCAGAGCTCAACCGCGAGTTACTTGCTCTTTGACAAGATGGGACCAGGGGCCAAACCAAGCGTGTCCGAGTCTTTGCATCGATCCTTGGCATGCTGCAAATCTTCTTTGTTGAGATGAATCTTGATCTGCTTCAGGAAACGCCCTGTGGAGCTGAAACAATAACTTTGGGTGGTACAGCAGGGCTCCCATTATGTGCTCTTTCAACAGCTCTGGGATTGACTGCAGGGATGTTCCATTCACCCTGGAGCAGGTGTTGGAGAATGGAGAGAAACAGATCGTCCTTAAGAGTCTTTTAATTCACTATCATTATAATGGTAAATACCGCAGGGTTGGTGATTGGCCGCTACAGGCCTTTCCCCTCAGTGAAGAACAAAGCTTGATGCTTCATGCGCTTGATTCACTCTAGAGTCTTGGAAGCTTCACGCTTCACCCCAGAGCTTTCACTTGCTTGAGTTTTTTTTTTTCTCTCTCGACGCCTTCTCGCTGTTGTTGTCTATAAAGATGGCCCCGTCTCTGTCTTGTCTTTCTCCCCAACACATCATTCTCTCTCATCCCTCTTTACTCCTCAACCTCATCCACCATCTCACTCACATATTGGAATCATTCCAATATATCGAAACACCCCCACAATGAAGGCCTACGCACTTCTCATCCTCCTCGTGTCTCTGGCCGTGGCCGAGATTACCGGGGCCCCCTCTTCCAACGATCCTGGTGATGTTGGAAACACTGCCGGTATGTTCAACCCACCTTCTTCCTTCCGATATATCCAAGACTAACAGATCCTGCTCCTCTTAGAGTCCCATTCTGAACTTGTCAAGCGTACTGGCAACGGTCAGCTCTGCGCTAACCAGGGAGACTGTGACAAAGGCTACTTTTGTCTCATGTTCTCGTGCATCGTTGACGACCCTGCACTCTTCCCTGATGTCCTATGTCGTTCCAACTACCACTGCCGTGACAAAGGTCCCGACTATGTCTGCTTAAACGGCCTATGTGCACCTCCTAAACCTGGTCCTGTTGATGAGCCATCATGCAACTTCGACAGTGACTGCGATGGCAACGCTAAATGTGAAGGACACCTCTGCATCAATCACGACCTTACTATGGAGGCTCCAGATATCAGTGACCCAGCCTGCAAGAGCGACTCTGACTGTGATGGAGGTCGATGCCTGAACGGGATATGCCTGGCACCCTCCCGCACCAAGCTGCGGTTCGCTCGTCGCTCTCCTCAACTGATCTGCCACAATGACCAGGAGTGTACTGGCATCAACGGTGCTCCGGGGTACTGTAACAATGGAATTTGCGTGGCTGACCCTCCCCGCAAGCTTACTCGTTCTCCTCAGCTGATCTGCCACAATGATCGAGAATGCACCGGCATTAACGGTGCCCCCGGGTACTGTAACAATGGAATTTGCGTGGCTGACCCTCCCCGCAAGCTTACTCGTTCTCCTCA